>NC_138311.1:5153750-5805833 GCF_965601325.2 Salmo salar
GGGCATTGGGATATTTTTTTAGACCAGGGGAAAGGGTGCCTCATACTGGCCCTCCAACACCACTTCCAGAAGCATCTGGTCTCCCATCCAAGGACTGACCAGGACCAACCCTGCTTAGCTTCAAAAGCAAGCCAGCTGTGGAATGCAGGGTGGTATGCTGCTGGCATACCTTCACTCTGCGGTCCAACTCATCCCAAACCATCTCATTTGGGTTGAGGTTGGGTGATTGTGGAGGCCAGGTCATCTGAAGCAGCACTCAATCACTCTCCTTCTTGGTCAAATAGCCCTTACACACCCTGGAGGTGTTCGACCATGAAGGCCTGATTCACACAGTCTCCTCTGAACAGTTGACGTTGAGATTTGTCTGTTACTTGAACTCTGAGGAGCATTTATTTATTTGGGCTGCAATCTGAGGTGCAATTAATTTCCTGTGGCAGTCCTCGTGAGAGCCAGTTTGATCATAAAGCTTAATGTTTTTTGTGACTGCACTTGAAGAAATGTTCAAAGTTCTTGAAATGTGTCTTAAAGTAATGATGGACTGTCGTTTCGCTTTGCTTATTTGAGCTGTTCTTGCCATAATATGGACTTGGTCTTTTACCAAATAGGGATATCTTCTGTATACCACCTTGTATATACGTTGTTACAACACAACTGATTGACTCAAACGCATTAAATGTACTTTTAACAAGGCACACCTGTTAATTTAAATGCATTCCAGGTGACTACCTCATGAAGCTGGTTGAGAGAAAGCCAAGAGTGTGCAAAGCTGTCATCAAAGCAAATATATTTTGACTTGTTTAACACTTTTACTACATGATTCCATATGTATTATTTCATACTACTGACGTCTTCACTATTATTCTACATTGTAGAAAATATTAAAAATAAAGAAAAACCCTTGAATGAGTAGGTGTGTCCAAACTTTTGACTGGTACTGTATATTATTGATTTTAGATTCTTCAAAGTAGCCACCATTTGCCTTGATGACACCTTTGCACACTCTTGGCATTCTCTCAACCAGCTTCACCTGGAATGCTTTTCCAACAGTCTTAAATACGTAATTTCAAAGTTTGTATAATGTTCATCAGTATGGAGTTACTATTCAAAAAGGAGGGACTGTTGGATTCTAGCTTGAAATATACTTATTCATGTTACCATACTAGAACTTATTGATTACTTTAAATGTATAAGTAATGTATATGTTGGGGTCAATGAAGGGTGGAAAGGAACTGTGTGTATGGAAAGTTACTGAGTGAGACAAGTGCAGAAAGTTAATATTCTGTTCAAACATGTTATTGTTGATGTAACGATGTACGCTGAGAGTCGGGAAGCAAGTTCAGGGAGTGAATACATTTAATTAATAAATGAACAAAACAAGAAACACGAACAGCACACAGACATGAAACAGCAACAATGACGACTGCGGAAGAAACCAAAGGGAGTGACATATAAAGGGCATGTAATCAAGGAGGTGATGGAGTCCAGGTGAGTGTCATTATGCGCGTAACGCTGGTGACAGGTGTGCGCCATAATGAGCAGCCTGGTGACCTAAAGGCCGGAGAGGGAGCACACGTGACAGTTGAATGTCAAGGTTCCTAAGGAGAGGGGCAAATGACAACAGTCTAGTTTCAGTTCCTGATAAGGCAGGCCAGAGAAGCCCGCCCCAATGACTCTCCGACTACAGTCCTATCTCACATGCATACAGCTCCACGCCCACAATCGCTCTAGCATCAGGCAAGTTCCTGACTAGAAATATATGTGCTTGTGTAATCATACTTCATCTTTGCAGCTGTATGACCTAGTGGGTGAATAAACCTGGTTTGTTCAGAACCTAACAACACCTTCCTAATATTGAGTTGCACAGTCCCACACTATGTTTGGAATATTTTTTTATTGCACAAAATAGGTCAACTTTTGTACTATAGGGGACAGTAGATTGACATAGGCTAGTGCTTTTGCTGTTCGTTAGGCCTACTCATCTTGTTGGTTGACAAAAAGAAAATGCGAACAGTTCTTCCAATATCTTCAATATGCACCTTGGAATTGGATAAGGACGCACGCAGTTGCATTCCTGATGCGTCTGTCTTCACTTGTAGCCTGTGAGAAAGACCCGATCATGTGACAGAGAGTCATGTGAGAGAGAGGTGACTCGGAACAGGCAGACGGAGGAAGATAATTATAATTATTATAAACAGCCCAAGGGAAAAACAGACACAAAAGGCTTTTTTTAACCCCTGTGCGGCCTCGGACATCCAGCGAAAAATCATATCTCCATTAGCATAACAAAATGTAATAATATTAAAAAAAAAAAATTTAAAAATCTAATTATATCGTTTTGTAGATACACCTCTCCTGAATCGAACCACGTTGTCCGATTTCAAAAAGGCTTTACAGCAAAAGCAAAACATTAGATTATGTTAGAGGAGTATATCGTAAAAGTAGCCACATAGCCATTTTCCGACCAACCACATGCATCACAAATAACCCAAAAAAACAGCTAAATGCAGCACTAACCTTTGACAATCTTCATCAGATGACACACCTAGGACATCATGTTACACAATACATGCATTCTTTTGTTCGATAAAGTTCATATTTATATATAAAAACAGCATTTTACATCGGTGCGTAACGTTGACTAACTATTTTCCCTCAAATGCATCCGATGAAACAGAGCTACAATTTACTAAATTACTATTCGAAAACATTTTTAAAATGTAATATTGTCATTCTAAGATTTATAGATGAATATCTCTTGAAAGCACCTGTAATGCCAGATTTAAAAATAACTTTACTGGGTAATCACACTTTGCGATAAAAGGGGATGCGATACTCAGAACAATAGGCTAGCAATAGCAATAGGCTAGCCATCTTGGAACAATCGCATATCACATCTAGTCTTGTATACTATTGTCAATAATCCCTTACCTTTGGTTGTCTTCATCAGAAAGCACTTCCAGGTATCCCAGGTCCACAACAAATGTATTTTCGTTCGAAAAAATTACTCCTTTATGTTCCAAGAGCTTGTTCTTGTTAGCGCGTCTGAAGGCTGATCCAAATGCTTCGTCGGCCACGGGACAGCCATTTCGGGAAAATGCATTTTTTCCCCATTTAGGTTCGTTCAAACATGTCAAACGTTGTATAACATAAATCTTCAGATCGTTTTTCAACACGAGAGCCAATAAGATTCGAGGGGGACGATTGCATTGTGTTTCAAAACGTTTCGAAAGGGGAGGGTAACCAGGGGCGCCGGCGTCATAATGGTGATGGCCCTCTCCGTGTGACCACGTTCCACAGCGTCTCATTCATTCAATTTTAACAGTAGAAGGCTCAAACCAATTTGTGAAGACTGGGGACATCTAGTGGAAGCAATAGGAAGTGCTCAATGAACCATAGCTCACGGTGTGATTAATAGGCAACGTGATGAAGTTGAGTTCGCAATTCAGAATTCCACTTCCTGTTTCCATCTGTCTCGGGGTTTTGACTGCCATATGAGTTCTGTTATACTCACAGACACCATTCAAACAGTTTTAGAAACGTTAGGGTGTTTTCTATCCACAAGTATTAATTATATGCATATCCTAGCTTCTGAGTTTGAGTAGGAGGCCGTTTAAAATGGGCACGAATTTTTTCCAAAATCGCTTTAGCGCCCCCTATCCTAGGGGAACGCCAAGAGGTTAAAGGGGCATTACGGCCATACAAAGGGGATGCCACAGGGAAATTTGAAGCATTATCAAGTGCTTGTCAACTTGTGAATGAGAGACTTATGAAGTTTGTTCAGCTTGCGCAAAGAACAAAGCAGAGCTCATGCAACTTTTTCCAAATCATCATTAGAGTCCCATCATGCAGCCTTAGAATTAATGTCAAATCTAAACATATAGCCCAAAGTTTGCATCACAACTAAAGTTACATAAATAACTCTAAATTAAGTATATAGGAGTACCTGTTACTTTTTTCCCTTTCTAATCCCCCACCTGTTACTTTTTTTGTCATCATTTCTAATCCCCCATATATTTTGGGGGTATATATATATATATATATACACACACACACACACACACACACACACTAAAAAGTTTGGGGTAACATAGAAATGTCCTTGTTTTTGAAAGAAAAGCATATTGTTTGTCCATTAAAATACTATCAAATTGATTAACAATGTCTACACTGTATTTCTGATCAATTTGATGTTATTTTAATGGACTTTTTTTTTTGTTGCTTTTCTTTCAGAGACAAGGACATTTCTAAGTGACACCAAACTTTTGAATGGTAGTGTATATATACACATATCTTTTTAAAATATATTTTCCTTTATTATTCCACGCAAACCCTACCACTCCTCCCCTAATAGGAAAAATGAATAAACAATAACACTTAGGCTCTACTCTACTTCCACAATATACATACTATATACATTTTACGGACACAATCTATTTTACAATAGTTATATTTTGTTTGTTTTTAGTCCTGGCCTTCCTCTATTTCTGATGTCCATCCAGTTCTATTTGCCATATATTTGTAACTGTGCTATTTCACAAAAGTTCTGAACCTATATACATTTTACAGACCCAGTATGTTTTACATTTGTTATCTTGTTGTTATTCGTCCCACCCGTCAGCTCTATTCAACCCCTCCCATCTATCTCTTAACACCATCCATATTGGATTTCTATTTGCCATATATTTTTAAACTGTGCTGTGATGCGTCACAACCTTTCTATTCTCATAGTTTCTGCAGATTGTAAATTAACGATTTACTGTATACAAGACACTTGGGAGCCAGAAATCTTTCTGATTGAGAGGGGGTCAAATACTTATTTCCCTCATTAAAATGCAAATCAATTTAAAAAAATGTTGACATGCGTTTTTCAGGATTTTTTTGTTGTTATTCTGTCTCTCACTGTTCAAGTAAACCTACCATTGAAATTATAGACTGATCATTTCTTTGTCAGTGGGCAAACGTACAAAATCAGCAGGGAATCAAATACTTTTTTCCCCTCACTGTATCTGCAGTGTTTGCTGCAGGTAAATGTTGCAATTGTAGGTAGCCTAGTGGTTAGAGCATTGGACTATTAACCGGATGGTTGCAAGATCGAATCCCCGAGCTGACAAGGTACAAATCTGTTGTTCTGCTCCTGAACAAGGAAGTTACCCCACTGTTTCTAGGCCGTCATTGAAAATAAGAATTTGTTCTTAACTGACTTGCCTAGTTAAATAAAGGTAAAATAAAAGACAAATTATTCAGCCATTCCTGGACCTGTGACCAAAAACTAGCTACATATGGACATATGCCAGTTTCATTTATCACAATTTTGACCTTTAATGCAGGGCCGACAGACAAGTTCCTTACTTTTTCCCCATCCACTTTCCTACTCCATTTTTGCGGTAATGCTGCAATTAGCTGGTTGTAATTTTTGGTAGAGCATATATTTCCATATATTTGTGTTAGCTGTATGCGTGACATAACTTCACCACTTCTATTTATGATATAATTTACAACACCTTTTTTAACCTCTTGACGGTCGCCTAGGATAGGGGGCGCCACAGCGCATTTGAAAAAAATTCGTGCCCATTTTAAACGGCCTACTACTCAAACTCAGAAGCTAGGATATGCATATAATTAATACTTGTGGATAGAAAACACCCTAAAGTTTCTAAAACTGTTTGAATGGTCTCTGTGAGTATAACAGAACTCATATGCCAGTCAAAACCCCGAGGCAGATCGAAACAGGAAGTGGAATTCTGAATTGCGAACTCAACTTCATCACGTTGCCTATTAATCACACCGTGAGCTATGGTTCATTGAGCACTTCCTATTGCTTCCACTAGATGTCCCCAGTCTTCACAAATTGGTTTGAGCCTTCTACTGTTAAAATTGAATGAATGAGATGCTGTGGAACGTGGTCACACGGAGAGGGCCATCACCATTATGACGCCGGCGCCCCTGGTTACCCTCCCCTTTCGAAACGTTTTGAAACACAATGCAATCGTCCCCCTCGAATCTTATTGGCTCTCGTGTTGAAAAAGGCCCTGAAGATTTATGTTATACAACGTTTGACATGTTTGAACGAACCTAAATGGAAAAAAAATGCATTTTCTCGAAATAGCTGTCCCGCGGCCGACGAAGCATTTGGATCAGCCTTCAGACGCGCTAACCTGGGATTCCTGGAAGTGCTTTCTGATGAAGACAACCAAAGGTAAGGGATTATTGACAATAGTATACAAGACTAGATGTGATATGCGATTGTTCCAAGATGGCGCTGACCTGTAACGTTAGCCTATTTTTCAGAGTATCGCATCCCCTTTCATCGCAAAGTATGATTACCCAGTAAAGTTATTTTTAAATCTGGCATTACAGGTGTTTTCAAGAGATATTCATCTATAAATCTTAGAATGACAATATTACATTTTAAAAATGTTTTCGAATAGTAATTTAGTAAATTGTAGCGCTGTTTCATTGGATGCATTTGAGGGAAAATAGTTAGTCAACGTTACGCACCGATGTAAAATGCTGTTTTTATATATAAATATGAACTTTATCGAACAAAAGAATGCATGAATTGTGTAACATGATGTCCTAGGTGTGTCATCTGATGAAGATTGTCAAAGGTTAGTGCTGCATTTAGCTGTTTTTTGGTTATTTGTGATGCATGTGGTTGGTTGGAAAATGGCTATGTGGCTACTTTTACGATATACTCCTCTAACATAATCTAATGTTTTGCTTTTGCTGTAAAGCCTTTTTGAAATCGGACAACGTGGTTCGATTCAGGAGAGGTGTATCTATAAAACGATATAATTTGAGAAAAGAAAATGAAAAAAAAATGTATTACATTTTGTTATGCTAATAGGGATAGGATTTTTCGCTGGATGTCCGTCCCGTATGCCGCACAGGGGTTAAACATTGTCGAAAAACACGTTCTTTTATTGAACCTTTTTTTTAACTAGGCAAGACAGTTAAGAACAAATTCTTATTTATAATGAAGGCCTACCCCAGCCAAACCCTAACCTGGACGATGCTGGTCCAATTGTGTGACGCCCTATGGGACTCCTAATCACAGCCGGATGTGATACAGCCTGGAATAAAACCAGGGTCTGTAGTGACGCCACTAGCACCGAGATGCATTGCCTTAGACGGCTGCGTCAATCGGGAGCACACAATATTTGTTGTATTATTTGTTCTGTCTTTTCTGGTGGATTAAACTGAAATTGCAACCAATGTTTTATAGCTTCTTTAAAAAAAATAACAATATTTTGGAGACTATTTCATTTTCAAATAACCGAAAGTGAGCAGTTGTAATCTGAATAAAGGGAAAAAGGCCATTCTTGAATTTATTTGCTAGAGAACCAGTTTGGATTAAGTATAACTTTTGTATGACTGATGACATTAGTGAGAGGTCTAACGCTTTCATATTTAAACATTTCTGCCCTCAGAATTCATGTTCATTATATAAATAGGCCCTTTAAATATTGTCTGGCTTGCCAGAAATTTGTGGAGTGGTTGAAAAACTACTTTTAATAACTCCAACCTAAGTATATGTTATCTTCCGACTTCAACTGTACACTTAGGTTGGAGTCATTAAAACTTGTTTTTCAACCACTCCACAAATGTCTTGTTAACAAACTATAGTTTTGGCAAGTCGGTTAGGACATCTACTTTGTGCATGAGACAAGTCATTTTTCCAACTATTGTTTACATACAGATTATTTCACTTATAATTCACTGTATCACAATTCCAGTGGGTCAGAAGTTTACATACACTAAGTTGACTGTGCCTTTAAACAGCTTGGAAAAGTCCAGAAAATGCTTTAGAAGCTTCTGATAGGCTAATTGACATCATTTGGTTCAATTGGAAGTGTACCTGTGCATGTATTTCAAGGCCTACCTTCAAACTCAGTTCCTCTATGCTTGACATCATGGGAAAATCAAAAGAAATCATCCAAGACCTCAGAAAAAAAATTCTAGATCTCCACAAGTCTGGTTCATCCTTGAGAGCAATTTCCAAACGCCTGAAGGTACCACGTTCATCTGTACAAACAATAGTACGCAAGTATAAACACCATGGGACCACGCAGCCGTCATGCCGCTCAGGAAGGAGACTAGTTCCGTCTCCTATAGATGAACGTACTTTGGTGCGAAAAGTGCAAATCAATCCCAGAACAGCAGCAAAGGACCTTGTGAAGATGCTGGAGGAAACAGGTACAAAAGTATCTAAATCCACAGTAAAACGAGTCCTATATCGACATAACCTGAAAGGCCGCTCAACAAGGAAGAAGCCACTCGGCCAAAACCGCCATAAAAAAGTCAGACTGCGGTTTGCAACTGCACATGGGGACAAAGATCGTACTTTTTGGAGAACTGCCCTCTGGTCTGATGAAACAAAAATAGAACTGTTTGGCCATAATGACCATCGTCATGTTTGGAGGAAAAAGGGGGAGGCTTGCAAGCCGAAGAACTCCATCCCAACCGTGAATCACGGGAGTGGCAGCATCATGTTGTTGGGGTGCTTTGCTGCAGGAGAGACTGGTGCACTTCACAAAATAGATGGCATCATGAGGTAGGAAAATTACGTGGATATATTGAAGCAACATCTCAAGACATCAGTCAGGAAGTTAAAGCTTGGTCGCAAATGGGTCTTCCAAATGGACAATGACCCCAAGCATACTTCCAAAGTTGTGGCAAAATGGCTTAAGGACAATCAAGTCAAGGTATTGGAGTGGTCATCACAAAACCCTGACCTCAATCCTTTAGAAAAATGTGTGGGCAGAACTGAAAAAGTGTGTGCGAGCAAGGAGGACTACAAACCTGACTCAGTTGCACCAGCTCTGTCAGGAGGAATGGGCCAAAATTCACCCAACTTATTGTGGGAAGCTTGTGGAAGGCTACCCGAAATGTTTGACCCAAGTTAAACAATTTAAAGGCAATGCTACCACATACTAATTGAGTGTATGTAAACTTCTGACCCACTGGGAATGTGATGAAATAATTAAAAGCTGAAAGAAATAATTCTCTGTACTATTATTCTGACATTTCACATTCTTAAAATAAAGTGGTCATCCTAACTGACCCAAGACAGGGAATTATTACTAGAATTAAATGTCAGGAATTGTGAAAAACGGAATTTAAACGTAGTTGGCTAAGGTGTACGTAAACTTCCAACTTCAACTGTCACACATTAGATCTGGTACAAGATAATACAAAGAAAAAACAAAAAACCAATCATCTTTGAAATGCAAGAGAAAGGCCACAATGTATTATTCCAGCCCAGGTGCAATTTATATTTTGGCCACTAGACGGCAGCAGTGCATGTACAAAGTGTTAGACTGATCCAATGAACCATTGCACTTCTGTTCAAAATGTTGTATCAAGACTGCCCAAATGTGCCTAATTTGTTTATTAATAACTTTCATGTTCAAAACTGTGCACTCTCCTCAAACAATAGCATGGTATTCTTTCACTGTAATAGCTACTGTAAATTGGACAGTGCAGTTAGATTAACAAGAATTTAAGCTTTCTGCCCATGTCAGATATGTCTATGTCCTGGGAAATGTTCTTGTTACTTACACTCTCATGCTAATCACATTAGCCTACGCTAGCTCAACCGTCCCGCAGGGGACCCACCATTCCTGAAGAAGTTTTAATTATTTAGCTAGCTAGCTATATGCCTTAGGCTAAAGTGTACTGTTAGCTAGCTAGCTAACATTAGCTGGAGCTAAAATTAGCTGGCTGGCTCCCTAGCAGAGGTTATTATTCGTTTCCCAGAGAAATTGTAAAAAACACAATTTCACATTTTGCTACATAAGACCGAATCCAGATGGTGAGTCACATATACAGGGTCAGTGTCAATACCATATTTACAATGTGCAGGGATACTGAAGTGGTAGGGTTAGATATAATAAACAGAGTAGCAGCAATAATAATTGTATGCGATTGTGTGTGTGTAGTCAATATAAATGTGTGTGCGTGTTATGCGTGTGAGCAAATGAAGTGTGTGTGTGTGCGTGCGTGCATGCGTGCGTAGAATTTACAAAGAGAGAGTGTGTGAGTGTGCATAGACAGTGCCTAAATATAAATAAAATACAAGGGTATATGCAGATTTTGTTAGCTATTTAGCAGTCTTACGGCTTAGGGATAGAAGCTGTTCAGGAGCCTGTTGGTGTCGGACTTGATTCTCCGATACCGCTTTCCGGACCTTCCTTTCACACCGCCTGATATCGAGGTCCTGGATGGCAAGGAGCTCAGCCCAAGTGATACACTGGGCTGTCCGCGCCACCCTCTGCTGCGCCATGCAATCGAGGACGGTGTAGTTGCCATACCAAGCAGTGACGCAGCCAGTCAAGATGCTCTCAATGGTGCAGCTGGAGAACCTTTTGAGAATTTGAGGGCCCATGACAAATATTTTCAACCTCCTGAGGGGGAAGAGGCGCTGTCACGCTCTCTTCCCGACTGTTTGCGTGTGTGTGGACAATTTTAAGTCCTTAGTGATTTGGACACAGTGGAACTTGAAGCTCTTGACCTGCTCCACTGCAGCCCCCCCCCCCATTTCCTGTAGTCCACGATCAGCTCCTTGGTCTTACTGATGTTGAGGGAGAGGTTGTTGACCTGCTAGGTCACTGTAGGTTGTCTCATCGTCGCCGGTGATCAGGTCTACTACCGTCGTGTAATCAGAAAACTTGATGGTGTTGGAAACAATCACAGTAAGGTACTTAATTGTAACCTGGAAATTATTTGATATTGAAAGAAAAACAGCTGCATTGGACTTTTAATATCCAATTCACAAGCGTAGTGTTGCAAGCACAAGATTCCAACTATGTGAGACATCAAAACCACACTAACAGGTTGAATAATGTTATGTGGAGTCTTATTTTTGGGAAGGGGGGAAAGGGACAATGAGCTATAACTCCTAGAATCTGTGACAGAATAATAAATAGACTGTCTAAATGAGTAAAACTGTGTGAAACATCATACCATATTTTGGAAAAGAATAAAGGGACTTTATAATGGAAACATTGGGCTTTCACTCGCTTGGTATTGATTCACACAATCATCAATATCATCCATCATCTTGATGGTCAACTTGACATGTTGCTATTGATACGGACAACAATCTATTTTTACTTTGATGAGGACTCAGTGATGACAGACAGACACGCTTACACACACACACACACACAATACAAAATAATTATCCCTCATCCCTTTTAACACCGGGATAGCAAATGTTAAGAGGCGGTATTGACCTGTCCACACTGACAGAAACATTACCCAAATGGCTCGGCTGTTTTCCGCTTTGGCGTGAACAGTGTTTCAGTGTTCGTCTGATGACTTCCTGTCAGTGTGCTTGTTATCCTTGATTTGCCAATTAAGCTGTCTACACTTTCCACCGCAGTAATTTAGGCCTTTCATCTGCCAGATTTCTTGTTTCCGGATGCTTCTGTAGCACACCATCTATTTCCCTGGATCTGTCTGACCCTATCAGACCTGGGTTCAAATAGCATTTTGATTTCTTTTAAATATTATGAACATTTGATTGATCCTGCATGGAGTGCTAGGTCGGTGGGCAGGGTTTGCAATATTGGGACTACCCATTGGTTCCCTTGAACCAGGGAAACTCAACCACAGCCATAGTATCTGAAAGAATGTGAATACTAATACAGATCCATATTAATGGGGTATTTTTGGACAGAAACATTTGAGTAATGTCAAAGGGTCATAATTTAAAGGACAGCAATTGGCACTTATTTTTTAGCACAACATTCATTCTGATTGATGGTTGTCAAACACATCCATATAATCAGCAGATCAAATACTTAGTGGCTAAGCAGAAGCCATCATTCAAAAGTTAGAGAACACCCAAGGACACTATTATCTAAATAGAGGGCATATGATGGGAAAGTGAGGCGTCACACCCCTCTACCACAACGGATTTCGGATCCACTCTTCCCCCAATTTCAATGGAGTTCTATAAACTGTGCAGCATCTACGCTACAATCGACTATCAGAGTGGATCTGAAATGGCCTTTGTTTACAGCATTGCTAGGGCACTTTCCCACTGTATTAAATTACACTACAGATCATTTGACTATGGTGGTGCTCTTGAGCTAAAAAGGGTCCTCCCTAAATGACCAGAAATATGAATAGTGTCACTATCTTTTATTGTGGCAATTTTCTGTCAAATGTGTTGTGATGATTAAATGCACTTTAAAACCATTTACACTCTGGGGAACTGACGTATATGGACAGGCCCAAGTTGAAATGCTTCTAAGAGAAAAAATCTGAAAAGCATATGCAAAATCATGGTAGCAATTGAAAGGGAAGACTTTGGAGATTATGGGGAAATTATGAGAAAAGGTGAAGCAGTTCACCTGACACACGACCAAATTCAGCTGTTGATTTTATGTGCATTGGAACGTCACTGTACTTTTCGAAGGCATTTGTTGAGAATGAAATCTGGAAATACTCTGGATATATTCAGAAACATAACAAGAATATGCAGTAGAAGACAATGACAAGGGTTTGAGTGAGAGGTCTAACTGATGTCTCCAAGTCGCCATACACCTTTTAAACGTGTGCACAGTTCCTAAGTCATTTAAATACACTTATATGACTCAGAGAAAGAGCTTTCAACTATTAGGTACTTGTTGGAGCTCTCCTGGCTGTGGATTTGGAGGAACTGAAGCAAGCACAATTGTAGTTTTTAGTTTGGAACGCTGCCCTGCATCCCCACCATTACACAATTCAAAAATGTTTCATTACAAATCGCAATGTGGGTCAGACGGTCATCATTTAAAAGCTTATTATATTGCCAACAACACTAGCTAATTCATAAAATACCATCTTCCAGTGATAGGCATTCATAGGGCATTTTAGAGTAACAGTTATTCATTTTGGTGCACAAAGAACAGAGTTATGAGTGCATAAAGGTGTGACTCATGTGGGGGATTTTCTTCACAATACGGTTCACAATAATGAGCTCTGACGTAATGTATAGCATGTTACTGTACAGCCAGTGCGTTACAATTTATGCGCTTATCAGTGACCAAATCTGCCATTTTTATACAGTATACGGGATGTGAGTGTAAAGAGCTATGTAAAGTTAGATTTGAAAGCTTGGGCATAAAATGTACATAGTTATATTTGTTTTATTTTTTTGTACAGAAAATGGATTGTTTTTATTATTACCTTGATGATTCCTCTGATGTGCATCTTGGCGATCATCTCAGCGGTGTAGAGGAACATGAGCAGCGTGTCCAGGGTAAAGGTCACGTACTGAAGCGGGGGGTAGTGCTCGAACGTCTTGGGTGTGTTCATACACACGCTGATGACGCTGATGATGGCACAGGCTCGCAGCAGAGAGTGCACCCACTGGGGAGGAGGAGGAAGGGGACAGACAAGGAAAGGTGAGAATCCACTCGTACTTGGGTCAAATACATATTGTATGTCAGTTACTATTTGAGTTGCGCTTGATTTAACTTGGGAGTTTGCAGTTTTGGGACTAGTCCATTGGTAAAAAAACTAACTATTTGAACGTAGTTTACATTTTAATTGGATATTGAAACAAGCCACACAGCTGTAAAATACAGCCTAAACAGTCTGAGTGAACCCATAGTGTACCTTTACTTTACCTACAATTAATTGAATTGGCGTCTAAATGTGCCAATTTTCCATTTCAAATATGGCCCAGTCCCTTGTGACTGAAATAGTCACCCACTCACTGGTTTGTTGATCCAGAAGATGTCGGCACTGTCGGCGAGGGTTTCGTCAGGCCCAAAGTCAGTCATGGGCTGGGCCTCAACCCTCGAGCTCTGCTTCCTCTTCAGCATGCTGGGGCTGGCTGTACTATACAGAGAGTGGATCTGATACACACACACAGGAAGTAAGTGACCAGGGCAAAGTCTCAGAGTTGCAGAGTTATCTGGCTGCATCCAAGTCTGAACATCCTGAGAATTGTTTCAATTGTATCATAAATAAGAGTTCAATCCATAGAATTCTACTCAGTCAAGTTCTAGTATTTCAAACTCTATGTGGATTTTATCCTCTTTGTTGGCATGGAATGTTCATAGAGTGGAACTGTCTTGAAAATTTCTTGCCAGCTCGGCAGCCTTTGAAATGTCCAATCTAAAATGGAGTTTGCAGAATTGTTGTTTATCTATAATTCTGATCAGAGTTATGTGGGGAGATACTGTTATGGTGTAACACTGGTACTGGTTATACATACATTAGCTCTTCAAAGATGACAATGCAATCCTTGGCGTAATCAAGTCTTGACAACTGGCTTTCAGTTAAACATTGTGGGGAATATCCACTTACAATATCCACTTACAATTACACTATTTCAAACTGGAAATTATTACCTCCCCGAGACGAGTATAAAAAAGGATGTAAAAACTGTGCACAACTTTTTTATTTTCTGAATAAAAAAGTAGCACTTGGCTTGCTTCATTAATACCAATCCGTCTATAAGCTTCCGATATAAAAATACAAAAAAAGTCTGCCCAGATTTGGAGTTCCTGCCCAGATTCTACTCATAACATAATAGACAACAGGTGTATGCTTTAATATCAAACAACAATGTTGTGTTGTTGAATGGCCATCGTGATAGACAACAGAGCACACATGTGAACACAGAACAAGTGTATTCACATTGGAACAACAGCTTCAGTAACTTACTTACCGAGACGTAAAGATCATACTCGATCTTCCATGTGTAATAAACATCAAAGGCTAGGAGGCTACAGGTTAGGCTTACAAGCTACAGCACAGTGACTGAGAGAGGGATGTATGTGAGAGTCTGTGTGTGTGTGGTATGCAAGGGCCGATTGAATTGGAACAGAAGTACACATACAGGGGGATATGACGCCCTCAATGGAGACAAAGCACACATACCAAAGGGAAAAGTAAAGCTGAAATTGCTCCAGCACTGCACATAACATGCGATCAGGCATACCCTGTAAATAACACATAACAGTTAGTCAACCTCATGGCATATATGGTATACAATGTGCATGTACAATACCAACATCTACAGTACGATCAAAGAGAGACAAGAAAACGCCCACCAACATCTCACAGAGGCATATATGCAAACAACACACTCAGTGGAGAGAGGTGTTGTGGGATAGAATGGGAGTGGGACAGTGGTGAGGGGTCATGTGACTCACTGTGAGCTGGCTCCTCATTGGTGCATTCATCCCCAGGTCAGAGGGGGGCAGAGAGACCAGCCAGAGATAGAGAGGGGGAGCGTGATGCTGTATCAGTACCTTAGGGGTTACCTGTTGTAAGATAGAGAGAATACTACAGCAGTCAAATTACTGGAAGAGAGAGACATCATTCAACAGTCAAAACAGTCCGGACTGTGTGCACATAGACCAAATATCAAAAGAAAACATAATCAATGTTAATTTCAATAAGTGTTAGGCCTATCAATTCCCTCTTAATTAATGTCAGCTCAATGTCAGCCTTACTAGGTACCTTGATAAAATGAACAGTTACCCTGAACATATAAGCAAACTGCAGTTGGACAGAAATGAAAGTAAAATCCAAATTATTCCATCCATTTGTTCAGGACTCTGCCAAGACTCTCTGCACATCACATAAGCACAATATAATTAACCTAGTCCATGGACCATTATCAGTGACAATAAGTAGACTATAATTTCACCCTGTCTTATTCCAATAGCCAGAGGGAAACAGCCTTCTCCAATTGCACTTAGCGAAATACTTTAACGTCAATGTCCACGATTCGAAAATGGTCAAGGCATGGGGAAATTATATTAGACATAGAGAGGACAGTATAATGCCTATGCCCACTGTGTCTCTTTCACCTCGCGGCCCCAAAAAATAAATGTGTCCTCTAAACGCATCATGCTGTCAGAAGCAATTTGCAATGTAATTGCTACACTTAGCATATTATGTTGGTACAGATTTGAAGAAGAGTGAAAACTAAATTACAGGGTGTAAGTGCTATAATGTAGGAGTAAAGTTGCCAGAGACTACAATTAGCCTCCCATTTCAAGAGAGGGACATTTTCTCTCATGAGCAGGATGCAATCACCGGGCACATTAATTGTAGCTGTGAGTATCTATTAGCTTCAACAAACTTAGGCCTACTTTCTAAGAGTTTGTTTCACACTTGAGGAGTGCACTCAGTGCACTCTGAAATAGGCCTGTACATTTCTATTGTAACTATAGAAAGAAAAATAAAGTGTGATGGTAGAGGTGACAAAGTACACTAACCTTATCCTTAAAGGGGTAATTCCACGGTAACAGAGAAGCTAAAACTCACCTTTTCTCTTTAAAATGCATGCCAAGCTAAAACCATTGATTGAAACTTTAACAAACCATACACCTATATGCAGAAGTCTACTTCACAATTGCCACTGAACATTTCACTAAGACGTGTTTACTTGAAGAACAATGCAGATGCAAAGTTTGGTAACAGAATGACAAAAATCTGCCTTAGTTTTTTTATGTGACCACGTTTTCAAAAACTCTTAAATATCTGGTCCGAATTAAGAGTCAAATATGTTTGTAGAAAGAATGGGGTATCAGCTATGACATGACACCTTGAGTTTGAAAAAAAATCTATTTGGTTATTGAACTACAGTAAGTGAAGTGGATCAACACCTGGTAACAGAATGATGGGAACAGAATGACATCATGGGTCCTCGATCTGTACTATACAGAAATGCATAATTATCGATGTCATTCTCTTCATCCTGAGTAGGTACACGTAGGTATAAAAATGTCATATCCTCCTTTGCATGTTTGGGTATTATTCTACACACAGGCTATAATTCTAACGAACTCCACCCCCAAACAAGGTTGGTCCAGACCAGACCAAATCTGTACCAATCATAGATGTATATGCTTCACAAGTTTGGACATCACAGTACAGAGCGCAGTACAGTAGAGGAGTGGAGCAGTTTTATTTTTTCATTTGTTTTTTAGCCCATAGATATTGTTGTAATTTTTTTGTCACTCAAATATCACATGAATACACATTAGACATGGACAAAATGTATAGAATAGCAAGAAAATTATCTTTAAGCCTGAAGAATTCTCTCCACCAACAAGATGGTGTGAACAGTCTGTGTCATTAACAGTGCTTGTGCACATAGAAATAGAACTGGTGCGTGCTTTACTGTACTGTGCTCTACTGCAATTGTGGTTTGTGACTGGTCCGTGTAAAGCTTATCAGTCTAACAGTCTAATAAAGTCATTCAAATTGAATAATATAATATTAGTTTCAGTGGCGGTCGGTGCTGTTTAAGATGAGGGAGAATTATTTAAAAAATGATAAGCATGGCCTTATTTCAATTACAGCATATTGGATGACTGTCATTCATATTCCATTCACCCAGCTCAATGTAACGTCGATAAGTTTAGGCTACTACATATCATTTTCCCTGTACCCATAATGTGGTTGCTAATAACCTAGCCTATGAATGAATGTTTACAAGGTACTGAGAGAATTTTGAGTAATCAAGGTGACAGACAATGAAACATTCAATACTACCTTGCACACTCTTGCCTGCATATAGCTGATCTAGGATGTAATCATTAGTCCAACAGTTTCACCAGAATCAATAAACCCCTGAACACCCGCACACACAGTTCACTTTCATAGCAGCCACATACAAAACAGCATGATCACTTTGCTTGTTGTATATATAATTCCTTCTCGCAACCATCTACGCGCTCTCCTCCTCACACCTTTTACCTTCGCCTGACACATCAGCTGTCTGTGACCAGGCGAAAAAACCTTTCCAAGCCAAACCTTCATATCATAACCACTAACCGCTACACTGAGCCTATATCGTTGTCACGTCATAGTCAACATATAGTAGCTACTAGAACTTAGGCGTTAGTAAACCCGCTACAGTCATGCAGCACAGTGATCGGTCGGAAAGCAGTTTAGCAGTTACATCAGCAGGCCCAGGTGGCAAAAAAATCATAAACCCAAAAGCTTACCTTGACTTGGACGAGTTCCAGTGTTGGATAGCCATAGCCAGCTAGCTAACATAGCATCCCTCTCTTTTTGAGCCAGGTGTTTGATTGGGCTAAACTAGCTAGCTTCTTTTGCTAGCTAAGTGAAAGGTTAAAAAAATACAACCAAATATAGCTCCCTCTCTCTTCTCCTTAATTTTGGAAGAAATGTCTTTGTTCAAAACTATTCAATTGTCTTTCTCTTTGAGTCAACTACTCACATTTTATGCACTGCAGTGCTAGCTAGCTGTAATCTTTCAGTACTAGATTCATTCTCTGATCCTTTGATTGGGTGGACAACATGTCAGTTTATGCTGCAAGAGCTCTGATAGGTTGGAGGGTGTCCTCCGGAATATATCATAATTACTGTGTAAGTCTATGGAAGGGGGTGAGAACCATGAGCCACCTAGGTTTGTGTTGAAGTCAATGTACCCAGAGGAGGACAGAAGCTAGCTGTCCTCCGGCTACACCATGGTGCTGCCCGACAGAGTGCTGCTGAGCCTACTGTAGACCTTCATTGCAAAACAGTGTGTTTTAATCAATTATTTGGTGACGTGAATATATTTAGTATAGTTTTATCATAAAAGGATAACTTTAATGTTTCACTATTTTTAATAAAATCCACTGAGGATGATGCCTTCATCCTCTGGGAGACTCATTTTACACTTACATTTTAGTCAATTAGCAGACGCTCGTAACCAGAGCGATCCCCCCCCCCCCCCCCCCCCATACTGGACCCAATGGGAATCGAAACCACAACCCTGGCATTGCAAGCGCCATGCTCTACCAACTGAGTCTCTACTGATTAGTTGCAATTTCTCAAGTCCTCAATTTTCTGATCCACTCGTTTACATTTCTTGCATCATCTCCAGGAAGTAAAATGGTGCATGCACAGGTTATGGCCTTCATTCCAAACCTCCCTTTTCATTTGGAGGACATTATTCTTCTTCATGTTTGACAAGCGCTTTATTTGCTTTGAACAGAAACAGAGCATTACATATTGGATATAATACACCGTCATTTTGATGTAGCTTGGTTCCTATCAGTTTCCAGAGTAACCTTGGTGAAGAAGCAGATGTCATTCGGTCGATGTCTGGGGATTTCAGTCTCAATATGGGCATGCATTACCAAATGAAAAATCGGCAACATAATCTCTGTAATGGATTAAATACCTGCTACATTTGTTGTAACCAATGCCAGCCAGGTTGCACTTGCATTGAAGATGGATGCTGACACGGTTATTGTTATGTATGTATGTATGTATGTATGTTTGATTGCAATTATATTGTTTTATCAGTCATGGAAGGAAACCATACACTGGACATTCTTTATAATAGTGCCATGGTGTTTGAAATGGATATGCATGTTGGAAGCTGTTTTAACACAGTGTAGAAATACAATTATTCCAGAATAATAGGAAACTTCAATTTCATATCTTTCTACACTGTAAAATGTCAATTTTTATATTGTTTTCCCAATGGACTGTAATGACCTGACTAGATCATGAAGGAACAATTGTCCAGACAGAGGATGGAGTTAACGAATGGACAGTTTATTAACCCAATTTAACACAGGCTACTGTTTTGCCGTAGCCCACGCCAAATAAATGAAAGGAACACTACAAACCAACCGTGACCTTCTCTTGTGAAGCCCAGACGTAAGAGAGAGAACAATGGCTAAACACCGGTCTTAACTTCCAATGCTCCATCCCCCTGCCCAACCCCCCTTCACGCCACTCCGCCAACCACCAGGCTGCCCGGTATCAGAACATTCCAGGCATTCCCGTGATTGGCAGATAGCAGGTTGATTGGCATGACCCCGCGAACACTGGTAAGTACGACACAACCCACTAATAGCCTAACACATAACCCACAACTGTCTGTGCGGGTCGCTACAGTACCTTTATTCGTTTTAAAAATGTAAATTGAAATATTGGTGAAGCTGGGAAAACAGGGTGATTTCTGAGTATGTGGTTCAAGTAGAACCTAACACTTCAGTGCGGGGATTAGTCTTGTCTACATTATAAAATATGGTGGTAAATGAATGTGGTCCTTGGAAGTGAGGTCACACACACCATATATCCTCAAAGCAATACTATACCATTTTAACAGCCATGGGGCGTTGTCAGGACACCGAATGGAGTTAACTCTCTTGGCACTGTCACTGACTGCGAAGACATGGCGTTGTGTGCAACAGTCCTTGCAGTCTGCCCTTCGAATTCGCTATGTTATGCTCAAAACTCTGCATATGCCAACACCTTGCATAGATATGTAACGCCACTTAGGACTTTGCTTATCAAAAAAGATACACGTCAAATAACACTATGACGTTTCAAATACGCTTGTTGACCAATGAAGACCTGAATATGACTGCACGTCACATAATTAACACGTTAATTTATTTTTGACGTAGTGCCGCACGAGCGCAGACACACTTCCCTAAACTCTGGACAATGCTTGTCATTAAAAAAATTGCTAGGTGATGGATGCAAACAATGTTCTTCTCCAAAAACATAGCAAAACGACATATTCTGTTTCAGTAGCTATAGTTAGCTAGCCTACTATCTAGCTAAGTGTCATCATCTAAAATACCCCTAATTTATAAGACAGTTCTTATTTCATTAATGGAGGTCGGACCAATCTATGTGAAGCTAGCCACAATAAGGATTAGCCACAGTGGAATTTGCTTTTTGCCTTCAAAATAAAAGTATCTCAATGAAAGTCATGCAAATAATACAAATAATGGAATCATGCCATAATGGAATAGATCATGCTAAACGAGGTTGGAATGTTCTTATATAAATTCAACAAAATACAACAATTTGTTAATTTGACAAATCTTTTGAAATCACACTGGATGTATGAGACTTTAGAATTGCATTGGGGGCATACTTACTTCACGGTACAGCCTTCCCTATGGATAGTGGATCAATCAAATCCAGGGGCGGAAATCCCGGGGGGGACGGGGGGGACACGACCCCCCCATCCTGGGAAAAATATGATTTGTCCCCCCCAATATATCACTGAAACATAACTATGTAATTTAAATAATATTCATAATACGCAATGAAAGCAATTGTGCTGATTATAGACACTTAATAGCGCGTTTTTAAGTTTCAAAAGATTGCGATACCCCCACCCTTTACCTCACAATGGTTTGATCCACTGCCAGTTCCTTAGCTTGCTAGGTAACGTAGAGGTCGTATCTACTGTCTGAAAGGCACTCAATACACGTAACTGACGTGAGGTTAATCCAGTCAATCGCGCACACACACTAGCTGAATATGCAGAGCTATCGCACAAATATTAACTATTAAGCTAGCTAGTACCTATTCCATTTATGTGGCCTCGTCAAAGATGGAATCTTTGCTATCGTCAATTTATTCCGAGATCAGCATGCAGATGATGTAAGTTAGTGCTTCAAAGTCCCTGTGATAAGGTTAGCGATAAACTGAAATCCAAACTGAACAGAACTACGCTCTCTTCTACCATTGTCTTAAATATATTTAATGGTCTCGTTGCAAAAGCTAAATTGTCGCAAGGGAACTTTTATTTATTTATTTATTTTATTTCAACTTTATTTAACCCGGGTAGCAAAGATTATAGCAAACACCACTGAAACTGAATTGGTGCTCGCTAGCTTTGCAAATTCAGCTATTGTTGGAAGCCAGCCAATATGAAACAAACGATTAAAATTACAAAAGGTTGCAGCATATGTTGTGTAAATGGTGAACTCATACAGCTGTCAACTCGTCATTTTAATCCGTTTCACATTTGCTAGCTACCTTTTAGATCGAAGTCCATATAGAATGATAGAAGATAAGATGATAGAAGCCCATCTCCTACTGTAAATAACCTACACACTGTGTGTGTGTGTGTGTAGCCAGCCAGCCAGCCAGGTAGAAAAATGGCAGAAAAAAGAAAAAAGATGGACATCAGAGTATTTTTCAGTACACCAAAACGCAAAGTAAGAACCCTAGTAGCCTAATATCTCAAAGACTAGTTGATAAAAGGTTCATAAGAAAGAAGTGAAATGCTAATAGAAATGTTTCACATTGATGTCATTAGGCAGAGCAGGCAACAGATGGCACACAGACAGCAGAGTTGGGGACAGATATGCAGGGACAGACTGGCAGAGACAGGGAGTCTCAGGTAAGTTTGTTGAGTCTTTGTTTGGCAACATTATGAAAGGTTCAAATTTTTTTTAACTTGTAAAATAGGGACATAATTGGAAAATGCTCCACTCTCAACTTAAACAAATCTTAGTTCAGTCACCAGTTTAAGGCAATGGTATTGCTGTTTTGATTAATTGTGTAGTTTTGAGTACCGGTAGTTAGGAGTACAGAATGAAATTCTGAACATCATGGCCAATACAGTCATTCCAGGCATTGCAGCTGAGATTAGGTCTTTTCCGATTGTACAATTTTCAGTAATTGTTGATGGTACTCAAGATGTCTCTGGTGCGGAACAGGAGAGTGTCTGCCTGCGTTGTTGACCATGACCTTGTCCCTCACAAGGAGTTTATTGGGCTATACCGGGTGTCGGAGACAACAGGCGAGGGCATTGCGAATGTCGCAACTGATGTGTTGTTGAGGCTCAATTTGCCCATGTCTGGCTTACGTGGGCAGAGCTACGATGGTGACTCTAAACATGGCAGGAAAATACACAGGTGCACAGGCAATTGTGAGGAGGCAGCAGCCATTAGCCCTCTATGTGCATTGTGGAGCACACTGTGTAATCTGATTACACAGGCTGGCTGCACAGCCTCCCCACTGATCCGGGATTCCCTTTCTTGGGTCCATCAGTTAGGTGTCCTCTATGGCCAGTCAGGAAAGTTTAAGAGCATGTTTGAATAAATTGCCACGTCCAAAGATACAAATCTGACCACCCTGAAACCCCTATGTCGAACGAGGTGGACTGTGCGGAATACTGCTATTAGAGCTGTGCTAGGGCAGTATGAGCGGTACTAAGCAGCCTAGAGGAGATGGCAAAAACTGCATCCAAGACAGCTTCAACTGCCAGTGGCTTATTCGAGCACTTCAGCAAAGGCAAGACTGTGTTGGGCCTCACACTTGCCTCTGCTGTTCTTGGAGAGCTTGAATGTCTAAACATTTCACTGCAGAAGAAAACTCAGACTGTCTCTGGTATGCAGGCTGCAGTCGAGTGTGTGCGGTCATCTCTTAGGGGCAAGAGAAATGATGAAAGCTACCTTGCACTGTATGAGAAAGCAAAAACATTGATTGACTCTATTGAATCCATTAAATCCATTGAGACACACTCAAGACGATTTGCTGGCAAAGCAGTGGGTCACTATAGGGCAGAATTTTTTTAAGTGTTGGATGGTGTGGAGGTTCAGTTTGGCGACCGTTTTGACCAGGACAGTCTAAACATCCTGCAAAAGTTGGAAAGAGAGCTTCTCACGGGGGAGTTGGATGAGTCTCTAGATCAGTACCCAGAGCTGAACATAGATTCTCTTTCAGTGCAGATCCCTCTCTTTCACAACAAATACCCCTGTAGCAGCAGTGGAGAGGCAGCAGAGGTCCTCAGGAGGCTTCCAGTGGAGGTGCGGGGGTTGATTGACCAAGTTGAGGTGCTGATCAGAATTTTGTTTGTGGTGCCAGTGTTTTCATGTGAGGCTGAGAGGAGTTTCGGTGCACTCCGCAGGTTAAAGACTTGGCTACGGGCTAGCATGGGCCAAGAGAGACTGAACGGCGTAGTTGTCTGTAATGTACATAGATTCTCTTTCAGTGCAGATCCCTCTCTTTCACAACAAATACCCCTGTAGCAGCAGTGGAGAGGCAGCAGAGGTCCTCAGGAGGCTTTAGTACATGACAGTACACTTACTAATTATTTATTTCATGTTATTTTATTTAAAATTGCATACTTTGTGTGACATACTTGTCCATAGCTGCTGTTTGAAGAGTTGAGACACAGACTGAAGGATATTTTGGTTGATTTATTTGGGTTATTCATTGAAGTAGTTATTTTGCTTTTAGAACTGTACTTATTTTTAGCTTTTTGTTCTTGTAAAGCTATTGTAGTAGACTCAGGCCAGTGGCACATATTTAATGACTTTATAAATCTATCAGAAAAAGTAAAATTAAAAGGTCAATTCAATACGGAGAACAACTTTGTGATGTTACTCAATGGAGATTATTTTAGACGAGATCACACCATGTTCATTGTATTTACGAAAACTGCACCCATACAGTGTACAGTACCATTGCCACCTACTGGCCTTTCTTGGTATTGCTGGTTGTAAATACAAATACCTGCAGACATACTGGACTGATAAGGAACACTGCTATAACTGTTATTAGTAGTAGTATTATGATGATTTAAACATTTGAACAAGTTGGGACAACCCTTCTGTTAACTACTGTACCTATCAATTATCCAGTAGTAGTAATTATGGTTCCTCAATATACATTTAACATATTACAACGTAGGCTATGTGTTACAGCACTACTTTTGGTGTCCCCCTCAGGAATTGCTCTTGAGAAAATTTAATGTAATTGTCCCCTCCAAAGTTGATGTCAGATTTTCGCCCCTGATCAAATCAAAGTGTATTTGTCACATGCGCTGAATACAACAGGTGTAGACCTTACAGTGAAATGCTTACTTACAGGCTCTAACCAATAGTGCGAAAAAAAAAGGTATGTGTGTGTGTGTAGGTAAGTAAAGAAATAAACAACATTCAAAATATATTTGAAAATAAGAGTAGCAAGGCTATATATATACAGACACCGGTTAGTCAGGCTTATTGAGGTAGTATGTACATGTGGGTATGGTTAAAGTGACTATGCAAATATGATGAGCAGAGAATAGCGGTAGCGTAAAAAGAGGGGTTGGTGGGTGGTGGGAGACAATACAGATAACCCGGTTAGCCAATGTGGTTGGTCAGGCCAATTAAGGTAGTGTGTACATGAATGTATAGTTAAAGTGACTATGCATATAAGATAAACAGAGAGTAGCGGGGGGGGGCACACAATGCAAATAGTCTGGGTAACCATTTGGTTACCTGTTCAGGAGTCTTATGGCTTGGGGGTAAAAACTGTTCAGAAGCCTTTTTGTCCTAGACTTGGCACTCCGGTACCGCTTGCCATGCGGTAGTAGAGAGAACAGTCTATGACTGGGGTGGCTGGGGTCTTTGACAATTTCTAGGGCCTTCCTCTGACACCGCCTGGTGTAGAGGTCCTGGATGGCAGGCAGCTTTGCCCCAGTGATGTACTGGGCCATACGCACTACCCACAGAAGTGCCTTGCGGTCGCACTACCCACAGTGACTGTATCTACGTACAGTCACTGTGGGGACGACGTCCTCAATGCACTTATTGATAAAGCCAGTGACTGATGTGGTGTATTCCTCAATGTCATCGGAAGAATCCCGGAACATGCTCCAGTCTGTGATAGCAAAACAGTCCTGTAGTTTAGCATCTGCTTCATCTGACAATTTTTTTATAGACCGAGTCACTGGTGCTTCCTGCTTTAATTTGTGCTTATAAGCAGGAATCAGGAGGATAGAGTTGTGGTTGGATTTACCAAATGGAGGGCGAGGGAGAGCTTTGTACGCGTCTCTGTGTGTGGAGTACAGGTGATCTAGAATTTTTTTCCCTCTGGTTGCACATTTAGCATGTTGATAGAGATTTGGTAGAACTGATTTAAGTTTCCCAGCATTAAAGTCTCCGGCCACTAGGAGCGCCACCTCTGTGTGAGTGGTTTCCTGTTTGCTTATTTCCTTATACAGCTGGCTGAGTGCGGTCTTAGTGCCGGCATTTGTCTGTGGTGGTAAATAAACAGCCACGAAAAGTATAGCTGAGAACTCTCTAGGCAAGTAGTGTGGCCTGCAATTTATCACAATATACTCTACTTCAGGTGAGCAAAATCTAGACATTTCCTTAGATTCCGTGCACCAGCTGTTGTTTACAAATATGCACAGACCGCCGCCCCCCCCCCCCCCCCCCCCCCCGTCTTACCTGAGTGTGCTGTTCTATCCTGCCAGTGCAGCGTGTATCCCGCTAGCTGAATATCCATGTCGTCATTCAGCCACGATTCCGTGAAACATAGGATATTACAGTTTTTGATGTCCCTTTGGTAGGATATTCGTGATCGTACCTCGTCTAGTTTATTGTCCAATGATTGCACGTTGGCGAGTAATATTGACGGTAACGACAGCTTTCCTAATTGCCTTCTTCGGGTTCGGACGAGGCATCCCGCTCTTCTTCCTCTGCGTCGCCTCCTTTTGCGAATAATTGGGATGTCTGCCCTGTGGGGTGTTTGGAGAATATCATGTGAGTCCTGCTTGCTGCTGTTGTTGAAAAAATCTTTGTCTAATCCGAGGTGAGTGATCGCTGTCCTGATATCCAGAAGCTCTTTTCTGCCATAAGATACGGTTGCAGAAACATTACATACAAATTAATTTACAAATATCGCGAAAAAAAACACATAATAGCACAATTGGTTAGGAGACAGTAAAACGGCGGCCATCTCCTCCGGCGCCACAGATTGCTGTTGACATGGGGTTACAGTCTACTCAGTGACACCCAGAGAACATTAGCGTGTTAGCTCTTATTGTGGGACTCTGAAACCACTGTGAATTGAGCCACATTTATTGTGCCAGTCAACCTACTGTGTATTGAACACTATTCCAGAGGAAAAATAATACAACGTGGATGTTTTGGAGTCTGATAACTCTTGAGGACTTTGGGAAAAAAGCTCTTGGGTCCTGAGTAGGCTGATACCTAATGATTGGGGATCAATGAAATGGGGTAAGGCTGTACAGTGCAATATGAATATCAATACGCACAATAGGCTGACTGGGGATGTGATTTCCCACAGTCAAAGTCCCGCAATAAGAGCTACAATGCTAATATGTCTGTAAAATCAGTCAATGTGGAACATTTCAAGAACTTTAAAAGTTTGTTCAAATCAAAAACAAACAACAATTCTCAAACTAGACATTCAATGTACTTGTGCTCTTGCTCAGTTGTGCACCGGGGCCTCCCACTCTTTCTATTCTGGTTAGAGATAAATTGCGCTGTTCTGTGAAGGGAGTAGTACACAGTGTTGTACAAGATCTTCAGTTTCTTGGCAATTTCTCACATGGAATAGCCTTCATTTCTCAGAACAAGAATAGACTGACGAGATTCAGAGGGTTTTTGTTTCTGGCCATTTTGAGCCTGTAATAGAACCCACAAATGCTGATGCTCCAGATACTCAACTAGTCTAAAGAAGGTCAGTTGCATTGCTTCTTTAATCAGGACAACAGTTTTCAGCTGTGCTAACATAATTGCAAAAGGGTTTTCTAATGATCAATTAGCCTTTTAAAATTATGAACTTGGATTAGCTAACACAACGTGCCATTGCAACACAGGAGTGATGGTTGCTGATAATGGGTCTCTGTACGCCTATGTAGATATTCCATAAGAAATCAGACGTTTCCATCTACAATAGCCATTTACAACATTAACACAATATCTACACTATATTTCTGATCAATTTGATGTTATTTTAATGGGCAAAAAAAATGTGCTTTAATTTAAAAAACAAATTTAATTTCTAAGTGACCCCAAACGTTTTAACAGTAGTGTAGGTCCTGGATGTCAGGAAGCTTGGCCCCAGTGATGTACTGGGCCGTATGCGCTACCCTCTGAAGCGCCTTATGGTCAGAAGCTGAGCAGTTGCCATACCAGGCGGTGATGCAACTGGTCAGGATGCTCTCGATGGTGCAGCTGTAGTACTTTTGAGGATCTGGCGACCCATGACAAATCTTTTCTGTCTCCTGAGAGGGGGAAAGGTGTTGTCGTGCCCTCTTCACAACTGTCTCAGTGTGTTTAGACCATGATAGTGTGTTTGTGATGTGGACACCATGGAACTTGAAACTCTCAACCCGCTCCACTTCAGTCCCATCGATGTTAATGGGGGCCTGTTCGGCACTTCTTTTCCTATAGTCCACCATCAGCTCTTTTGTCTAATTCACATTGAGAGAGGGGTTGTTGTCCTGGCACCACACTGCCAGGTCTCTGACCTCCTCCCTATAGGCTGTCTCATCATTGCCGGTGATCAGGCCAACCACTGTTGTATCATCAGCAAACTTAATGATGATGTTGGAGTCGTGCTTGGCCACGCAGTTGTGGGTGAACAGGGAGTACAGGAGGGGACTAAGCACACACCCCAGTGTTGAGGATCAGCGTGGAAGATGTGTTGTTGCCCACCCTTACCAACTGGGGGCGGCCCGTCAGGAAGTCCAGGATCCAGTTGCGGAGGGAGGTGTTTAGTCCCAGGGTCCTTAGCTTAGTGATGAGCTTTGAGGGTACTATGGTGTTGAACGCTGAGCTGTAGTCAATGAACAGCATTCTCACATAGGTGTTCCTTTTGTCCAGGTGGGAAAGGGCAGTGTGGAGTGCGATTGAGTCATCTGTGAATCTCTTGGGGCGGTATGCGAATTGAAGTGGGTCTAGGGTTACTGGCATGATGGTGTTGATGTGAGCCATCACCAGTCTTTCAAAGCACGTCTAGGCTACCGACATGAGTGCATCCTGGCGGTAATCATTTAGGCAGGTTACCTTCGCTTTCCTGGGCACAGAGACTATGGTGGTCTGTTTGAAACATGTAGGTATTACAGACTCAGTCAGGGGCAGGTTGATGTCAGTGAACACACTTGTCAGTTGGTCCGCACATGCTTTGAGTACGCATCCCTGTAATCCGTCTGGCCCCGCGGCTTTGAGAATGTTGACCTGTTTAAAAGGTCTTGCTCACATCGGCTATGGAGTGCATGATCAAAGTTGTCTGGAACAGCTGGTGCTCTCATGCATAGCGGGATTTCTTAACCTCTCTTGGGTAGGGGGCAGTATTTTGACGTCCGGATGAAAAGCGTGCCCGTAGTAAACTGCCTGCTACTCAGTCCCAGAAGGTAGGATATGCATATCATTAGTAGACTTGGATAGAAAACACTCTGAAGTTTCTAATACTGTTTGAATGATGTCTGTGAGTATAACAGAACTCATATGGCAGGCAAAAACCTGAGAAAATATCCAACCAGGAACTGTGGAAATCTGAGGTTTGTAGTTTTTCAAGTGATTGCCTATCTAATACACAGTGTCTGTGGGGTCATTTTGCACTTCCTAAGGCTTCCACTAGATGTCAACAGTCTTTAGAACGTTGTTTCATGCCTCTACTGTGAATGGGGAGAGAATATGAGCATATGGAGTCAGATGACTGAGAAAATGACATGAGCTCAATCGCACACGCTCTACGAACTGTAATATAACTTTGACTTTTCGTCTGAACCTACTGCGCGAGCACAGTGAATTTGGATTACTCGACTGAATGCGCGAACAAAATGGAGGTATTTGGACATAAAGATCAACTTTATCGAACAAAACAAACATTTATTCTGGAACTGGGATTCCGATGAAGATCATCAAAGGTTAGTGAATATTAATAATGTAATTTTTGTCATTTCTGTTGACTCCAAAATGGCGGGTATCTGTATGGCTTGTTTTGATGTCTGAGCACTGTACTCAGATTATTGCAAAGTTTGCTTTCGCCGTAAAGCTTATTTGAAATCTGACACAGCGGTTGCATTAAGGAGAAGTGTATCTATAATTCTTTGAATAACAGTTGTATATTTTATCAACATTTATGATGAGTATTTCTGTAAATTGATGTGCTCAATCACCGGAAGTTTTCGGAGGCAAAACATTTCTGAACATTATAATATAACAATATAAAATGGGGTTTTTGGATATAAATATGAACTTTATTGAGCAAAACATACATGTATTGTGTAACATGAAATCCTATGAGTGCCATCTGATGAAGATCATCAAAGGTTAGTGATTCATTTTAGCTGTATTTCTGTTTTTTTGACACCTCCCCTTGCTTGGAAAATGGCTGTGTGGTTTTTCTTGTCTAGGCGCTGTCCTAACATAATCTAATGTTATGCTTTCGCCGTAAAGCCTTTTTGAAATCGGACACTGTGGTTGGATTAACGAGAAGTGTATCTTTAAAATGGGATATAATAGTTGTATGTTTGAGAAATTTTAATTATGAGATTTTTGTTGTTTTGAATTTGGCGCCCTGCTATTTCACTGGCTGTTGAATAGTGTGTCCCACATACCCCAGAGAGGTTAAAAGCGTCCCGATTAGTGTCCCGCTCCTAAAAAGCGGCAGCTCAAGTAGGGCTGGGCGATATATCGATATAAAAAATATATCGATATATTTTAAATGTGATATGAAATTAGACCATTTCGCATATATCGATATAGTTCAAATTTGCGCTTTGATCCTTGCTCCAAGCAAGCTGCAGACCCGGAGCTCTCTGCGCTGCTCCCCGCGCCCCGCCCCTCCTCTTTCATGCACAGAGGGGGGAGGGGCAGGAACAGACACTTCAACAAACATGGAGGAAGCAACAGCGTCTGCGGAGCGTTTTGAGGAGGAATTGGTTAGTAAAAGAAAAAGCATTGGCTCAGTAATTTGGAGATGGTTCGGATTCAAAGTATCAGATGAGTAACAAAATCACGTTATATGTAGGCAGTGCCATAAAAAAGTTACAGCCAGGGGTGGAAGCACTACAAATCTTTTTCACCACCTAAAACAGTGGCACAACCTGCAATATGAAGAGCGTGTGAAACAGCGCGCTGCAGAAGCCGCAAGCCGTCGACAACCCGAAAAAGCTCCAGCCCCGAAGCAAAGCTCACTACAAACTTCATTTTCCCGCAGTGTGCCTTATGAAAAGAAAATTGGCAAGTGGTGTACTATAACTAAAGCGGTGTCCTATCACATTGCTAAAGATATGGTCCCTGTTGCAACTGTGGAACAAGTCGGATTCAAAAAGCTACTGAAAACTATGGACCCGAGATATGAGCTTCCCAGTCGCAACTACTTTGCACGAGAAGCACTGCCACAAATGTACACTGAAGTCAGGCACCTTATGGAGCTTTGATTTCAAAAAAGGTACTCCTGTTGTTATACAGTGTTTATGTTTACATGTTATTGTTATTTGAACAGCTGAGCATTTAATCTGAACCAGGTGAAGAGCCCTGTTTATTATTTATTCATTTGATTTTTCAACTGTTCACTGTTCACTGAAATAGCCGGTTTCAATAAAACTACTTGAGACATGTCATATCTGGCTTTGACTTTGACTGAACATTTGCTCTCACTTTGCGGAAAAAATATCGGGATATATATATTATATCGATATTCAGCCTAAATATATCGGGATATGACTTTTGGTCCATATCGCCCAGCCCTAAGCTCAAGCCTTTAGCTAAGTGCAGATGTTGCCTGTAATTCATGGCTTCTGGTTGGGAAATGTACGTATGGTCACTGTGGGGACAACGTTGTCGATGCACTTATTGATGCAGCCAGTAACTGAGGTGGTATACTGCTCAATGCCATTGGATAAATCCCGGAACATATTCCAGTCTGTGCTAGCAAAGCAGTCCTGTAGCGTAGCATCCGAGTCATCTGACCACTTCCGTATTTAGCGAGTTACTGGTACTTCTTGTTTTAGTTTTTGCTTGTAAGCAGGAATCAGGACAGAGTTATGGTCAGTTTTGCCAAATGGAGGGCGAGGGAGAGCTTTGTATGCATCTCTGTGTGTGGAGTAAAGGTGGTCTAGAGTTTCTTTCCTCTGGTTGCACATGTGACATGCTGGTAGAAATGAGGTAAAAACAGATTTAAGTTTGCCTGCCTTAAAGTCCCCGGCCACTATGAGCGCCGCTTCTGGATGAGAATTTTCTTGTTTGCTTATGGCCTTATCAAGCTTGTTGAGTGCGGTCTTAGTGCCAGCATCAGTTTGTGCTGGTAAATAGACAGCAAGGAATAATATAGATGAGAAATATTGGGATATAGTGTGGTCTACAGCTTATCATGAGGTATTTTACCTCAGGTGAGCAATACCTCGAGACTTATTTAATATTAGACATCGCGCACCAGCAGTTATTGACAAATAAACACACAACCGCCCCTCGTCCTACCAGATGTAGATGCTCTGTCCAGCCGAAAAACGGAGAAGCCAGACAGCTCTATTTAATCTTTGTCGTCGTTCAGCCAACTCTCTGTGAAACATAAGATATTACTGTTAAATTTTTTTATTTCACCTTTATTTAACCTGTTATGGCTAGGGGCAGTATTTTCACGGCTGGATAAAAAACGTACCCATTTAATCTGGTTACCACTCCTACCCAGTAACTAGAATATGCATATACTTATTACATATGGATAGAAAACACCCTAAAGTTTCTAAAACTGTTTGAATGGTGTCTGTGAGTATAACAGAACTCATATGGCAGGCCAAAATCTGAGAAGGTTTCTGAGAAGGTTTCATTCAGGAAGTGGCCTGTCTGACAAGGTGTCGTTCTTCTTGTCTCTGTTTATTGAAGAGTGAGGATCTTAGCTGTCCCGTGACACTTCCTACGGCTGCCATAGGGTCTCAGAAGGCGGTAAAAAGCTGAATCGTGGCTTTGCAGGCTCTGGCTGAAACAAAGTAGCGCGTTTGGGTAGTGGCTGGTTACAGTACTGTGAGACTCAGGCTCGTGCCCGCGTCGACCGAAAGCTTTGTTTACTTTCCTCTGTTTAGCTAAATGGACATTCCCGGTCGGAATATTATCGCTTTTTTACGAGAAAAAATGGCATAAAAATGGATTTTAAACAGCGGTTGACATGCTTCGAAGTACGGTAATGGAATATTTAGATTTTTTTTGTCACGAATTGCGCCATGCGCACGACCCTTATTTACCCTTTCAGATAGTGTCTAGAACGCACGAACAAAACGCCGCAATTTGGATATAACGATGGATTATTTTGGACCAAACCAACATTTGTCATTGAAGTAGCAGTCCTGGGAGTGCATTCTGACGAAGACAACAAAAGGTAATCAAACTTTTATAATAGTAAATCTGATTTTGGTGAAGGCTAAACCTGCCGGGTGTCTAAATAGCTAGCCCGTGATGCCTGGGCTATGTACTTAGAATATTGCAAAATGTGCTTTCACCAAAAAGCTATTTTAAAAATCGGACATATCGAGTGCATAGAGGAGTTCTGTATCTATAATTCTTAAAAGAATTGTTATGCTTTTTGTGAACGTTTATCGTGAGTAATTTAGTAAATTGTTAGCAAATTCCCCGGAAGTTTGCGGGGGGTATGCTAGTTCTGAACGTCACATGCTAATGTAAAAAGCTGTTTTTTGATATAAATATGAACTTGATTGAACAAAACATGCATGTATTGTATAACATAATGTCCTAGGTGTGTCATCTGATGAAGATCATCAAAGGTTAGTGCTGCATTTAGCTGTCTTCTGGGTTTTTGTGACATTATATGCTAGCTTGAAAAATGGGTGTCTGATTATTTCTGGCTTGGTACTCTGCTGACATAATCTAATGTTTTGCTTTCGCTGTAAAGCCTTTTTGAAATCGGACAGTGTGGTTAGATAAAGGAGAGTCTTGTCTTTAAAATGCTGTGAAATAGTCATATGTTTGAAAAATTGAAGTTTTTGTATTTTTGAGGAATTTGTAATTCGCGCCACGCCTATCATTGGATATTGGAGCAGGTGTTCCGCTAGCGGAACGTCTAGATGTAAGAGATTAACCAGGTAGGCTAGTTGAGAACAAGTTCTCATTTACAATTGTGGCCTGGCCAAGATAAAGCAAAGCAGTGCGACACAAACAACAACAGAGTTGCACATGGAATAAACAAACATACAGTCAATAATACAATAGAAAAAGTCTATATACAGTGTGTGCAAATGAGGTAGAATAAAGGGGTAAGGCAATAAATAGGCCATAGTGGTGAAATAATTACAATATAGCAATTAAACACTGGAATGATAGATGTGCAGAAGAAGAGTGTGCAAGTAGAGATACTGGGGTGCAAATGAGCAAAATAAATAAATAAAATAACAGTATGGGGGATGAGGTAGTTGGATGGGCTATGTACAGATGCAGTGATCTGTGAACTGCTCTGACAGCTGGTGCTTAAAGTTAGTGAGGGAGATATGAGTCTCCAGCTTCAGTGATTTTTGCAGTTCGTTCCAGTCATTGGCAGCAGAGAACTGGAAGGAAAGGCGGCCAAATGAGGAATTGGCATTGGGGGTGACCAGTGAGATATACCTGCTGGAGCGCTGCTATGGTGACCACTGAGCTGAGATAAGGCGGGGCTTTACCTAGCAAAGACTTAAAGATGACCTGGAGCCAGTGGGTTTGGCGATGAATATGAAGTGAGGGCCAGCCAACGAGAGCATACAGGGGCTTTGGTGACAAAACGGATGGCACTGTGATAGACTGCATCCAATTTGCTGAGTAGAGTGTTGGAGGCTATTTTGTAAATTACATCGCCAAAGTCAAGGATCGGAAGGATAGTCAGTTTTGTGAATTTTTTTGGCAGCATGAGTGAAGGGTGCTTTGTTGCGAAATAGGAAGCCAATTCTAGATTTAATTTTGGATTGGAGATGCTTAATGTGACTCTGGAAAGAGAGTTTAGTCTAACCAGACACCTAGGTATTTGTAGTTGTATTCTAAGTCAGAACCGTCCAGAGTAGTGATGCTGGGTGGGCGGGCAGGTGTGGGCAGTGATCGGTTGAAGAGCATGCATTTCGTTTTACTTGCATTTAAGAGCAGTTGGAGGCCACGGAAGGAGTGGTGTCATCTGCATAGAGGTGGATCAGAGAATCACCAGCAGCAAGAGCGACATCATTGATGTATACAGAGAAAAGAGTCAACTCGATAATTGAACCTTGTTGCATCCTCATAGAGTCTGCCAGAGGTCCGGACAACAGACCCTCCGATTTGACACACTGAACTCTATCTGAGAAGTAGTTGGTGAAACAGGAGAGGCAGTAATTTGAGAAACCAAGGCTGTTGAGTCTGCCGATAAGAATGTGGTGTTTGACAGAGTCGAAAGCTTTGGCCAGGTCGATGAATACAGCTGCACAGTATCGACTTCTATCGATGGCAGTTATGATATCGTTTAGGACCTTGAGCATGGCTGAAGTACACCCATGACCAGCTCAGAAAACAGATTGCATAGCGGAGAAGGTACGGTGGGGTTCTAAATGGTCGGTGATCTGTTTGTTAACTTGGCTTTCGAAGACCTTAGAAAGGCAGGGTTGGATAGGTATAGGTCTGTAGCAATATGGGTCTAGAGTGTCTCCCGCTTTGAAGAAGGGGATGACCGTGGCAGCTTTCCAATCTTTGAGGATCTCAGACGATACGAAAGAGAGGTTGAACAGGCTAGTAATAGGGGTTGCAACAATTTCAGCGGATCATTTTAGAAAGAGAGGGTCCAGATTGTCTAGCCCGGCTGATTTGTAGGGGTCCAGATTTTGCAGCTCTTTAAGAACATCAGATATCTGGATTTGGGTGAAAGAGAAATGGGGAGGCTTGCGCAAGTTGCTGTGGGGGGTGCAGGGCTGTTGACCGGAATAGGGGTAGCCAGGTGGAAAGCATGGCCAGCCGTAATTTTTTTTCTCAAATCTCAATTATCATGGATTTATCGGTGGTGACAGTGTTTCCTAGCCTCAGTGCAGTGGGCAGCTGAGAGGAGGTGCTCTTTTCTAACTGACTGTGTACATTGGTTCCTAACTTCCCTGAAAAGTTGCATATCGCGGGGGCTATTCGATGCTAATGCAGTGCTAATGCAGTACGCCACAGGATGTTTTTGTGCTGGTCAAGGGCAGTCAGGTCTAGAGTGAAACAAGGGCTATGTCCGTTCCTGGATCTACATTTTTCGAATGGGGCATGCTTATTTAAGATGGTGAGGAAAGCACTTTTAAAGAATAACCAGTTATCCTCTACTGTCGTAATGAGGTCAAAATCCTTCCAGGATACCCGGGCCAGGTCGATTAGAAAGGCCTGCTCACTGAAGTGTTTTAGCGAGCGTTTGACAGTGATGAGGGGTGGTCGTTTGACCGCAGACCCATTATGGACGCAGGCAATGAGGCAGTGATCGCTGAGATCATGGTTGAAGACAGCAGAGGTGTATTTGGAGGGCAGGTTGGTTAGGATGATATCTATGAGGGTGCCTGTGTTTACAGATTTGGCGTTGTACCTTGAAGGCTCATTAATAATTTGTGTGAGATTGAGGGAATCAAGCGTTGATTGTAGGATGGCCAGGGTGTTATGCATGTCCCAGTTTAGGTCACCTAACAGCACAAGCTCTGAAGATAGATGGGGGGCAATCAATTCACATATGGTATCCAGGACACAGCTGGGGGCAGAAGGTGGTCTATAGCAAGCGGCAATGGAAGGGTGGATTTTTAAAAGTAGGAGCTCAAATTGTTTGGGCACAGCCCTGGATAGTATGACAGAACTCAGCAGGCTATCTCTGCAGTAGATTGCAACTCCGCTCCCTTTGGCAGTTTTACCTTGTCAGAAAATGTTATAGTTAGGGATGGACATTTCTGAGTTTTTGGTGGTCTTCCTAAGCCAGGATTCAGACACGGCTAGGATATCCGGGTTGGCAGAGTGTGCTAAAGCAGTGAATAAAACAAACTTAGGGAGGAGGCTTCTAATGTTAACATGCATGAAACCAAGGCTATTACGGTTACAGAAGTCAACAAATGAGAGCGCCTAGGGAATGGGAGTGGAACTAGGCACTGCAGGGCCTGGGTTAACCTCTACATCACCAGAGGAACAGAAGGGATTAGGCTAAGGATACTGCTAAAGGCTATAAGAACTGGTCGTCTAGTACGTTCAGAATAGAGAGTAAAAGGAGCAGGTATTCTGGGGAAGGTAGAATAGATTCAAGGCATAATGTACAGACAAAGGTATGACAAGATGTGAATACAGTAGAGGTAAACCTGAGCATTGAGTGACGATGAGAATATATTGTCTCTAGAAACATCATTTAAACCAGGTGAGGTCACCGCATGTGTGGGAGGTGGAACTAAAGGGTTGGTTAAGGCGTATTGAGCAGGGCTAGAGGCTCTACAATGAAATAAGGCAATAATTACTAACCTAAACAGCAATGGACAAGGCATATTGACATTTGGGAGAGGCATGCGTAGCCGAGTGTCCATTGGGTCCAGTGAGTAGCTGTGCGAGCTGGAGACACGGCGATTCAGACAGCTAGCTGGTCAGGGCTAGCAGAAGGGCCTTAGAGGGACGTCGCGACGGAAGAAGTCAGTTGGAGCCCCTTCGTGCAGTTACGTCGGCAGATCAGTTGTGATTGATCAGCAGGGCTCCGTGTGGTAAAAGGGTCCATGCCAATTGGCAAAATAGGTACAGTATAGCCCCAAAAGAATTGTCTGACGAACTTCTTTAGCTAACAGTCCGGTGTGCTCTAGACAGCTAGACGGCCGCGGCTAGCAGACAGGCATTCAGGGGATGTCGCAACTGGGGAGCCAGTTGAAAACCCCCTCGGGCAGATTACGTCGGTAGTCCAGTCGTGAAGGATCGGCGGGGCTCCGTATCGGCAATAAAAGGGGTCCAGGCCAATTGGTAAAATAGGTATTGTAGCCCAAGGAGTGGCTGATGGACCTCTTCAGCTAGCCGGGAGATGGGCCTAGCATAGGCTAACTCCAGGCTAATTGGTGCTTGCGTCGGGACAGAGACGTTAGCCAGGAGAAGCCAATCGGATAGCAGCTAGCTAGCTGCGATGATCCAGGTGAAGAGGTTCAGAGCTTGCGGTAGGAATCCGGAGATATGGAGAAAAATAAGTCAGATTTGCTCTGGTTTGAGTCACGCTGTGCAGACTGGCGAGAGTTGTCTGGGCTAAAGGTAGCCGATTACCTCTAGCTAGTTGCTAGTTAGCTGGCTAGCTTCTGTTGGGGGTTCCGTTTCAAAAGTAAAGAAAATAGCAGAATCATACCACATTGGGTGAGGCGGATTGCAGGAGAGTATGTTGAAGTTGAGGTTAAGAAAAATATTTAAAAAATATATGCTAAGAAAAAAGATATATACATGGGACACGACAAGATGAGGACAAAAGACGTCTGACTGCTACGCCATCTTGGAAACAGAAATGTCCCGTTGGTAGGATAATCTTAATCATAGATCTTCCAGTTTCTTTTTCAATGATTGCACATCGGCCAATAATACAGAGGGAATTTTTTATTTATTTAACCTTTATTTTATTGAACCTTTATTTAACTCGGCAAGTAAGTTAAGAACAAATTCTTATTTACAATGATGGCCTACCCTGACCAAACCCGGAAAACGCTGGGCCAATTGAGCGCCGCCCTATGGGACGGCCAGATGGATTTGAACCAGGGACTGTAGTGAAGCCACTTGCACTGAGATGCAGTGCCTTAAACCGCTGCGCCACTTGGGAGCCCATGTGGAAGTGGTTGTTTACCGACTAGTCTGCTACATTCATTCTTACAAGGCACCGCACCCTCCTCCCCCTTTTTCTCTGTCTTTTCTTCATGCTGATGAAGGGGATTTGGGCCTTGTCTCGACACCTTCGCGTCGGACTCATTAAATAAAGTTTGAGGTGAGTAATCACTGTTCTGATATCCAGAAGCTCTTTTCGGTCATAAGAGATAGTAGCAGTGACATTATGTACAAAATGAGTTACAAACAATACGAAAAAAACAAAACAAATAGCCATTATCAAAGTTCAAGTGCAGTCTCAAAGACCAACAAGCACTATGATGAAACTGGCTCTCAAGAGGACCGCCACAGGAAAGGAAGACCCAAAGTTACCTTTGCTGCAGAGGATAAGTTCAAGTAACAGACCCATCAACATAAACTGTTCAGAGTCCTATTCATCTGTCCTTTGATCTGATGAGTCCAAATTTGAGATTTTTGGTTCTAACCACAGTCTGTGTGAGACAGAGTAGGTGAATAGGTGATCTCTGCATGTGTGGTTCCCACCATGAAGCATGGAGGAAGAGGGGTGATGGTGCTTTGCAGGTGACACTGTCAGTGATTTATTTAGAATTCAAGGCACACTTAAACAGCATGGCTACCACAGCATTCTGCAGCAATACGCCATACCATCTGGTTTGCACATAGTGGGACTATCATTTGTTTTTCAATAGGACAATGACCCAACACACCTCCAGGCTGTGTAAGGGCTATTTGACCAATAAGGAGAGTGATGGAGTGCTCCATCAGATGACCTGACCTCCACAATCACACAACCTCAACCCAAATGAGATGGTTTGGGATGAGTTGGACCGCAGAGTGAAGGAAAATAGTAAAAATAATGAAAAACCCTGGAATGAGTAGGTGTGTCCAAACTTTTGACTGATACTGTATATCCTGTTGGGGCTCGGGGGCAGTATTGAGACATTTTGAAAAAAATATGTGCCCATTTTTAACTGCCTCCTACACCAACTCAGAAGCTAGGATATGCATATTATTAACACATTCGGATAGAAAACACTCTGAATTTTCTAAAACAGTTTGAATGGTGTCTGTAAGTATAACAAAACTCATATTGCAGGCAAAAACCTGTGAAAAATAGATCCAAAAAAATGTGGATTTTGTGACTGTACTATTTAGTGTCATTGTTTTATAGATACCATAGTGAGAAAGGATTGATTTCGCAACACCTACGGCTTCCACTAGATGTCAACGATCTTTATAAAGTTGTTTGAAGCGTCTATGATAAACAGAGAGCAAATTAGAATCCAAGGAAGTTGACATGTCATCACTTCATTTTTTTGCGCCTGCGCATAAATCTGAGAGACGTGAGTTTGTCATCATTTTTTATCTAGACATAGGATAGGTTGTGTGAAAATATTACTGATGTTTAACGTTAAAAATGGACCAAAAGATTAATGCTAAACAACATTTGACATGTTTGAACGAACATAAATAGATTATTTACTAGGTTTTTTTAGCTTTTCGGCGTGATTTTACCAGCCCCACACCACGTTTTGTGGGAGCATAATGAACGCTAAGTACTTGGTGTTATTTGGACATAAATTATGAACTTTGTCAAAAGAAACCACATTTGTTCCGGACCTGGAATGCCTTCCGGACCTGGGATCCTGCCTTCTGATGGAGATAATCAAAGGTAAGGGGGTATTTACAATGTTGTTATCGATTTTAGATGATACTGACTGTATAGCATAGCCTGTTGTTCTTAGCATAGCACCCCGTTTATTGCAAAATGTGATTTCCCAGTAAAGTTATTTTGAGATCTGGCCATTCGGTAGCAATTACGAGATGATAATATATTATTCTTTGAATGACAATATTATAATTTACCAATGTTTTCGAATAGTAATTTTGTTATGTTCACCGGAAGCATTTCAGAGAAGAAAAAAATCTGAATTTCACGCTACTGTAAAATGCTGTTTTTGGATATAAATATGAACTTGATGGAACAAAAAATGCATGTATTGTATAACATAATGTCCTAGGAGTGTCATCTGATGGAGATTGACAAAAGGTTAGTGCATAATTCAAGCTGGTTTCTGCTTTTGGTGATGCCTGACCTTGAATTGAAAATGGATGTTTGTACTTTTGTGGCTATGTACTGTCCTAACATAATCTAACTTTATGCTTTTGCCGTAAAGCCTCTTTGAAAATCGAACAATGTGGTTAGATTAAGGAGATGTTTATCATTTAAATTGTGTAAAATAGTTGATTGTTTGAGAAATTGAAATTATTAGATTTTTGATGTTTTGAATTTCCAGCCTTGTTAGCAATCCCGGCTCGGGGTTCATTGCTAACCTGTAGCCCCAACAGGATATATTCTTTTAACTTTTTACCCCTTTTTCTCCCCAATTGGTAGTTACAGTCTTGTCCCATCGCTGCAACTCTCTTACGGACTCGGGAGAGGGGAAGGTCGAAACACGACCCTGCCGAGCCGCACTGCTTCTTGACACAATGCTCGCATAACCAGGAAACCAGCCGCACCAATGTGTCGGAGGAAACACCGTACAACTGGCGACTGTGTCAGTGCGCATGTGCCCGGGCCCGCCACATGGAGTCGCTAGAGCGCAATGGGACAAGGCCATCCTGGCTGGACGACGCTGGGCCAATTGTGCACCGCCTCATGGGTCTCCTGGTCGCGGCACAGCCCGGGATCGAACCCGGGTCTGTAGTGACGCCTCAAGTACTGCCTTAGACCGCTGCGCCACTCAGGAGGCTCGTTTTGATGTATTTCTACCTTTTAAGAAATTTTTTGAAAAACATATCTATTCCTTCATTTCCCCAAAATATAGACTCTTAGCTTTCATTTGACAACAAATTTGATATGCTAAAAACAGCTCTCCTGTGAAGTCGTGACTTCCGACATACGCCTAGTTTCCTGAATCGGGTCACATTTTCAGGTCTCAGGCAAGGTAAGGCTATATCACGCAAGTGTGGTTTCGAACTCTCTGTGCCACACTAGCCTCCTTGGTATTGTGGAGCACACACCTGTTTTTCCCTGCATACCCTTGCCTTTGATCATGACTCTCAGTTCCATTACATTACACATAAGAGTCATAGGACGAAGGCGTCTTCTGTACAGGGAATTCACAAGACTGCCGGCCCAAACGGCATCCCTCGCCGCGTCCTCAGAGCATGCGCAGACAAGCTGGCTGGTGTGTTTACGGACACATTCAATCTCTCCCTATCCCAGTCTGCTGTCCCCACATGCTTCAAGAGGGCCATCATTGTTCCTGTACCCAAGAAAGCAAAGGTAACTGAACTAAATGACTATCGCCCTGTAGCACCCCAATAGATGCATAGCCGATGCAATCGCCGTCGCACTGCACACTGCCCTATCCCACCTGGACAAGAGGAATACCTATATAAGAATGCTGTTCATTGACTATAGCTCAGCATTCAACACCATAGTACCCTCCAAGCTCATCATTAAGCTCGAGGCCCTGGGTGTGAACCCCGCCCTGTGCAACTGGGTCCTGGACTTCCTGACGGGCCGCCCCCCAGGTGGTGAAGGTAAGAAACAACACCTCCACTTCGCTGATCCTCAACACTGGGGCCCTATAAGGGTGTGTGCTCAGCCCCCTCACGCACGCCTCCAACTCAATCATCAAGTTTGCAGACGACACAACAGTAGTCGGCTTGATTACCAACAATGACGAGACTAATAACCTCTCACTCAACATCAACAAAACAAAGGAGATGAGAGTGGACTTCAGGAAACAGCAGAGGGAGCAGCCCCCTATCCACATTGACGGGAACGCAGTGGAGAAGGTGGAAAGGTTCAAGTTCCTCTGCGTACACATCACTGAGAAACTGAAATGGTCCACCCACACAGACAGTGTGGTGAAGAAGGCGCAACAGCGAAATCTGGCTTGAAATTTGGCTTGGCACCTAAAACCCTCACAAACTTTAACAGATACACAATTGACAGCATCCTGTCGGGCTGTATCATCGCCTGGTACGGCAACTGCACAGCCCGCAACCACAGGGCTCACCAGATTGTGGTGCGGTCTGCCCAACGCATCACAGGGGGCAAACTACCAGCCCTCCAGGACACCTACAGCACCTGATGTCACAGGATGGCAAAAAAAGATCATCAGCAACAACAACCACCCGAGCCACTGCCTGTTCACCCCGCTATCATCCAGAAGGCGAGGTCAGTACAGGTGCATCAAAGCTGGAATCGAGAGACTGAAAAACAGCTTCTATCTCAAGGCCGTCAGACTGTTAAATAGCCATCACAAGCACATTAAAGGCTGCTAACCAATATATACAGACTTGAAATCACTGGTCACTTTAATAAATGGAACACTAGTCACTTTAATAATGTTTACATATTTTGCATTATTCATCTCACATGTACATACTCTATTCTATCCTACTGTATCTTAGTCTATGCCGCTCTGACATTGCTTGTCCATATATTTATATATTCTTAATTCAATTCCTTTACTTAGATACACACCTTTATAGGGTTACGGTTTCCAAACAGCCATATTTCCATGTAATGGCAGTTGTTTACAGAAAACAAACGAAAGACAGAGTGGACTGTGCTAATTAGCTATCTGTGTCTCCGAACACGTGTGTAAACGGAAGACAGACGCCACTGACGTGTTGTCACAAAAAATATACTGTCGGCTGCAACTGTGTTAAAAAAGTGCACAGTAAGTGTGTATTTTGCATTTGTGAAATTATTTTGATGTGATATGAAAGTAGAGGGTTTTCTGTTTCTAGAACCGTACCACAATTGTGAATTGATTCACATTTAGATGGAGTATTTGGCTGTTTTGGCTTCCAGTGCCAATTCACCCTTTACACAGAGCATGTAAGGTCCTTGGACTAAGGAGTGACGTTACGCTCCTTTAGTCCAATATTGGGCTATGCATGCCCATGCTTAGAGCTTTCATGCACTGGGAGACAGACTGTTTGGCTGAAAGTAGAATAACTAAAGGCAACCTAAAGTAAAGTGTTGCCAACCACTTTCCAAAGTTAATTTCAAAGGCAATCAATTAAATCCATTGTCTAAGAAAGTTTTTGATGTGACTGACTTGCATTAAGGACCTATTTCGTTCACTGGAAAATGACAAAAGGAATTCAAACCACAAGATCTGTAGTGGTGCCATAGAAAAAGTTGTGCAATCAAAAATCAGCCAATTAAGACTTTCAGACAAAAAAAAATTAAAAAACATTTCAAACAAACATGCAAGCACAAAGTATACATTTGATATGGAATTCCATTAACTTCTGAAGGCAATGGGGAATAGCGTACACATGAGGAATTGAAGATAACAGTTGCAGAACAGAGGCCTAGCAACTAGAATAATGCTATTTCTACACTGTGTTAAAACAGCTTCCAACATGCTTCTGTTCCAGACACCATGGCACTATTATAAAGAATGTCCAGTGTATGGTTTCCTTCCATGACTGATAAAATAATATAATAGCAATCAAACATACATACATACATAACAATAACAGTGTCAGCATCCATCTTCAATGCAATTGCAACCTGGCTGGCATTGGTTACATCAAATGTAGCAGGTATTTCATCCATTACAGAGACTATGTAGGCAATTTTGCATTTGTTAATGAATGCCCATATTGAGACTGAAAATCCTCAGACATTGACCGAATGACATCTGCTTCTTCACCAAGGTTACTATGGAAACGGAAAGGAGCCAAGCTACATCAAAAAATATATATGCAAAATCACGGTATATTGTATCCAATATGTTATGTTCAACGGTTGTAATGTGTTTCTGTTCGAAGCGAATAATGCGCTTGTCGAAACGTGAAGAATAATAATGTCCACCTAATAAAAATGCGGGTTTGGAAGGAAGGACTGGCCATAACCTGTGCATACACCGTTTTACTTCCTGGAGATGATACAAGTAAACACAGATTCAACGAAGTCCTTCGTCGACACTCACACCCTCCACGTTCTCATTCGATCGCTTCAAGGTAATGAAGCATCAAATCAGATAAATGTTTAAATCACTTACGCGATAAGTGTGTATATTCCCGGTTATCGGTGGCAGTGTGTCTTTCTCTCAATGACATCAGCTGTTTTCCGGTGTGTGCTGTGACGATGGAGCGTGCGGGAGCGCGCACGGAGCTGCAATCACCTCCAATAGTATCCATCTGCAGCCCCGCAGCATTGCCTGTGACTAAAACTAGCCTGTCACTAAAACCAATACCAACACCAGGGCGAATACCAACTGGTGCGTGTGTATGTGGTAGGGGTTATGATGATTTTACATTTAATTAGGGTTTCAAGCAGCGGAGCTGCTGAAGCCAGTATTGTATTTGTTCCAGTTCATTATTGTTATTATTATTATTATTATTATTATTATTATTATTATTATTATTATTATTATGTTCCCTTTTCTGCCATTTTGGTGAAAAAATGCGAATCTCTGTGAGATGAAAAGGCCCAGGTCTGTGCAATTTAGCAACATGGTAAAGGCCCCTCTCATGCAACACCATGCCAATTGGCCACATGGTAGCACTATAATTAAGCAATAAGGCACGAGGGGGTGTGGTATATAGACTATATACCACAGCTAAGGGCTGTTCTTTTTCACGACGCTGAATATAGCCCTTAGCCATGGTATATTGGCCATATACCACAAACCCCCGAGATTCCTTATTGCTGTTATAAACTGGTTAGTAACGTAACTAGTTCAGTAAAAATGCATGTTTTGTCATAGCCGTGGTATACGGTTTGATATACCACGGCTGTCAGCCAATCAGCATTCAGGGCTCGAACTGCCCAGTTTATAACAAGCGATTGAAAATGCGAACTTTGAAAGGTCAGCTCCCTTTCCCCACACCCTGTGTGACCTAGAGTCATGAAATGAATCACGTCATTAGGAATCTGAGCATGGTACTTTCAAAAGTTAGGCCTACCTTTCCACCCCAGACAGAGTAGATTTACCAACGCAGAAACATTTAAGTTTTAACTGCTGGCTACTCTTCTTCCATGGCTTAACCTAACGAGAGACGGTCACAAGTGTTTCTCTAAAAGCTGTCTGGGTTTATTATTATTATTTTATTATTATTCTATTGTACAGAAAGTGAATAGCTTAATCAATTGATAGTGACAGAATTAGATTGCATCTCAAGGAAAGTCCATTGTTTGTCTCCTCGGCTATAGAAGGTTGTAGCTCAGCATCTGAATGTCAAAGAAATGAAACAATGATATCCCCATATGCATCAGAGCGGAAAGGTAGGCCTAACTTTTGAATGTACCAGATTCCTAATGACATCTCAGATTGAATTATTTGCAAACAGGGACAGTTTTGTTGTAAACAAGCCACACTGATTTAGCATTGGGAAATGATGATAAGATGAACACATAGGCCTATCTCTCTATCCTTCTTAGCCTGTAATTTCGGTAATTTGTGTGGTATAAAAAAATATTTCTCTAATATGTAAAAGGACGTAGATTTGCATGAAATGTTTATAAAAGGCAATTTCTTCTTGGAACTCTGACCTATTCACCAGACGTGCTACCTGTCCCAGACCTGCTGTTTTCAACTCTCTAGAGACAGCAGGAGCGGTAGAGATACTCTCAAAGATCGGCTATGAAAAAGCCAACTGACACTTACTCTTGTGTTACTGACTTGTTGCACCCTCGACAACTACTATGATTATTATTATTTGACAATGCTGGTCATTTATGAACATTTGAACATCTAGGCCATGTGCTGTTATAATCTCCACCCGGCACAGCTAGAAGAAGACTGGCCACCCCTCATAGCCTGGTTCCTCCCTAGGTTTTGGCCTTTCTAGGGAGTTTTTCCTAGCCACTGTGCTTCTACACCTGCATTGCTTGCTGTTTGGGGTTTTAGGCTGGGTTTCTGTACAGTACTTTGAGATATCAGCTGATGTAAGAAGGGCTATATAAATACATTTGATTTGATTTGATTTGACTTGCGAATACGATGATCGATTCATGAAATGCTTTTACTGTAAAGGAGATTTTTCCACCTCTACTCTTATCCACAGTGGTTTACGAACCCACAACCTTCTGGCACGCAGCCCTGTACACTATCAAAATTCCTGCATTGCCATTTAATGCTTACAGGACGAATAATAGTTTCTTAAACTGCATATCTAAGGCTCTGGTCTGTCCAAGAAATGAGGGTAAAAGGTAGACATGTTCTCTGCTATCCACTTAGTTTTAATTATTATTTTGGGTATAGGGGAGAGTCACTTGTTTTTTGTTTTTTAAAGCAATCAGGGAGGTTTTAGGTCAAATATATTTTGCTGAAGGGAGGGCCATCCATTTTAATTTCATTTTATTATTCTGTTTTAATGTTACTCCTGAATCACTATTATAAATATAACAGTTTTTCTTCAGTGTATTTTTAACAGAGCTGAGATTTACATTGAAGTGAAATCAGTCATTGATACAGACATGGTAGCAGAACATTTGAATGCCTTCAACCAAGAGGTTGTGGGTTGAAATTCCAGTTAAATAATAATTACTGTATGAATAAATATCACAATGTAATCATGAATGTCAAAGTGTGTCAAATATGTAAGTTAATTCCAGGGGACCATGATACAACGTCCCAAGAACGTTAAGGGGGCCTTCAGGGGACCATGACACATCTCAAGAAAGTCCTAAAAACGTCCTCAGGGATGTCCCCGGGACAAACTAGACTAACCCTCCAGGGGACCATGACACAATGTCCCAATAACCTCCTAAAAACATCCTTGGGGACGTATCCAGAACCAACCGAGAAGTTGACAAAATCTCCGGCTGACCATGACACAACATCCTGGCGACCATTTCGTGACATCCCAGGGATGTCATAACGACTCATTATTGTTTGCAGGGATAGCGTTCAGGCAATATTTTCACGACCAGATGAAACACGTACATAATTTTAACAGGTTACTACTCTGGCCCAGAAAATAGAATATGCATATTTTTAGTAGATTTGGATAGAAAACACTCTGAAGTTTCTAAAACTGTTTGAATGGTGTCCGTGAGTATAACAGAACTCATATGGCAGGCAAAAACCTGAGAAAGTTTGAATCAGGAAGTGGGAGAAATTAGAAATGTAGTTCTTCTTTTGAATCCCTTGAGAAACTACAGTGACATAGGGTTTACGTTGCACCTCCTAAGGCTTCCATTGGCTGTCAACAATCTTTAGAAACTGGTTTCATCCGTCACCTGTTACCGGGCAGAAAATTGTGGCTCAGTCGATCAGTGGCCAGTCTGAGGACATGTGTCTCGTGACGCGCATGAACGCGAGTTCGCTGTTCGTTATTTTTCTTCTGGGATGAATACCTATTGTCCGGTTGGAAAATTATCACTATTTTACGTAAAAAAATACCCTAAAGGATTGATTGTAAACATCGTTTGACATGTTTCTACAAATGGTAATGGAACTTTTGGTCTATGGATTTGCGTCCACGCCTCATGGCATTGTAAAGTATTCTGGATGGGTCAACATAACGGACGTATTTGGACATAAATGATGGACTTTGCAGAACAAATGAACATTTCTTGTGGAAGTGGGAGCCCTTCCAAGTGCATTCCGCCGAAGATCAGCAAAGGTAAGAAAATATTTCGAACATATTTTTTGAGATTTGTCGACGCCGTGGTTGTAGGCTAACTGTATAGCTTAGCATTGAAGGCTAAGTTCTGTACTCAGAATATTGAACAATGAGCTTTTTCCGTAAAGTTATTTGGAAATCTGACAAAGCAGTTGCATAAAGGAGTAGATTAGCTCTAATTCTTTAAATAATTGTTATACATTTTGTCAACGTTTATGAGTTCTTCTGTAAATTGATGTGCCCATTCACCGAAGGTTATGAGGGGGAAACCTTTTTTTAATGTCACGAGCCAATGTAAAAATTGGGTTTTTGGATATAAATATAAACTTGATCGAACAAAAAATGCATGTATTGTCTAGCATGATGTCCTAGGAGTGTCATCTGATGAAGATTGTCAAAGGTTAGTGCTTAATTTTAGCTGTATATCTGGTTTTGTGACGGCTATCCGTGCTTGGAAAAAGGCTTTTTTTCCCCTAAGGTGCTATCCTAAAATAATCTAATGTTTTGCTTTCACCGTAAAGCCTTTTTGAAATCGGACAATGTGGTTGGATTAACAAGTAGAGTATCTTTAAAATGCCGTATAATACTAGCATTTTAATTTTGAGATAATTCTTTCTTTAATTTTGCGCCGTGCTATCTCACTGGTTGTTGTCCAACCAATCCCGTTAACGGGATTTTATCTCGAAGGGGTCCTCAAGAGGTTTTAACATAATATTCCATTGATGCTTACGCAATATACATTTTACCTTGTCTTAAAGGTCCTCAGTATATTTCAAGAACATTTAGAAAATGTTATATTTAAGTTTTACCTAATATTATCAAAAAATTCTCAGCAAGCAAATTACTATTGTCAATATTCCCTTACCTTTGATTATCTTCATCCATTGGCACTTCCAGGAATCCCAGGTTCACTACAAATGTGGTTTCTTTCAACAAAGTTCATAATTGATGTCCAAATAACTCCAAGTTGTTAGCGCTTCGGTAGGCTACTAAAAAGTAGCGCGGGGGGGGGGGGAGTCACGGCGAAAAGTAAAAAAAATAATCTATTTACGTTTGTTCAAACATGTCAAACGTTGTTTAGCATCAATCTTTAGAGCCATTTTTAACGTGAAACATCAGTAATGTTTCAACCCGACCTCTCCTGTGTCTTGAAAAACGTCTTTGAAAAATGTATCGCATCACATGATTATGCAGGTGCAGCCAATAATGAAGTGACGACATCCCAGGGAGGTCAACTTCTCTTCCTTGTCATCCGGTCTCTGTTCATCATAGACGCTTCAAACAACTTTATAAAGATCGTTGACATCTAGTGGAAGCCGTAGGAGTTGCAAAATGAATCCTTTCTCACTGTGGTATCTAATAACAAGGACAAAAAAAAAATAGTACAGCCACAAAATTATAATTTTTTCTCAGGTTTTTGCCTGCCATATGAGTTTTGTTATACTTACAGACACCATTCAAACAGTTTTAGAAAATTCAGAGTGTTTTCTATCCAAATCTGGTAATAATATGCATATCCTAGCTTCTGAGTTGGTGTAGGAGGCAGTTAAAAATGGGCACATATTTTTTTCAAAATTCTCAATACTGCCCCCTAGCCCCAACAGGTTAATAAAGCAGATTGAAATACATCCCCATTATGTTTCTCTAGATTTAATGGGAATTTGTATTTGAGGACTGTGTTGTAGGCCCGTTACAAGGTGATATTTGAACAGCATTTAGTCATACAACATTTTTTACACTTTAAATGTTGATAGTCTGCACATGTCAGGTTTGAACCTGCAATGTTTAGTTCCCAAGCCAGGTCTATTATCCTCTACCTTAGACATAACTAACATAACTAACCCCGGGAAATACTGGTAACTGGCTGATTCACCATCATTTCACCCATCCTCTTAAATGTATTCTAGGAACGATCTTCCAACATCAGGTGAATGTTTTATACAAACATTCTATAATCATTAGCACTACTGGACAGTTTTTGGGTTATGAGAACATTTGCTGTGAGCAGAAGAATGTTCTGGGAATTTTTTCTGAACCAATTTCGGTTTGCTAGGGTTCATTGAAGTTGTGTAGCCGATCTTTGTACACTTGGTAGCGATAGTTTAAACCACACTCACTGCACTGCTTGCAGAATGCATAGAACATCTTGTCGGGCATTAGAAGTTTGGGAAATGCATTCTCATGCACTGACACCGAAGATCCCGTGGAAGTATGGCTGGGAGCTTCTTCTGGTGATACAGGTACTGTATGCTACCATGCTTTTCAGCATCTCTCCTTTTGGATTGAATGTGTGTCACTGCTATGTCCTGATAGATCTTCATTGCGGTCTGCGACAGACCCCTAATCTATGAAAATATCTGTGGTCTTCCCGGCTTTTGAACATTTCATGGTATTTCTGGAATAAGTGAAACTTGGCGACATACTTAAGCTCGCAGGAATGCCATAAAGGAATACACGGGCAATGCCAAGAGTTTGTTTTAGTGTTCTATGTAAACATTATTTAAACATTATTAAAGTGACTAGTGTTCCATTATTAAAGTGGTCAATGATTCCATGTCTATCTATATAGGGCAGCAGCACATAGGATGTGTTAAACAAATCATATTTTATATTTGAGATTCTTCAAAGTAGCCACCCTTTGCCTTGATGACAGCTTTGCACACTCTTGGCATTCTCTCAACCAGCTTCATGAGGTAGTCGCCTCGACCACATTTCAATTAACAGGTGTGTCTTGTTAAAGGTTAATTTCTTTCCTTCTTAATGCATTTGAGCCAATCAGATGTGCTGTGACAAGGTAGGGTTGGTATACAGAAAATAGTCTAATTCTGTAAAAGACCAAGTCCATATTTTGGCAAGAACAGCTCAAATAAGCAAAGAGAAACGTCAGTCAATCATTATTTTAAGACATGAAGGTCAGTCAATCCGGAAAATGTCAAGAACTTTGAAAGTTTCTTCAAGTGCAATGCATAAACCATCAAGCGCCACAGGAAAGGAAGACCCAGAGTTACCTCTGCTGCAGAGGATGAGTTCATTAAAGTTACCAGACTCAGAAATTGCAGACCAAATAAATGCTTGACAGAGTTCAAGAAACAGACACATCTCAACATCAATTGTTCAGAGAAGACTGTGTGAATCAGGCCTTCATGGTCGAATTGCTGCAAAGAAACCACTACTAAAGGACACCAATAAGAGGAAGATAATTGCTTGGGCCAAGAAACAAGAGCAATTTTTGGTTACAACCGGCGTGTCTTTGTGAGACGCAGAGTAGGTGAATAGATGATCTTCACATGTGTGGTTCCCACCATGAAGCATGGTGGAGGAGGTGTAATGGTGTGGGGGTGCTTTGCTGGTGACACTGTCTGTGATTTATTTAGAATTCAAGGTACACTTAACCAGCATGGCTACCACAGCATTCTGCAGCGATTTGCCATTCTATCTGGTTTGGGCTTAGTGGGACTATCATTTGTTTTTCAACAGGACAATGACCCAACACAACTCCAGGCTGTGTAAGTGCTATTTGAACAAGAAGGAGAGTGATGGAGTGCTGCTTCAGATGACCTAGCCTCCACAATCACCCAACCTCAACCCAATTGACATGGTTTTGGATGAGTTGGACCGCAGAGTAAAGGAAAAGCAGCCAACAAGTGCTCAGCATATCTGGGAACTCATCTAAGACTACTGGAAAAGCATTCCAGGTGAAGCTGGTTGAGAGAATGCCAAGAGTGTGCAAAGCTGTCACAAAGGCAAAAAGTGGCTACGTTGAAGAATCTAAAATCTAAAATATATTTTGATTTGTTTAGCACTTTTTTGGTTACTACATGATTCCATATGTGTCATTTCATAGTTTTGATGTCTTCACTATTATTCTACAATGAGAAAATAATACAAATAAAGAAAAGCCCTTGAATGAGTAGGTGTGTCCAAACTTTTGACTGGTACTGTACGTCTCGTGTCTAAGCCGTTGAATGGCGACTCCACTTTGTCTCTGTACTGACGTTTTGCATTGTTTTATTGCGTTACGGAGGGAATTACTACGCTATTTGTATTTGGCCATATTTCCAGTCACCTTGTCATAGTTAAATGCAGTGGTTCGCGCTTTCAGTTTGGCGCGAATGCTGCCATCTACCCACGGTTTCTGGTTACGGTAGGTTTAAAAAGCTACAGTGGATACAACATCTCCTACATGCTTCCTGATGAACTCAGTCATGTATTCGTCAATGTTATTCCCAGATGCTACCCAGAACATATCCCAGTTGGCGTGATCAAACAATCTTAAAGCATTGATTCCAATTGGTCAGACCAACATTGAATAGACACTAGCATGGGTACAGTGAGGGAAAAAAGTATTTGATCCCCTGCTGATTTTGTACGTTTGCCCACTGACAAAGAAGTGATCAGTCTATGATTTTAATGGTAGGGTTATTCGAACAGTGAGAGACAGAATAACAACAAAAAAATCCAGAAAAATGCATGTAAAAAATGTTATAAATTGATTTGCATTTTAATGAGGGAAATAAGTATTTGACCCCTCTGCAAAACATGACTTAGTACTTGGTGGCAAAAGCCTTGTTGGCAATCACAGAGGTCAGATGTTTCTTGTAGTTGGCCACCAGGATTGCACACATCTCAGGAGGGATTTTGTCCCACTCCTCTTTGCAGATCTTCTCCAAGTCATTAAGGTTTCGAGGCTGATGTTTGGCAACTCGAACCTTCAGCTCCCTCCACAGATTTTCTATGGGATTAAGGTCTGGAGACTGGCTAGGCCACTCCAGGACCTTAATGTGCTTCTTCTTGAGCCACTCCTCTGTTGCCTTGGCCGTGTGTTTTGGGTCATTGTCATGCTGGAATACCCATCCACGACCCATTTTCAATGCCCTGGCTGAGGGAAGGAGGTTTTCACCGAGGATTTGACGCTACATGGCCCTGTCCATCGTCCCTTTGATGCGGTGAAGTTGTCCTGTTCCCTGAGCAGAAAAACACCCCCAAAGCATAATGTTTCCACCTCCGTGTTTGACGGTGGGGATGGTGTTCTTGGGGTCATAGGCAGCATTCCTCCTCCTCCAAACATGGCGAGTTGATTTGATGCCAAAGAGCTCCATTTTGGTCTCAGCTGACCACAACACTTTCACCCAGTTGTCCTCTGAATCATTCAGATGTTCATTGGCAAACTTCAGACGGCATGTATATGTGCTTTCTTGAGTAGGGGGACCTTGCGGGCGCTGCAGTATTTCAGTCCTTCACGACGTAGTGTGTAACCAATTGTTTTCTTGGTGACTATGGTCCCAGCTGCCTTGAGATCATTGACAAGATCCTCCCGTGTAGTTCTGGGCTGATTCCTCACCGTTCTTATGATCATTGCAACTCCACGAGGTGAGATCTTGCATGGAGCCCCAGGCCGAGGGAGATTGACAGTTCTTTTTTGTTTCTTCCATTTGCGAATAATCGCACCAACTGTTGTCACCTTCTCACCAAGCTGCTTGGCGATGGTCTTGTAGCCCATTCCAGCCTTGTGTAGGTCTACAATGTTGTCCCTGACATCCTTGGAGAGCTCTTTGGTCTTGGCCATGGTGGAGAGTTTGGAATTTGATTGATTGAAGGCTTCTGTGGACAGGTGTCTTTTATACAGGTAACAAGTGGAGATTAGGAGCACTCCCTTTAAGAGTGTGCTCCTAATCTCAGCTCGTTATCTGTATAAAAGACACCTGGGAGCCAGAAATCTTTCTGATTGAGAGAAGGGTCAAATACTTATTTCCCTCATTAAAATGCAAATCAATTTAACATTTTTGACATGCGTTTATCTGGATTTTTTTTTTGTTATTCTGTCTCTCACTGTTCAAATAAACCTACCATTAAAGTTATAGACTGGTCATTTCTTTGTCAGTGGGCAAACGTACAATATCAGCAGGGGATCAAATACTTTTTTCCCTCACTGTACTTCCTTTTTGAGTTCCGGCCTTTAGGAAGGGAGGAGCAAAATGGAGTCATGATCAGATTTGCCGACGAGACAGCAGGGGAGGGCCTTTGTAGGCATTTCGAAAAGTTGAGTAGCAGTGATCCAAAGTTTGTCTAGCGAGAGTACTACAGTCAATGTGATGGTAGAACTTCGGTAGCATTTTCCTCAAATTTGCTTTGTTAAAATCCCCAGCAACAATAAATGCTGCCTCAGGATATATGGTTTCCAGTTTGCATAAAGTCCGGTGTAGTTCTTTGAGGGCCGTCGAGGTATCATATATACGTGGTATCAATATATCCAGAGAGAATCATGTTTCCGTGAAACAGAGTATTACAATCCCTGATGTCTCTCTAGAAGGAGATCCTCGCTCTGAGCTCGTCAGGGGGTACCGGTACCGAGTCAATGCGTGGGGGTACAGGTTAGTCGAGGTAATTGAGGTAATATGTCCATGAAAGTGGGGGTAAAGTGACTATGCATAGATAGTAAACAGTGAGTAGTAGCAGTATAAAAAAGTGTGTGTGTGGGGGGGGGGGGGGGGGGGGGGTCAATGCAAATAGTCCAGGTAGCAATTTGATGAGCTATTCATCAGTCATATGGCTTGGGGGTAGAAGTTGTTGAGAAGCCTTTTGGACCTAGACTTGGCGCTCCGGTACTGCTTACCTTGCGGAAGCAGAGAGAATAGTTTATGACTTGGGTGGCTGGAGTTTTTTGGTTATTTTTAGGGCCTTCCTCAGACACCGCCTGGTATAGAGGTCCTGGATGGCAGGAAGCTTGGCCCCAGTGATATACTGTGCCGTATGCACTACCCTCTGTAACACCTTGCTGTCGGAGACTGAGCAATTGCCATACCAGGAGGTGATACAAGCAGTCAAGATGCTCTCGATGGTGCAGCTGTAGAACTTTTAGAGGATCTGAGAACCCATGCCAAATCTTTTCAGTATCCCGAGGGGGAATAGGCATAGTTGAGCCCTCTTCAGGACTGTCTTGGTGTGCTTGTGCGTGTTCCCACGGGGGACCAGTACGGAGAAAAAAATGTATGAAATGTATGCATTCACTACTGTAAGTCGCTCTGGATAAGAGCGTCTGCTAAATGACAAAAAATGTAAAAAATGTAAATGCTTGGACCATGATAGTTTGTTGGTGATGTGGACACCAAGGAACTTGAAGCTCTCAACCTGCTCCACTACAGCCCCGTCGATGAGAGTTGGAGCGTGGTCGGCCCTCCATTTCCTGCAATCCACAATCATCTCCTTAGTCTTGATCATGTTGAGGGAGAGGTTGTTGTCCTGGCACCACACTGCCAGGTCTCTTACCTCCTCCATATAGGCTGTCTCATAGTTGTCGGTGATCAGGCCTACCACCATTGTGTCATCAGCAAACTTAATGATGGTGTTGGAGTTGTGCTTGGCCATGCAGTCATGAGTGAACAGGGAGTACAGGATGGGATTAAGCACACAACCCTGAGGGGGCCCCCGTTTTGAGGATCGGCGTGGCACCTGAGGTGGCCCATCAGCAAGTCCAGGATCCAGTTGTAGAGGGAGGTGTTTAGTCCCAGGATCCTTATCTTAGTGATGAGCTTTGAGGGCACTATGGTGTTGAATGCTGAGCTGTAGTCAATGAACAGCATTCTCACGTAGGTGTTCCTTTTGTCCAAGGGGAGAGGGCAGTGTTGAGTTCAATAAAGAGAGATTGCGTCATCTGTGGATCTATTGAGGCAGTATGCAAATTGGAGTGGGTCTAGGGTTTCTGTGATGATGGTGTTGATGTGAGCCATGACCAGCCTTTCAAAGCATGGCTACAGATGTGAGGACTACGGGTCGGTTGTCAATAAAGCAGGTTACCTTGGTATTCTTGGGTATAGTAACTATGGTGGTTTGCTTGAAACATGTAGATATTACAGACTCGGCCAACCTCTTCAGCGTCTCGTCCCGTAAGCGGGATCAACTTCCAGCGAAAAACTCCTAGCGACATTAGCATAACGATTTTTTTGTTGTTGTATTTTTTCAAATATAGGACTGTCTCATCTCGTTTTATAGATACACCTCTCTTGAATCGACCCTCGTTGTCCGATTTCAAAAAGGTTTTACAGGAAAAGCACAACATTAGATTATGTTAGAGGAGTACATGGAAAAAGTAGCAACATTTGAATTTTCCGACCAACCACATGCATCACAAATAACCAAAAAACAGCTAAATGCAGCACTAACCTTTTACAAACTTCATCAGATGACACACCTAGGACATCATGTTACACACAGCATGCATTCTTTTGTTCAATAAAGGTCATATTTATATATAAAAACAGCATTTTACATCGGCGTCTGACGTTGACTAACTATTTTCCCCTCAAATGCGTCCCGGGAAACAGTGCTACAATTCCCTAAATTACTATTCGAAAACAATTTTTTTAATTTATATTGTCAATCTAACATTTATAGATGAATATCTCTTGAGAACACCTGTCATACCAGATTTTAAATTAACTTTACTGGGTAATCACACTTTCGATAAAAGGAGATGCGATACGCAGAAAATGAGCCAGGAAAACTAGCGCGTCGCCATCTTGGAACAATCGCAAGTCACATCTGATCTTGTATAATATTGTCAATAATCGCCTACCTTTAGTTGTCTTCATCAGAAAGCACTTCCAGGAATCCCAGGTCCACAACAGATGTATTTTCGGTCGAAAAAGTCCATCCTTCATGTTCCATTAGCCTGCTGTTGGTAACGCGTCCTAGGGCTGTCTCCAAATGCTCCGACGTGCACGGGACTGCAGTTTCGGAAAATGAGATTTTTCCCTTCTTTAGGTTCGTTCAAACATGTCAAACGTTGTAAAACATTAATCTTCAGGGCCTGTAACACCAAGAGAGCCAATAAGATTCGACGGGGACGGTTGCAGAGTGTTTTAAAACGTTTCCAAAGGTGGGGGTAGACTGGGCCGCCGACGTCATAATGGTGATGGCCCATCCCCTGTGACCAATTTCCAATGCGTCTCATTCACTGAGTTTCGACTGTAGAAGGCTCAAACCACTGTGAAAAGACTGGGGACATCTAGTGGAAGCAATAGGAAGTGCTCAATGAACCATTGCTCACGGTGTGATTAATAGGCAAAGTGATGAAGTCGAGTCCACAATTCAGAATTCCACCTCCTGTTTCAATCAGTCTCGGGGTTTTGACTGCCATATGAGTTCTGTTATACTCACAGACACCATTCAAACAGTTTTAGAAACTTTAGGGTGTTTTCTATCCATATATAATAAGTATATGCAAGTCCTAGCTTCTGAGTTTGATTAGTAGGCCGTTGAAAATGGGAACGAATTTTTTTCAAAATGCGCTGTGGCGCCCCCTATCCTAGGGTATCCTCGTGACAACACTTGCCAGTTGGTCAGAGCATGCTCGGAGTACACATGCTAGTAATCTGTGTGTTCCCTGCAGCCTTGTGAATGTTGATCTCTTTAACCTTTTCACACATACCATCACACGAGTGTGATCATTCTACAGTGATCCCTGTAGCGTACCATCAAACTGTGATTAGAACGCTTAATTAAAACGCTTATTTAGAACGGCCAGTTTCAGCATTTGAGCTGGCCACACTGTTTTCTTTTCAGAAACATTTTACTCACCTCATTTTGTTATAACATCTTTGGTCCGACAGACGATTACGTGACACCCAGAATGCATTGTATGTCAACAAACATGGCTCCACACATAGCTGGAATTAGCTTAACTCATCATAATCTGTACAACCTTCAAAAAAGTATTTTACACACATAATATGTGCCCATTACAATCTATGCAATAATCGAAATGCATGTTTTGTCAATAGTGGTTAGTGTTGGACTAATAACCGAAAGGTTGCAAGATCGAATCCCCGAGCCGACAAGATAAAAATCTGTCGTTCTGCCCCTGAACAAGGCAGTTAACCCACTGTGTCACAACGTCGACTGAAGGTGGCGCCTCTCCTCGTTTGGGCGGCGCTCGGCGGTCGTCGTTGCCGGCCTACTAGCTGCCACCGATCCTCTTTTCATTTTTCTTTTGGTGAGCTCTGGTTTATGTGTGCACCTGTATTGTGTTAGATTGTTAGTGGGGGGGTATTTAGTCTCTCTGTTTAGGTTTGGGGATTGTTTTTGTTTGGTTAGGTTGGGGTTTTAGGCATTTCCCTTTGCATTTTTGTATAGTAAGGCTACGAGTTTTTGGGCTGCGCCCCTACTTTGCTTTTTCGGACTCTACTGTGTTGTATTTTCGCCTTGCCTTACATGTTGTTGGCAGATTGGTCTATTGCCTATTAAAACGTGTGTTCACGGATCTTGGTCTCCTGCGCCTGACTTCACCCCTCCTGCTGCTTTGAGTTTCTGACAGAATCCCGCACCATAGAATGGAGTCAGCAGGAGCTGAAGCGCCAACCCCGTCCATGGAGGAACGGGTTGCTCAACACGCCACCATCCTCCATCGTCTGGGCACCACCATGGACCAGGTGTTGGCACGTTTGGAGAGCTGGGAGAGAAGCGCTCCCTCCCCCACTAACGCGACTGTTCAACAGCCTGCACCCCTACCAGCGCCGACAACACCCAGCCCCAGTGGGGTTAAATTCGCGCCCCCGAGGGAGTACGATGGGATGGCCGCTGGGTGTAAGGGGTTCCTACTCCAGCTGGAGCTGTACCTAGCGACCGTTCGCCCCCCTCCCTCGGGAGAGGAGTGCATCAGCGTCCTTGTCTTGTGTCTCACGAATAGAGCCCTGGAATGGGCCAACTCCGTTTGGGATGGTCCGGACTCGGCCAGGGACCACTACCCGGAGTTCACCCGCCGCTTCCGTGCTGCATTCGATCATCCAACGGAGGGTAAAGCGGCGGGTGGTGGATTGTTCCACCTGAGACAGGAGACGAGGAGCGCGCAGGACTTTGCGTTGGAGTTCCGGACCCTGGCCGCTGGAGCGGGGTGGAATGAGAGAGCCCTGATTGATCACTACCGCTGTAGTCTGAGGGAGGACGTCTGCCGGGAGCTAGCATGTCGTGATACCACCATCACCCTGGACCAGCTCATTGATCTGTCCATCAGACTGGACAACCTGCTGGCCGCCCGCGGGCGTCCGAACTGGGCCCTATTCATTCCACCTCCCAGCCCTCCTACTCCAACGCCCATGGAGATAGGGGGGGCTGCAGCCAGGAAGACTGGAGGGGGAGCCTTCTCCTGCACCCATTGTGGTCGCAGAGGGCACACTACCGACCGGTGCTGGAGAAGCTCGTCCGGGAGTTCAGAGGGCAGGCAGAGCACTCCTTCGACATCTCAGGTGAGTCAGTACCAGCCTCACCCAGAGCCCCCTGTTGGCCATATGCATGCGTTAGTTTCCTTTCCTGAGTTTTCCCCTCACTCCCAGCTTAAGGCGCTAGTCGATTCAGGCGCGGTGGGGAGTTTTATGGACTGTGGGGTCGCCACTAAGTTAGGGATTCCCCTGGTTCAGTTGGACCAACCCTTCCCCGTGCACACCTTAGACAGTCGACCACTTGGGTCAGGGCTGGTCAGGGTGGTCACTGTGCCACTGGTCATGCTAATGCGGGGGGGTCATGAGGAGTGTATTAGTCTCTTCCTCATTGATTCCCCGGCGTTTCCGGTGGTACTAGGGATCCCCTGGCTGGCCAATCACAACCCTAAGATTTCATGGAGACAGAGAGCTCTTACGGGGTGGTCGAAGGAGTGCTCGGGAAGATGTATAGGGGTTTCCATCAGTGCGACTACGGTGGAGAGTCCAGACCAAGTCTCTACCGTGCACATTCCCTCAGAGTATGCCGATTTGGCTATCGCCTTCAGTAAAATGAAGGCGACTCAATTACCACCTCATCGACAAGGAGATTGTGCGATAAACCTCCAGGTTGACGCTGCGCTTCCCAGGAGTCACGTGTATCCCCTGTCTCAGGAGGAAACAGTGGCTATGGAGACATATGTCACTGAGTCCTTGAGGCAGGGATACGTTCGGCCAGCCAAATCACCTGTCTCCTCGAGCTTCTTTTTTGTGAAGAAGAAGGAGGGGGTATGCGTCCGTGCATTGACTATAGAGGTCTAAATTCTATCACGGTGGGTTTCAGTTACCCGCTACCTCTCATCGCCACGGCGGTGGAGTCATTTCACGGGGCGCGCTTCTTCACAAAACTGGATCTCAGGAGCGCGTACAATTTGGTGCGTATCCGAGAGGGGGACAAGTGGAAAACCGCATTTAGTACCAGATCTGGTCATTATGAGCACCTCGTCATGCCGTATGGGTTGAAGAATGCTCCAGCCATCTTCCAATCCTTTGTGGATGAGATTCTCCGGGACCTGCTCAGTCAGGGTGTGGTGGTGTACATCGATGACATTCTGATCTACTCCGCCACACGCGCCGCGCATGTGTCTTTAGTGCGCAAAGTGCTTGGGAGACTGTTGGAGCATGACCTGTACATCAAGGCCGAGAAATGTGAGTTCTCCAAACCAGCCGTCTCTTTTCTGGGGTATCGCATTTCCACATCCGGGGTGGTGATGGAATGTGACCGCATTTCGGCCGTGCGTAATTGGCCGACTCCCACCACGGTGAAGGAGGTGCAGCAGTTCTTGGGGTTTGCCAATTACTACCAGAGGTTTATCCGGGACTTTGGGCAGGTGGCGGCTCCCATTACCTCACTGATGAAGGGGGGGCCGGTGCAGTTACGGTGGTCGGCGGAGGCGGACAGGGCTTTTAGTCGGCTGAAGGCTCTGTTTACTGATCCTCCAGTGCTTGCACATCCAGATCCCTCTTTGCCATTCATAGTGGAGGTGGACGCGTCCGAGGCTGGGGTGGGAGCCGTGCTGTCACAACGCTCGTGCGCACCCCCGAAGCTTCGCCCCTGTGCTTTCTTTTCTAAGAAGCTGAGTCCGGCAGAGCGTAACTATGATGTGGGGGACAGGGAGCTGCTGGCTGTGGTAAGGGCCGTGAAGGTGTGGAGACATTTGCTTGAGGGGGCGCGCCACCCTTTTCTCATCTGGACTGATCACCGTAATCTGGAGCACATCCGGGCGGCGAGGAGACTGAACCCTCGTCAAGCCAGGTGGGCGATGTTCTTTACGAGATTCCAGTTCACGATCTCGTACATACCAGGTTCCCAGAACACTATGGCCGACTCACTGTCTCGTCTCCACGACACTGATGAACGGTCCACCGATCCCACTCCCATACTTCTAGCCTCCTGCCTGGTGGCACCGGTGGTCTGGGAGGTGGATGCGGACATCGAGCGGACACTGCAGTCAGAACCCACTCCCCCTCAATGTCCCGTGGGTCGGAAGTACGTCCCGCTCGGTGTCCGCGATCGGTTGAGTTGGTGGGCGCACACGCTACCCTCCTTGGGTCATCTAGGTATTGAGCAGACGGTGCGGGGTCTTAATGGGAAGTACTGGTGGCCCACATTGGTGAAGGACGTGAGGCTCTATGTCGTCTCCTGTTCGGTGTGCGCCCAGTGTAAGGCTCCTAGACACCTGCCTAGAGGGAAATTACAGCCCCTCCCCGTTCCACAGCGACCATGGTCCCACCTGTCGGTGGATTTCCTCACTGACCTCCCGCCGTCTCAGGGGAACACCACGATCCTGGTCGTTGTGGATCGGTTCTCTAAGTCCTGCCGTCTGCTCCCTTTACCCGGTCTTCCTATGGCCCTACAGACCGCGGATGCCCTGTTTACCCACGTCTTCCAGGCACTACGGGATGCCTGAGGACATCGTTTCTGATCGAGGCCCCCAGTTCACGTCCCGGGTGTGTCGGGCGTTTATGGAGCGACTGGGGGTTTCGGTCAGTTTGACCTCAGCTTTTCACCCAGAGAGTAATGGGCAGGTAGAGAGGATTAACCAGGATGTGGGCAGGTTTCTGCGGTCCTATTGCCAGGACCAGCCAGGGGAGTGGGTGAGGTTCGTGCCATGGGCCGAGATGGCGCAGAACTCTCTCCGCCACTCCTCTACTAACCTGTCGCTTTTTCAGTGTGTGTTGGGTTACCAGCCGGTCCTGGTGCCCGGGCATCAGAGCCAGACTGAGGCCCCTGCGGTGGAGGACTGGTCCAGCGCTCTAAGGAGACCTGGAACGCCGTTCAGGAATTCCTTGAATGGGCCAGGGGACGACAAAAGGAGAGTGCTGACCGCCGCAGTGAGGCCCCCGTGTTCACCCCGGAACCTGCCCCTCAACCCGGAACCTGCCCCTCCACCTGCCCTGCCGGAAGTTGGGTCCGCGGTTTGTGGGGCCATTTAAAGTCCTGAGGAGAATAAACGAGGTGTGTTACAGGTTACAGCTTCCTTCCTATTATTGTATTAACCCCTCGTTTCATGTGTCTCTCCTCAGGCCGGTGGTAGCTGGTCCATTGCAGGACGCTGAGGTACAGGAGGTCCCTCCGCCCCCCCTGGACATTGGGGGGGCCCCGGTGTAAACAGTCCGGTCCATCTTGGACTCCAGGCGCCGGGTAGGGGGCTTGCAGTACCTCGTGGACTGGGAGGGGTACGGTCTGGAGGAGAGGTGCTGGGTACCGGTGGAGGACATCTTGGACCCATCACTGATGCAGGAGTTCCACAGCCTCCATCCGGATCGCCCTGCGTCTCACCCTCCGGGTCGTCCTCGAGGCCGGCGTCGGCGCGCTACAGGAGCCACGTATTGGGGGGGTACTGTCACAAGTGCTGAAGGTGGCGCCTCTCCTCGTTCGGGCGGCGCTCGGCGGTCGTCGTCGCCGGCCTACTAGCTGCCACTGATCCTCTTTTCATTTTTCTTTTGGTGAGGTCTGGTTTATGTGTGCACCTGTATTGTGTTAGATCGTTAGTGGGGGGGTATTTAGTCTCTATTTAGGTTTGGGGATTGTGCGGGATTGTTTTTGTCTCGTTTGGTTAGGTTGGGGTTTTAGGCATTTCCCTCTGCATTTTTGTATAGTAAGGCTACGAGTTTTTGGGCTGCGCCCCTACTCTGCTTTTTCGGGCTCTACTGTGTTGTATTTTCACCTTGCCTTACATGTTGTTGGCAGTTTGGTCTATTGCCTATTAAAACGTGTGTTCACGGATCTTGGTCTCCTGCGCCTGACTTCACCCCTCCAGCTGCTTTGAGTTCCTAACACAGGCCGTCATTGAAAATAAGAATTTGTTCTTAACTGACTTGCCTAGTTAAATAAAGGTAAAATAGCACTTGAAAACGTGAATATAAATAATTACCACACAAAAAAAAATTTGATAGTGATTTATTGATACAAGTGGCCCGTGCCGGCAGTCAATCACATAACCTCTCACTCCTACTCTGAGCCATTCAGTGTTATTGTTTATGTATGTAGCTAGTGAGCTAAGCTGTAACATTAGCAATTCAAAAGGAGACAACTCACAAATGTGGAAATTCTGGAGATTTTTTAAATTCTGACAATGAGTCTGAGTATGAAAGTCAGGAATCAGATTCTGACTGTGAGGAGCTGCCCCCCAACCTTGTAGCCATTGAGAACCCTGAATCTCAGGACTCCTTGTCCGCTGACGAAGTCCCAGTTGCCTTTGAAGATGCTGGTGGTGATGGAGGCAGACCGACAGTGGATGAAGTACAGGAGTTCTGTGGTAGCTGGAAGGCTGACATCCATTTCACCCGTCTTGGCCCTGCTGTTTGCTTTGATGAGTCCTAGTCTGGAGTGCAACGCCCCTTACCTTTTCCATCTGAGGCAGAGTGCTTCAAGTTGTTTCTGACAAAGGAGCTGGTGGGAAACATAGTAGAGGAGTCCAATCGCTATGCCTTGGAGCTACAGGAGAAGTGAGAGCCAGGAGTGAGGGGTAAACAAGCTAAATGTGTGACAACCACAATTAGTGAAATGTATACCTTCCTGGTGACAGTCCTTCTCATGGGGATAGTAAAGAAGAACTCCCTAAGAGAATACTCGAGCACAGATCCTATGTTTGCAACTCCTTTCTGGGCCACCTTCTTTTCCCAAGACCGCTTCCTAGTTCTGCTGCGATGCCGGCGTTTTGTCAACAGTGCTACTGCCGTCCTAAATGACCCGTTATACAAAATAAGAAATGTTCTTTCCAGCCTGACATCAGCATTTGGTTGGGTCTTTGTGCCATACAAGGACCTATTGATGAGTCCCTGATGTTATGGAAAGGTTGGCTAGGGGTTCCGTCAATAAATTCCCTGCAAAACGCACAGGTTTGGGGTCAAGTTCTTTGCCATGTGCGACGTGAAGACAGGATTTGTCCAGGATATTATTTTTTACACTGGGTCCACCACTGACATCCAACATTATGAGGGGCTCGGGGTGTCCGGGTCCGTGGTGATGACCATGCTGGCTCCTCATCTCAGCAAGCGACACACTTTGTATGTGGACAATTGTTACAGCAGTCTCACACTCTTCCAGCATCTGCTCTCCAACAGCACAGGGGCCTGTGGCACAGTCAGGAAGGAGATGCCGGCATTTGGATGCAGGAAGATGCAGAGAGCGGAGGTGGAATTCAAGGAGAACGGTCAACAGCTGGCAGTAAAGTGGCATGACAAATGAGACGTCCATGTCCTCTCCATTGTCCATACAGCAACCATGTCAGCCACAGGGAAGGTGGACCATCTGATGGGAGGGAGATAGATCAAACCAGACTGTGTGCTTGACTATAACCTCAAAATGGGGGCAGTGGATAAGGCGGACATGATAAACAGCTTTGTGGAATGCAGTCGGAAAACAAAGATATTTTTCAATCTGATCAACTCTGCTGGCATTAATGGCAAAAATAGTTCACTGAACAAGGTTTTTTTTTAATTGGATGTACAGTTCCCATACAGAAACTATTATAACATAATAAGGCACTTACTTTGATAGAAACACAGCCTGGATTTGAACCAGGGTGTCTGTAGTGACACCTCTAGTACTGAGATTCTGTGCCTTAGACGGCTGCGCCACTTGGGAGTCATAAGGCCATGGTAGCTTCAAAATATAACACAAGCTAATACTTCTGTGATGCAATTAGCATTGTTTTACAGAGCTAATAGAAGAATGTTGCTAGCTACATAAGCACGATTGAATATACCATCATAAAGGTTATGAAATGAGTAATGTTACCTCGTGTCCGCGGTTATAAGGAATACACACAAATATATTATGCTCCATACATACAGTGAGCTACAGTAGAAATGACATACAGAAACTATTATAATGTAGTAAGGCACTTACTTTGATAGAAACGCACACATTTCCAAAGTTATTATTGGTAACGAAAACAACAACGACTACAATGCGGGGAACAGACAGAAAATGTGAACACATGGGTGCAGATCCTGTTCTGGCGGGACATGCGCAAATGTCTGCAGACTTGAACTGCCCAAACAATTGGGAAGTGCTTGGGGAATTTTGAAATGTCTAAAAAATGAATTGTCCGCAAAAGTAAAAATAACTACTTTTATGTGAATGAATGAGGAGGCGGAACACACCTCAATTCCAACTGGTCTTAGAAAATAATAACTTGTTTGAAAATCATTTGAAATTGACAAGTTGAAAACAGCCTATAAATAAAAACAGGCTGCGTGCTTGGTTTGAAGGCAGCGCAGATTAAATGTACTGTTGTGTAACAATCACATTCTGGAATGGAGAGAACATTCTAACATCACGTGCATAAAAAACTCACGCTGGGTCGACTGTTAGAGATATTTGGAACTCACGCATGAAAAGGTTAAAGGTCTTACTCACATCGGCTACGGCAAGCGTTATCACACAGTCATCAGGAACAGCTGGTGCTCTCATGCATGCTTCAATGTTGCTTGTCTCAAAGCGCGTATAGAAGTCGTTTAGCTCATCTGGTCGGCTTGTGTCACCGGGCAGCTCATGGCTGGGCTTCCCTTTGTAGTCCGTAATAGTTTGCAAGTCCTGCCAAATCCGACGAGCGTCGGAGCCAATGTAGTAGGATTCAATCTAAGTCTTCTATTTAAGCTTTGCCCGTGTAATGGTTTGTCTGAGGGCATAACGAGAATTCTTATAAGCGTCCAGGTTAGAGTCCCTCTCCTTGAAATCGTCAGCTCTACCCTTTAGCTCAGTGTGGATGTTGCCTGTAATCCATGGCTTCTGGTTGGGGTATGTACAGTGAGGGGAAAAAAGTATTTGATCCCCTGCTGATTTTGTACGTTTGCCCACTGACAAAGAAATGATCAGTCTATAATTTTAATGGTAGGTTTATTTGAACAGTGAGAGTCAGAATAACAACAAAAAATCCAGAAAAATGCATGTGAAAAATGTTATAAATTGATTTGCATTTTAATGAGGGAAATAAGTATTTTACCCCCTCTCAATCAGAAAGATATCTGGCTCCCAGGTGTCTTTTATACAGGTAACGAGCTGAGATTAGGAGCACACTCTTAAAGGGAGTGCTCCTAATCTCAGTTTGTTACCTGTATAAAAGACACCTGTCCACAGAAGCAATCAATCAATCAGATTCCAAACTCTCCACCATGGCCAAGACCAAAGAGCTCTCCAAGGATGTCAGGGACAACATTGTAGACCTACACAAGGCTGGAATGGGCTACAAGACCATCGCCAAGCAGCTTGGTGAGAAGGTGACAACATTTGGTGTGATTATTCGCAAATGGAAGAAACACAAAAGAACTGTCAATATCCCTCGGCCTGGGGCTCCATGCAAGATCTCACCTCATGGAGTTGCAATGATCATGAGAACGGTGAGGAATCAGCCCAGAACTACACGGAAGGATCTTGTCAATGATCTCAAGGCAGCTGGGACCATAGTCACCAAGAAAACAATTGCTAACACACTATGCCGTGAAGGACTGAAATGCTGCAGCGCCCGCAAGGTCCCCCTGCTCAAGAAAGCACATATACATGCCCGTCTGAAGTTTGCCAATGAACATCTGAATGATTCAGCGGACAACTGGGTGAAAGTGTTGTGGTCAGATGAGACCAAAATGGATCTCTTTGGCATCAACTCAACTCGGCGTGTTTGGAGGAGGAAGAATGCTGCCTATGACCCCAAGAACACCATCCCCACCGTCAAACATGGAGGTGGAAACATTATGCTTTGGGGGTGTTTTTCTGCTAAGGGGACAGGACAACTTCACCGCATCAAAGGGACGATGGACGGGGCCATGTACCGTCAAATCTTTGGTGAGAACCTCCTTCCCTCAGCCATGGCATTGAAAATGGGTTGTGGATGGGTATTCCAGCATGACAATGACCCAAAACACACGGCCAAGGCAACAAAAGAGTGGCTCAGGAAGAAGCACATTAAGGACCTGGAGTGGCCTAGCCAGTCTCCAGACCTTAATCCCATAGAAAATCTGTGGAGGGACCTGAAGGTTAGAGTTGCCAAACGTCAGCCTCGAAACCTTAATGACTTGGAGAAGATCTGCAAAGAGGAGTGGGACAAAATCCCTCCTGAGATGTGTGCAAACATTGTGGCCAACTACAAGATACGTCTGACCTCTGTGATTGCCAACAAGGGTTTTGCCACCAAGTACTAAGTCATGTTTTGCAGAGGGGTCAAATACTTATTTCCCTCATTAAAATGCAAATCATTTTATTACATTTTTGACATGCGTTTCTCTGGAGTTTTTTGGTGTTATTCTGTCTCTCACTGTTCAAATAAACCTACCATTAAAATTATAGACTGATCATTTCTTTGTCAGTGGGCAAACATACAAAATCAGCAGGGGATCAAATACTTTTTTCCCTCACTGTAGTTGCACAGGTGACCTGCTGGTAAAAATCTAGTAAGACGGATTTCAGTTTCCCTGCATTAAAATCACCAGCCACTAGGTGTGCCACCTCTGGATATGCATTTTCTTGTTTGCTTATGGCCCTATACAGCTCGTTAAGTGCGGTCTTAGTACCAGCATCGGTTTGTGGCGGTAAATAGCTACGAAAATATAGATGAAAACTCTCTTGGGAAATAGTGGGATCTGCAGCTTATCATAAGGTATTCTAACTCAGGCAAGCAAAACTTTGACACTTCCTTAACATTAGAGATTGAGCACCAGCTGTTGTTAACAAAGAGACACACTCCTCCACCCTTAACCTTACCCAAAGCTGCTGTTCGGTCTTGACGATGCATAGAAAAACCTGTTAGTTGTACTATATATTATACATGTCCTTTTTCAGCCACGACACTGAGAAACTTATACAGTTCTTCAGGTCCCGCTGATAGGAAAGTCTCGAACAGTGCTTGTCCAGTCTGTCCATAATAAAGCACTGCTCTACCTTCTTAACAACACTATCAACAAGGCAGGTCCTACAGGCCCTAGTTTTGTTGCACATGGACTACTGTTTAGTCGTGGGGTCAGGTTCCATAAAAATTGTAATTGGCTCAGAACAGGGCAGCGTGGCTGGCCCTTGGATGTACACAGAAAGCTAATATTAATAATATGCATGTAAATCTCTCCTGGCTCAAAGTGGAGTAGAGATTGACTTAATTCCTACTTGTATTTATGAGAGGTATTGATATGTTGAATGCACGAGCTGTCTGTTTGAACTACTGGCACACAGCTCGGACACCCATGTATACCCCACAAGACATGCCACAAGAGGTCTCTTCACAGTCCAGAACATACTATGTGAGGTGCTTAGTACTACATAGAGCCATGACTACATGGAACTCTATTCCACATTAAGTAACTGATGCAAGCAGTAAAATTATATGTAAAAAACTGATAAAAAGACACATTATGGAACAGCAGGGACTGTGAAGCAACACAAACATAGGCACAGACACATGCATACACACACGTAAACATGGATTTTGTACTGTAGATATATTGTAGTGGTGGAATAGGGGCCTGAGGGCACACAGTGTGTTGTGAAATCTGTGAATGAGTAGGAAGAGCTAATGGGGATCCATAATAAATACAAATAGTACTGGTTGCGTGCTGGGTAAAAAACAATTAAATTACAAAAGTTATTTAGCCAGACACTAGTTTTAGTGAGAGGCTATGCTGCGACCCTGCAGCTCGATGCCTCTCATCACATCAGCAGCAGATGGCTGCAGCGACGGCGGTGTTTGCGCGAATTCATCCCCCCTGCATCAGTCGGTAGGCTACTGGGGCAAGCTGAAACAGGCACTGGCAGACCACAGGCTTCAAATGGAAATCCTAAATAGTGAAAAATATACCACCAAAATTGTTTAACGTTTAAAGAAAGGTTTACAATATGATTTTCCTGGCAATAGCATGCAGCATCAGTTGGTTGGCAATGCATGCGTGGCTTAAATCAGTGTTGATTATTGGTTTAGACAAGTCCATAATCCTTAAAAACCCAACAGTCAGTGCAATCATGACATGGAAATTCAGTATATGACAATTATTTAGGTAAATGTATTGCAACAGTAAATATAAATGTGCCTCACAATTTATTAATTGCAGGATTGTGGGAATCAGTCATTTGTCAGGTGTTGGTCTTCCAATAATCACAAAATAAAAAAATCTAAATAGGCCTATAATTATTAACATTTTTAATACAGAATTGAAAAATGCTAATAAAATATTTTAATTCAATTAATACTGCTTTGCAAACTTTGTCCATTAGTTTGACCATGGTCAGGTATAGTACCTATTAGGGTACTTTTGATTCAATATTTGTCTTTGATCAAGAAACTCAGGACTACGATAAATCATATGTATGAAAGACTGTTTCTAATTACATAACTGTGACTGAACTTTTCTCTTCTTTTTTTGGCAGGTTCCCCCTCTCCAACTCCTGCCCAGGACTCAGCCTGAGAGAGTCACAACTAATCAAAGGCACTTGTATGGAGAGAGAGAGAGCTATTGGCCTCTGAAGGGTTGACCAGTTCTGTCCAGCCCGTTGCTCTCGCTCTCTCCCTCTCTCTCTCCTTCTCTTCCTTACTCCTTCTCTTCCTCGCTCCCTCTAGCTCTCCCTCTGTTTGGGAAAAAAGGGGGTAAATTCTTGTAGGCGACTTCACTCCAGGTTTCTGTGGGATTTAAACATGCGTGCGGAGGTTTTGGTGAACTGTATGTTAGTTCCCTTGCTTCTTATTCTGCTCACGGCTGTCGAGCAAAGTTTGTTACAATCGCTGGGGTGAGTTTTGGAGTTTCACCATGGCTTTCTTTTTCAGTTAGTTTGGGGGTTTCAAAGAGAGAGAGAGAGGGCAGAGAGAGGTGAGATCTGCTGACTGGGTGAACATTTAGAAGTAGAGTAAAAGGTGCCGTTACAGTAGTGTACGTAAATGTGGTTGGTTTAGTTTGTACTGTCAGATTCTCTATTATGGAGTACAAGTTTTTTATTTTATTGACACATAAGAAAGTTGCTACCTCTGCACTGGGTAGGTGTTTTCAAAGGACATTATGTGATTGAAAAGTTATTGTACAAATGTTACATCAATAATGGAAAAGAATGTCTATGCCATATGAACTGTATCTGTACAGAACGTTGATAAAAAAAAAATCCACATTCAGAGATCAAGATGCATTTGCAGGATATGAAACCATTCCCTTGAAAATGTTCTGTTTTTTTTTCTTCTGTCATGAGTGCTTGTTTTGTGTTGTGTTGTATCATGCATCTTTATTTCTTATGATACTACACAAAACTAAACAAAAATAGACAGTGAAATAGTTGTCTGATGTGAATGTGGGAAACCACATCTTCCTTTGCCTGGGCCTTAAAGGGGAGCCTGCAGTAAGTATTGCCACATGACATTGCAGAGCATAGTCTGTAAACTTGACTCAGCTGAGGAGAGAAGGGGGTATTTACTCAAAATAGGTGCACCAGGGGGCTGTGTGTATGTGTGTATGCGCGAGCGCGTGTGAATGTGGCCAATGTTGAGGCTGTGTAGGGTGTTTGTTGTTGTGTTATGTGTTTGGGTGGTAGGCCCCAAAATCCACAGCACATGTTAATTGGGAAATATAGAGGCTTTCTGTACCATTACTGTAAATGTGACAGCTACTGTGAAGTCAAGGATTAATAACAGTATGTTGTTGTAGCCCATAGCTCAAATGCAGGGTTGAGTTTTTTCTATGCTTGTTGGTTTGTGTTTGTTTATATGCCACCATTTCTTTTAGATAAGGTATGCATGCATTAGTCCATAAAGAGTGTAATAAGCTGTTCCTTTATCAAATTGGGAGTGGCAGGAATATTTGATATTTGGGTTTTACTCACTCTTTGGAAAGTTTATGCTGTTCCTGAACAGGAAAGGCCTTAGCATGTGAGGGCAGGAACAGAAAAGAATGTCTGAAACCTAGACCAAAAGAAACATATCTCACTGAGAAATCTCTGAGTGAATGGGACAGCAAAACAAAAGCTTTGAAAGATCGCACGTCTGGAGTTGCAGTCCAAGTGGATTGGCTGTACAGCCAGTTTGCTACAGCAGGAAAATAATTCTGCAGCAACAGGAGATGTGAATTATTATGTGGATTATAATTAATGGACATTTTTGTAGGGATTGATTCATTTTTTGTAAGGGAAAATCAAGTCTGAAATTTCAAAGTGGAAATTGCTAACGTTAGAATCCTTTGAAAAACTCAAATACACTACAAGTTTGCATTTCCTGCTTTGCAGGAATATTCTCAGCAACAAAAGAGTGATCAAATTGAGATCCTATACTGTATCTGTACAGTATGTTATTTTCTTTGTTCTCATTCTCCATTCCAACCTGGGTTAAATGCGTAAGACACATTTTAGTTGACTGCATTCAGTTGTACAACTGAGTAGGTATCCCCATTTTCCTTTCCCTTTAACCTATTTGAAATGACTCGGGACTCTGTCTCTCTTTCCTGAACATTGAACATTGACATACCTGTGTCTGTAGACTGTAGGTTTCTACCCCAGCTTTAACCTTGGCCATTATCAGTTGAATTACATAACACAGAGAAACATTGGCTATTGTCAAATTACCATTTTCTTATACTGCACTGGTTAGCTGTTGTCATACAGTAGCTCACCAGCCATAGGAGGTATTCCTGCCTTTAGAGTACAGTAGGTATTAGTTAGTTCATAGGTATTGGTTAGTTCACATTATGCTTAAAATAGGACGTGAATAGTAATAGAAATTACATTACAATGAGAGAATCCATTCATTTGTGAGATACTCCTACAGCATTTGCAGAGCTGAACTTTCAGGAGCCACGAAAGATTTACAGCCAGAGAGAGAGGGAGAAGGTGGGAGAGAGAGGGGGAAAGAGGAAAAACAAGAGAGGGGAAGCGGCATGGAGAGAGAGGAGGAGAGGATAGGAAGACTTAGAGAGTGAGAGAAACAGTCGGAAAGAAAGGGAAAGTGAGTACGGTTACAATTAAAGTTGTAAAACTTCACACAGTCACCTTGCACCTATAGACAAATTACTTTTTCACAGGAAATAAAATGAGGGAAGAAAGTGAGGGAAGAGAGAACAGAGGGATTCTTGACTCTTGAGATGGGGATTGTTACCAGAGACCAGCACTGTTTACAAAAGGAAACACATTCCTATTCCTAAAAAGAAAATGGAAAAAGCTAAAAGAAGGGATGAGGAAAGGTATAGCATAGATATAGAATGTAGAGTGCCTTCAGAAAAATTCACACCCCTTGACTTTTTACGGATTTTGTTGTGTGACATGCTGAATTTTAAATGGATTCAATTGAGATTTTTTTGGCACTGGCCTGCACACAACACCCCATAATGTCAAAGTGGAATGTTTTTCTATATTTTTAATTAAAAATGAAAAGCTGAACTGTTTTGAGTCAATAAGTATTGAACCTCTTTGTTATGGGAAGCCTAAATAAGATCAGGAGTAAAAATGAACTTAAGAAGACACAATACGTTGCATGGACTTACTCTGTGTGAAATTAGTGTTTAACATAATTTTTTTATGACTACCTCATCTCTGTACCCCACATATACAATTATCTGTAAGGTCCCTCAGTAGAGCAGTGAATTTCAAACACAGATTCAACCATAAAGACCAGGGAGGTTTTCCAATGCCTCGCAAAGAAGGAAGGGAACCTATTAGTAGATGGGTCATTTTTTTTCTTTTAAGCAGACATATCCCTTTGAGCCTGGTGAAGTTATTAATTGCACTTTCACTGCAAAGATACAGGCGTGCTTCCTAACTCAGTTGCCGGAGAGGAAGGAAACCGCTCAGGGATTTCACCATGAGGCCAATGGTGACTAAAACAGTTACAGAATTGAATGGTAGGTGAAAACTGAGGATGGATCAACAACACTGACTACACAATACTAACCTAATTGACAGAGTGAAAATAAGGAAGCCTGTACAGAATACAAATTATTCCCAAACATGCATCCTGTTTGCAATGTTTGGGGCAAATCTAATACAACACATTACTGAGTACCACTCTCCATATTTTCAACCAAAGCGGTGGCTTCATCAAGTTATGGGTACATAGCCGTGGAAAGATGCTTTGGAATATTCTAAAACATGCATCCGGTTTTCAACAAGGCACTAAAGTAATACTGCAAAACAATTGGCAAAACAATTAACTTTTTGTCCTGAATACAAAGTTGTAGGTTTGGGGCAAATCCAATACAAGTACCAGTTTCCATATTTTCAAGCAAAGTGGGGGCTGCATCGTGTTATGGGTATACTTGTAATCGTTAAGGACTGGGGAGTTAATAAAAAAAAAAAAATTGAGCTAAGCACAGGCAAAATCCTAGAGGAAAATCTGTTTCAGTCTGCTTTCCACCAGACACTGGGAGATGAATTCACCTTTCTGCAGGATAAGAACCTAAGACACTCGGCCAAATCTACTCTGGAGTTGCTTACCAAGAAGACAGTGAATCTTCCTGAGTGGCCGAGTTACAGTTTTCACTTAAATCTAGTTGAAAATCTAAAGCAAGACCTGAAAATGGTTGTCTAGGAATGATCAACAACACGTTTGACAGAGCTTGAAGATTTTTAAAAATAATAATGTTACTCAATCCAGGTGTGGAAAGTTCTTAGAGACTTACCCAGAAAGACTCACAGCTGTAATCACTGCAAAACTTGCTTCTACAAAGTATTGACTCAGGGGTGTGAATACTTATGTAAATTAGATATTTTTGTATTTCATTTTCATTAAATTAGCAACAATGTCAAAAAACACGTTTTTCCGTTGTCATTATGGGGTATAGTGTGTCTGTGTTTGTGAAAAGATCAATTTTGAATTCAGGCTGTAACGCAACAAAATGTGGAATAAGTCAAATACTTTCTGAAGGCACTGTGCCTATAACACATATGAATAAAGGCCAAGATGAGAAATCTAATTGACAGACAGCCCTAATACATATACACAAAAAATGTATTGTAGACACACTGCATGTAGAGAAGTCCACCTCTCCTCCTCCCTTATTTTCTATTTGCTGAGTTGTCCCAACCTCAGTGCATACAGTGCCTTAGGAAAGTATTCAGACCATTTGAAATTTTTCACATTTTGTTAGGTTACAGCCTTATTTTACAGTTGATTAAACCATTTCCCCCCCTCATCAATCTACACACAATACCCCATAAGGACAAAGCAAAAACTGTTTTTTAGAAATGTTTGCAAATGTATTACAAAAAAAAAAAAGAATTTACATAAGTATTCAAACCCTTTACTCAGTACTTTGTTGAAGAAAGTTTGGCAGCGATTACGGCCTCGAGTCTCCTTGGGTATGACGCTATCAGCTTGGCACACCTGTATTTGTGGAGTTTTTCCCATTCTTCTCTGCAGATCCTCTCAAGCTCTGTCAGGTTGGATGGGGAGCGTTGCTGCACAGCTATTTTCAGGTCTCTCCAGAGATGTTTGATCAGGTTCAAGTCTGTCTCTGGCTGGGCCACTCAAGGACATTCAGAGACGTGTCCCAAAGCCACTCCTGCATTCTCTTGGCTGTGTGCTTACGGTTGTTGTCCTGTTGGAAAGTTAACCTTCGCCCCACTCTGAGGTCCTGAGCACTCTGGAGCAGGTTTTCATTAAGGATCCCTCTGTACTTCACTCCGCTCATCTTTGCCTCGATCCTGACTAGTCTGCCAGTCCCTGTCGCAGAAAAACATTCCCAGAGCACAATGCTGCTGCCACCACCATGCTTCACTGTAGGGATAGTGCCAGGTTTTCTCCAGATGTGATGCTTGGCATTCAGGCCAAAGACTTCAATCTTATTTTCATCAGACCAGAGAATGTTGTTTCTCATGGTTAGAGTCATTTAGGTGCCTTTTGGAAAACCCCAAGAGGGTTGTCATGTGCCTTTTACTTAGGAGTTGCTTCCGTCTGGCCACTCTGCCATAAAGGCCTGATCGGTGGAATGCTGCAGAGATGGTTGTCCTTCTGGAAGTTTGTCCCATCAAGAGCTCAGCATATGTGGGAACTCCTTTAAGACTTTTGGAAAAGCATTTCAGGTGAAGCTGGTTGGGAGAATAGAAAGAGTGTGAAAAGCTGTCATCAAAGCAAAGGGTGGCTAAAAAATCTCAAATATAAAATGCACAACATTTTTGATTGCTACATGATTCTGTATGTGTTATTTCATAGTATTGATGTCTTCAATATTATTCTATAATGTAGAAAATAGTAAAAATAAAGACAAAATCCTTGAATGTGTAGGTGTGTCCAAACCTTTGACTGGTACTGTGTATATATATAACATAGGGAAATCAAGTTTTTGACTGCACTGGGACTTTAAGCCTTTTTGGCATTCAGACGATTCAAGGCAAGAAGTATAGGCTATGACTTTTAAAAGTCAAAGAAGTACACTATATGCCATGATGTTTTGTAGATTTAATGTTTGTAAAATAGTTGTACAGCCTGGGGACATTTATTTAGTAAGATGGCATTCATGGCACTCAGGGGCCAAATCTGTGGTGGCTCTATATCTACAAATGTTTAGGGTACCTAAATCTACCTCTGTGCCAAATGTGGTGTTTGTCTCAAAGTAGGCCTTGTGAAATGTAAAATTGCATTACCCTCTATGGCCATTTTGTAAGATGACTACCAAGGTCTCCAGTGGCCAAATCTGTGGTGGCTCCATATCTAAATCTATTCAGGGTAAATTAATCCACCTCAAAGCAAATTTGGTGCGTTTGTCTTGAAAAAGTCCAGATAAATAGTGCTAACGACAGCAGTCATTTTGAAAGATGGTCGCCACGGACGCCAGGGGTCAAATCTGGGGTGGCTTCATATTTAAATATTTTCATGGTACATAAATCTCCATCTTTTCAAAATGTGTTGCTTTTATTAAAAAGTGAACGATTTATCAGCTTAACTGCCCCACTATAGGGCATTCGGGATGGGATTAAGGATGGTCTCCCAGGTTCTATCCCAGTTGTAGGCAATCATTTTGTACTTTTATATTTTATGTTTCTAACCCTATCCCAAACCTAAACCCTAACCTTAACGGCAACACATTCCACAATCAATGGACAGCTCCACAGACTGCCCCATACGCCATAATTAAAAGGGCCAGCCATGCCATCTCTTTGTTGCTGCAGTTCTGGCCAGTTATGTATTTTCTTTGGAGATTGTGTTGATAATAATATACTTAATATATACATCAAATATGTGATCTATAGGCTATAGAAATTTAAAAAGCTAATCCTCTTGTTTTCCCAGGCAGGTATGTACGCTGTCTGCTGAGTCATCCCAGCGGCGGTGCAAGACCCCTGAAGGCCTTATCTGCAGTGGTAGGGGAGAGTGTGACTGTGGAGCTTGCATATGCCAGGTCGCAGAGCCAGGGAACTACTATGGACCACGCTGTGAATGCCATGACTGGGTCTGTGCTACATATGACGGGAAGACATGTGGAGGTAAGGGATAAAGCGATACAAAAACACTCAGTCAGCAGGGTGTATGGTTCCTCTCTTCTACAGTTTTTGTTGTGACTGTTGCTCCCTCTTTTGGTTGATTGATTGAATTGTAAAGCATTTTATGTCATTAACAAATACTGTAGGTAACCAACCATAGTATGTACAGTACAAGGACATGTACTCTCACGGTTTGACATGTCAGTGGATGCATGGTGCAACACGTTTTGACCCAGCTCGGTCTTCCATAGATAAGTTATAAAGCAGACATCTTCTCTCTCAGATTGCAAACATTCTGGAAAGCTCTTTGCTTTGACTCAACCAGACTGACACTATCATCGGGTTAGCAGCCAATGCCAAGTGTGTGAGAAGTATAGCTAGGCCTCATCCTGGAGTCACACTAAAAATCCTCCTCCAGGTTTTATTAAGGCCTTTGATGTTCCCACAGTCTTTCATTGTAGGGGAGAGTTTTGACATTTTTTACATTCAGCATCACTCTGTCAAGGGAATTATTTCAGGATGTTGAGAATCCCAGGAAATAATCAGAATTAATATAAAAATGACAGTTTTGAAAACATACACTACATGACCTGCTCGTCGAACATCTCATTCCATTCAGCCACAAGAGCATAAGTGAGGTGATACTGATATTGGGCGATTAGGCCTGGCTCGCAGTCAGCGTTTCAATTCATCCCAAAGGTGTTCAATGGGGTTGAGGTCAGGGCTCTGTGCAGGCCAGTCAAGTTCTTCCACACCGATCTCGACAAACCATTTCTGTACGGACCTTGCTTTGTGCACAGGGGCATTGTCATACTGAAACAGGAAAGGGCCTTCCCCAAACTGTTGCCACAAAGTTGGAAGCACAGAATCGTCTAGAATCTCATTGTATGCCATAGCGTTAGGATTTCCCTTCACTGGAACTAAGGGGCCTCGCCCAAACAATGAAAAACAGCCCCAGACCATTATTCCTCCTCCACCAAATTTTACAGTTGGCACTATGCATTGGGGCAGGTAGTATTCTTCTGGCATCCGCCAAACCCAGATTCGGCCAGATTAGGAACCGTGATTCATCACTCCAGAGAACGCGTTTCCACTGCTCCAGGGTCCAATGGCGGAAAGCTTTACACCATTCCAGCCGACGCTTGGCATTGCACATGGTGATCTTACGTTTGTGTGCAGCCACGGAAACCCATTTCATGAAGCTCCTGACAAACAATTATTGTGCTGACTTTGCATCCAGAGGCAGTTTGGAACTCGGTAGTGAGTGTTTCAACCGAGGACAGACCATTTTTTTCCACGCTGCGAGCTTCAGCACTTGGCAGTCCCATTCTGTGAGCTTGTGTGGCCTACCACTTCACAGCTGAGCCGTTGTTGCTCCTAGACGTTTCCACTTCACAATAACAGTGCTTACAGTAGACCGGGGAAACTCTAGTAGGGCAAAAATTTGATGAACTGATTGTTGGAAAGGTGGCATCCTATGATGGTGCCACATTGAAAGTCATAGAGAGTAAGGCCATTCTACTGCCAATGTTTGTCTATTGAGATTGGATGGCTGTGTGTCGATTTTATACAGCTGTCGGTAATTGATGTGGCTGAAATAGCCGAATCCACTCATTTGAAAGGGTGTCAACCAGTGGTGTAAAGTAAAAGTTAAAAGTTAAAGTAAAGTAAAATTAAGTCAAAAAGTACATGATAAACAGAGTAGCAGCAGCGTAAAAAGAGGGGTTGGGGGGGCACACAATGCAAATAGTCCGGGTGGCAATTTCTGTACCAGGCAGGGATGCAACCAGTCAGGATGCTTTCGATGTTGCAGCTGTAGAACCTTTTGAGGATCTGACAATCCATGCCAAATCTTTTTAGTTTCCTGAGGGGGAATAGGCTTTGTCATGCCCTTTTCACATCTGTCCTGGTGTGTTCGGACATTTTACATTTTTTTTACATTTTAGTCATTTAGCAGATGCTCTTATCCAGAGTGACTTACAGTAGTGAATGCATACATTTCATACATTTTTTTCCCCGTACTGGTCCCCCGTGGGAATCGAACCCACAACCCTGGTGTTGCAAACACCATGCTCTACCAACTGAGCCACACGGGACCATTCTAGTTTGTTGTTGATGTGGACACCAAGGAACTTGAAGCTCTCAACCTGCTCCACTACAGCCCTGTCGATGAGAATGGGGTCGGTCCTCCTTTTCCTGTAGTCCACAATAATCTCCTTAGTCTTGGTTACGTTGAGGGATAGGTTGTTATTCTGGCACCACCAGACCAGGTCTCTGACTTCCTCCCTATAGGCTGTCTCGTCGTTGTCGGTGATCAGTGCTACCACTGTTGTGTCGTCTGCAAACTTAATGATGGTGTTGGAGTCATGCCTGGCCATGCTGTCGTGGGTGAACAGGGAGTACAGGAGGTGACTGAGCACGCACCCCTGGGGAGCTCCAGTGTCGAGGATCATCGTGGCAGATGTGTTGCTACCTACCCTCACCACCTGGTGGCGGCCCGTCAGGAAGTCCAGGATCCAGTTGCAGAGGGAGGTGTTTAGTCCCAGGATCCTTATCTTAGTGATGAGCTATGAAGGTACTATGGTGTTGAACGCTGAGCTGTAGTCAATGAATAGCATTCTCACATAATTGTGCCTTTTGTCCAGGTGGGAAAGGGCAGTGTGGAGTGCAATAGAGATTGCATCATCTGTGGATCTGTTTGGGCAGTATGCAAATTGGAGTGGGTCTAAGGTTTCTGGGATAATGGCGTTGATGCGAGCCATTACCAACCTTTCAAAGCACTTCATGCGGCATTTGGACCAAATTATACATTTTGTGAATGGTTTCTTAGAAACATGGGTAGCTCATACTACCCATTTGGCTCAACTTACCCCACTCTCCCCTTTCATCAGCTTCTGGAAGCTCATTTAAATTTGACAGCCATTCATTTCAATAGAGATCGAAAAGTACATTCTGAAAGTGTAGTCATTTAGTTTGACCGGTCGCTGCTTTATCGGTACAGAATAAGAATGCTCTGGCCTTATTAGTTCTAGAATACACATCAGAGAAATCATACATTTTGGAATAGACAGCTTGCCGTCCACATACGTCATGGTGGCATTAGCTTCTGTTAGATAGCCAGTCTGTTTTTAATGTTGGGCGGCCGTTCAGTTGACATTTCGGTAATTGTTCTCAGAAAGGAGATGTGCGTTCACACAAATCCATGGAGTTGGTTTGAGCTTGACTGCACACCTTTCTAGCATCAAATATGTCCACTCTTTCCCTCATCCTCTTCAGTCTCTTGTGGTTATTGGCATTGTTCCTTGAAATACTAAAGACATTTGGAGTGCTGACATCCAGTCATGGACTACAGGGATCATGGCTCTGGGCGTAATGAAATAAATGGATTTGGAAAAATAAAACAACTCAAGTTCGAGATTCTTTCTTGTGGAAAAAAAACAAAATAGTTTTGTCTTTGCAAGGGGAATTGATGTTAAGCTAGTATCAATCAAATGTGATTTTTTTTTGCTGTTTTGGGTTTCATATTTATTCCTGTTTCCTCTTATTAAGTGGAAGGGAAGCACTTTATGCATTTCTACAGGCACTTCAAGCATCTGAGCATCTGAACATTTAACTTGTTGTATTACCAGATAGCAACTGCTGTGCAGTCGCCAAACATTCCATATCCTGAACACCTGATACAAATTATCCTGAAACATGCTGCAGTCGTTCTTCTTTGAAACCAGTGGAACTAAATCAAAGCATTCACACTGATCAATACCATCGTAACAGCTACTTTACTATCCAATTTCATGAACTTGAAAGTAATAAATATATTTTTTGCTGAAGATTTACAGTCTTGAACAGGCCTAAAGACATGTGTGTCTGTGTTTGTGTGCGTACATGTGAGTGTGCTAGTGAGCTCCTTCAGGAGAGTGTGTGTTAGTGTATGTGTGTACGTGTGCACCAATGGAGGCTCCTCAGAGGAGGAAGGGGAGGACCATCCTCTTCAGTGAATAAAAAATTAATCTAAATAGTAAACATTAAAAAAATTATGCTTTTTAAATAAAACTATACTAAATATATTCACCAGTGGAGGCTGCTGAGGGGAGGACGGCTCATAATAATGGCTGGAACCGAGCTAATGGAATGGTATCAAACACGTTTGATGTATTTGATACCATTTCACTTATTCCACCCCAGCCATTACCACTAGCCCATCCTTCCCAATCAAGGTGCCACCAACCTCCTGTGAAATTCATGTCAACAAATAATTTATTAAAACACACTGCTTTGCAATTAAGGTCTACAGTAGCCTCAACAACTCTCTCTGGGGTAGAACTATGGTGTAGCCAGAGGACAGCTAGCTTCCGTCCTCCTCTGGGTACATTGACTTCAATACAGCTCCCCGCACCCGCCCTGAAGTGTGTGTCATCAGTCCGGTGAAACCTGTACCGGCTCCACGCACCAGGCCTCCGGGTGCGCCTCCCCAGCCCGGTACGTCCTGTGCCTGCTCCCTGCACTCACCCTGAAGAGTGTGTCATCAGTCCGGTGCCACCAGTGCTGGCTCCACGCACCAGGCCTCCAGTGCGCCTTCCCAGCCCGGTACGTCCTGTGCCGGCTCCCCGCACTCGTCAACCAGTGCGTGTGTACAGTCCGGAGTCTCCAGCGACGGTCTACAGCCCGGAACCTCCAGCGACAGTTCACAGTCCAGAGCTTCCAGCGACAGTCCACGGTCCAGAGCTTCCAGCGACGGTTCACAGTCCAGAGCTTCCAGCGACGGTTCACAGTCCAGAGCTTCCAGCGACGGTTCACAGTCCAGAGCTTCCAGCGACGGTTCACAGTCCAGAGCTTCCACTGACGGTCAATGGTCCGGAGCTTCCAGTGACGGTCAACGGCCCAGAGCTTCCAGTGACGGTCCACGGCCCGGAGCTTCCTGCGCCGGTGCCATGGCTGGAGCCTTCCTCTGTGCCGAGGCCTAGTCCAGGCACGGTGTCCAGTTCCGCTCCAGGGCAGGAGCCTTCCTCTGCGCCGATGCCCAGTCCAGGCACGGTGTCCAGTCCCGCTCCAAGGCCAGAGCCTTCCTCTGTGCCGATGCCCAGTCCAGGCACGGTGTCCAGTCCCGCTCCAAGGCCAGAGCCTTCCTCTGTGCCGGTGCCCAGTCCAGGCACGGTGTCCAGTCCCGCTCCAAGGCCAGAGCCTTCCTCTGCGCCGGTGCCCAGTCCAGGCACGGTGTCCAGTCCCGCTCCAAGGCCAGAGCCTTCCTCTGCGCTGGTGCCCAGTCCAGGTACGGCAGCCAACCCAGCTCCATGGCCGGAGTCCTCCTCTGCGCCGGTGCCCAGTCCAGGCATGGCATCCAGTACCTCTCCAAGGCCAGAGACTTCCTCTGCGTCGATGCCCAGTCCAGGCACGGCGTTCAGCCCGGCGCCATGGAGGGATCCGGGGTCTGGGGGTGGGCTACGACCCGCACCAGAGCCACCACCGACACTAGTCACCCCCCCAACCCTCCCCATCTGGTTTCAGGTTTTGCGGCTGGAGTCCGGACCTTTGGGGGGGGGGGGGGGGTACTGTCACGCCCTGACCATAGAGAGCCCTCTGGGTTCTCTATGGTGTTGTATGTCAGGGCGTGACTAGGGGGTGTTCTAGTCTTTTCATTTCTATGTTGGTGCTCTTAGTATGGTTCCCAATTAGAGGCAGCTGAATGTTCGTTGTCTCTAATTGGGGATCATACTTAAGGTGCCCCTGTTCCCGCCTGCTTTGTGGGATATTGTTTTGTGTCTGGTTATTTGTTTTTTGGTAGTTTCACTTTGAATAAAGATGTGGAACTCAAATCACGCTGCGCCTTGGTCCGTCCTTGTTAACGATCATGACAACAACGAGCAAAGTGATCAGGCTGTTTGTATGTGGCTGCTATGAAAGTGAACTGTGTGCGGGTGATCAGTGATTCTGCTGATTCTGTTGAAAAACGTTTCTTAAACAGAAGCAAACGAAACGAAATGGGGAAATAAAAATAAGGTCATGCTCCTAAAAAAAAAAGTGTCCTCCCTAATCTTAAATGGCACCGACCGCCACTGGTGTGCACCTGCATGCTTGCCTGTGTGTGAGGGGGAGAGTGATTTATTTGGGAAGACAGGTTGGGAGCTGGTAAGGAGCTCATTATGGTTCACGGGTCCGGAGAGTGAAGGTTCTGCCTCAGCCTGATAATGGGGTTTCACTCACCCATACACATTGCAAAATGGGCCAATGTCTGGAGTTAGACTTTCATACACACACGCACACACACTTGCATATTCATCCACATGTGTGTAACTGCCTACAACCACACTCACATGTCAATGTTATTCAAAACAGTAAGAAGACGACCAAATGGAGCATTTCTCTCTCTCACTGCATTTGCCATGTTCTCTCTCCGCTGTTCTGTGCCCAGCATCCATGCACTTCCTGTGGCTCACTTATCTCTGCCTCTCCCAACTGCCCCCAGATAAGATTCTATGGATTTTCCTCCTTAGGGCTAAACTATGGGTTTTCCTCCTCCAAACACGTTAGCTGGGCTGACATTGAACTTGAGCTTTTCCTTTGGATGCTATTCATCAGTGACACATGGCCTAGATGTATCGCTAGTCAAAGCAACAAGTAGCGACTGTAGCGACTCGCTGTTGAAGTTATCTGAGAATGAATTGGCTTAAATCTGCAAGAGATGTTCAGTAGCAAGATACATGTATGCTTTGCATGTTGAATTAACTGTTTGTCACTGCAAAATGTCTGATCATGTGACATTTCTTAAAAGTTTGAGAGACAATATACTATTGTATCTCGTTTGTGATCTCAATCCGCCTGGAGGTTTGATTCACATTAAGTCCTTGTCTCTTCTGTCCATCTGTTGTGCAAATAGAAAGACACAATGTGCATAGTTTTTGTTGATAACAGTAAGGCATGGCATGCTTTTGATTAGTATGACGGTAATTTAATATCAACATTACAAAGAGGTAACAGAGTTCACTCAGAGGTTGCAGATTCCTAATTTTCCCTGAAATCCCCGGGCGACATAATTCTGTATTCAAAAAGGGCCCATTTAAATCTGGTGGGCACTCTACCCGAGCACTCCCAGGATCATGAGTGAGTCCTAAACACCCTATTCCCCATTACTGGGGGGAAATATGCTACTGCAGTCCTGTGCAGGACTTACCTGTTATCTGTTTTGTTTTTGTCTTGGTTTGTCCCTGATCAACCTTGTATATTTCTGTCTATTGGCTTAATATAATCACGAAAGAAAAACAACAGTATAAAACAGCATAAAAAAGGAGAGGATCCCAGGAATAAAGTCATATTTAGTTATGTATTGTATGTAAACAGCCACAACTTGATTGAACTTTCCCCATTGTTGGTGTAGTAACCTTTAATTGGTGCACAATTAAAACATTTTATTCCTTTGGTATAATGTGTTTTTGTTCTGAACGTTGTCCTCCCAGACTTATGGCGACTTGACGTGGCAATGTTTCCATCCCTTTCACAGTGTTTTAAAAAAAACATTTATTGGATTATTCCATTTTTAAATGAGCCATGTGAAATAACTGGTTTCTCTCTCTCGCTCTCTCACTCTCTCGCTCTCTCACTCTCTCGCTCTCTCACTCTCTCGCTCGCTCTCTCTCGCGCTCGCTCTCTCTCGCTCTCTCGCTCTCTCTCTCTCTCCTTTTCTCTCTTTTTCTCTCATTTTCTCTCTCTCTCCTTTTCTCTCCTTTTCCTCTCTCTCTCTCTCTCTCTCTCTCTCTCTCTCTCCTTTTCTCTCTCTCCTTTTCTCTGATGCCTAATCTTTTCCACTGTCAGACACACTAAGTAAGACCTGGGGCACAACAGGTTACTAGCAGCCTGTTCAAGGTGATCTGAATGTGAATTATGTGCAAAGCTCATTCTTGAAGTAATCATCAGATGAGGCTAGCGAGTGAATGTTGTTTAAAGATGTTAAAAACGTTGCAAATTGTTGTAGGTAGGTCAACCTTCCCATCAAGATCAAGGAGTCCTGCAATACTGCATAAACGGATGCAGTGAGTGAACTCCATGTCTTCCTTACTGAAGAAAGGTATTCACCTTCTTATTGCCAAATGGGTTATAATTACACTTTTATTTGGTTTATTCATTGAAGATTAATTAAAGGCCCAGTGCAGTCAAAAATGGGATTGCTTGTGTTGTATATATATTTCCAAACTATGAGGTTGGAATAATACTGTGAAATGTAATAAGATTATGATAATGGACTTTTAGTGTAAGAGCTGTGTGGTGGCTAATTTCCGCATTACCAAATGAGGAGTTACAAACACACCAGTCTGAGTTAAACTACATCTTTAATACTTAAGATACTTTTGCAAAAGTTCTTGACCCCACCAATGCACTCTCTCGAATGAATAATTTAATGAGGTGCTTACAGAATGGCTCAGGGATCTTTTATAGCAACGATACAGCCCCTTCAACGTACATTGACAAACCACAGATACTTAGTAACAGTTCACAAAGGTTACGTTTTGTATGACAGATATCCATAAAACACATCAGACAGTAACTGCTATGTCAACCTGGTTCATTATATAGCCCAGTATCTGGTCTCCTTAGAACTGTCCCTCCCAGGTACGGTATAGAACGAAAACACCATTTCATCCAATGGCATATATCAATTGTCAACTCTAGATACTCCCATCTCAAGCAAACCCCCTCTTGACCCCACTCCTGGACAGGCTCACTGGAGGGAGTGAACCTCTAGGCCATATATTATCACAGGATAAGTGTGAGATCTAAGAGACCATGGTCCCAGACACTGCCATAAACCTCCCCACAATAAGGAAAAGGAGGGTGTGACTTGCTCACAGACATTGTGGAGACAAGTCATTGGTTCCCCAGTAATCACGCCATCCCTTCACATGGTTTAAGCATAGGTAAAGACACATTCCCATGATGACAAGTCTGACCTCTCCTCTCTCTGGGCCCCAAGTGTCTGAGCCCCAGCTAAGGTAGACATGCAACTGAAAAGACACCAGAGTCCAATGGACACTTTCTAATGACAAGTACCTCAAATAAGCATATTATACTAATAAAACATCTTAATTATCTATGTTACCCAACTAATTCTGATTCGTCCACGACAGCTGTTTGAAAAGACCGCCTGAAATTTCAGCCTGTTTTGCTGGAATGGAGTTTTGGCCTGCCTGGTGAATTAGTTAATAGACCAATAAGAGAGTTCCAAACCTCTCTGCCTATCACAGATAGTTTTCAGTTTTCCCCTCCCCAGTCCTAATAAAATTATTGCTTGAGAAATTGCTCTTGCTAAGAAAATTGTTTTGTTCTTTTTGACAATTTTAAATGAAAACAATCACAGTAAGGTAATTACCCATTAATTGTAACCCAGAAATGATTTGATATTGGTGATAAAAACATCTGCATTGGGCCTTTGAGCAACTCATTTTGCATGGGTCAGATGCTCTCAACCCTTTCGGCACGCCAACTCTCCTTCTCTTACCCCAAAGGACCTTCAGCAAAAAGCTAAATGTCTCTCCAGTCTGGAAGAATCTGTAACTTTATGATTTGTGTGGATTTTATCATCTCTATGTGTCCTCCTCTCTCCTCTATCTCTGAAGGGTGGTTGGTTGAAAGAGGAAAGTAAGAAAACGGGCAAGAGAAAATACCTTTTCTGCTGATTGACTGCCCTAGCTGTGCTCTGTCAGAAAGTTCTTTCAGTTCTCTCTCTCCCTTTCTCTCTCTCTCTCTCCCTACTGAAGGCTTTGGGGTTTCACAGTCTCCTTCACTGTTCTGTTCCAGGCAGTCCTGCCTCCAGTCAGCCCTGCCACGGCACAAGGCGATCCCACCCCAGGGGAGTTTACGTAATTCTGGGCTTGGCTGAATCTGAAATCCCCCCTGCCTGCCTCTGAGTAGTTCTGACTCCTTTGGACACAACAGTTGTGGGTGTCTGGCAGATGCATCATCTTCGTCAAGTTGAGTACACGTCAGTGTGCTATAAGAAAAAGGTTTCCCTACATTCCCTGAATGCAGGAAAGAGAGAGTTTCCATGGCTCACTTGAACATTAATCTTATATCCTCCAAACTTGAGGCAAACTATTGTAGAAGATATTTAGGCATTATGATCCACAACCCAGACGTCACAGGAAAGACGTAATATTCTGGTTGTTGTCTGGTTAGATTACAACCACATAAAGTCTTCTCTTATTTGTTGCGGGGAAAAATACATTATTTCAACCAGTATACAACCTGACCGAGACGTCATAAGATTTCCATTCCAACCAGTTTGCCCCCTGGGAAAGCTCTCCTCTGGCATTTGATGTCCTCATTGCAATTGTTGATGTTATTGAAAATGTCCAGTCCACCAATTGAACAACACCCTTTGTCGACTACGGATTTACTGGTCTCTGAATTTGCAGCAAGGATTACAGTACTGTGCTGTACTTATTATTATACCTTATTACCCTGTCCCTCATTCTCCATTTCTTTCCTTCCTGGTGTATATTTTGATGTGCTCTAATACAGATGTGATGCACTGTGTGCTTGTATGATGACTCACCTAATGGGTCCAGTGCGGCTATGAAGGAGAGGTTGAGAGCTGCTCTCTGATGTGTGTTCAGGTTCCTCAGGGAGTTACATTAGACCGTTTCATGCTTGGAACATTGCAGCCATGTGCCAGCGCAATGATCATGAATAATACTGTGGTACTGTGGTGATGTACACTATTTTTGGGGACCCTTTTAGCTTTTTAGCACTACTGTCAGAATTACTGGCTGAATATATTTTGTTACTCTGCATAATCTCTTTAACTGCACCTGGCTGTTATCCTTCCATTATATACTTTCCAGCAGTTCAGATTCGCAACTGTACAGTTCTGGAAAATGTTGTCGACAGTTATTGCCCATCGCTTCTATGAAGAAGAAACAAACATCACAATGTGTTTTGGACTCATAGAATTAAAATGACTAATTTACTGTTACTTGTCACTCTATTTCCTGGTCTATCTATGGCTCTGGTCTCTTTCTCAGTCTTCTGCGGCTCTATAAGGATAAATTATTACTTGAGACGTGACTCCTTCCTCTCTCGCTTAAGACGTGACCTGACGTGCAGCCATTTCACGCTCCGCATCACAGAAGAAAAGAGAGCAAGGATGGAATAATTATTTACCAACATTTTTCTGTGTTTAATAGAGAAAGTGAATGGAAAAATGCCATCACACTATAAAACCCGGGAACCAAGCAGTAAATGAACACAGAAGACAATCAAACGTTTTTCCTAATTTGCTCATTACAGAACCAGGTTTTCAGCTAGAGGTCCTCATCGTTGTTGTATAATAGTCTTGAATTAAATCAAATTGTATTTGTCACATTCTTCGTAAACAACAGGTGTAGACTAACAGTGAAATGCTTACTTGTGGAGGTTGTATTAACTTAAACTAGTTTGAGATTCTTAATGACAGTCCTGTTCTCTCTTTTTAGATAATTGAATGAGTAATTTAAATGTTACATATCCCTGTGTTTATATATTGTTGAAATCCACTCCATATACAGCTGTATGTGTCATGGTAAAGTCAAATGAGTAGCTCATAACAAGAATGACACATCACCATCTTTGTCCATTTTTAGCTGAACAGTCAGGGTAGGTTATATCACTCAAGATTGCTTCATTATTATCTTAAACTGTGTTTCAAACAAGCCCACTTTGTTGTTCACCTCTATCTAAATGATATATCCACCATTTATCAGCGGACAGGAAAGACGTGACTGGAATAAAAACACTCAAATTAGCCTCCTGAATGAGTCATTGCTTCTCTCCCCATCAACAGTTTATCTGACGGTGACGGTGCATCACCTATCTTTAACTCCCACAGCTGCTGGGCTTGATAAAGTCTTTCCCAAGGCCTTATTGGCTGAATCTGTCTATCTGCCTCATTATCATTGGCTGGGTCTATCTGTCAGAGCGTGTCATTGGCTAAATATGTCTGTCGATCAGTAAAGAAGGATCTGGGCACCCTATGGCTAAGGGAATTTGCTACCAAGGAGACAGCAAACCCTGCTATCTCTTAGGCACCGGCCACACAGAGACTGATGAAATGCACAAAGACCTCACCATGCATCTGTTTATCCATCAAAGTTAAACTAATTTCAAGTTTTGACACTTCAAGTTTCCTCTGTCCTCCATCAACATATGGGCCCCATAGAAAAAAAGATTTACATTTTTGGCTTGACAATGACAGCAATGGAGTTGGCAAGAGCACAAAAAGATGTGGGAGCGGGTTAGTAGTCATTAAGTTGTTCAAACACTTCAATATACACTGCTCAAAAAAATAAAGGGAACACTTAAACAACACAATGTAACTCAAAGTCCATCACACTTCTGTGAAATCAAACTGTCCACTTAGGAAGCAACACTGATTGACAATAAATTTCACATGCTGTTGTGCAAATGGAATAGACAACAGGTGGAAATTATAGGCAATTAGCAAGACACCCCCAATAAAGGAGTGGTTCTGCAGGTGGTGACCACAGACCACTTCTCAGTTCCTATGCTTCCTGGCTGATGTTTTGGTCACTTTTGAATGCTGGCGGTGCTTTCACTCTAGTGGTAGCATGAGACGGAGTCTACAAGTGGCTCAGGTAGTGCAGCTCATCCAGGATGGCACATCAATGCGAGCTGTGGCAAGAAGGTTTGCTGTGTCTGTCAGCGTAGTGTCCAGAGCATGGAGGCGCTACCAGGAGACAGGCCAGTACATCTGGAGACGTGGAGGAGGCCGTAGGAGGGCAACAACCCAGCAGCAGGACCGCTACCTCCGCCTTTGTGCAAGGAGGAGCAGGAGGAGCACTGCCAGAGCCCTGCAAAATGACCTCCAGCAGGCCACAAATGTGCATGTGTCTGCTCAAACGGTCAGAAACAGACTCCATGAGGGTGGTATGAGGGCCCAACGTCCACAGGTGGGGGTTGTGCTTACAGCCCAACACCGTGCAGGACGTTTGGCATTTGCCAGAGAACACCAAGATTGTCAAATTTGCCACTGGCGCCCTGTGCTCTTCACAGATGAAAGCAGGTTCACACTGAGCACATGTAACAGACGTGACAGAGTCTGGAGACGCTGTGGAGAACGTTCTGCTGCCTGCAACATCCTCCAGCATGACCGGTTTGGCGGTGGGTCAGTCATGGTGTGGGGTGGCATTTCTTTGGGGGGCTGCACAGCCCTCCATGTGCTCGCCAGAGGTAGCCTGACTGCCATTAGGTACCGAGATGAGATCCTCACACCCCTTGTGAGACCATATGCTGGTGCGGTTGGCCCTGGGTTCCTCCTAATGCAAGACAATGCTAGACCTCATGTGGCTGGAGTGTGTCAGCAGTTCCTGCAAGAAGAAGGCATTGATGCTATGGACTGGCCCACCCGTTCCCCAGACCTGAATCCAATTGAGCACATCTGGGACATCATGTCTTGCTCCATCCACCAACGCCACGTTGCACCACAGACTGTCCAGGAGTTGGCGGATGCTTTAGTCCAGGTCTGGGAGGAGATCCCTCAGGAGACCATCCGCCACCTCTTCAGGAACATGCCCAGGCGTTGTAGGGAGGTCATACAGGCACGTGGAGGCCACACACACTACCGAGCCTCATTTTGGCTTGTTTTAAGGACATTACATCAAAGTTGGATCAGCCTGTAATGTGGTTTTCCACTTTAATTTTGAGTGTGACTCCAAATCCAGACCTCCATGGGTTGATAAATTGGATTTCCATTGATTATTTTTGTGTGATTTTGTTGTCAGCACATTCAACTATGTAAAGAAAAAAGTATTTAATAACATTATTTCATTCAGATCTAGGATGTGTTATTTTAGTGTTCCCTTTATTTTTTTGAGCAGTGTACTATAGTAACATGTACATCTGTGATGGTGGAACCCTCAGCCTGCCTGGGCTTGGCTATGTGTCTTTCAGTTGAAGGTTATTCAGATGGACGCCATATTCTGGGGCTGGGTTTGGTCTGTGATGTGCTGACAGCTTTGATGATAGCTTTAACACTCAGAGAAGCTAGTGTTGTTGAGAATACAGCTGCTCTAAAGCTACCCATAGGACACATTCTGTCCACAGCTAGCCACCATTGTTGTACTTCATAGTAATAATAATAATATAGATCTATTTTACATCTAGATAACAAACATTTCTCCCTACTTTTGGGTTGTTTTTCAGTTGTTTGAGTAAATTACTTATTTTTGATTGCTACATTGGCAAAATACTTAGCATGAAAGATGAATCCTGCATTTTTTCCCTTTCTTCTAAGAAGGATAGAATAAAATACATGAGCACCAAATCAGTAAATACTTGAGCTTGAAACCTTCACTTGAGTTATGTACTTAAACAAAAGCAACAAGGGGATAGAATGGAGACATTTGATTGTGGACATTTCCACTTTTTGCCTGGAATATTTATGATAAGTGTTTTGGATAGAACAACGCTACATGATATGAAATAACCTGGGTATAAAAAAAACTCCTCTGCAGTCTGGTGGGACAGATCAGTAATGAGAGGAGCGTGATGAGGACAAGGCCTATTTTTATGGCCTGATGGATAGCCCTTGAAGAGGACATCACATTTCCATGATGGACGAGGCAGACGAATGATGGAGTATGACATGCAAGGCCCCAGCAAAACGCGACTAGAGCAACATTTATAATAACTTGTCAACAGACCTCATTTGCATTGTGAATTCCCCCGTGTTCAACATTGCACACTTCAGCTATTAGAATTATGAGTAATGGTACACAGACAAAGCAGTTTCACAAACCCTCAGAATACCTAAACGTGTTTTTGGCCCTCAATTTCAGAGACGGAAAACAGATATACTTGATTTCAGTAAACAACCGCTGATCTTCACCACTGAAATGTGTTATACAGAAGATTAAAGTGATTCAAGCAAATATGGCTGTGAAACCACACAACAAATATGGTTTCTTACACATTTATTGGAAAATGTGTTTTAATATAATTTACCCAGCTAGCACATTAAGCTCCTTGGAAGTTATGGTTTCCCATTGCTTCTGGGAATGAAGCCATAAGTTTCCTGACCGGTAAAACTGAGTGTTTTTTTTTTTTTTTTACTTTCTGAGAACTGAAGTGGAAAGTTTGCCTGTTTTGGGAATGTATATTTTTAGGTTAAAGAAAAGTTCCTTTTTACTATGGTTCCCTGGAGGTTTTATTAATGTTCTGAGAACGGAAATTAGAGGTTATTTGAAGGTAATTAAATAACGTTCCGAGAACATGTTGCAATAAGACTTTTGATAAGACCATGTTATTTTTACTCATACAAAGCTGTTTGTTTTAGTCTATTCAAATAGACCCCGTTTCAAAGGAAACAAGCACTCATTAAGATCAGGTGTGGCCAATACACCTGATACACTTAATTAACAAAATAGAGCAGGGATCTCCAACTCTGTTGCTGGAGAGCTACTGTCCTGTAGGTTTTCACTCCAACCCTAATTTAGACCACCTGATTCTAACTATTAGCTGGTTGATAAGCTGAATCAGGTTAGTTACAACTGGAGTTGGAGCAAAAACTTACAAGAGGGTAGCTCTCCAAGAACAGGGTTGGAGAGCTCTGAGATAGAGGATAATAGAGAGTTTTGTTGATGCTGAGAACAGAATGTATATGTTTTTAAATAACATTCTTAGAACGTTCGCTGAATGTTACTAAAGTTTTTATGGAAAGTTTTCTTAACATTCTCTGAACTATTTCAGAACATTCCCAATGTCAAACCAGTTGGAGAATGTTACTACTGCAACACCACCAAAATGGACATTAAATGTAACCATGTTTGAACTTTTAGAAAACATTCTGTTAACTTCAAGTAATGAAATACCAAGAAAAAAAATAAAAAATTGGTCAAGTTCCTTAAATGTGCATAGAATGTTCCAAAGCCAACTATCCTGCACCATTCCCAGAAAGTTGTGGCAAGGTTGTATACAAAATAACCAAAGGACAACCAATCTCACCAAGCTCGCCAAACTCTAAGAAGCATTTTGTTCTCAGAATGTTATGTGCTATCTGGGTATTTTCTTCCCTTTTCAAAGTTGTCATGTTTCATCTGCTGAAACAGGGAGAGAGAGAGAATGGGGAAGAGAGAGGGAAAGAGTGTGAGAGAGAAATGGAGTAAAAGAGAGATCATTGAGAGAGAGAGTGAGAGAGAGAGAGAGAAAGGGAGATCAATGAGAGGGACAAAGTATATGTGAGAGAGACGACCTTAAGGCAGCAGAACCCTTTTTGATTAGGAAGAATTAAAATCCTTATTTTTGTCTATCAATCATGTCTGTAATGGTGTCAGAGGCAGTTAAACCTATTATCCTGCTGGCCTTATTACAACAGTTACGCAATCTAATGTAGGTCTGCCTTTAGAGCAAGACAGCCTAGACCTGGGAGCCTCTTTAAAATGTGTCATTCTACCTAAACCCTCTTCTCTCCCAACACTTTGTTTTAAGATGTGACATTTGAATAATATTACAATAGGAAGGAATACCCTATAGTATAAATCCTAGTCATCATGGCTTACTTGTGTAATGTAAGGGGTGGCAGGTAGCCTAGTGGTTAGAGCATTGGGCCAGTAACTGAAAGGTTGCTAGATCGAGTCCCCGAGCTGGGGATTTTTGCAAGGTAAAGATCTGTCGTTCTGCCCCTGAACAAGGCAGTTAACCCACTCTTCCTAGGCCGTCATTGTAAATAAGAATTTGTTCTTAACTGACTTGCCTAGTTAAATAAAGGTTAAATAAAAATGTAAGGATTGGATTGGAGGACTATTGCATCATCTGGTTAGACTGAAGAGCTTCAGCATCTTAGCAGAACTGAGGGGATGCCAAGTGTCTCCTTTTCATTTAACTGGCTAATGCAAGGTTGTGTGCATGTGCCTGCGTGCGTGAGAGCAACCACGTGTGTGCACATTCATGTGAAATGTATGATTATGTGTGTGTGCAGGTGAGTGTCTGTGCACTTGTGTGCCTGTGTATTATCAATACAATGTGTGTCTGCGTGTGAGAACTTCAATGTGTACACTATGTACTGTGCTTTTAACATCAGCTGATCAAAATATTCCATTGTCTCTAAATTCTATGACTTAGGTCTACACCTCTCACAACGTTTGATCTGACTCTGCCATCTCCCTCCCCTGTAGGCCATGGTGTGTGTCACTGTGGGAAGTGTGAGTGTGATGAGGACTGGTTCGGGGAGGCCTGCCAGTACCAGGAAGACTGTAACCTGACCAACAAGAAGAGCAAGGAGCTGTGCAGAAACCCACAGGGAGTAGTGTGCTCCAACGCAGGTATACTGTACTATGCCGTCGCACCTCAACCTCTTTCATATTGACACAGGTATCTCACCTCGCTCTTTCTTGCTAGCAAAGGTATGACACATGCTTGATTATCCCTGTGTTGTCTCTATTATTCTCTCTCTCTTATGTGAGCACAGGTACACAACTATAATGACACAGACACAGGAAAAGTAGCTGTGGCTTCGTCCCTAATTGCACCCTATTCGCTATATAGTGCACTACTTTTGAGCAGAGCCCTATGGGCGAGCTTGCACATTTGAAGACACAAGCTTATTACTTCAGACTCACCATACCCACATGTGGATAACCCTAACGATCTTGCCTGTGACCGTGTGTGTGTCTGTGTGTCTGTGTTTTTGTGAGAACGTGTGTGGCCTGATTGCAAGACCAATCAGCATGTGTGAATGCAAATCCGTTCACAGCATGCTGTCACCCTGCCTTAGGGACCTAAAGCAGATGCACACACAAACACTGCACAGGCTTCCCAGCCTGAGCCCCCAACACACACGTGATGACACACAACCCCTCCCAAAGCACATCTGCAAACCAGCTGTGTCCTCACCCCTTAATGTGCATCACATCAAGACAGACAGACAGATGAGACACACACACACACTCACACCACAGACACACACACAGATGTTTGTGTCTCTGACAGGCTCCTGTCACTGCGGCAGCTGCATGTGTCACAACCCCGATGGCAAGAGTCTGGTAACAGGACGTTTCTGTGAGTGTGACGACAGCGAATGTCTGGACGAGGACACCGGAGAGGTGTGTGGAGGTACGCCCCTGAGCCTGTGTGTGGTGTATGTGTAGGTAGCCACTAGAATATGTCCTCCACATCAAACAGACCATGCTTTCCACTGAGACGACGGCACAAATTGTTTTCTCTGACCTGGTTTTGAATGTCATTTAAACAAATAGCTGTACTGTTATAGACCTAATGCAGGATTTGGGAATGTTGTATTTGATGGAAACTGTCTCCAATATTGGCTGTGGTATGCTCTCTTACTCCCACCCTGGTCGTGTTACTCTAGCTGGGATTCAGTCAATTGCAGCTAGTGGCTTAACATTAAATGTTCAGAAGAAGCAGCATCTCCCCTATATAGAGGGAGTTGACACTAGATTAAGGAACTGGCAGTCCTGTGGCATCACCCGTTTAGTTCTGACAGCAAACCTGGCTGAAAAGTAATCCAATGTACGCAACCAGTAGCAAGTGTCAAACTCCCTCTATCTGGGACATGCTGTGCCTGTGCAAATCAAACGCACATCTTTTTTCCAAAGATAGTGGAATGCCATATTCCTTTCAGACAGGTTAGAAATAGAGTGGGAGACACGGGGATAGACACGGGGATAGAACCACAGTCTCCGGTGGGGAGGCATAGGTACAGTATGTTCAAGCAGCCGGGTAACTTATCACAAGACCACAGGCTTTGCACAATCAAATGCACTTCTGACAGTGCAATCTATAAAGCTTCTGTGAGTGGGAAAAACATTCCACAGTTTAATTTGTGAAAAGGTTAATAGGAAGTTAATTAAAGATTGACCTAATGTTTTCTGAATCACTTAGTGGGGTTATTATACTTATCCTAACGGTTCCTGAAGGTTTGGGATCCCCTGGTTGTCAACTTTAATTAACCATTCTCTAATTTAATTTGAAATAAAACACATTATGTTCTCTCCTCATCAGTCCATTGTGAGAGACAAAGTCATTACATTTTTTCAGGAGATTCAAAGCACAGAGATTGACAGTTCCTGCGTCCCAAATGGAACCCTATTCATTATTTATTTATGTATATATAGGTGATATGGTGCCATTTGGGACACAACCTGTCTCTGTAATAACTGTAATTAAAGGTGAACCTAATTACCAGAATATACAGTGCCTTCAGAAAGTACTTCACCCCTTGACTTTTTTCACATTTTGTTGTTTTAGTCTGAATTTAAAATGGATTCAATTGACATTTTTGTTACTGGCCTACACACAATACCCCATAATGTCAAAACGGAATTCAGTTTCTCAAAATTTTTCTAAAGTTAATTAAAAATGAAAAGCTGAAATGTCTTGCGTCAATAAGTATTTAACCCCTTTGTTATGGAAAGCCTAAATAAGTCCAGGAATAAAAATGTACCTAACAAGTCACATAGTAAGTTGCATGGACTCACTGTGTGCAGTAATAGTGATTTTTGAATGACTACCTCATCTCTGTACCCCTCTGTATCTGTAAGATCCCTCAGCCGAGCAGTGAATTTAAAACACAGATTCAACCCCAAAGACCAGGGAGGCTTTCCATTGCCTCGCAAAGAAGATCACCTGTTGGTAAATGGATTAAAAAAAGCAGACACTGAATATCCCTTTGAGCATGGTGAAGTTATTAATTACACTTTGGATGGTGTGTCAATACACCCAGTCACTATAAAGATACAGGTGTCCTTTCTAACTCAGTTGGAAGGAGGAAGGATACCGCTCAGGAATTTCACCATGAGGCCAATGGTGACTTTAAAATACTTACAGAGTTTAATGGCTGAGATAGGAGAACACTGAGGATGGATCAACAACATTGTGGTTACTCCACAATACTAACCAAACTGACAGAGTGAAAAGATGCATCCTGTTTGCAATGTTTGTGGCAAATTACTGAGTACCACTCTCCATATTTTGAAGAATAGTGGTGGCTGCATCATGTTATGGGTACATAGCCGTGGGAAGATGTTTGGGGGCGAGGTGCTGAGAATGTTTTTTTTGCCTGCACTACAGAGGGCTATATCGGTCCGCTAATACCGGGACTGTTAAAATCCCAGTGCGCTGACAGAGCGTGAATCATTTTTAAAACAATAACTCACAAATGTTGTACAATCCAGGTGTGGAAAACTCTTAGAGACTTACCCAGAAAGACTCACAGCTGTAATCGCTGCCAAAGGTGATTTTACAAAGTAGACTCAGGGGTGTGAATACTTATGTAAAAGCTATACAGTATATCTGTATTTCATTTTCAATAAATTTGCAAACATATCAAAACACATTTTCGCTTTGTGTAGATGGGTGAGGAAGAAAAAAACATTTAATCCATTTTGAATTTATGAATATGAATGCTTTCTTAAGGCACTGTAAAAGGGAACTACTTTCCTTAATTTATGTGGCTGTAAAAGTACCTTGTGTAATTATCCTCTGGGATAAACCTACATTGACAGAAATGTTGATTCGTTAACAATAGTTATAATAGTCCAGTAATAAACCATTTATAAGGCATGTATATATACATATATATATATATATATATATATATACATATATACATTATCAAATTAAATAATGAATAAATAATTATATTCAAAAAGGCAGAAAATGTTTACCCAAAGTGACACCCAACGATTCAACAATGATAACAGATTTCTTGTTGTATGCTATGTAAAGATGAAGGCGTTTGTTCGTCTCTGTGTGACTGTTGCATTCTGTTCTGCTTCCAGGCCACGGCCAGTGTTACTGTGGCAACTGTTACTGCGCGGCCGGTTGGCATGGAGACAAATGTGAATTACAGTGTGACATCAGCCCGTGGGAGAGCAAGCGGAGATGTACGTCTCCGGATGGCAAGATCTGCAGCAACAGAGGTCGGTCCCACTGAGTCTCTGAGAGAGTGAGAGAGCGAGAGAGAGAGAGACAGAGAGACAGAAGAGGAAGACAGATAGTGAGAGGGAGGATTGAAAAAGAGCAGAGGACATGGCGAGAGAAAGAGAGCTAGAAAGTGAGCACAGATGCAACATGTAACAGAGAGAATGAAAAACGGAAGATAACATCTCTCAATGTCTTTCATCTAGATATTGAGATAATTCAATCATACTGTGGTTGGTGATATCCATACCCAGTTGCTATGCCTCATCATCTTAGTTGCTCCATTGATACTGAGGTTGATTGTTGTTGCAAAGACGCAACAGGGGACAGGCAGGGAAAGTATGTATGACTAAACAGACACAGATGAGAGGACCTCTTTTCAGTCTAATTTAGCTAACTGACAGGTGCAGATGAGACTGAGGGCTACCTCTGGCACAGTTCCAAAACTATTACTGCTTGTGTAGAGAGAGAGACAGAGTGAGAGAGAGAGAGAGATAAAAGAGTTGTGGGGGGATAGAAGGAGCGAGAGAGAGAAAGAGAGAGAGAGAGAGAGCAGGAGAGGGGTAGAGAAGGAGAGAGAGAAAGATAAAAATTCCCTCATTTTGTATATTCCACTGAAAGTCTCATCAGAGCTTGGACAGGCAGGAGAAAAAGCCCACTGCAGAAATTGTCCCCGTGAGCTTTTCAGCAAAAATTAAGGGTAAGTGGTACATGGACTGAACTCGACCACAGAGCTGAATTTCTCATTTGTGGTCAAGTGGACAGCTAACACGGTGTGAATACAACTGCACCTTTACCACTCTACTTACCCCCCCCCCCCCCCCCCCCCCCACACACACACACACACACACACACACACACACACACACACACACACACACACACACACACACACACACACACACACAGAGAGAGAGAGAGAGAGAGACCAATACATTGAAACTCAAAGAGAAAGTGTACATTGCGGTAGGTGCAACAGATAGAGCAATGCAGAAATAAAACCTACACTTGGGTTACCCTACTAGAAACCTACAGTTTCCCTCAGTCCAAAATCAGGTGTTGTGTTTGGTTTACACAGTGCCTGTGGTGCCTGACTAATCAGTGAGATTGTGTTCAACTGGAGGGAGAAGAGCTGCAGGTGTCCCAGACTGCAGTAGTCACTCTGTGAAAGTAAATAGACACACCCAGTGTGTGTATGTCACTCTCCACCTACCATTTAGTTTACTTACTTCAGTATAAAACGTCATTCTAAACTGACATAGAAACAAGCTATTAGTACTAGGAACATTTGCATTGCTATAGTGGGGCCTTTTCAAGATGACACACAATCATCATCAGAAAGGGATCAAGGTAAATAAGTGCTCAAAGCGGGTGCTCGCTTGAACGCTGCATCCTTATTCCAAAGAATAAGTGGTATTTATAGCAGTGAAAAATGATCATCCCCTCTTGTATTCTCTCATCTCCCGTGCTCACTCAGTGATTTGATTGACAACTCACTGTGGATGTCTCCCCATCAATTCAATTTATCCCCATCCCCATCTTTTCATCTGAATCACCTTGTTTGTTCATTGGTTCTAATAATTTGCCCCAAATTGGCAGGCTTTGGAAATTCTCAACATCAGAAATATTGCTGGGTTAAATGTGAACATTCATAAGAGTGCAAATACAAATGCACATCCAAAATGATTTGATCCTGATGATTTTATTGAAATTCAGATCAATGACAACATGTGCATGTACCATGGTTCTTAAAGAAAAGGGGTTATTGGAATGCTACATATCTTCTCTTGGTGGGAGGAAGATAAAGCTGGTATTCTTTGAAAACAATGTAAAAAGAGGCAAACACTTAAAATCTGTACTGTATAAGCCAATAATAATATATATCTTTAATGAACAGCCTCAATTCTTCTGGGTAGGGACTACAAGGTGTCGAAAGCATTCCACAGGGATGCTGGTCCATGTTCACTCCAATGCTTCCCACAGTGTAAAGTTGGCTGGATGTCTTTTGGGTGGTGGACTATTCTTGATACACACAGGAAACTGTTGAGTGTGAAAAAACAGCAGCGTTGCAGTTCTTGACACAAACCGATGCGCCTGGCACCTACCACCATACCCCGTTCTAAGGCACTTACATTTTGTGTCTTGCCCATTCACACTCTGAATGACACACAATCCATGTCTCAGTTGTCTCAAGGCTTAAACATCCTTCCTTAACCTGTCTCCTCCACTTCATCTACACTGATTTAAGTATATTTAACAAGTGACATCAATAAGGGATCATAGCTTTCACCTGGATTCACCTGGTCAGTCTATGTCATGGAAAGAGCAGGTGTTCTTATTAATGTTTGGTACACTCAGTGTATATCTCTGAGATATACAGGTCCAGGTGTTAAAGTCAGGACTCATGGTTTGCATTCAAGTTTTTAGAACAGTGACATTGTTAGTGGCATGAAACAGCATGGCTCTATAGCCAGGGATGCCTGAGCTCCAGGGTTCCCAGAAGGGGTAGGAGATCCAGGGCCAGAGGCCAAGTCTGCCATGTGTCTGCCCTAGTCAAGAGGCCTGGCAACTGACCTGGCTCCCCTGTCCTGCCCTGTCGCGCCTGAAAAGAGAAAATGGGATTTCCACTGGCAACTGCTCAACTGGCACCCTGGCTTAGACTCATCAGAGGGAAAATAATGAAAGAGAGAGTTGGAGGTACGTGAGCTAGGAAATTAGCGGAGAGTGGGAAGGAGGATAGAGAAAGGGCATGAGAGCCACGGTTGTTCCACTATCACAGATTACCTCCAGACCTGACCATGCTTGACCATACATCTGCCTATACTGTACTTAATCTTATTCTCCTCCCCCTGCCTGTGATCCTGCTTCCTGACATTGCTCATTGTCGTGCCCCTACCTTGGCTCCTGCTTTTGCTCCTGCCATTGCCCAGTGCCTTACCCCTAGGCTCCTGCCATTGGCTTTTGCTGTGCCCCTACCTAGGCTCCTGCCTTTGCTTCTGACATTACCCCTGCTATTGCCCATTGCTGTGCCCCTACAGGCTCCTGCCATTTACCCTGCCATTGCTCATTGCCTTACCCAAACGTAGGCTCCTGCCATTGTCCCTTGCTATGCCCACTAAGGCTACTGCCATGCTCCTGCCCAAACCCAGTCCCTCCTATCATAAAATAAGAATTTGTTCTTAACTGACTTGACTAGTTAATTAAAGGTAAAATAAATAAAATAGCGGTGGTCTTTTCTTGTCAACAGTCTGCACTCTGGGGTCATTACCAAGGATTTGAGACTCAGGGGGAATCAGTCTGCCTTCCCTCTCAGCCAGACTTTGATTGTGTTACTGCCACTAACTGAAAATGTCTCAGCAAACCTCCTAATCCTTAAACTCAAGAGGCATAGGAAGGATGGCTCTTGTGTGTTCAATAAGGTTTCCCTGCCTAAAATATTCCATACAACAAAATAATGTTTGTAGTCTCTCTGACTTTCTTTGAGTTCCCATAGGTCCTCTATTGTTTGATCTCTGTGGTGCATAAACATTCATTTAGTTAAAAAAGGATTAGACTGGGTTTTCTCTGGGAATGTGTTGAAAGCAGAATCAACTCCAAATTTTGAAAATATTGTGCGTGTGTTTGTGTGTGTGTGCATTCTTTGCTGTGTGGGTTTCTGTGTGTATAGGTACCTGCATATGTGGGGAGTGTACATGCTATGATGTGGATCCATCAGGGGACTGGGGTGACATTCACGGGGACACCTGCGAGTGTGATGAGAGGAGCTGTCACGCAACCTACGACCGATACTCTGACGACTTCTGTTCAGGTGAGACAGGATGGCAACTGGCTGTGTTCGCTTCGGTCTGAAACACTCAAATGTAATGCATTCTATATGTCACTTTAATATAATGTTAATGCAATGTTAACATGTACTGACATAGGACAACTGTAAGGGCAAGCTAATCTCGGTTACCCAGAACTAAAATGATCTTGTGAAAGTTTTTAATTTCCTGTTCTACTTCTGTGGGGAATGCTGTTAACAATTGTGATTAGCTTTGTGCAAAAGAAGGAAGTGAAGATTCCAAACAGAAATTCTCTGACAAACCCCTCCCTTCCACTAATTTCACCCGTGTCAATCATGGCCAAAAAGCACATTTTTACGATACAGCCAATTTTGACTTTGTGGCTGTGTAATCTAGTGGAAACTGTGTATCATCCGCACACGGGCTTGAAAATCACCACACCAGTTAAAGCACGGCATTCACCCAATCCTGATTCATCCGAATAATCAACGACGAAAACCAGGAAAAACTGCTGCTCGTAACCACAATTTTACATTAGCCTTGACAGATTTTTGACGTTTCATCTGTCCACGAGAATCTGTCCACGAGAAATGACAGGCAAGTAAAGCATCAGACACTCAATCAGTCCCCTCCTGTACTCCCTGTTCACTCATGACTGCACGGCCAGGCATGACTCCAACACCATCATTAAGTTTGCCGATGACACAGCGGTGGTAGGCCTGATCACCGACATCGATAGGGAGGAGGTTAGAGGGAGGAGGTTAGAGACCTGACCATGTGTTGCCAGGACAACAACCTCTCCCTCAACGTGATCAAGACAAAGGAGATGATTGTGGACTACAGGAAAGGAGGACCAAGCACACCCCCATTCTCATCGATGGGGCTGCAGTGGAGCATGTTGAGAGCTTCAAATTCCTTGGCGTCCACATCACCAACAAACTAACATCTTCCAAGCACACCAAGACAGTCGTGAAGAGGGCACGACAAAACCTATTCCCCCTCAGGAGTCTGAAAAGTTTTGGCATGAGTCCTCAGATCCTCAAAAGGTTTTACAGCAACACCATCAAGAGCATCCCGACTGGTTGCAACACTGCCTGGTATGGCAACTGCTCGGCCTCCGACCGCAAGGCACTACAGAGTGTTGTGCGTACGGCCCAGTACATCACTGGGGCCAAGATGCCTGTCATCCAGGACGTCTATACCAGGCAGTGTCAGAGGAAGGCCCTAAAAATTGCCAAAGACTCCAGCCACCCTAGTCTTAGACTGTTCTCTCTGCTACCGCACGGCAAGGGGTACCGGAGCACCAAGTCTAGGTCCAAGAGGCTTCTAATCAAATGGCTACCCAGACTATTTGCATCCACCCCCCCCCCCCCCCCCCCCACTACGCTGCTGCTACTCTCTGATATTATGTGTGCATAGTCACATTAATAACTTTACCTACATGTACATGTTACCTCAATTACTTCGACACCGGTGCCCCGCACATTGACTCTGTACCAGTACCCCCGTATATAGCCCCGCTATTGTTATTTACTGCGGCACTTTAATGATTTTTTAAGGTACTTTCTTAAAACTGCATTGTTGGTTAAGAGCTTGTAAGTAAGCATTTCACTGTAAGGTCTACACCTGTTGTATTTGGCGCACGTGACAAATACAATTTGATTTGATTGAATATGTAAACAAAGGGGAGAAGAGAAGTGCAAACAATAGAATCATAGCAATTGTCATGGTTGTCGTAGAAAGGAGCAGACCAAAGTGCAGCGTGTGTGTCGTTCCACATTTTATTTACACTGTGAAACTATGAAATACATATATATAAACTGAATAACAAAACAACAAACCGTGACGCAGAGGTGAAACTTACACTAACTCAAAAACAATCTCCCACCAACCCAGGTGGGAAAAACACCTACATAAGTATGATCTCCAAGTAGAGACAACGAGGACCAGCTGCCTCTAATTGGAGATCATCCCAAGCAAAACCCAACATAGAAATACAAAATTAGAACATAACAACATAGAAAAACTAAACTAGAAAACCCCCGTCACGCCCTGACCTACTCTACCATAGAAATAACAGCTTTCTATGGTCAGGACGTGACAGTAACCCCCCCCCCCCCCCCCCAAAGGTGCGGACTCTGACCACACACCAACACACAAAAAAAAGGGAGGGTAATGGATGTTGACAAATGTCTATGGCGGCTCTGGTGCAGTACTCAGAACCTTCTCATTCCGTGGATCCTCCAGCAGAGGAGGCGGCTCCAGTTCGGGGTGTAACCCCCACTCCGCTCGCTGATCCCTCCGCTTTTGTGTCACCGGACTCTGGATCGTCGCCGAATGACCCGGACCGTGGATCATCACCGGAGGTTCTGGACTGCAGATCATCGTCGGAGGTTCTGGACTGCGGACCGCTGCTGGAGGTTCCAGACTGCGGGCCGTCTCTGGAGGTTGGGAACTGTCGCCGGAAGCTCTGGACTGGGAACTGTCGCCGGAAGCTCTGGACTGGAAACTGTCGCCGGAAGCTCTAGACTGGGAACTGCCGCCGGAAGCTCTGGACTGGGAACTGCTGCCGGAAGCTCTGGACTGGGAACTGCCGCCGGAAGCTCTGGACTGGGAACTGCCGCCGGAAGCTCTGGACTGGGAACTGCAGCCGGAAGCTCTGGACTGGGAACTGCCGCCGGAAGCTCTGGACTGGGAACTGCCACCGGAAGCTCTGGACTGGGAACTGCCGCCGGAAGCTCTGGACTGGGAACTGCCGCCCGGAAGCTCTGGACTGGGAACTGTCGCCGGAAGCTCTGGACTGGGAACTGTCGCCGGAAGCTCTGGACTGGGAACTGTCGCCGGAAGCTCTGGACTGGGAACTGTCGCCGGAAGCTCTGGACTGGGAATGCGCACTGGAGGCCTGATGTGTGGGGCTGGCACAGGTGGTGCCAGACTAGTAACACACACCTCAGGGCGAGTGCGGGGAGCAGAAACAGGACACCCTGGACTGGGCAGGCGCACTGGAAGCCTGATGCGTGGGGCTGGCACAGGTGGCGCCAGACTGGTGACACGCACCTCAGGGCAAGTGCGAGGAGCAGGCACAGGGCATACCAGGCTGGATAGACTCACTGGAGGCCGGGTACATGGGGCAGGCACAGGATATACTGGGCCGTGGAGGTGCACAGGAGGTCTCGATCGTAGAGCTGGCACAACCCGTCCTGGCTGGATGCTTACTTTCGCCCGGAAAACGCGGTGCGCTGGCACAGGATGCACTGGGCTGTGAATACGCACTGGCGACACAGTGCACAGAGCCGGCGCAGGATATCCTGGACCGAGAAGGCGAACTGGAGACCAGGAGCGCTGAGCTGGCACCACCCTTCCTGGCTGAATGCTCAACTTAGCTCGACAAATGCGGGGCGCGGGCACAGATCGCACCGGGCTGTGAATGCGCACTGGCGACACAGTGCGCATCACCGCATAACACGGTGCTTGCTTCGTCACTCGCTCCCCATGGTAAGCACGGGGAGTTGGCTCAGGTCTCCACCCTGACTCTGCCAATCTCCCCGTGTGCCCCCCCCAAAAAAAATTATCGGGGCTGCCTCTCGGGCTTCCATTGTTGCCGTGCTAGTGCCTCATATATTCGCCGTTCATCTCTCGCAGCCTCCATCTGCTTCCTTGATCAGCGATATTCCCCGGCCTGCCTCCAGGGTCCTCTCCCGTCCAGGATTTCCTCCCATGTCCATTTGTCCTGCTGACCGCGCTGCTTGGTCCTTTGGTGCTGGGAGATGCTGTCACCGTTGTCGTAGAAAGGAGCGGACCAAAGTGCAGCGTGTGTGTCGTTCCACAGCTTTCTATGGTCAGGATGTGACAGCAATGTTTAGTATGTAAGGTTATTGAAAGGTGATTATGAACAAAATGTAACATCAACCAACAACATGGACACAAAACAGACAATTATATTACACAATCTTTGTCAAAGTAACCCAAAGATTTTGTGAGGGTTACATGAACTTTAGAAACCGGATACATTCTGTTCTTGATTAAAGTCCAGCTGATTCAGAAATTGGGCGTTGGGTGGAATAATACAGTTTCAGGCAAAGAAAACACTCCACCCACTTCTGTTTTTCAGGATTACCCTGAGATCACAGACACAGGGCCAACACCGAAAAGAAACTCTTCCATCTGGTTCTAATACAACAGTAAAACTTTATAGCCATAAAAAGTTATGCTGTTTCATATGTAACTTTCCAACTATATTTTTGGGAAGGAGGTTTTAGTAACTTATTGGGCAAATGTAATGGATGCTCTCACTGTGCCTTCTATTGGTGATGATAAAGTATATTCCTCTGATTTGTTTCAAAAATATATATTTGCATTGGAACAGCTTTTTATGTTTATGGTGTTTTGTTTGTCAAAACACAGTAAACCTCTCCCTCACAACACTAAATTCTCCCTCATCCTTTCCAGTCCCTTTTCATCCATCCCTCTCCCACTCGCTCCCCTCTTTCTCTGTCCCTCTCTTCTTCCTTCCATCCCCTTCCCCCAACCCCAAATCACCCCATCTACTCACACTCTTTCTTCTACCTAATCTTTCCACTATTTTCCCCTTCTCCTCCCCAACCCCTTCATCTTTACACTCTCCCTCCTCTCCCTCAGGACATGGCCAGTGTAACTGTGGAAGGTGTGACTGTAAGGAAGGCTGGATGGGGAAGAAATGTGAACACCCTCTGTCCTGCTCCTTGTCTCTGGAGAGCAGCCTGAAGAAGTGCAAGGGAACGTCTAACATGCCCTGCTTCGGACGAGGTACAGAAAACTACACTACAGCACAGTACTTCCAATCATTTCTCGTCACCATGGTTTCAATGTGTTTTTTAAGAAATTGTTTGTAGTTTCAAATGTTGGTGCACAATACTCAAACTAACTGAGCAAACCAGTCCAACTATACACCGGTCCATATGGAATCCTTCTGCGCCTAGTGTTGGGATCTCAGCAGAACTGAGGGGATGCCAAGTGTCTCCCTTTCAGTTTACTGGCTAATGTAAGGCTGTGTGTGTGTGTGTGTGTGTGTGTGTGTGTGTGTGTGTGTGTGTGTGTGTGTGTGTGTGTGGTGTGTGTGTGTGTGTGTGTGTGTGTGTGTGTGTGTCAGTGGAGGGACCTCAGAGGAGGAGGACCGCCCTCCTCAGTAAAGTTCATAAAAAGAAAAAGTGAAACATTAAAAAAGTTATCCTTTTAGATAAAACTATACTAAATACACTGCTCAAAAAAATAAAGGGAACACTTAAACAACATAATGTAACTCCAAGTCAATCACACTTCTGTGAAATCAAACTGTCCACTTAGGAAGCAACACTGATTGACAATACATTTTACATGCTGTTGTGCAAATGGAATAGACAACAGGTGGAAATTATAGACAATTAGCAAGACACCCCCAATAAAGGAGTGGTTCTGCAGGTGGGGACCACAGACCACTTCACAGTTCCTATGCTTCCTGGCTTATGTTTTGGTCACTTTTGAATGCTGGCGGTGCTTTCACTCTAGTGGTAGCATGAGATGGAGTCTACAACCCACACAAGTGGCTCAGGTAGTGCAGCTCATCCAGGATGGCACATCAATGCGAGCTGTGGCAAGAAGGTTTGCTGTGTCTGTCAGCGTAGTGTCCAGAGCATGGAGGCGCTACCAGGAGACAGGCCAGTACATCAGGAGATGTGGAGGAGGCCGTAGGAGTGCAACAACCCAGCAGCAGGACCGCTACCTCCGCCTTTGTGCAAGGAGGAGCAGGAGGAGCACTGCCAGAGCCCTGCAAAATGACCTCCAGCAGGCCACAAATGTGCATGTGTCTGCTCAAACGGTCAGAAACAGACTCCATGAGGGTGGTATGAGGGCCCGACGTCCACAGGTGGGGGTTGTGCTTACAGCCCAACACCGTGCAGGATGTTTGGCATTTGCCAGAGAACACCAAGATTGGCAAATTCGCCACTGGCGCCCTGTGCTCTTCACAGATGAAAGCAGGTTCACACTGAGCACGTGACAGACGTGACAGAGTCTGGAGACGCGGTGGAGAACGTTCTGCTGCCTGCAACATCCTCCAGCATGACCGGTTTGGCGGTGGGTCAGTCATGGTGTGGGGTGGCATTTCTTTGGGGGGCCACACAGCCCTCCATGTGCCTGCCAGAGGTAGCCTGACTGCCATTAGGTACCGAGATGAGATCCTCAGACCCCTTGTGAGACCATATGCTGGTGCGGTTGGCCCTGGGTTCCTCCTAATGCAAGACAATGCTAGACCTCATGTGGCTGGAGTGTGTCAGCAGTTCCTGCAAGAGGAAGGCATTGATGCTATGGACTGGCCTGCCCGTTCCCCAGACCTGAATCCAATTGAGCACATCTGGGACATCATGTCTCGCTCCATCCACCAACGCCACGTTGCACCACAGACTGTCCAGGAGTTGGCGGATGCTTTAGTCCAGGTCTGGGAGGAGATCCCTCAGAAGACCATCCGCCACCTCATCAGGAGCATGCCCAGGCATTGTAGGGAGGTCATACAGGCACGTGGAGGCCACACACACTACTGAGCCTCATTTTGACTTGTTTTAAGGACATTACATCAAAGTTGGATCAGCCTGTAGGTTGGTTTTCCACTTTAATTTTGAGTGTGACTCCAAATCCAGACCTCCATGGGTTGATAAATTGGATTTCCATTGATTATTTTTGTGTGATTTTGTTGTCAGCACATTCAACTATGTAAAGAAAAAAGTTTTTAATAAGATTATTTCTTTCATTCAGATCTAGGATGTGTTGTTTAAGTGTTCCCTTTATTTTTTTGAGCAGTATATATTCACATCACCAAATAATGTATTAAAACAAACTGTTTTACAATGAAGGTCTATCGTAGCCTCAGCAGCACACTGTAGGGTAGCACCATGGTGTAGCTGGAGGACAGCAAGCTTCTCTCCTCCTCTGAGTACATTGACTTCAATACGAAACCTAGGAGGCTCATGTTTCTCACCCCCTTCCATAGACTTACACAGTACTTATGACAACTTCCAGAGGACACCCTCCAGCCTATCAGAGCTCTTGCAGCATGAACTGACATGTTGTTCACCCAATCAAAGGATCAGAGAATGAATCTAGTACTAAATGCATAAGCTACAGCTAGCTAGCACTGTAGTGCATAACATGTGGTGAGTAGTTGACTCAAAGAGAAAGGCAATAGTTGAACCGTTTTGTACAAATGAATTTATTCCAAAATTAAGGAGAAGCAAGAGAGAGAGAGAGAGCTATATTTGGTTGTATTTTTTAAACTTTCACTTTCACTTAGATAGCAAAAGAAGATAGCTAGTGCAATGCAGTATTGAATGTGTCTGTCACCTTGATTACTCAAAATTCTTTCGACCTGTGCACCTACTTTGTAAACTTTCATTTATAGGCTAGGTTGGAGCAACCTCATGATGGGTACAAGGAACATTTGAGTATCATGTAGTAGCCTAAACCGATCAATGTTAGATTGAGCTGGGTGTATGGAATATAAATGACAGTCATCCAATATGCTGTAATAGAAATAATGCCATGCTCATAAACATTTTGGAATTCTCCCTCATCTTAAATAGAACCCACCGCCCTTGGTGTGTGCGTATGTGTGTGTGCGTATGTGTATGTGTGTGTGTGTGTGCGTGTGTGTGTGTGTCTAATGAGCATGGCTGGCCAGCTACAGTGTGAGTCAGGGTAGGGGCTGCTCTCAATAGCACTGGCCTGGGTCGATGTTTCTAGATTTATTACACTGCATTATATGCCTCATTAACTGTCCCTCTGGACTGAGGAAGCATGTTTTCTTGGGACCTCCTTATCCTTTGTGTGATTCTTATACCTGACTCTCACTGAAATAATAAAGGAAACCAATGTCCAATATTGCTGATAGCAGTGGGTTTTAAATGGACTAAAACGATGCGCTTCGATACCATACAGATCTAATGAGATCCAAACATTGTGTGGATGTTGTATTTGCATCATGGTAATTGTTTGTGCGTAGCAAATACCTTGTATAGTAGCCTACACTGTAATGGAAAACAGTAAATTATTTGGTCATTTTTTGTATTGTCAACAGTAAGAATACTCTGAAACATTTTACTGCAGCATACTGAAAATGATGGTGCATTGTGGGAAAATGTTGTGGTGGGGGAAATAATTGCTGTATTTCGAATGGTACTGTAATTCCACCCTGTATAATACAGTACCGTATCTTTGGTGAGCCAAATACCTTTTGACCACTAGTGGGTGCATGGTATTGTTGTTTCTGGTTAATTAACATATTAACATATTTTGAGGTGTGACGCTATATTTGTGCACCCATTAGTGAGAATGCTGTACCAATTGAACTCATATATGGTTATAGTGCCCAATCAATTTCAAATGTATAGAGGATAGATTAGAGTGGCAGGAAGTATTAAACCTTAACTGTTTTAGCATTTTGCCATGTCCTTTGGTCTGTTTTGCACTGTAGCCGCTGCCAGTTTGGAAGAATTTCACTGGGCGAAAAGGGTCAGTATTAAGGGATATATTTATCTATATATTTCCAGATATTTAACATTTTATTAAAACCTGTTGGGGATAGGGGGCAGTATTTGCACGGCCGGATAAAAAACGTACCCGATTTAATCTGGTTACTACTCCTGCCCAGTAACTAAAATATGCATATAATTATTGGCTTTGGATAGAAAACACCCTAAAGTTTCTAAAACTGTTTGAATGGTGTCTGTGAGTATAACAGAACTCATATGGCTGTTAAAAACCTGAGAAGATTCCTTACAGGAAGTGGCCTGTCTGACAAGTTCTTGTTCTTCTTGGCTCTGTTTATTGAAAACTGAGGATCTTTGCTGTAACGTGACACTTCCTACGGTTCCCATAGGCTCTCAGAACCCGGGAAAAAGCTGAATGATGTAATTCCAGCCTCTGGCTGAAAAACATTAGCGCGTTTGGATAGTGGCCGGTCAGAGTATCATCAGACTGAGGCTCGTGCACGAGTCGACCCCATGTTTTATTTTCTTTCGTCTTTGAACGTAAACACGCTTTCCCGGGTCGGAATATTATCGCTTTTTTACGAGAAAAATGGCATAAAAATTGATTTTAAACAGCGGTTGACATGCTTCGAAGTACGGTAATGGAATATTTAGAATTTTTTTGTCACGAAATGCGTCATGCGCGTCACCCTTCTTTACTATTCGGATAGTGTCTTGAATGCACGAACAAAACAGAGGATATTTGAACATAACTATGGATTATTTTGAAACAAACCAACATTTGTTATTGAAGTAGAAGTCCTGGGAGTGCATTCTGACGAAGAACAGCAAAGGTAATAACATTTTTCTTATAGTAAATCTGACTTTGATGAGTGCTAAACTTGGTGGGTGTCTAAATAGCTAGCCCTGTGATGCCGGGCTATCTACTCAGAATATTGCAAAATGTGCTTTCACCGAAAAGCTATTTTAAAATCGGACATAGCGAGTGCATAGAGGAGTTCTGTATCTATAATTCTTAAAATAATTGTTATGTTTTTTGTGAACGTTTATCGTGAGTAATTTAGTAAATTCACCGGAAGTTTGCGGGGGGTATGCTAGTTCTGAACGTCACATGCTAATGTAAAAAGCTGTTTTTTGATATAAATATGAACTTGATTGAACAAAACATGCATGTATTGTATAACATAATGTCCTAGGGTTGTCATCTGATGAAGATCAAAGGTTAGTGCTGCATTTAGCTGTGGTTTGGGTTTATGTGACATTATATGCTAGCTTGAAAAATGGGTGTCTGATTATTTCTGGCTGGGTACTCTGCTGACATAATCTAATGTTTTGCTTTCGTTGTAAAGCCTTTTTGAAATCGGACAGTGTGGTTAGATTAACGAGAGTCTTGTCTTTAAAATGGTGTAAAATAGTCATATGTTTGAGAAATTGAAGTAATAGCATTTCTAAGGTATTTGAATAACGCGCCACGGGATTCAACTGGCTGTAGGTGGGACGATTTCGTCCAGCCGCCCCTAGAGAGGTTAAATGTAGGGTGTAGACATGCTCCAGATATGCAGATACGGAGCTAGGGTATTCTCCATAATGGGACAGTTTCTACATGCATCCAATCTGGACCTGAGAAATCTCCCTTCTACCGTATGAGTCCAGAGAGATTTCTGGGTTGAGATACGTTCAAGACACGCACCTAATGCGCATGCACCCGTTTACATATTTGTTGAATATTCTAACTCTGCAAAGGGTATGTGTCAACATATCTAAGCCTTTACACTTAGGCATATTTTCAGAAATGTTTCATATCTGTAATCATTAACTGATCATTTATGTATCCGCATTTAAAAAAATAATCACAATTTCAATAGATAGCGTTACATATGTAGCATTCATCCTCGTATATCCGATCGAAAATGTGCTAAATCCGACTCACGCCCAAATTATTTTGTGTTCAGGTGCCGAAAATTATAGTGTTTCTTCACATGAAGGTGACATACAACATCTGAGCATACATTTTCACCATATTCAGTAGCAGGTTATAAAAGGCACGGAAAGGCAAACATCATATTTAATCCAAGTTTCCAAAAAATGCAGCATAGCAAATCCAGACCTCCAATCACAACACATTTTCTGTGAAGATGCAAAGGTAGGCCAATCTTTGCTAAAAATATATACAGTTGAAGTCGGAAGTTTACATACACCTTAGTCAAATACAATGTAATGTGGGTCGTCTAAAGGGGACCAAGGCGCGGCGTGTGAAGTGCTCATATTTCCTTTAATGAATACACTTAAAACAGAAAACAACAAAATGACCAAACAGTTCTGTCAGGTACTACAGACAAAACGGAAAACACACTACTCACAATCAACAACCCACAAACCCAAAAGGAAAAACCCCCTACTTAAATATGATCTCCAATCAGAGGCAACGAGGACCAGCTGCCTCCAATTGGAGATCAACCCCAAAAAAACAACAACATAGAAATAGAAAACCTAGAAATAGAAAACCAGAAAACCAACCAAACACCCCGTCACGCCCTGACCCATCTACTATAGAAAATGACCTCTTACAAGGGTCAGGATGTGACAGCGCCCCCCCCCCCAAAGGTGCAGACCCCGACTGCACACAACCCCCCCAACAAAACAACCACAAAAACACACGGGGAGGGGAGGGAGGGTGACAAAAGTCTATGGCGGCACTGGTGCTAAACCCAGAACCTTCCTATCTCTCCCATCCTCCAGCAACGGAGGTGGCTCCGGCTCCGCTTCTGTAACACCGACCTGTGGATCATTATTAGAAGAATTGGACTGTAGATCATTACCGGAAGCTCTGTGCTGCAGACCGCCGCCGGAGGATCTGGGCTGCAGGCCGCCGCCGAAGGTTCCGGGCTGCAGGCCGCCGCCAAAGTCTCCGGGCTGCGGGCCGCGGGCCGCCGCCGGAGGCTCCGGGCTGAGGAGCGTCGCCGGAGGCTCCGGGCTGAGGAGCGTCGCCGGAGGCTCCGGGCTGAGGAGCGTCGCCGGAGGCTCCGGGCTGTAGGCCGTCTCAGTAGGTTCCGGACTGTAGGCCGTCTCAGTAGGTTCCGGACTGTAGGCCGTCTCAGTAGGTTCCGGACTGTAGGCCGTCTCAGTAGGTTCCGGACTGTAGGCCGTCTCAGTAGGTTCCGGACTAAAAAACGTCGCCGAAGCTCTGGACTGGGAACTGTCGCCGGAAGCTCTGGACGGGGAACTGTCGCCGGAAGCTCTGGACGGGGAACTGTCGCCGGAACCTCTGGATGGGGAACTGTCGCCGGAAGCTCTGGACGGGGAACTGTCGCCGGAAGCTCTGGACGGGGAACTGTCGCCGGAAGCTCTGGACGGGGAATGTGAACTGGAATCCTGTTGCGTGGTACTGGCATGGGTGGTGCCAGACTGGTAACCCCCACCTCAGGACGAATGCAGGGAGCAGGAACAGGACACTCCGGAATGGGCATGCGCACTGGAGGTCGGATGCGTGGAACTGGCTTAGGTGGCACCAGACTGGTAACACGCACTTCAGGACGAATGCAGGGAGCAGGAACAGGACACTCCGAACTGGGCACGCGCACTGAAGGTCTGATGCGTGGAACTGGCTTAGGTGGCGCCAGACTGGTAACACGCACCTCAGGACGAGTGCAGGGAGCAGGAACAGGACGTACCGGGCTATGGAGGCGAACTGGAGACCAGGCATGCTGAGCAGGCCTAATCCTTTCTGGGTGAATGACCATCCTTGTCCTACACCGGTTAGAAGCTGGCACCGAGCGCACCCGGCTGTGAATGCGTATGGGTGATATATTGCGCATCACACCATAACCCATTGCTCATTCATCCACTCGCTCCTCAGCACGCCCGCTCCGTAGTGCTCTTTCTGCCAGTACCTCTCTTCGGAATCTTGTGTCGAGCTCCGCGATTGACTCCCTGACTGGCTCCTGTCTACTCCACGGCTCTCTCCGATACGCACGGGAAGTTAGATCAGGTCTCCCCCCTGACGTGGCCAAACTCCCCGTATGCCCCCCAAAACATTTGGGGGGGGGGGGGCTGCCTCTCCGCCTTGCCTATTGGTGGATATAGTGCCTCGTAGTATCGTCGCTCCCTCTGCTTCTTCAATTTCCTCCTTCGGGCGTCGATACTCCCCAGCCTGCCTCCAAGGTCCTTTTCCATCCAAAATGTCCTCCCAAGTCCATTCCTCTAGATACTCCTTACCATGCTGCTTGGTCCTTTTGAGGTGGGTTGTTCTGTCACGTGGGTCGTCTAAAGGGGACCAAGGAGCGGCGTGTGAAGTGCTCATATTTCCTTTAATGAATACACTTAAAACAGAAAACAACAAAACGACCAAACAGTTCCGTCAGGTACTACAGACAAAATGGAAAACACACTCAAAATTAACAACCCACAAACCCAAAAGGAAAAACCCCCTACTTAAATATAATCTCCAATCAGAGGCAACGAGGACCAGCTGCCTCCAATTGGAGATCAACACCTCCCCAAAAAACATAGAAATAGAAAACCTAGAACACAAAACATAGAAATAGAAAACCAGAAAACCAACCAAACACCCCCTGTCTCACCCTGACCCATCTATTATAGAAAATGACCTCTTACAAGGGTCAGGATGTGACAAACATTTAAACTCAGTTTTTCACAATTCCTGACATTTAACCCTAGTAAAAATTATATGTTTTAGGTCAGTTAGGATCACCACTTTATTTTAAGAATCACACACGCTTTTTACATTTACATTACATTTAAGTCATTTAGCAGACGCTCTTATCCAGAGCGACTTACAAATTGGTGCATTCACCTTATGATATCCAGTGGAACAACCACTTTACAATAGTGCATCTAAATATTTTAAGGGGGGGGGGGGGCGGTTAGAAGGATTACTTTATCCTATCCTAGCTTTCCTTAAAGAGGTGGGGTTTCAGGTGTCTCCGGAAGGTGGTGATTGACTCCGCTGTCCTGGCGTCGTGAGGGAGCTTGTTCCACCATTGGGGTGCCAGAGCAGCGAACAGTTTTGACTGGGCTGAGCGGGAACTGTGCTTCCTCAGAGGTAGGAGGGCCAGCAGGCCAGAGGTGGATGAACGCAGTGCCCTTGTTTGGGTGAAGGGCCTGATCAGAGCCTGAAGGTATGGAGGTGCCGTTCCCTTCACAGCTCCGTAGGCAATCAACATGGTCTTGTAGCGGATGCGAGCTTCAACTGGAAGCCAGTGGAGAGAGCGGAGGAGCGGGGTGACGTGAGAGAACTTGGGAAGGTTGAACAGCAGACGGGCTGCGGTGTTCTGGATGAGTTGTAGGGGTTTAATGGCACAGGCAGGGAGCCCAGCCAACAGCGAGTTGCAGTAATCCAGACGGGAGATGACAAGTGCCTGGATTAGGACCTGCGCCGCTTCCTGTGTGAGGCAGGGTCGTACTCTGCGAATGTTGTAGACCATGAACCTACAGGATCGGGTCACCGCCTTGATGTTAGTGGAGAACGACAGGGTGTTGTCCAGGATCACGCCAAGGTTCTTAGCACTCTGGGAGGAGGACACAAGGGAGTTGTCAACCGTGATGGCGAGATCATGGAACGGGCAGTCCTTCCCCGGGAGGAAGAGCAGCTCCGTCTTGCCGAGGTTCAGCTTGAGGTGGTGATCCGTCATCCACACTGATATGTCTGACAGACATGCAGAGATGCGATTCGCCGCCTGGTTATCAGAAGGGGGAAAGGAGAAGATTAATTGTGTGTCGTCTGCATAGCAATGATAGGAGAGACCATGTGAGGATATGACAGAGCCAAGTGACTTGGTGTATAGCGAGAATAGGAGAGGGCCTAGAACAGAGCCCTGGGGGACACAAGTGGTGAGAGCGCATGGTGCAGAGACAGATTCTCGCCACGCCACCTGGTAGGAGCGACCTGTCAGGTAGGACGCAATCCAAGCGTGGGACGCGCCGGAGATGCACAACTCGGAGAGGGTGGAGAGGAGGATCAGATGGTTCACAGTATCAAAGGCAGCAGATAGGTCTAGAAGGATGAGAGCAGAGGAGAGAGAGTTAGCTTTAGCAGTGCGGAGAGCCTCCGTGACACAGAGAAGAGCAGTCTCAGTTGAATGCCCAGTCTTGAAACCTGACTGATTAGGATCAAGAAGGTCATTCTGAGAGAGATAGCAGGAGAGCTGGCCAAGGACGGCACGTTCAAGAGTTTTGGAGAGAAAAGAAAGAAGGGATACTGGTCTGTAGTTGTTGACATCGGAGGGATCGAGTGTAGGTTTTTTCAGAAGGGGTGCAACTCTCGCTCTCTTGAAGACGGAAGGGACGTAGCCAGCGGTCAAGGATGAGTTGATGAGCGAGGTGAGGTAGGGGAGAAGGTCTCCGGAAATGGTCTGGAGAAGAGAGGAGGGGATAGGGTCAAGTGGGCAGGTTGTTGGGCGGCCGGCCGTCACAAGACGCGAGATTTCATCTGGAGAGAGAGGGGAGAAAGAGGTCAAAGCACAGGGTAGGGCAGTGTGAGCAGGACCAGCGGTGTCGTTTGACTTAGCAAACGAGGATCGGATATCGTCAACCTTCTTTTCAAAATGGTTGACGAAGTCATCCGCAGAGAGGGAGGAGGGGGGGGGAGGGGGAGGAGGATTCAGGAGGGAGGAGAAGGTGGCAAAGAGCTTCCTAGGGTTAGAGGCAGATGCTTGGAATTTAGAGTGGTAGAAAGTGGCTTTAGCAGCAGAGACAGAAGAGGAGAATGTAGAGAGGAGGGAGTGAAAGGATGCCAGGTCCGCAGGGAGGCGAGTTTTCCTCCATTTCCGCTCGGCTGCCCGGAGCCCTGTTCTGTGAGCTCGTAGTGAGTCATCAAGCCACGGAGCAGGAGGGGAGGACCGAGCCGGCCTGGAGGATAGGGGACAGAGAAAATCAAAGGATGCAGAAAGGGAGGAGAGGAGGGTTGAGGAGGCAGAATCAGGAGATAGGTTGGAGAAGGTTTGAGCAGAGGGAAGAGATGATAGGATGGAAGAGGAGAGAGTAGCGGGAGAGAGAGAGCGAAGGTTGGGACGGCGCAATACCATCCGAGTAGGGGCAGAGTGAGAAGTGTTGGATGAGAGCAAGAGGGAAAAGGATACAAGGTAGTGGTCGGAGATTTGGAGGGGAGTTGCAATGAGATTAGTGGAAGAACAGCATCTAGTAAAGATGAGGTCAAGCGTATTGCCTGCCTTGTGAGTAGGGGGGAAGGTGAGAGGGTGAGGTCAAAAGAGGAGAGGAGTGGAAAGAAGGAGGCAGAGAGGAATGAGTCAAAGGTAGACGTGGGGAGGTTAACTTCTTGGGGCTATGTGGGACGCTAGCGTGCCACCCGTGGTGCACCCTATCAACAGCAGGTGCATTTCAAGAGCGGCAAATTTGAAACCAAATAAATGTCAAAATTCAAATTTTTCAAACATACAACTATCTTACACCCTTTGAAAGATAAACATCTCCTTAATCTAACCACGTTGTCCGATTTCAAAAAGGTTTTACGGCGAAAGCATAAAGTTAGATTATGTTAGGAGAGTACATTGACAATAGCTGTGTGTAATGTTTTGTCAATTCAAAGACAGGGTCACCAAAACCATAAAACCAGCTAAAATGATGCACTAACCTTTTACAATCTCCATCAGATGACACTCCTAGGACATTATGTTAGACAATGCATGCATTTTTAGTTCTATCAAGTTCATATTTATATCCAAAAACAGCGTTTTACTATGGCATTGATGTTGAGGAAATCGTTTCCCTCCAATAACCGGCAGTCAAGTCAGCACCACAACTTAAATAATTAAAATTAGAAAACATTGGTAAAATATTATATTGTCATTTAAAGAATTATAGATTTACATCTCTTGAACGCAATCAACTTGCCAGATTTAAAAATAACCTTACTGGGAAATCACACTTTGCAATAATCTGAGCACTGCGCCCAGAAAAATATGCTTTGCTATACAGACAAACGGCCATGTTGGAGAGATCTAAAATCGAAAATACTATGTAAATAATCCATTACCTTTGATTCTCTTCATCAGATGTCACTTCCCGGAATCCCAGGTCCATAACGAATGTAGTTTTGTTCAAAAAAGCTCATCATTTATATCCAAAAAGATCCGTGTTGTTAGCACATGATCTAAGCCAGCCGGACTTCTCGTCATGAACGAGGGGAAAAAATATATTTACGTTCGTTCAAACATGTCAAACGTTGTATAGCATAAATCATTAGGGCCTTTTTTAACCAGAACATGAATAATATTCAAGGTGGACGAATGCATTCTCTTTTAAAACGTTTTGGAACGAGGGTACCCAACATGACCTCGCGCGCCAGAGTCTAATCGGCCATCACCGTTCCAAGGCTCTTGTTCGGTCAGATCTCATAGTAGAAGATTCAAAACACTTTGTAAAGGCTGGTGACATCTAGTGGAAGCAATAGGAAGTGCCAAAACATTAATCAGCCCCTGTGTGTTTCAATGGCATAGGCTTAAAGGTAATTCAACACATCAGGTATCCACTTCCTGTCAGAAAATGTCTCAGGGTTTTGCCTGCCAAATGAGTTCTGTTATACTCACAGACACAAATGAGGAGATAGACAGATGGGTCAGGGGAGAAAGAGAGAATGTCCACTTGGGAGAGATGAGGATTCCAGTGCCACCACCCCGCTGGCTCGATGCTCTAGGGGTATGCAAAAACACGTGGGCAGACGAAGAGAGAGCAGTAGGAGTAGCAGTGTTATCTGTGGTAATCCATGTTTCCGTCAGCGCCAGGAAGTCTAGGGACTGGAGGGTAGCATAGGCTGAGATGAACTCAGCCTTGTTGGCTGCAGACCGGCAGTTCCAGAGGCTGCCGGAGACCTGGAACTCCACGTGGGTCGTGCGCGCTGGGACCACCAGGTTAGAGTGGCAGCGGCCACGCGGTGTGAAGCGTTTGTATGGCCTGTGCAGAGGGGAGAGAACAGGGATAGACAGACACATAGTTGACAAGCTACAGAAGTGTTGTTTCTTGTATTATTGTCTCTTGTGTCTTTAGAGAACTGTTTCACTTTGATATCCTTTTTCTTCTGTCCTGATTTTCTCTTTCTCTTCTTCTGTTAACTAGATATTCTTTGTTGTTCTTCGTTAGCTAGCTAGCTTCTTCCAAAAGAGTCCCTAGCAACTGCTTAGCAACTGGTAAACAATTCAGCTAGCTAAGATAACTACAATTTATGAAAAATAGTTATTTTTCAAAAGCCTATCTTCCTTGTTTGTTGCTTGTTTTTTCTCCTCTTCAGTCTTGCAGTTTTCTTTTGCTTTTTTCCGATGTACTTCACTCTAAAAACCATGTCAATTTCAATATTTGTAGGAGCTCATTTTTCAGCTGCCGTACCTCAGGCATAACAAAAATGTCCAGCTTTTCAGTTCTGCCCACACATTTTCTATGGAATTGAGGTCAGCGATTTGTGATGGCCACTCCAATACCTTGACTTTGTTGTCCTTAAGCCATTTTACACAACTTTGGAAGTATGCTTGGGGTCATTGTCCATTTGGAAGACCCATTGTAAAGTGCACCAGTCCCTCCTGTAGCAAAGCACCCCACAACATGACGCTGCTACTCCCGTGCTTCACAGTTGGGATGGTGTTCTTCAGCTTGCAAGCCTCCCCCTTTTTCCTCCAAACATAACGATGGTCATTATGGCCAAGCAGTTCTATTTTTGTTTCATCAGACCAGAGGACATTTCTCCAAAAAGTACGAACTTTGTCCCCATGTGCAGTTGCAAACCATTGTCTGGCTTTTTTATGGCAGTTTTGGAGAAGTGGCTTCTTCCTTGCTGAGCGGCCTTTCAGGTTATGTCGATAAAGGACTCGTTTTACTGGGATTTCCAGATATTTTTCAGTTCTGCTCACAAATTTTCTATAGGATTGAGGTCAGGGCTTGGTGATGGCCACTCCAATACCTTGACTTTGTTATCCTTAAGCCCTTTTGCCACAACTTTGGAAGTATGCTTGGGGTCATTGTCCATTTGGAAGACCCATTTGCAACCAAGCTTTAACTTCCTGACTGATGTCTTGAGATGTTGCTTCAATATACTGTGGATATAGATACTTTTGTGCCTGTTTCCTCCAGCATCTTCACAAGGTCCTTTGCTGTTGTTCTGGGATTAATTTGCACATTTCGCACCAAAGTACGTTCATCTCTAGGAGACAGAATGCGTCTCCTTCCTGAGCGGTATGACGCCTGCGTGGTCCAATGGTCTTTATACTTGTATACTATTGTTTGTACAGATGAAGGTGGTACCTTCAGGCGTTTGGAAATTGCTCCCAAGGATGAACCAGACTTGTGGAGGGCTACAATTGTTTTTCTGAGGTCTTGGCTGATTTCTTTTGATTTTCCCATGATGTCAAGCAAAGAGGCACTGAATTTGAAGGTAGGCCTTGACATACATCCACAGGTACACCTCAAACTGACTCAAATGATGTAAATTAGCCTATCAGAAGCTTAGTGTGTGTAAGCTTCTGACCCACTGGAATTTGACTGGAAGTCAGAACCGTCCAGAGTAGTGATGCTAGTCGGGCGGGCAGGTGCGGGCAGCGATCGGTTGAAAAGCATGCATTTAGTTTTACTAGCGTTTGAGAGCAGTTGGAGGCCACGGAAGGAGTATTGTATGGCGTTGAAGCTCGTTTGGAGGTTTGTTAACCTCTTGGGGCTAGGTGGGACGCTAGCGTGCCACCTGTGGTGCACTCCATCAACAGCAGGTGCATTTCAAGAGCGGCAAATTTGAATCCAAATAAATGTCAAAATTCAAATTTTTCAAAAATACAACTATGTTACACCATTTGAAAGATAAACATCTCCTTAATCTAACCACGTTTTACGATTTCAAAAAGGTTTTACGGCGAAAGCATAAATTTAGAGTATGTTAGGACAGTACATTTACAAGAGTTGTGTGTAATGTTTTGTCAAGTCAAAGACAGGGTCACCAAAACCATAAAACCAGCTAAAATGATACACTAACCTTTTACAATCTCCATCAGATGACACTCCTAGGACATTATGTTAGACAATGCATGCATTTTTAGTTCTATCAAGTTCATATTTATATACAAAAACAGCGTTTTACTATGGCATTGATGTTGAGGAAATCGTTTCCCTCCAATAACCGGCAGTCAAGTCAGCGTCACAAATTAAATAATTAAAATTAGAAAACATTGGTAAAATATTATATTGTCATTTAAAGAATTATAGATTTACATCTTTTGAACGCAATCAACTTGCCAGATTTAAAAATAACCTTACTGGGAAATCACACTTTGCAATAATCTGAGCACTGTGCCCAGAAAAATACGCGTTGCGATACAGACTAGACGTCATGTTGGGGAGATCTAAAATCGAAAATACTATGTAAATAATCCATTACCTTTGATTCTCTTCATCAGATGTCACTTCCAGGTATCACAGGTCCATAACGAATGTAGTTTTGTTCAAAAAAGCTCATCATTTATGTCCAAAAATCTCCGTCTCGTTAGCACATGATGTAAGCCAGCCGGACTTCTCGTCATGAACGAGGGGAAAAAATATATTTCCGTTCGTTCAAACATGTCAAACGTTGTATAGCATAAATCATTAGGGCCTTTTTTAACCAGAACATGAATAATATTCAAGGTGGACGAATGCATAGCCTTTTATAACGTATTGGAACGAGGGTACCCAACATGAAGTAGCGCGCCAGGTGTCTAATGGGACATCACCGTTCCATGGCTCTTGTTCGGTCAGATCTCCCTCCAGAAGACTCAAAACACTTTGTAAAGGCTGGTGACATCTAGTGGAAGCAATAGGAAGTGCCAAAATATTCCTAAACCCCTGTGTTTTTCAATGGGATAGGTTTAAAATCAATACAACACATCAGGTATCCACTTCCTGTCAGAAAATGTCTCAGGGTTTTGCCTGCCAAATGAGTTCTGTTATACTCACAGACACCATTCAAACAGTTTTGGAAACTTTAGAGTGTTTTCTATCCATATATAATAAGTATATGCATATTCTAGTTACTGGGTAGGATTAGTAACCAGATTAAATCGGGTACATTTTTTTTATCCAGACGTGCAAATGCTGCCCCCTAGACCCAACAGGTTAACACAGTGTCCAAAGAAGGGCCAGATGTATACAGAATGGTGTCATCTGCGTAGAGGTGGATCAAGGAATCATCCGCAGCAAGAGCGACATCAATGATATATACAGAGAAGAGAGTCGGCCCAAGAATTGAACATTGTGGGACCCCCATAGAGACTGCCAGAGGTCCGGACAACAGGCCCTCCGATTTGACACGCTGAGCTCTGTCTGAGAAGTAGTTGGTGAACCAGACGAGGCAGTCATTTGAGAAACCAAGGCTGTTGAGTCTGCCGATAAGAATACAGTGATTGACAGAGTCAAAAACCTTGGCCAGGTTGATGAATATGGCTGCACAGTATTGTCTTTTATCGATGGCGGTTATGATATCATTTTGTACCTTGAGCGTGGCTGAGGTGCACCCGTGACCACTTCGGAAACCCGATTGCACAGCGGAGAAAGTATGGTGGGATTCGAAATGGTCAGTGATCTGTTTGTTAACTTGGCTTTCGAAGTCTTTAGAAAGGCAGGGCAGGATGGATATAGGTCTGTAACAGTTTGGGTCTAGAATGTCTCCCCCTTTGAAGAGGGGAATGACCGCTGCAGCTTTCCAATCTTTAGGAATCTCGGATGATATGAAAGACAGATTGAACAGACTAGGGGTTGCGATAATGCCGGTGGATAATTTTAGAAAGATCGGGTCCAGATTGTCTAGCCCATCTGATTTCTGCGGGTCCAGGTTTTGCAGCTCTCTCAGAACATCTGCTATCTGGATTTGGGTGAAGGAGAAGCTGGGAGGCTTGGGCAAGTAGCTGGGGTGGGTGCGGAGCTGTTGGCCGGGGTTGGAGTAGCCAGGAGGAAAGCATGGCCAGCCGTACAGAAATGCTTATTGAAATTATCGATTATTGTGGATTTATCGGTGGTGACAGTGTTTCCTAGCCTCAGTGCAGTGGGCAGCTGGGAGGAGGTGCTCTTTTTCTTCTTGGACTATACAGTGTCCCAAAACTTTTTGGAGTTAGAGCTACACGATGCAAATTTCTGTTTGAAAAAGCTAGCCTTTGCTTTCCTAACTGACTGTCTGTACTGGTTCCTGACTTCCCTGATAAGTTACATATCACGGCGACTATTCGATACTAGTGCAGTATTGAAGCAACATCTCAAGACATCAGTCAGGAAATTAAAGCTTGTTCGCAAATGGGTCTTCCAAATGGACAATGACCCCAAGCAAACTTCCAAAGTTTTGACAAAATGGCTTAAGGACAACAACGTCAAGGTATTGGAGTGGCCATCACAAAGCCCTGACCTCAAACCTATAGAAAATGTGTGGGCAGAACTGAAAAAGAGAGTGTGAGCAAGGAGGCCTACAAACCTGACTCAATTACACCAGTTCTTTCAGGAGGAATCAGACACAATTCACCTAACTTACTGTGGGAAGCTTGTGGAAGGCTTTCCGAAATATTTTACCCAAGTTAAACAATTTAAAGGCAATGCTACCAAATACAAATTGAGTGTATGTAAACTTCTGACCCACTGGGAATGTGATGAAAGAAGTAAAAGCTGAAATAAATCATTCTCTCTATTATTATTTTGACATTTCACATTCTTAAAATAAAGTGATGATCCTAACTGAACTAAAACAGGGCATTTTTACTAGGATTAAAGGTCAGGAATTGTTAAAAACTGAGTTGAAATGTATTTGGCTAAGGTGTATGTAAACTTCCGACTTCAACTGTATATATATGTATATATATATTTTTTTTTTATTTAATACATTGTTTACACACTCATTTTGTGGCGCCCAAATAAAAAATTGTAAGCTGGAACTCCACAGCAGAAAATACATGATTTTTGCTGCTATGCTACCAGTTACAGTGCTTTTAGCTTGCGGTTTGCGTGTGTCTTTTATGCAGAGGGGTTAAAATCATTAGAGCAAGTTCTTAAAGAAAAATATGGATTTCAAATTTGTCAACTTATTGAACATGTCCTCAAAACTCAAATGAGCATCAGAAGTTGTCCTTATTCTATAACCTGATATGATAGCATATAACCTGATATGGACCTCAGTCAAGTGCATATGTATTTTTTATTTGCTGAGAAAATATAGTATGCAGTGCTACTTTCAGTGCTTGTCATCATACAGAGAAAATAAGATGTCCACAAAGGCCTATCTCAGGATGTCTAATGAGTCAATTTCCGGCCATACCATGTAACATATCCGGAGGGAATCCCAAAATGATTTGTGCATGAAAAAAAATATGGGTTTAATATTTGTCCAAATATTGAGCATGTGCTGAAAACAAAGAAATGGATCGGAAATCGTCCTTATTTTCAGCACATCAAAAATCGTATCAAGATGCAGATATGGACCTCGGCCTAGAGAAGTATATCTGGAATCAAAATTGCTTCATATCTTGAGAAAACACAGACAAGCGATGTATACAGTCAGTATTTGTCAACATAAAGAGAGTAATCCCAATATCATAGAGGTCTAAAAGACACATCTGGATTCCGAATTTGTCAGGATATGGTGCATATCCACAAAACTCTAAATATGCATTGGAAATGGTCTGTATTCTGTATAATCTCCTGATATGAACCCTTTTCGGCCAGTGTTTGTTAAGGCCTCTAGAAGTGCAAGTGGTATAAAACACCAAATATGCATTAGTATGCTGTAATGTTTACCTATCAGCCAACCTGCTTGCACCAATCCCTTGTAATTGTAATGAGTGTCGTAATGATTGGACCAAGGTGCAGCGGGAACGTGTATACTCATCTTCTTTAATTGGTAAAAAGAAGGAAAAAACAAACAAACCACATATACAAACACAACGACCGCCACTAACATTCCTGCCATGTGCTCAGACACTAAACAAGGAGACAACTACCCACAAACCCCCATAGCAAAACATCCCTATACATAGGACCTTCAATCAGAGGCAACGAGGAACAGCTGCCTCCAATTCAAGGTCAATCAAAAACCCTAAACATAGAAATAGAAAGACTAGACTAGAACATAGAAATATACTAACATAGAACATTAACCAAAAACCCTGGAACACTCTAAACAAACACCCCCCTATATAAACACATAGCCCAACAAACCCCGAACCACATAAAACAAACACCCCCTGCCACGTCCTGACCAAACTACAATAACAAATAACCCCTTTACTGGTCAGGACGTGACAGTAATTATAGTAAAGTACTGTGAAATACAAACCCCTCCGTCAACTAATTTCTTTTGTTCATCCATTCATTAATTCTGATTACTGTAGCATTAACTTTTTACAGCGTAATACAGTGAGTTTTACAGTATTGTACTGTGTGTCATTACACAGTACTCGCTTTGATGCTGTATTCATATTACAGTAAGCTACTGTCAAATTCACGGTAATGCCTTTACATTGTATGTGATTTGTATGGGCATTCTTTGTGTTGGTGTTGTATGTACAGTACTTTGTATTGTGTTGTATGGGCATCTGATGTATGTCATGTACTGTATGTATGTTACAGGAAACATGCCTTTCGCAGACACTAGCATTTCCAGTAGATCTTTCTGGGACACTGTGGTCTGTGATTTTCAAGAAGACGTTGATTTAACTGGCTGTGTTAAATTCCCCCACCTGGTCCATCAGGGTGGTCAGTCAGGGTGATCCAACGGCATTGTAAAAAGAAAATCCATTTTATACACAGTGTTATGTCATTGCTCTATTCACATTAACTTAGTAAAATGTGTCTCGCTGGTGGTTAGTTGCGACCTGTCCATCTTGGGTCATAATCAAAGACTAGGCTGTAGCGAGGAAGAAAGTTTGAATAACAGTATAAAAACATGTGTGAGCATCTTATAGAAGGGGTTCCCTGTAGCTCAGTTGGTAGAGCATGGTGTTTGCAACACCAGGGTTGTGGGTTCGATTCCCACGGGGGGCCAGCACAGAAAAAAATGTATGAAATTGTATGAAATGTATGCATTCACTACTGTAAGTCGCTCTGGATAAGTGCGTCTGCTAAATGACTAAAATGTAAATGTAAATGTGGGTTGGCCAGGTTCACCACAAAGGAAGTCCACTGTTTTCAGGTTGAGCTATTTATGTAACACAGTAGATCTCCATCCCTGTCCCTCACTGGAATCAAATCATATCAAATTTAATTTGTCACATGCGCCGAATACAATGCCCTTAAGTAAGCATTTCACGGTACCTGTTGTATTCGGTGCATGTGACAAATAACATTTGATTTTAACACTTCACACTCATGAAGCGGCATTTTATCGCTCCTCAAAAGCCATGACTTGTCAAAGGGAGGGATGTCACTTGGTCACAACCAGTGACTTGGTTGCAACCAGTGCACTAACTAGCTAGTAATTCCACATCGGGTACACTTAACCCCTTTGACGTCCTCCACCTAGTGACACTGTAACATGTTAGGTCCTGTCCTTGTCTCTCACTGGGTGACCTTTCCTTCACCGGGGACCTTCTACACAACAACACTTTGCACTTTCATAGCGCCGTTATCTATCGCTCTACAAAAGCCATGGGCCTTGCAAGAGCACTTGCACGATAGACGTTAACTAGACCGCTTCTAACTAGCGCTGTTAATAACAAGTCCCCCCTCCATATCAACTACATAAAGCTGCTGCACACACGGACTTACATTCATAGCAATTGGCCAACAATTGGGAACAATGTTGCCTGTCACATTTTGGCCTCTTAGAGGCAGTTCATGATGCCGGATTGTAGTTCATTTCTTTAGGATAGCACTTATTCTCCAGAGTCCTGTAAATTGTGCATGCTTTACAAACGAACAGTACGATTACACATCATTTACAATCAATCTTCTCATGTGATCACGCTCTCCGTAGCTGACGTGAGTAAGACCTTTAAACAGGTCAACATACACAAGGCTGCGGGGCCAGACGGATTACCAGGACGTGTGCTGACCAACTGGCAGGTGTCTTCACTGACATTTTCAACATGTCCCTGATTAAGTCTGCAATACAAACATGTTTCAAGCAGACCACCATAGTCCCTGTGCCCAAGAACACAAAGGCAACCTGCCTAAATGACTACAGACCTGTAGCAATCACGTCCGTAGCCATGAAATGCTTTGAAAGGTTGGTAATGGCTCACATCAACACCATTATCCCAGAAACCCTAGACCCACTCCAAATTGCATACCGCCCAAACAGATCCACCGATGATGCAATCTCTATTGCAATCCACACTGCCCTTTCCCACCTGGACAAAAGGAACACTTATGTGAGAATGCTATTCATTGACTACAGCTCAGCGTTCAACACCATAGTACCCTCAAAGCTCATCACTAAGCTAAGGATCCTGGTACTAAACACCTCCCTCTGCAACTGGATTCTGGACTTCCTGATGGGTCGACCCCAGGTGGTGAGGGTAGGTAGCAACACATCTGCCACGCTGATCCTCAACACTGGAGCTCCCCAGGGGTGCATGCTCAGTCCCCTCCTGTACTCCCTGTTCACCCACGACTGCATGGCCAGGCACGACTCCAACCCCATCATTAAGTTTGCAGACGACACAACAGTGGTAGGCCTGATCACGGACAACGAGGAGACAGCCTATAGGGAGGAGGTCAGAGACCTGGCCTGGTGGTGCCAGAATAACAACCTATCCCTCAACGTAACCAAGACTAAGGAGATTATTTGTGGACTACAGGAAAAGGAGGACCGAGCACGCCCCCATTCTCATCGATGGGGCTGTAGTGGAGCAGGTTGAGAGCTTCAAGTTCCTTGGTGTCCACATCAACAACAAACTAGAATGGGCCAAACACACCAAGACAGACGTGAAGAGGGCACGACAAAGCCTATTGGCCGTCCGGAAACAAAAAAGATTTGTCATGGGTCCTCAGATCCTCAAAAGGTTCTACAGCTGCAACATCGAGAGCATCCTGACCGGTTGCATCACTGTCTGGTATGGCAATTGCTCGGCCTCTGACTGCAAGGCACTACAAAGGGTAGTGCGTATGGCCCAGTACATCACTGGGGTTGAGCTGCCTGCCATCCAGGACCTCTACACCAGGCGGTGTCAGAGGAAGGCCCTAGAAATTGTCAAAGACCCCAGCCACCCCAGTCATAGAATGTTCTCTCTACTACCGCATGGCAAGCAGTACCGGAGTGCCAAGTCTAGGACAAAAAGGCTTCTCAACAGTTTTACCCCCAAGCCATGAGACTCCTGAACAGGTAATCAAATGGCTACCCGGACTATTTGCATTGTGTGCCCCCCCAACCCCTCTTATTATGCTGCTGCTACTCTCTGTTTATCATGTATGCATAGTCACTTTAACTATACATTCATGTACATACTACCTCAATTGGGCCGACCAACCAGTGCTCCCGCACATTGGCTAACCAGGCTATCTGCATTGTGTCCCGCCACCCACCACTTGCCAACCCCTCTTTGACGCTACTGCTACTCTCTGTTCATCATATATGCATAGTCACTTTAACCATATCTACATGTACATACTACCTCAATCAGCCTGACTAACCGATGTCTGTATGTAGCCTCGCTACTGTACATAGCCTGTCTTTTTTACTGTTGTTTTATTTCTTTACTTACCTATTGTTCACCTAATACCTTTTTTGCACTATTGGTTAGAGCCTGTAAGTAAGCATTTTGTATGTTGTATTCGGTGCACGTGACAAATAAACTTTGATTTGATTTGATGTGTAGGGCATTTTTCAATGTGACCTGCCATATTGCATTGTTCTTCCTTTTGGTGTTACCTTGTCTTTAAATCCCTGAAGGATGCTGACATTGTTCCCACATTGTACCATCTATGCAATGACCGGTGTCAGAAAAATAACTAACATAGCACATGGCACTATAACATGAAAGTAATTCAGGTTGACGTGCCCTTATTGAATTTAAACTGTTAAACGGTGGAGAGTTTCCTGATTATGTCGCTGGCGGTTATCTTCATTAAGAGGAACATAACCCGCCAGGTCTCAAAGCTCCCCATATTTAACATGGGTTAATGTAAGCCATTGATTTTGTGTTACTCAAAGAGGAGATGACGTCGGTGGGGGATTGCTTGGCTTGGTCACTGCTGCCAGGGCCCAAATAAACAAACTGAACAGGCTGGTGTTTGTGGGTGTTGCAGGGCTGGTCCGGGTTGGGTCTCTAAGGCCCCATGGTTGGCCCTACTGTATAACCCAGCACCTGAAATGACACTACAGGGGTCCATTCAGCTGATTAAACATTTTGTTAAGGTTTTTGGTAGTTTGACCTGAACGTCACGTTTTCCCACAATGGTGCACACCATTCTTCAATAGTCTTCAAGGTATGTTTGCTCCTGTTTTGTGGGTGTGGCGGGGTGACCATTTGAAGTAGCAAAATTAGTGCAGCAGCACACCACATGATCAGAATGTTCTTCAACTGGTCATTCAGAACAGCACAATTTCCGTTCAATTAAACATTGCACTCTGTTGTGCCCTGCTAAATGTGACCCAGCTTTCCCCTGGCTCGCCATCGGGGGAATTACAGTAATAACGCCATGGTGATTCTACCAGATCAAATGCCACAATGTCTAATTAGTGGTGGAGTGTCAGCACCAAACAAGTCCACTCTCAACACCTTCTCTATTACGTTAGTTGACTCCAATTTTGAAAGAACAAAGAAAACAAAGTCTCCCGCTGATATAGACTCCTATGACTCAATGTTTACATATTTCAACCAGGATTTAGGTCTGAAACTGGTACAATACACATTGTAGCTATGCAGCTATGCATTTTGAATGAATTAATTTATAAAGCTAGACAGTTAATTCTGACCCACACTTTAACCCTATTTGCTTAGAAGAGATTGATTGACAGACACCTCCTAACCATACCATTTTTTTTTAGATTAGATGTTGAATAGTAAAAGTAAATTACAGGGCACAGTGAAAATCTTAAGCTCCAAGCATGCAGATACATTTTGGTAATTTAGCAGATGCTCTTATCCAGAGCGACAGAGCATACATTTGTATACTTTTTTCCATACTGGTCCTCCATGGCATACGAACCCACAATCCTGGCATTGCAAGTGCCATGCTCTACCAACTGGGCTAAAGTGAAATAAAGGTCAAAGTGAAATAAAAACACATTTAATAATAAGGACTATAAACAAATATATATTTAAATAAATATATATAAATACTGTATATTAACACTAACAATGGTAAATATCCTTTGGTGTGGGGGCAGGGTAAGGGGCAGGAAGGGAACAAGGGAGCAGTGAGCTTTGTGGTGAGCTTAGAGGGCACTATGGTATTGATGCCAAGCTGTAGTCGATGAACAGCAACTTCACATGTGCATTCCTTTTGTCCAGATGGATGAGGGCAGTGTGCAATGCAATGACGATTGCATCGTCAGTGGATCTGTCAGGGCGGTAGGAGAATTGGAGAGGGTCGAGTGTGTCAGGGAGGGAGGAGGTGATATGGTCTTTGATTAGCCTCTCGAGAAACTTCATGGTGACAGAGGTGAGTGCTTCGGGTCAGTAATCATTCAGTTCAGTTACTTTCCCTTTCTTGGGCACTGGGATGATAGTGGATATATTGAAGCAGGTGGAAATAGTGGTCTAAGCTAAAGAGAGATTAAAGATATCTGAAAACACAACTGCAAGCTGGTCTGCACATTTACATTTACAATTTTTTTTTTATGTTTATGCTCTGAGGGTACGGCTAGGGATGCTGTTTGCAAGGGTTAACACATTTGAATGACATATACTGTACATCCTATGTGGAGACCGTAAGTACATAGCCCTCGTTGTCCTCAGGGCTCTCGTCGGCAGCTCAGAGTCGTCGTTGTGCTCGAAGCATGAGAGAAAGGTGTTTAGCTCTTCTGGTAGGGCGGTGTTGGTGTCTGCGACGTGACTGGCTTTCCGTGATCATTAGGAGCCCCTGCCACATATGCCTTTGATTTATAAAGCCCTTTTTACAAAGTTCTATACAGAAACCCAGCCTAAAACCCCAAACAGAAAGCAAAGCAGATGAAGAAGCATGGTGGCTAGGAAAAACTCCCTGGATAGGCAGGAAATTAGGAAGAAACCTACAGAGGAACCAGGCTCTGAGGGGTGGCCAGTCCTTTTCTGGCTGTGATGGGTGGAAATTATAAGAGTAAATGGTCATTTAAAGCCAGATTGTTCTTCAAGATGTTCATAGATGACCAGCAGGGCCAAATAATAATCATAGTGGTTGTAGCGGGTGCAACAGGTCAGTACCCCAGAAGTAAATGTCAGCTGGCTTTTCATAGCCGAGCATCCAGAGGTCGAGACAGCAGGTGCGGTAAAGAGAGAGAGAGAGAGACAAAAACAGCAGGTCCGGGACAAGGTAGCACGTCCGGTGAACAGGTCAGGGTTCCCTAGACGCAGGCAGAACAGTTGAAACTGGAGCAGCATCATGACCAGGTGGACTGGGGACAGCCAGGAGTCATCAGGCCAGGTAGTCCTGAGGCATGATCCTAGGGCTAGGAGAGAGGAAGCGAATTAAAGGGAGCATACTTAAATTCCCTTAAATTCCCACAGGACACCAGAAAAGGCAGGAGAATTACACCAGATATAACAGACTGACCCTATAACAGACTGACCATATATACAATAAAATGCAAATGAATTACTTAAAAATCATACTGTGTGATTTTCTGGATTTTTGTTTTAGATTCCGTTTCTCACAGTTGAAGTGTACCTATGATTCAAAAAAATTACAGACCTCTACATGCTTTGTAACCTGTTGGGGATAGGGGGCAGTATTTGCACGGCCGGATAAAAAACGTACCCAATTTAATCTGGTTACTACTCCTGCCCAGTAACTAGAATATGCATATAATTGTTTGATTTTGGATAGAAAACACTCCAAAGTTTCTAAAACTGTTTGAATTGTGTCTGTGAGTATAACAGAACTCATATGGCAGGCCAAAACCTGAGAAGATTCCAAACAGGAAGCGCCCTCTCTGACCATTTCTTGGCCTTCTTTGTCATCTCTATCCAAAACAAAGGATCTCTGCTGTAACGTGACATTTTCTAAGGCTCCCATAGGCTCTCAGAAGGCGCCAGAACCTTGAATGAAATACTCTGCAGTTACTGTCTGAAAAACAGTAGCGCATTTGGTAAGTGGTCGATCTGAGAACAATGAGACGGGCGCGCGTGCACGTGAAGAGTCCATTTTACTTCTCAGTCTTTCAACGAAAACAACGACTCCCGGTCGGAATATTATCGCTATTTTACGAGAAAAATCGCATAAAAATTTATTTTAAACAGTGTTTGACATGCTTCGAAGTACGGTAATGGAATATTTTGAATTTTTTGTCACGAAATGCGCCGGGCGCGTCACCCTTCGTTACCCTTTGGATAGTGTCTTGAACGCACAAACAAAACGCCGCTATTTGGATATAACTATGGATTATTTGGAACCAAACCAACATTTGTTGTTTAAGTAGAAGTCCTGGGAGTGCATTCTGACAAAGAACAGCAAAGGTAATCCAATTTTGCTTATAGTAAATCTGAGTTTGGTGAGGGCCAAACTTGGTGGGTGTCAAAATAGCTAGCCTGTGATGGCCGGGCTATCTACTCAGAATATTGCAAAATGTGCTTTCACCGAAAAGCTATTTTATAATCGGACACCACGATTGCATAAAGGAGCTCTGTATCTATAATTCTTAAAATAATTGTTATGTTTTTTGTGAACGTTTATCGTGAGTAATTTTGTAAATTCACCGGAAGTGTTCGGTGGGAATGCTAGTCACATGCTAGTCACATGCTAATGTAAAAAGCTGGTTTTTGATATAAATATGAACTTGATTGAACAAAACATGCATGTATTGTATAACATAATGTCCTAGGAGTGTCATCTGATGAAGATCATCAAAGGTTAGTGCTGCATTTAGCTGTGGTTTTGGTTTTTGTGACATTATATGCTAGCTTGAAAAATGGGTGTCTGATTATTTCTGGCTGGGTACTCTGCTGACATAATCTAATGTTTTGCTTTCGTTGTAAAGCCTTTTTGAAATCGGACAGTGTGGTTAGATTAACGAGAGTCTTGTCTTTAAAATGGTGTAAAATAGTCATATGTTTGAGAAATTGAAGTAATAGCATTTCTAAGGTATTTGAATATCGCGCCACGGGATTCCACTGGCTGTTGACTAGGGTGGGACGCAAACGTCCCTCCTAGCCCAGAGAGGGTAAGTAGGAAAACCTGCAAAATTGGCAGTGTATCAAATACTTGTTCTCCCCACTGTGTACCCCTAGAGGCGACCTGGAACATATTCCAGTCCACGTGATCAAAACAGTCTTGGAGCGTGAATTCCCTCTTGAGACTTTATTTGTAGGCCGGGAGAAGCAAAATGGAGTTGTGGTCAGAATTGCTGAAAGGAGGGCTAGAGAGGGCCTTATACCTGTGTTGAAAAGGCATGTAGTCTACGGTTTGCAACTGCACATGGGGACAAAGATCATACTTTTTGGAGAAATGTCCTCTGGTCTGATGAAACAAAAATAGAACTGTTTGGCCATAATGACCATCATTATGTTTGGAGGAAAAAGGGGGAGGCTTGCAAGCCGAAGAACACCATCCCAACCCGTGAAGCACAGGGGTGGCAGCATCATGTTGTGGGGGTGCTTTGCTGCAGGAGGGACTGGTGCACTTCACAAAATAGATGGAAAATTACGTGGATATATTGAAGCAACATCTCAAGACATCATTCAGGAAGTTAAAGCTTGGTCGCAAATTGGTCTTCCAAATGGACAATGACCCCAAGCATACTTCCAAAGTTGTGGCAAAATGGCTTAAGGACAACAAAGTCAAGGTATTGGAGTGGCCATCACAAAGCCCTGACCTCATCCTACAGAAAAAGCGTGTGTGAGCAAGGAGGCCTACAAACCTGACTCAGTTACACCAGCTCTGTCAGGAGGAATGGGCCAAAATTCACTCAACTTATTGTGGGAAGCTTGTGGAACGCTACCCGAAACGTTTTACCCAAGTTAAACAATGTAAAGGCAATGCTACCAAATACTAATTGAGTGTATGTAAACTTCTGACCCACTAAGCTGAAATAAATCATTCTCTCTACTATTATTCTGACATTTCACATTCTTAAAATAAAGTGGTGATCCTAACTGACCTAAGACACGGAATCTTTACTAGGATGTCAGGAATTGCGAAAAACTGGCTAAGGTGTATGTAAACTTCCGACTTCAACTGTACATGTTAGAAAGGTGAAAGTATTTCTGAGATTGGCAATTGGCATAATACCTTTTAATAATTAAGTTTGATGCTGAAAGCTATCCTTTTCCATATTTTTCAGGAATTGAAATCTCCCCCCACCGTAGTCAGCACGGAGGGAGGGGAGGCCACAGCCGCATCCTGGAAGTGGTATGTGGTGATGAATGAGGCGCTTGGGGGCTACTCCTCCATCACCCCACCGATTATCATCTCCTCATCCAAGGTGCAGCTGTGGGCTCCTCTCCCTCCCAGAAGGGTCCAGATGTGGAGTGCCAGGGAGGCATGCCTTATGACCATTTTACTATTATAAATCATCTACTAAACAAAACTGACCATCAATAATAATAATTTATTACATTTATATAGCGCTTTTCGTAACAATCTCAAAGCACATTAAAAGCAAAAACAAACAAGCAATACAACATAATGAGTAGCCTAGCTATAGTTGGCCAGGTCAACCAATAAAGGCCAATTCTTTGCATCCTCCAAAGATGGAGAGGAACAGTTCATGGCTTGATCAGAGGAAGGTGGTCAGGAAGATGGTTGATGAAGATGTAGTTTGGTGACAATCTTGTAGAGGGATAACCTAGGAACCAGCCTGAGCCTGAGTCGTGTTTCCACCTTCACAATGTTTGGCACCCACTTGGGTGATGCCTCTGCAGCTCTGGGCGACAGAAAGCACACCACACATAGTTCGGAGTAGTAACCAGTCGTCCTCATTACGAGTCCTCTGCCTCAGCACTGCTTTTCTTTAATGCATCTCCCATTCCTTTCCAGCTTCAGGAGACTATTTCATTTATACATGTGTAGGCCTATGGGAACTCACGTTTACTCCAAATACGTCATTCCAAATACTAGCTACTTAGCTGACGTTAACACAAAACAACACTCTAGTAATGGAAGGTCACTGGATGGGGCTACAGATGATCCTTTCCGGTTCATATGTGAAGCCGTAAGTGATGGTGCGTTGAAGATAACAGGGAACGTGCTCCGACTGTAAAAAATGATTTGAGCGGTCATCCAACTCGGAATTACATCAGCAACTCGGGCATCATCCTATAGAGCTCCAACTTCTCCGACCTTAAGATCACCGACGTCACGATTATTCCTTTTTGTCTGAGCTCGTTCCCAGTTGTCTTGAAAGCACCAAAAGTAAAATGTTTAGACCGTGGCATAATTTTTACTAAACAGTACGTGCTAAATAGTATGTAGTACGATTAGTACACAGTATGAAGTTTAAATTAGTAATAGGAAAGCCAGATTTTGGACACAGCCAGTAGCTCAGATAGTTGGCTCAATTACATAACTTCCCTATATATTACTCAGTATTTCACTCCTTTATTTGGCAGTGTTGTGTGTGTGTGTGTGTGTGTGTGTGTGGGCGTGTGTGCGTGCGTGCGTACATTTGCAGGCATATGCATGTGTACTTTTTCATTTGATAAAAGGATAGATGCTGCACACAACCCATTTCTGTCTTAGTCCTGTGGTTGGGAGAAGCGGATTGGTTATACTGTGTAACAAATTATTGTAGATCAGTCTGTATCAGTGTGTGAAGGCCTGGAGAACGAGAGAAAGAGAATGATGGGAACGAAAGGGAGGTATGGAGACATGATAGATAAGAGGGGAGAAGCGGAATGGTTGGAAGAGAGAAACAGAGAGAGAAACAAAGGGAGATAAAGAGAAAGAAAGGCTCAGGGAGACACGTATGAGTGCAGCTGGTACAGTCCAGGACTTGAGTGGAAACAGCAGTGTCTGAGTTTCTTCCTGAAAGGCAGAAGTCAAATGCTTGCAGATATTACATTATTTTTACTGTGGTATTTCCTCAAGGAAACACCTGCTTCGATAATTTTTCTGCTGATTCCTTTATGTGCCCTCTGAAGTTCCCTGTAGCTCAGTTGGTAGAGCATGGTGTTTGCAACACCAGGGTTGTGGGTTCGATTCCCACGGGGGGCCAGCACAGAAAAAAAAAAAAAAATGTATGAAATTGTATGAAATGTATGCGTTCACTACTGTAAGTCGCTCTGGATAAGAGCGTCTGCTAAATGACAAAAAAAAAAAAAAAAAATAAAATAAAATAAAATGTAAATGTAGTAGATAAACTGTAGGCATATCCTCTCTCAAATATTGAAACTGAACACCTTCAAACAAACGTTCATATTTCATACTTGAAAGAAAACCTAGTATAGCTTTGCAGATGTGATTGGCAGACATATGCTATATTTAAATCTGCAGTCATTTCAAATGTTGCATGACATTAAATATGAGATGCTGTGCTGTTTTAGTGTGTCACGAGGACATGTTTGGCCTTGCATTCCAAAAAAGTCTGTGAGAACAATACTGTGCTAAGGAAAACAGCTATGAACTGGGAATGGAATGAATGATCTCTAAAAAGCATTAGAGAGAAGTGTCTATATGTGTGTCTATACTGCCTGATTAGTCCACTGATGCTTTCTAATTCCGTATGTTTCCTGTTAAACGGCAAGTCATGAATGCATCCTGATTAATAGTTTGCTGTAGAGGGGGATGGATCCACCCACCCAGGCAGAGAAAAAGACAACAAGTTTACCTCCCAGCCTGGTGTGATGAAAGGAAAGGGAAAGGGGGATACCTAGATAGCTGTACAACTCAATGCATTGATCAGTAATTTATGAACAAGTCATATGCATCACAGCGGTAGCAAATTTGAAATCATTTGTACAATGTTCCAGAACACGGCACCGAGAACGCTCTAGAATCTCCTCTCCGTGTTCTGGATTATTTTCTAGAATAATATCTCTTGACAGTCTCACCTTTCTTTTAATGTTCTACAATAACATCTTTCTCTCATTGTTCTAGAGCAGGGGTATTCAAATCTTAGCCTATCAGGTCCGGAGTACTGCTGGTTTTCTGTTCTAGCTGATAATTAATTGCACATGCCTGGTGTTCCAGGTCTAAATCAGTCCCTGCACTGTTAAAATGAAGTGCTTTGTAACGCTAAAACTAGTGGTAACTGAGCCGCCATCACATTAAAGGAGACGAAAATGTATCTTTTCTGGAGTATTGAAACACAATGTTGGAACGGTTTTGGGACAGATTTGTCTAAGGGTCCAGGGATGGGTTTATACTAAGCTAACCTATGGATTTGTTTTAAGATGGTCATACCAAGAATCATTTAGCAATTTTATTTTGAATTTTAGGACCTGTAAGTATAAAAACAAAATACTAATATTTGATGAAACACTGAATTTGTCCTTACTGCTATTAGCAGCCAGGTCACCCTTGATACAAGTCAGTATAGGGGCAACAGTGACCGCTGTTACCTTCAAGAAGGTTTCGGTTTGCTAGGGCATTGTGGATGGAAATGGCGGATGGGCGTAAGCATCTGCCTCTGGTGCCAAAGCTTGGATGTTCAAATCCAGCAATGGAAAGTTATTTTTGTTTTAAGCCTATCCCAAACCTTAACCCTTACCTTAACCATTTGGAGTTCAAGCCTAACCTTAAAAATTTGAAGTTAATGACTAAGCTTAACCTTAAACTCTTTGAAATTTGACATTTGGAAGAACTTCAAAATTTGGATGAACGTCTAATATGAAAGCTAGTTGGCTATTAGCCCATAGAAACGCATTAAATAACACGTGGCAAAACAGATAGTAAAAAAATAAATCAAAAGGAAGTATGTTTTGAAGTGTCAGTTCTATATCTAAGAGATATAAGAAAGTACAGGAAAGTATTTGTGTTTTATTTTTACCCTACAAGGTGTTGAAAGCATTCCACACGGATGTTGGCCCATGTTGACTCCAATGCTTCCCACAGTTGTGTCAAGTTGGCTTTGAGTGGTGGACCATTTCTGATACACACAGGAAACTGTTGAGCATCCAGCAGTTTTGCATTCTCGACACACTCAAACCGGTGCGCCTGGCACCTAATACCATACCACATTCAAAGGCACAAACAATTTTTGTCTTGCCCATTCAACCTCTGAATGGCACAGATACACAATCCATGTCTCAACTGTCACCAAGGATTAACTATCCTTCTTTAGCCTGTCTCCTCCCCTTCATCTACACTGATTGAAGTGGATTTAACAATTGATACCGTTAATGGATCATAGATTTCACCTGGATTCACCTGGTCAGTCAATGTCATGCAAAGAGGTGTTCCTGATTTTTTGCACACTTGGTGTATACTTTTATCAAATAAAATATTTTTAATCACATGCTTTGTAAACAACAGGGGCTTAGAAATAATAAAAACATGTCATAAAAAAAAGTCATAATAGATACACAATGAGTAACAACTTGGCTATATACAAGGGGTACCAGTACCGAGTCGAAGTGCAGGGTTATGAGGAAATTGAGGTAGATATGTACATATAGCTAGGAATAAAGTGACAGATATTAAACACTAGCAGCAGCGTATGTGTTGAGTCCAAAAAAAGTTAGTGCAAAAAGGGTCAGTGCAGATAGTTAAATAGTTAACAGAATAGCTGCCCGGACTAACACTTTAGCAGTCTTATGGCTTGGGAGTAGAAGCTGTTCAGGGTCCTGTTGGTTTCAGACTTGGTGCATCGGTACCACTTGCCGTGTGGTAGCAGAGAGAACAATTTTAGGGCTTTCCTCTAACACCACCTGGTATAGAGGTGCAGGATGGCAGGGAACCTGGCCCCAGTGATGTACTGGGTCGTCCGTTCTACCCTCTGTAGTGCCTTGTGGTCGGATGCCAACATGTTGCCATACCAGGCGGTGATGCGGCCAGTCAAGATGCTCTCAATGGTGCACCCATAGAACCTTTTGAGGATCTGAGGGCCCATGCCAAATCTTTTCAGCCTCCTGAGGGGGAAGAGGCGTTGTCTTACCCTCGTCATGACTGTGTTGGTGTGTTTGGACTATGATAGATCCTTAGTGAAGTGGATACCGAGGAACTTGAAGCTCTTGACCCACTCCACTACAGTTCCGTCGATGAGAATGGGGGCATGATCAGCCCTCCGTTTTCTGTAGTCCTTGATTAGCTCCTTTGCCCTGCTGACGTTGAGGGAGAGATTGTTGTCTGGCACCACACTGATAGGTTTGTGACCTCCTCCCTATGGGCTGTCTCATCGTTGTCAGTGCGGCCACAGTCGTTGGTGAACATGGAGTACAGGAGGGGACTTAGCACGCACCCCTTAGGGGTCTCCGTGTTGAGGGTCAATGGTGCGCATGTGTTGTAGCCTACCCTCACCACATGGGGGTGACCCGTCAGGAAGTCCAAGATCCAGTTGCAGAGGGAGGTGTTCAGTCCCAGGGTCCTTAGCTTCGTGATTTAATCAATGAACATAATTTTTCACTTTGTCCATTTGGCAAAAGTCAGTGTGGAGTGCAATAAAGATTGTTTCATCTGTGGATCTGTTGGGGCAGTATGCAAATTGGAGTGGGTCCAGGGTGTCTGAAATGATGGTGTTGATGTGAGCCATGACCAGCCTTTCAAAGCATTTCATGGCTACAGATGTGAGTGCTACGGGGCAATAGTCATTCAGACAGGTTACGTTGGCGCTCTTGGGCACAGGGACGATGGTGGTCTGCTTGAAACTTTTAGGTATTACAAACTGGACCAGAGAGAGGTTGAAAATGCCAGTGAAGACACTAGCCAGCTGGTCAGCGCATGCTCTGAGTACGCTTCCTGGTAATCCATCTGGCCCTGCAGCCTTGTGAATGTTAACCTGTTTAAAGGTCTTACTCACATCGGCCACAGAGAGCTAGATCACACAGTCGTCTGGAACAGCTGGTGCTCTCACGCATGGTTCAGTGTTACTTGCCTTGAAGTTAGCATAAGGCATTTAGCTCGTCTGGTAGGCTCTGGGCAGCTTGCGGGTGGGTTTCGCTTTGTAATCCGTGATAGTTTGCAAGCCCTGCCACATCCGACGAGCGTCAGAGCTGGTGTAGTAGGATTTGATCTTAGTCCTGTATTGGTGCTTTGCCTGTTTGATGGTTCGTCGGAGGGCGTAGTGGGATTCTTATAAGCGTCCGGGTTTAGTGTCCCTGTCCTTGAAAGCGGCAGGTCTAGCTCAGTGCGAATGTTGCCTGCAAGCCATGGCTTCTGGTTGGGATATGTACGTCCGGTCACTGTGGGGATGATATGATGTTGTCGATGCACTTATTAATGAAGCCGGTGAGAGTCACATCTTTCTATAGAGGGGTCATATTAGTCTGTAGCCCAAACCGTTGGGATGCTACAGACGGTATCACGAGAAGACAGATTTTCTGGATGTCTCCTGGTCTGACAAACACCGGTATAGCTCTGTCAACTTCCACCGCAGATGAGAAGCCTTAAACCAATGGATTTTGCTGGGGATTTGTTATTATTATGCTAATTCGATTTATGCGGGGGCGCAGATATCAACTCTACTGAAACATTTATCCTAAGGTGTTCTGAAACATGACATGGTGTGTTATAACACCACATAATCAAGAGTTGTGCAACACCTTGCCTGACTGAGAGCACTAACTATTATGGTGTTTCGAGTCCTGTGTAATGCAGAGTTAGACCCCTTCTCTTTTGGACGAAATAATGTAAATAGGGTCCTTCCTCTTATTGTATAGTCTCTGCTCTTCAATGTTGTGTTAATAAACTCCTCATTGGTCATTCAAAATGGTCAAATATACAGTATTATGCTCTAACCAAGGACACGAGAAAATATAGTTTTGTAAAAACCAAAATGAATAAGTTTGGCCAGGATTATAATTAATTAATTAGATTACATAATTACTTTTTCTATGACATGATTTTAAAGCTTCTAATGCTTTATCTTTTCTTTGCAAATTATCAAATTACAAAACATTAACAGGTCTTTCACATTTGTATATTGATAAAGTAAGACAGTTCAAAGATCTGCACTGTCAAAACTATAATAAGAAAAATAATTGTTGTTTCAACTACTATAAATATGGATAGCCCCCTTTTTTTCAATTTGCTCCAAAAATGACATACCAAATCTAACTGCCTGTAGCTCAGGCCCTGAAGCAAGGATATGCATGTTTTTCTACCACTGTCTTTCAAATGCAAGAGAGAGGTCCCAGTTCTTTCCATCACTCTGGTTGTAATTCTGATGGTGTCCACAAGATGGCAGCAATGTATGTGTAAAGTTTCAGACGGATAACTTGAAGTATGAGCGAACTACATGACATTTAGTGCGAAGTCACCCAGGTACATTTGGGCAAATCGTGAAGAAGACATTTGCATTCATATTACATTTTTCTGCAAGAATATCGTCAGATCTGTATACTTTTCCAGTATTAGAAGCCATATTAGAAGTTCAACATTTGCAAAACAACCTGTTCTCATAACTTCATAACTTCATAAATATAATTTTTGTCCAAAAGGAAAAGTCATGCTGTCGCACAAGGTTTGTAGCTACATTTTACGACAGATACAGGGTTTCCTTTACTCCCGTAAAGCCCAGCTCATTGGCTATCTAGCTAGCTTTGTTTGACCCCGATTGGTGCTTATTTGACAAAGTTAGTCGTTCAAGTGAAGACCGCCTGCATCATAGGTGTGCCATGAAGGCGTCGCTCTCTGACCAAACATGGTGTCCTATAGGATATACTACACCCCTAATGATATAGTGAAGTCTAGTTACATTCTAAGATCTCTGAGGAATACATACGAACATGATTTTCACAGATTCCTTTCTTTTGCATATTGAACGAGTGGAAATACAAAATCCATCATGCATGCTATATGGACCTTTTTAGGATATGAAAAATGATTTTATCTAACAAAACGACACTTCATGTCATTTCTGGGACCCTTTGGATGATAAATCAGAGCAAGATTTCAGAATGTAAGTATACATTTCACCTTCAGAGGGGAATGTATCTAACCTATCACGGTGACAAAAGTGTTTTGTTGTTAGGAGCTCTCCTCAAACAATAGCATGGCATTTTTTTCTCAGCAATAGCTCCTGTAAATTGTACAGTGCAATTATATTAACAAGAATTTAAGCTTTCAGCTGATATAAGACACTTATATGTACCAACATTTGTTGTTTCTCTAAAATCTGTGATCATGACACAAGGCGCCGCATGATTTACAACTGTCCCGTTGATGGGACGCCGATCCCAAAGAAGTTTAAGTAGCTGGTTCCACAGCCATTTTTTTTTATCCAAGTGTTACCATAACTAAAAGGAATTAGTTGGTCCAAACGTACCTCCTACTTGAGAAAACATTGGCAAAAATGTAAGTAATATGTTCATTCAACTATAAATTACTTTTTGAGCTAAAAAAGGCTGTGCAACTGGTTACACAAACACACACTCACAGTGCTTTCAACATACAATGTTTTCAACTTACATATTTGACACAGGTTGACATTCAGTGCGATCTGAAAATATTCAGACCCCTTGACTTTTCCAGATTTTGTTACGTTACAGCCCTGGATTAAATTAAATGTTTTCCTCATAAATCTACAAACAATACCCCATAATGATGAAGTGAAAACATGTTTTTCAGTGGCCGGGACTTGGAGACTAGTCAGGTTCAAGGGGAATCAAAGTACAGAGAGATCATTGATAAAAACTTGCTCCAGAACGCTCAGGGCCTCCGACTGGGGTGAAGATTCACCTTCCAACAGGACAACAACCCTAAGCACACAGCCAAGAGAACGAAGGAGTGGCTCTGAATGTCCTTGAGTGGCCCAGGCAGAGCCCAGACTTGAACACCTATGGAGAGACCTGAAAATAGCTGTTCAACGACGCTCCCCATCCAACCGGACAGAGCTTGAGCGGGTCTTCAGAGAAGAATGGGAGAAACTCCCCAAATACAGGTGTGGCAAGCTTGTAGCGTCATAACCAAGAAGACTCGAGGCTGCAATTGTAAAGTACAGAGTAAAGGGTCTGAATACTCATGTAAATGTGATATTTCAGTTTCTTTTTAAAAAACATTTTTTACTTTGTCAATATGGGGTATTGTGTGTAGATTAATGAGGGGGAAAAAACTATTTAAGACATTTTAGAATAAGGCTGTAACGTAAAAAAATGTGGAAAAAGTCAATGGACTGAATACTTTCCAAATGGACTGTACATGATTACATTGTGCATGTTCGTTAATACAGTAACTATTATTCTTGGTTCATGGCATGCCGACCTTTAATCTATGCCACCATGTCTGTGTCAATTATCAGTTAATCATACTGTTCTCTCATCATTGATTTGATTTAGTTAAATAAGCAATTTTTGTCTAATGTTGTTGGGGCATATTACTCTGTTTTAATTTTACCCCTTAATCACTATAGTTATTCTTGAGTGTATTGTTAACAGAGCTGACATGTACTTTGAAGTGCAAAGTGTAGCAATACATAGAAATTAGTCATTGGTACAGACAGCAGGAAGATTGGAATGGAGGTTGTGAGTTCAAATCCCAAGTGAGGACATGTTGAATAATAATGACTGTGTAAATGAACATGCACAATATAATCATGTAAATGAATAAGATGAAAACATTGTTAGTTAAAAGCACTGTGTGTAACTAGTTCTAAAGCCTTTTTAAGTAATAATTTCTAGTTGAATGAATATATGATACAATTTGAGCGAACACATTTTAAGTTGACAGAATTTTTGAATTTTTTTCTAATGTTGGAGTTCAGTTTGGGCTGACAAAAAATATTAGGTTCAGGTAACACTTTGATCAAAAAGTTGAGCAAACAAAATCAACGGAAATATGGAACTATATTTCACCTTTATGGAAAAGAAATAGAGGCAGTAGCTACATTTCCATAAACTTGTCCAGTGATTTATTTGTTGACATTTAGAACGTTCGCATTGAAAATAGATTCTACAAGTGTGCGCTTCCATTGAGTGGCCCAGCCAGAGCCTGGACTGTCTTGTGTCGATAAAAACAGCTAGATGTAATGATGTCACACCAAAAAAAACTAAAAAACATAGAAAACACCTAATGTCGAATAAAAATTAAGTGGTTGAAGTGTCTCCATTATCCATGTAGGCAAATTGGTGAATAAATCGGTGACATTTTGTATGCCCTCCAACCTATCTGTTTCATGTCTCAGATAGCCCGCAAAAGCCAGCATGGATAGAATACAAGAATTGACTAATATTTGCCATTTCTAATAATTATCATGTGCCAACGTATTGTTACGTTCTGTGCCATGGTGAAACTTGCACTCCTGTAATTCTGAAATAATTGGGATGGTGAAATTTGCAACTATAAAAGCAATTTAGGCATTCTTGAAAGTCAAGACAATCCTTGTCCTGCAAAGAAACATAATTGTCATAGTTAAATGTGGGGTGGACCTTTACAGCTACGTTATGACATCACGTGCCCTGCATACATTCAAAAGTATTCAGCAATCATCATTTATTCGAAAAAAATACTGTTTCCATCATAATTTGTTGCAATAAAGAAAGTAAGACAAAATTAAAATCCACCCCTGTTGAACGGATACAAATTTTGATTCTTAGAACATTTGTCCTATAGCTGCCGTTTCAATTACACGTTTCAATGTTTTTTTTGCGACATTGCTTTTGTCGAATAAACCTGAGTCAATGGAAACCTGTCTAATAACTGCTAATGTTAGCAGTAGCAGTTATACAAAACTTGATAGCAGTAGCACTTTTACAAACTTTAGCCCAGGGCTCAATACAATCTACCAGTCATCCCCATTATGCTAATGATAGGATGCAATAACATAGGATAGGATGCAATAACATGTGGTTTGGTGTGGTAGGCCAATGCTAGAGCAGGCTAAATTGGCAGTGGCCATTTAATGTAGTATATCACATGTTGGTCATAAATCAAACAATAGATAAAGCTCATAAAGCTAGTAGTCAAACAAGTCAGCAGTGTTAACTAAAAAGCAGGCCTTAAATTTGCACAACTGTACAAAAGGTGCAAACAATAACATGTGCCAATAAACAACTACATGTAGCATCATGAAAACTGATCAATGAATCAAAATGGCTGTTTGACTCGGACTATTAGCATTGGCGGCTGAAATGCTACACAAAACAAATGTGCATATTGAGTGAATTCCATTTATGTTTCCTTCAATGTGATAAAATGTTTTACTCATTGACGCATACTTTCTTAGATTGTTTTGGAGCATTTCATATGTGCGTTTGGTGTGCTCTTACCTGTCTGAGTTTGTGAAGGACCCGAATACAGGGGAGGTGTGTTTTTATGCTTGGCCATTGAGCTTGCTAGAGGGCACACCTGCCACGTATGCCCTCTCTCCCCCTCCATGCCTCAGATTGGGTGAATTCTGAACAGTGCACCAGTACAATGTTTGGAGTTCACCTTTTGCCTCTGATATTGGGGCCCAAGCTCCTCACACAGTATGTGGCTTTGTGGTTGAGGGGGTAAAATTCCAATCTTACTGCTCCAGCAGTCTGGGGTTAATTTCCCATTTCCGCCTGTCCAACTTTCACTTTTTCTCTGTCTCTCTGTTTCTAATCTGTTTAAACAAAGCACAAAAAAATAAATGTGGCATTTCACATTTCTCTATAGGCCCTTTTCAGACTTAAGATAAGTTGTCCATGTTAAGCCTATGTATCTCAAATCTGAATCGGGCCTCATGTGCTCAGTGTATTAAGGGTGGTTCAGCACAACAGTTTAGTCCTGCTGAGTGGACTAAGGTGGTGTTTTGACAAGCAGGAGACCCAGGTTCACATTCACTTTCTCACATGAATACCAGTGAAAGCCCATTTTACACATGTGACATCATGTTACCTCTACTATAACTTAGTCCTAAACATTTTGATTATAACATTATTTATAATCTCACAATGAGCCTGGCTATTGTAAGTGCCAAGTCTACCCTAGGAAAAGTATTAATTTCCCAGTGTCTTTTAAAATGTTAATCAAATATAGACAAAAAATCAAACAATATTTGTGCAAAAAGAACAATTTGAAATGCAAAACCATTTGATTGAATGAGAGACATGATGCTTTTACATGCACTGAAACACCCAAACAAATTTCACAGAGTTCTCTTAAAAACACAATTATTAGGATTGAAGAAACACTTTGGGTGTTTCAGAGCACTTCCATTCTGTTTTTTAAATGAATTCAGTGTATCATAACACTTACATTGGGTTTACATTCAAACACACTTCAAACACCAGATCTCATCTTAGTTGCACTACTTCATGGTTTGTGGTTTTATCACACAATTATGGTGTTTTGAGTCTTTCTGTTTCAAGGCTGTGATTAAAATGGGGGAAAAAACATTTTTTAAAAGCAGTGGAACTGGCCTTGAGTTCCAGATTTGAATGTGATGGTTCTAGAGTATTGTTTTCTCTCAATGCTCTACAATCTCAATTCTTTTCTGTGTTCGTTCGGAAATTCCCTCTGGCTATCTACTCCGATTTAAGAGCACGCTCGTCTGAGTGTGCCAGAGTGCAGAAAAACTGATGAATTTACGAACGCTCAACACCCGTTGAATATGGCCGGTGTCAGTAAACGTGTAGTTAAATTGTTAAAGGTGACTGCTAGCAGAAGTCACCAACGCTCTGGATAACATGAAAACAGCCTAATCAGCTCTGCTAGGGTGAGAACAATGGTCAGAGTGAGGTACAGTTGAAGTCGGAATTTTACATACACTTAGGTTGGAGTCATTAAAACTCGTTTTTCAACCACTCCACAAATTTCTTGTTAACAAATTATAGTTTTGGCAAGTCTGTTAGGACATCTTCTTTGTGCATTCCGAGTTCAACTGTATTCTCTCGTTTAGAGTTGAAGTCGGAAGTTTACACACACCTTAGCCAAATACATTTAAACTCAGTTTTCACAATTCCTGACATTTAATCCTAGGAAAAATGCCCTGTCTTAGGTCAGTTAGGATCACCACTTTATTTTAAGAATGTGAAATGTCAGAATAATAATAGAGAAAATTATTTATTTCAGTTTTTATTTCTTTCATCACATTCCCAGTGGGTCAGAAGTTTACATACACTCAATTAGTATTTGGTAGCATTGCCTTTCAATTGTGTAACATTTTGGGTAGCCTTCCACAAGCCTCCCACAATAAGTTGGATGAATTTTGTCCCATTCCTCCTGACAGAGCTGTTGGGGTCATTGTCCATTTGGAAGACCAATTTGCGAACAAGCTTTAACTTCCTGACTGATGTCTTGAGATGTTGCTTCAATATATCCACATAATTTTCTTACCTCATGATGCCATCTATTTTGTGAAATGCACCAGTCTCTCCTGCAGCAAAGCACCCCCACAACATGATGCTGGCACCCCGTGCTTCACGGTTGGGATGGTGTTCTTCGGCTTGCAAGCCTCCCCCTTTTTCCTCCAAACATAACGATGGTCATTATGACCAAACAGTTCTATTTTTGTTTTATCAGACCAGAGGACATTTCTCCAAAAAGTACAACCTTTGTCCCCATGTGCAGTTGCAAACCGTAGTCTGACTTTTTATGGCGGTTTTGGAGCAGTGGCTTCTTCCTTGCTGAGCGGCCTTTCAGGTTATGTCGATATAGGACTTGTTTTACTGTGGATATAGATACTTTTGTACCTGTTTCCTCTAGCATCTTCACAAGGTCCTATGTTGTTGTTCTGGGAATGATTTGCACTTTTCGCACCAAAGTACGTTCATCTCCAGGAGACAGAATGGGTCTCCTTCCTGAGAGGTATGACGGCTGCGTGGTCCCATGGTGTTTATACTTGCATACTATTTTTTTGTACAGATGAACGTGGTACCGTCAGGCATTTGGAAATTGCTCCCAAGGATGAACCAGACTTGTGGAGGTCTACAATTTCTTTCCTGAAGTATTGGCTGATTTCTATTGATTTTCCCATGATGTCAAGCAAAGAGGAACTGAGTTTGAAGGTAGGCCTTGAAATACATCCACAGGTACACTTCCAATTGACTCAAATTATGTCAATTAGCCTATCAGAAGCTTCTGAAGCCATGATATAATTTTCTGGACTTTTCCAAGCTGTTTAATGGCACAGTCAACTTAGTGTATGTAAACTTCTGACCCACTGGAATTGTGATACAGTGAAATAATCTGTCTGTAAACAATTGATGGAAAAATGACTTGTGTCATGCACAAAGTAACCGACTTGCCAAAAATATAGTTTGTAAACAAGAAATTTGTGGAGTGGTTGAAAAACGAGTTTTAATGATTCCAACCTAAGTGTATATAAACTTACGACTTCAACTGTATGTCTAGAAATTGCTAGCAAGCTAGCTAACTTTAGCCAGTTAGCTTAGGGCTTGACTGCTGATGTGAGGTCAGAATGCTCGGATCAACTCTACTCCTCGGTCATAGCGTCCAGTGTGCGCTCTGAACCCTCAGAGAGCGAAACGCTCTGTCAGAAGGTGGGTGTTAGCTGGTGCATGAAGTCAGGCGCAGGAGAGTAGAATAAGTGAGCAATGTACTTTTCTCAAAATAAAGGCACAAGGTAACAATACACTTGACCAACAATAAACGGTCATCAATTACGCACGGATGAAAACAGCACCCGTCGAAAACCAGCCATAACGTACCGAATGAACATAGAAACAATCACGCACAAAAACATGGGGGAAACAGAGGGTTAAATACATGAACATGTAATTGGGGAATGAAACCAGGTGTGTAGAAAACAAAGACAAAACAAATGGAAAATGAAAGGTGGATCGGCGATGGCTAGAAGACCGGTGACATCGACCGCCAAACGCCGCCCGAACAAGAAGAGGGACCGACTTCGGCGGAAGTTGTGACACTCTCTGAATTTACAAAAGGACAATCTGACAATGCTCTGAATTTACGCATGCCCAGAGCACACTCTGAGCGCTCTCTGGCACCCCAGAGGTAATTTATGAATGTTGAGCATTCATGAATCTAATCTCGGTGTTCTAAAATCTCATCTCCTCTCTGTGTTCTGGAAGCTACACAGCTTTTCTGTGTTTTAGAATGGTGTCTTTCTCTCAGTGTTCTGGAAGGTTTCTGACTGACAGTCTCTTTCAACCCCGATACCATACCATACTTTTCCAGGTCTCCAATATCTACTGGCAATTTTCATGCACCAAAATATACAGAATATTCATACAGACAACAATTGCTTTATGTACAGTACCAGTCAAAAGTGTGGACACACCTACTCATTCAAGGGTTTTCTTTATTTGGACTATTTTCTACTTTGTAGGATCAAAGTAAAGACATAAACATGGAAATAACATATATGGAATCATGTAGTAGCCAAAAAAGTGTTAAACAAATCAAAATATATTTTATATTTGAGATTATTCAAAGTAGCCACCATTTGCCTTGACAGCTTTGCACACTCTTGGTACTCTCTCAATCAGCTTCATGAGGTAATCACCTGGAATGCATTTCAATGAACTGGTGTGCCTTGTTAAACATTATTTGTAGAATTTCAACAAATTTCAACTTATTTCAGCCAATCAGTTGTGTTGTGACAAGGTAGGGGTGGTGTACAGAAGATACCCCTATTTGATAAAAGACCAAGTCTAGACCAAATCTATATTAATTAAGCAAATATAAATGTCAGTCCATCCTTACTTTAAGACATGAAGATAAGTCAATCCCGAAAATGTCAAGAACTTTGAAAGTTTCTTCAAGTGCAGTCGCAAAAAACATCAAGTGCTATGATTAAACTCTCTCAAGAGAACCGCCACAGGAAAGGAAGACCCAGAGTCACCTTTGCTGCAGAGGAAAAGTTCATTAGAGTTACCAGCCTCAGAAATTGCAGCCCAAAGAAATGCTTCATGGAGTTCATGTAAGAGACAGATCTCAACATAAACTGTTCAGAGGAGACTGCGTGAATCAGGCCTTCATGGTTGAATTTCTGCAATGAAACTACTACTAAAGGACACCAATTAGAAGAAGAGACTTGCTTGGGCCAAGAAACACAAGCAATGGACATTAGACCAGTGGAAATCTGTCCTTTGGTCTGATGAGTCCAAATGTTATGTTTTTGGTTTCTACCACTGTGTCTTTGTGAGACGCAGAGTAGGTGAACGGAGGATCTCCACATGTCTGATTCCCACCGTGAAGCATGGTGGAGGAGGTGTGATGGTGTGGGGGTGCTTTGCTGGTGACACTGTCTGTGATTTATTGAGAATTCAAGGCACACTTAACCAGCATGGCTACCACAGCATTCTGCAGCAACATGCCATCCCATCTGGTTTGCGCTTAGTGGGACTATCATTTGTTTTTCAACAGGACAATGACCCCACACACCTCCAGGCAGTGTAAGGGCTATTTCACCAAGAAGGAGAGTCATGGAGTGCTGCATCACATGACCTGGCCTCAACAATCATCCATCCTCAACCCAATTGAGATAATTTGAGATGAGTTGGACCACAGAGTGAAGGAAAAGCAGCCAACAAGTGCTCAGCACATGTGGGAACTTCTTCAAGACAGGTTGGAAAAGCATTCCAGGTGAAGCTGGTTGAGAAAATGCCAATAGTTGTCAAAGCTGTCATCAAGACAAAGGGTGGCTACTTTGAAGAATCTAAAATCTAAAATATATTTAGATTTGTTTAACACTTTTTGGGTTACTACATGATTCCATATGTGTTATTTCATAGTGTTGATGTCTTCTCTATTATTCTACAAAGTAGAAAATAGTAAAAATAAAGAAAACCCTTGAATGAGTAGGTGTGTCCAAACTTTTGACTGGTACTGTATATGTAAATCAACTTCCTGTATGCATTATGCAATGTTATACACTGTAGAATTAATCGTAATAACATTCAGTTGCGTTCAAAAAACATAATTTTTCACACATCTGATGTTGTTTAATATATAGTAATGATTGCTTAATTATGTGTGGGATTGGGAGTAATGCAGATGTGTCTAGCTGGGTTGATTGATAGAAAGATGAAAGTCAATTGTTTAATAAAAATGTGCATTTAACAAACGTCTTAGTTTTTACCAACATCTTAGTTTTTACCACGCTCAACTTTTTTCATTCATCTTTTTCACTCTGGACGCTTTATCTGGACATGGTTATACAGGACCTCCACCAGCCGGAAAAGCTAAGTAGTAACATTATCACTATGCCATCTAATTGCAGTCGCTGTAATTATAATATACAGGAGAAATATCACCTTATGGTCACCTTATGGTGTGGATAGTCGTGTTGCAAGCCAAGCTTCAGATGCAATCGTTAGGGAAGGTCAAAGGATGAAACAGCGCCTGTGCCACCAGTAAGTACAGATATTAGTTTAAATCTCCCTGCACGGTCCCTACAGCCGGACAATTTTGTCAAGGCTTCTGGAAAGAAATGCTGTCGGCATGCTCAACCGGTGTCGCTCATTCAGCCGACAGAAACTTTCAACCAGTTTTCCCCATTAAGCAACGAGTGGAGTCAGAGGCCGAGCCTTCTCAGATCTCTCCTCCATCTATTACGGGGTCTGAGCCGCCAAAGCCTCCCACCATTAGCTCTGACAAATTGAAAACCCTAGTCATTGGCTACTCCATTACATTTACATTTACGTCATTTAGCAGACGCTCTTATCCAAAGCGACTTACAAATTGGTGCAATATTAGACTTCAAAATAATCATCCAGCGATCATACACTGTTTGCCTGGGGGCAGGGCTACCGAAGTAAAGGCTTATCTGAAGAGGGTGCTGGCTAAGGATAAAACTGGTGAGCATAGAGAGTATAGGGATTTTGTTAGGGATTCACCCACAAACAGGACCAAGCCTGGCCTGCTGAGTAAATGACTAGGTGGAGGGGTGCTCTCATCTTATCTATCAACATAAACAATGCTCTAACTCCTCTCCACAATGAGATAGGGTGCAGGCCAAGCTGCAGGCTGTTAGCCAGCCTGCCAGCTTAGTGGAGTCTGCAACTAACACTGTCAGTGTAGTCAGCTCAGCTATCCCCATTGAGACTGTGTCTGTGCCTCGACCTAGGTTGGGCAAAACTAAACATGGTGTTCTCCTTAGAAATCTCACTGGAATAAAGGCCTCCTCCATTCCTGTCAATATTGAAAGAGATTATGATATCTCACATCTCAAAATAGGGCTACTTAATATTAGATCCCTCACTTCCAAGGAAGTCAATGAACTAATCACTGATCATAATCTTGATCTGGTTGGCCTGTCTGAAATTTGGCTCAAGCCTGATGAATTTACTATGTTAAATGAGGCCTCTCCTCCTGGTTACACTATTGACCAAAAATGACAGCATTTTCGTCGTTTGAGCTTCTAGTCATGAATTCTATGTAGCCTTCTCAATCACTTTTTATAGCTACTTGTCATGTCCTGACCAGTAAAGGGGTTATTTGTTATTTGTAGTTTGGTCAGGACATGGCAGGGGGTGTTTGTTTTATGTGTTTCATTTTTTTGGGGGTTAATGTTCTATGTTAGTCTATTTCTATGTCTAGTTATTATGTTTCTATGTTTAGTTTATTGGGTTGACTTTCAATTGGAGGCAACTGTTCCTCGTTGCCTCTAATTGAAGGTCCTATTTAGTAGGGGTGTTTTTCATGGGTTTTTGTGGGTAGTTGTTCCATGTGTAGCTGTGTGCCTCACATGACTGGTTTCTCGTCGTTGTTTTTGTTCGTGTTTTTGTTTCGTTTTCTTTAATAAATAAAGAAGATGAGTATACACATTCCTGCTGCGCCTTGGTCCCATCTTTACGACGAGCGAGACACTACTGTTTACAGTCCTCCTGGGCCATATACAGCGTTCCTCACTGAGTTCCCTGAATTCCTATCGGACCTTGTAGAAATATTCACATTTTTAGTGACTTCAATATTCTCAGGGAAAAGTCCACAGACCCAGTCCAAAAGGCTTTCGGAGGCCATCATCGACAAAGTGGGTTTTGTCCAACATGTCTCCGGGCCTACTCATTGCCACAGTCATACCCTGGATATAGTTTTGTCCTGTGGAATAAACATTGTGAATCTAAATGTTTTTCCTCATAATCCTAGACTATTACTTATTATGTTTGCAATCACAACAAATAATCTGCTCAGACCCCAAACAAGGATCATTGAAAGCTGTGCTATAAAATCTCGGATTCCTAGATGCTCTTCCACGCTCCCTCCACCTACCCAAGGACGTCGGAGTACAAAAAACGGTTAACCACCTAACTGAGGATCTAAATTTAATCTTGCGTAATACCCTAGATTCAGTCACACCCCTAAAACAAAACAAAACAAAAAAAAAGACAGTTGTCTCTCACCTGGCCTTTCCATGCCTAGCATGGACAGAGAGGTAGGAGCCAGTGTGTGTGTGTGTGTGTGTGTGCATGTGTGCGTGCGTGCAAACATGTATGCCTATATGTATGTGTGTGTGTTTCATTGGCAAATTCTGTTTAGCATTGCATGTGTGTGTGTGTCTTGAATGCCTGAGTGATTAACCAATAATTTCTCTCTATCTCTCTCCTCACTGACCTTTTCCCTCCTCTGTGCTGATTGAAGGGTTGTGAATGCTAGGCATGGTGAGAGACAGACCGTCTGTGTGTTTACCTCCAGCTTCCTACCAGGGAAGAGTGGAGGGGGGGGGGGGCAGTGATTGTGTGAATTTAAAGTTGAGGAGAAAGAAGAGGAGAGGAGAAAAGAAGAGGATGCCATGTATAAGTGTCAGGATTGGGGTAAATGTATAGTGAACAAAAATACAAACGCAACATGCAACAATTTCAACAGTTCATATAAGGAAATTAGTCAATTGAAATAAATGAATTAGGCCCTAACCCATGGATTTCACATGACTGAGCAGGGGCACAGCCATGGGTGGGCATAGGAGTGCATAGGCCCACCCACTGGGGAGCCAAGCCCAGCCAATCAGAATTTGTTTTTGACCTCCTGAAAGGCCATTAAAGGGTATGTGGTTGAAAATCAAGTTAAGGGCAAACTACAGTATGTTAACATGTACTTATACAGAAAATAGAGCAGGTTCTGTATGGCTTTTAGCAGTGCAGAAATACAATAGCAGGTCCTCAGATCATAGGCCTACGGATTTGGCGTCGGGCAAATGCCAGATGGGCTGGACCATTTTTTTGTTGGGTGAGCTGGTGGAAATTAACGCACACATCTAAATAAAACAATGAAAAAGGTGACATAGGCCAGTTAAGATTTTTTTTTGGGGGGGGAGATTGCTTCATTTTTGTTATACTAATCTATAATGAGCCTTTGGCTGATCAGTGTGCAACAGCCGGTTGAGCTGAGCAGAGGTCACACAAACTCACATTCAAAGTCAAACGCGGCATCAGTAAAGATACCTGCTTTGACTCTCTGACTCTGTCATCAGTTAGACAGCCAAGATCATGGATGGTAAAAAACAAAAAGGGTGCTCATAAACTTAGAAAGATCACTATAAGTCATTAGCTTGGCTTTTATAATGGCTTAACACTAGAACCGCCTGGTCTTTCAGCATATGCATATCAACCTGCAAGGTGCGCAAACATGCTTGATAAATAAATGCTTGCTAGTACATTAACTATTGTAAAGGATTAATCGCATGAAGAAATATTCATGGGAATATATCAATTTAAAGAAATAACAACAATAGTTATTTGTTTAGATAGAGTCAAGGATATGTTTTGTATTATTCTACAAAGTCCTATAAAAAGCGTAGGCCTATAACGTTGCCCTTACAATAAAGACATTACAGTGTAATCCATTTGATCAACTTTTAATTCTAGATTTGATTAGTAATAGAGTTCTAGTAATTTATTTTGACAAAGTAGAAAAACAGTATGAGAATAATAATAATATAACAAGCCAGGTGCGCAGGTGAAATTATTTGCTGTATTCCTGAACAAAAGCACCAGTGCATGAACAATTGTAAAGGATTAATTGCATAAAGAAATATTATTGGAAATATATTCATGACATAAAAACAGTCATTTGTTGATTGTATCAGACATGGTATTGTGGCCTTATACCAGTGCCTTTACTCATGAATCAACTGTGTCTTCTCTTTCTGCTTCGGGTCCACAGTTAGTATAGCTTCTGGGCAAGCCCCACAAACAAATCAGTTGCAATGCACACAGTTGTCATGGGTCTTGTTTCGAGTGCACCTGCCGACTTGACATTGTGTGTTATTTTTCCCGAGTGGGAGCTGTGGTGCTTGGGAAACAGGGAGAGCAGGACCTACTGCCTTGGCAGCCTGCTTGGCGGCTGTAGCTTCTTTCTTGGCGTTCATGTGGTTCCCACGAAACTCAGATCCAGTGGGATGCATGGTGCTGAGGATGCAAACACTCTTATTTTGAATTTCTCCGCTGGTACAGTATGTTGTTTTGGACTTCCGGCGCCGACAAAGATGGCCGCTTTGCGTTCCTAGGAAACTATGCAGTATTTTGCTTTTTTATGTGTTATTTCTTACATTGTTACCCAGGTAATTTTAGGTTTTACTACATACAGTCGGGAGGAACTATTGGATATAAGAGCAACGTCAACTCACCAACATTACGACCAGAAATACGACTTTTCCGAAGCGGATCCTCTGTTTGGCCTACCACCCAGGACAATGGATCGGATCCCAGCAGGCGACCAAAAACAACGACGCCGTAGAAGAAGGGGCAGACGGAGCGGTCTTCTGGTCAGGCTCCGTAGACGGGCACATCGCGCACTGCTCCCGAGCATACTACTCGCCAATGTCCAGTCTCTTGACAACAAGGTAGACGAAATCCGAGCAAGGATAGCATTCCAGAGAGACATCCGAGACTGTAACGTTCTTTGTTTCACGGAAACATGGCTCACTCGAGACACGCTATCTGAGTCGGTACAGCCACCTGGTTTCTTCATGCATCGCGCCGACAGAAACAAGCATCTCTCTGGTAGGAAGAAGGGTGGGGGTGTATGCCTTATGATTAATGAGACTTGGTGTGATCATAACAACATACAGGTACTCAAGTAATTTTGTTCACCTGACTTAGAATTCCTCACAATCAAATGCCGACTGCATTATCGACCAAGAGAATTCTCTTCAATTATAATCACAGTCGTGTATATCCCCCCCAAGCAGACACATCGACCGCCCTGAAAGAACTTCATTGGACTCTATGTAAACTGGAAACCACATATCCTGAGGCTGCATTTATTGTAGCCGGGGATTTTAACAAGGCTAATCTGAAAACAAGGCTCCCCAAATTCTATCAGCATATCGGTTGTGCTACCAGGGGTAGCAAAACCCTAGACCACTGTTATTCTAACTTCCGTGACGCATATAAGGCCCTCCCCCGCGCTCCCTTTGGAAAAGCTGACCACGACTCCATTTTGTTGCTCCCAGCCTATAGACAGAAACTAAAACAGGAAGCTCCCGCCCTCAGGTCTGTTCAACGCTGGTCTGACCAATCAGATTCCACGCTTCAAGATTGCTTCGATCACGTGGACTGGGATATGTTCCGCATTGCTGCGAACAACAACATTGACGAATACGCTGACTCGGTGTGCGAGTTCATTAACAAGTGCATCGGTGATGTCGTACCAACAGCGTCTATTAAAACATTCCCCAACCAGAAACCGTGGATTGATGGCAGCATTCGCGCAAAACTGAACACGCGAACCACTGCTTTTAATCAGGGCAAAGTGACCGGAAACATGACCGAATACAAACAGTGTGGCTATTCCCTCCGCAAGGCAATCAAACAAGCTAAGCGTCAGTACAGAGACAAAGTGGAGTCGCAATTCAACAGCTTAGACACGAGAGGTATGTGGCAGGGTCTACAGTCAATCACGGACTACAAAAGAAAAATCAGCCCCGTCGCGGATCACGATGCCTTGCTCCCAGACAGACTAAACAACTTTTTTGCTCGCTTTGAGAACAATACAGTGCCACTGACACGGCCCGCTACAGAAACCTGCAGTCTCTCCTTCACTGCAGCCAACGTGAGTGAAACATTTAAACGTGTTAACCCTCGCAAGGCTGCAGGCCCAGACGGCATCCCCGGCCGCATCCTCAGAGCATGCACAGACCAGCTGGCTGGTGTGTTTACAGACATATTCAATCAATCCTTATCCCAGTCTGTTGTCCCCACATGTTTCAAGAGGGCCACCAATGTTCCTGTTCCCAAGAAAGCTAAGGTAACTGAGCTAAATGACTACCGCCCTGTAGCACTCACTTCCGTCATCATGAAGTGCTTTGAGAGACTAGTCAAGGATCATATCACCTCCACCCTACCTGACACCCTAGACCCACTCCAATTTGCTTACCGACCCAATAGGTCCACAGACGATGCAATCGCCGTCACACTGCACACTGCCCTAACCCATCTGGACAAGAGGAATACCTATGTAAGAATGCTGTTCATCGATTACAGCTCAGCATTTAACACCATAGTACCCTCCAAACCCTGGGTCTCGAACACGCCCTGTGCAACTGGGTCCTGGACTTCCTGACGGGCCACCCCCAGGTGGTGAGGGTAGGTAACAACATCTCCACCCCGCTGATCCTCAACACTGGGTCCCCACAAGGGTGCGAACTCAGCCCTCTCCTGTACTCCCTGTTCACCCTGTTCACGTGGCCATGCATGCATCCAACTCAATCATTAAGTTTGCAGACGACACTACAGTGGTAGGCTTGATTACCAACAACGACGAGACGGCCTACAGGGAGGAGGTGGGGGCCCTCGGAGTGTGGTGTCAGGAAAATAACTTTGCACGCAATGTCAACAAAACAAAAGAGATGATCGTGGACTTTAGGAAACAGCAGAGGGAGCAGCCCCCTATCTACATTGACGGGACAGTAGTGGAGAGGGTGGAGAGTTTTAAGTTCCTCGGCGTACACATCACGGACAAACTGAAATGGTCCACCCACACAGACAGCGTGGTGAAGAAGGCGCAGCAGTGCCTCTTCAACCTCAGGAGGCTGAAGAAATTTGGCTTGTCACCAAAAACACTCACAAACTTTTACAGATGCACAATCGAGATCATCCTGTCGGGCTGTATCACCACCTGGTACGGCAGCTGCTCCGCCCATAACCGGAAGGCTCTCCAGAGGGTAGTGAGGTCTGCACAACGCATCACCGGGTGCAAAGTACCTGCCCTCCAGGACACCTACACCACCCGATGTCACAGGAAGGCCAAAAAGATAATCAAGGACAGCAACCACCCAAGCCACTGCCTGTTCACCCCGCTAACATCCAGAAGGCGAGGTCAGTACAGGTGCATCAAAGCTGGACCCGAGAGATTGAAAAACAGCTTCTATCTCAAGGCCATCAGACTGTTAAACAGCCATCACTAACATTGAGTGGCTGCTGCCAACATACTGACTCAACTCAAGCCACTTTAATAATGGGAAAATTGATATAATCAATTTATCACTAGCCACTTTATATTATTCATATTAGATAATGTTTACATAACCTACATTATTCATCTCATATGTATATACTGTACCTATACCATCTACTGCATCTTGCCATCTTGATGTATTAGATGTATCACTAGCCACTTTAAACAATGCCACTTTATATACTGCTCAAAAAATAAAGGGAACACTTAAACAACACAATGTAACTCCAAGTCAATCACACTTCTGTGAAATCTAACTGTCCACTTAGGAAGCAACACTGATTGACAATACATTTCACATGCTGTTGTGCAAATGGAATAGACAACAGGTGGAAATTATAGGCAATAAGCAAGACACCCCCAATAAAGGAGTGGTTCTGCAGGTGGAGACCACAGACCACTTCTCAGTTCCTATGCTTCCTGGCTGATGTTTTGGTCACTTTTGAATGCTGGCGGTGCTTTCACTCTAGTGGTAGCATGAGACGGAGTCTACAACCCACACAAGTGGCTCAGGTAGTGCAGCTCATCCAGGATGGCACATCAATGCGAGCTGTGGCAAGAAGTTTTGCTGTGTCTGTCAGCGTAGTGTCCAGAGCATGGAGGCGCTACCAGGAGACAGGCCAGTACATCAGGAGACGTGGAGGAGGCCGTAGGAGGGCAACAACCCAGCAGCAGGACCGCTACCTCCGCCTTTGTGCAAGGAGGAGCAGGAGGAGCACTGCCAGAGCCCTGCAAAATGACCTCCAGCAGGCCACAAATGTGCATGTGTCTGCTCAAACGGTCAGAAACAGACTCCATGAGGGTGGTATGAGGGCCCGACGTCCACAGGTGGGGGTTGTGCTTACAGCCCAACACCGTGCAGGACGTTTGGCATTTGCCAGAGAACACCAAGATTGGCAAATTCGCCACTGGCGCCCTGTGCTCTTCACAGATGAAAGCAGGTTCACACTGAGCACATGTGACAGACGTGACAGAGTCTGGAGACGCCGTGGAGAACGTTCTGCTGCCTGCAACATCCTCCAGCATGACCGGTTTGGCGGTGGGTCAGTCATGGTGTGGGGTGGCATTTCTTTGGGGGGCTGTACAGCCCTCCATGTGCTCGCCAGAGGTAGCCTGACTGCCATTAGGTACCGAGATGAGATCCTCAGACCCCTTGTGAGACCATATGCTGGTTCGGTTGGCCCTGGGTTCCTCCTAATGCAAGACAATGCTAGACCTCATGTGGCTGGAGTGTGTCAGCAGTTCCTGCAAGAGGAAGGAATTGATGCTATGGACTGGCCTGCCCGTTCCCCAGACCTGAATCCAATTGAGCAGATCTGGGACATCATGTCTCGCTCCATCCACCAATGCCACGTTGCACCACAGATTGTCCAGGAGTTGGCGGATGCTTTAGTCCAGGTCTGGGAGGAGATCCCTCAGGAGACCATCCGCCACCTCATCAGGAGCATGCCCAGGCGTTGTAGGGAGGTCATACAGGCACGTGGAGGCCACACACACTACTGAGCCTCATTTTGACTTGTTTTAAGGACATTACATCAAAGTTGGATCAGCCTGTAGTGTGGTTTCCACTTTAATTTTGAGTGTGACTCCAAATCCAGACCTCCATGGGTTGATAAATTGGATTTCCATTGATTATTTTTGAGTGATTTTGTTGTCAGCACATTCAACTATGTAAAGAAAAAAGTATTTAATAAGATTATTATAATTTTTTTTCAGTAGTGTATAACCCCACATTACTCATCTCATATGTATATACTGTACGCTAATACCATCTACTGCATCTTGCCATCTTGATGTAATGTATCACTAGCACTTTAAACAATGCCACTTTATATAATGTTTTCATTACCTACATTACTCATCTCATATGTATATACTGTACTCTATGCCATCCTGATGTAATGTATCACTAGCCACCTTAAACAATGCCGCTTTATATGTTTTCATACCCTACAATACTCATCTCATATGTATATACTGTACTCCATACCATCTATTACATCTTGCCTACGCCGTTCGGCCATCACTCATTTATATATTTTTATGTACATATTCGTATTCATTCCTTTACACTTGTGTGTACAAGGTAGTTGTTGAGGAATTGGAAGATTACTTGTTAGATATTACTGCATGGTCAGAACTAGAAGCACAAGCATTTCGCTACACTTGCATTAACACCTGCTAACCATGGGTATGTGACAAATACATTTGATTTGATTTGATTTGTTCTGCGCAGAGGGCAGCAGTTGTTTGTTCACTGTTCAGAGCAGGCTAGTCTTCTTTGCAATCAACTTGTCTGGCAGGGAAATTGATGTGAAAAAGTTGTCCATGGTCACATTTCTGCATTTGCCCATCTAAGGCTCCACGAGTCTCAAAACCACAGCCTCAGAAAGTCGCTCACCCGCTGGCCTGGTTTCATCTTTCCCCGAATACGTTTTTGACATTGGTGGCTAACCAAAACTTAACTGAAGTCACATGCTCTATTATCAGTTTCTATCTATTGACCATTTATCCTTTGACGACAGAATAGCATATTTTCATTTTAAGTTGATTATGTTACTAGTTTTTGCTTAGTAGCCAGAGGAATGGTCCAGCGTGAGTGGTCATGTGCTGAATGCATGGACAGCACAGACATTTTGGAAAAAAGTGAAATTTGGAAAAAGAGCAACACTTCTTGAATTTTGAGAGTTATTTGACAAAGTTAAGTGTCATCGAAACTGCAGAATATGCTCTTCTGTCATGATAAAATAATAATACAATAAATGTGATTAGTAATAGAGTTATAGTAAATAAAACGGTCCCATAACAGCTTCTTTCAACAAAGTATAACACAACCTCTCTGGGCTCGGCGGGACGAATTCGTCCCACCTACGTAACAGCCAGTTGAAGCCTGTGGCGCGATTTTCAAAACCTTAAAAATCCTATTACTTCAATTTCTCAAACATATGACTATTTTACAGCTATTTAAAGACAAGACTCTCGTTAATCTAACCACACTGTCCGATTTCAAAAAGGCTTTACAACGAAGCAAAACATTAGATTATGTCAGCAGAGTACCAAGCCAGAAATAATCAGACACCCATTTTTCAAGCTAGCATATAATGTCACAAAAACCCAGAAGACAGCTAAATGCAGCACTAACCTTTGATGATCTTCATCAGATGACAACCCTAGGACATTATGTTATACAATACATGCATGTTTTGTTCAATCAAGTTCATATTTATATCAAAAACCAGCTTTTTACATTAGCATGTGACGTTCAGAACTAGCATACCCCCCGCAAACTTCCGGGGAATTCGCTAACATTTTACTAAATTACTCACGATAAACGTTCACAAAAAGCATAACAATTATTTTAAGAATTATAGATACAGACCTCCTCTATGCACTCGATATGTCCGATTTTAAAATAGCTTTTTGGTGAAAGCACATTTCGCAATATTCTAAGTACATAGCCCAGGCATCACGGGCTAGCTATTTAGACACCCGGCAAGTTTAGCACTCACCATAACCATATTTACTATTATAAAAGTTTGATTACCTTTTGTTGTCTTCGTCAGAATGCACTCCCAGGACTGCTACTTCAATAACAAATGTTGGTTTGGTCCAAAATAATCCATCGTTATATTCGAATAGCGGCGTTTTGTTCGTGCGTTCCAGACACTATCCGAAATGGTAAAGAAGGGTCGTGCGCATGGCGCAATTCGTGACAAAAAAATTCTAAATATTCCATTACCGTACTTCGAAGCATGTCAACCGCTGTTTAAAATCAATTTTTATGCCATTTTTCTCGTAGAAAAGCGATAATATTCCGACCGGGAATCTCCTTTTCGGCAAACAGAGGAAAAAATCACAAAGACGGGGGCGGCCAGGTCACGCGCCTAAGCAAAGAGTCCCTAAATCGGCCACTTGAGAAAGGCGATAATGTGTTTCAGCCTGGGGCTGGGATGACGACATTCAGGTTTTTCCCGGGCTCTGAGCGCCTATGGACGACGTAGGAAGTGTCACGTTAGAGCAGAGATCCTTAGTAAAAGATAGAGATGGCAAAGAAGTTCCAGAAATGGTCAGACAGGCCACTTCCTGTAAAGCAATCTCTCAGGTTTTGACCTGCCATTTGAGTTCTGTTATACTCACAGACACCATTCAAACAGTTTTAGAAACTTTAAGGTGTTTTCTATCCCTATGTAATAAGTATATGCATATTCTAGTTACTGGGTAGGAGTGGTAACCAGATTAAATCGGGTATGTTTTTTTATCCAGCCGTGTCAATACTGCCCCCTAGCCCTAACAGGATAAAAGACAATGTTATCAACCCGTAAGGTGTGCGGTCAATTTATTTGCTGCCTCCCGAGTGGTGTAGTGGTCTAAGGCACTCCATCGCGATGCTAGCTTTGCCGCTAGAGACCCTGGTTCGAGTCCATGCTCTGTCGCAGCTGGCCGAGACCAGGAGACCCACGGGGCAAACTGGCCCAGTGTCATTTGGGTTAGAGGAGGGTTTGGCTGGCAGGAATGTCCTTGTCCCATCACGCTCTAGCGACTCCTGTGGCGGGTCAGGCATCTACACGGTCGCCAGGTATACAGAGTTTCTTCTGACACATTAGTATGGCTGGCTTCCGGGTTAAGCAGGCATTGTGTCAAGAAGCAGTGTGGGTTGGATTGGGTTGTGTTTTGGCGGATACACGGCTCTCGACCTTCGCCTCTCCCGAGTCCGTACAGGTGTTGCAGCGATGAAACAAGACTGTAACTACCAATTGGATACCACGAAATTGGCTTTGAATGAGGATAGGCCTAATATTGTCACACATCTCATTATTGTCAATTTAATCTTGTTTATAGGCTAACTCTTATGTGTGAAATTCATTTTGTTATTGCTGACTGGCATCATTTGGCATCATCATAATTTGTTTAGTATTATTCTAAAGACCCAATGCAACACATAGCATGTTTTCGTTTCCCATACAGCAAATTTTATTAGTAATAGAGTTACAGTAAATAAAACAGTCCCATAACAGCTTATTTTTACCAAGTAAAATGTAAAAGAGAATGGCAATAACCTGCAAGCCTTGTGGTCAAATTATTAACATGAGCGCCAAAGTTGATGAATTTGCATAACACCAACTCATCATTACACTATTGTTGTTCTAAATTAAATCAACCTCTTCATCATTCAGTTAGGCCTAATTTAAATTCTATTTTGAAGTAATTTGCACAATTATCGCCCATCCATTTGTCATTCATTCAGTGGGCTGGTATCGTTTGCTACGCTGGATAGAATCAAGGATATTGTCGTGACGTGACTTGCATTAATGTGATGACTATTATTTATCTTATCAACTAACTATGTTTAATTGTTACTCCATTAAATGAATCATGTAACAATTAACTCATTAGGAATTTGGGGCACCACGTGAGAAGTTGTTTAACAAATTACTATCTCCTGAATTAAACTCTAAAAATATATAAATATTTCTTATTTCAATAACAGTCACGTATTAATTATTACCGCATATCAGTCTCATTCTGAAATTCGTAGAACTCTTGAATCATAAACAACCCCAGCTTTTCTGATTATTCAGTTCTACACAAATTGATTTAATAATTTATTTACTAACAATCTAAATAATAACACAGAATACACATACACACTTAAATGAGATAAAAATCCCTAGTGGACTGAAAAGATATGACAGCTTGTTACACATATGGAGAATGAGGGGTAGGTAAAGAGAGGGAGAGACAAAGAGAGACAACACTTGGATACATTTGGAAGGTACCTTCAAAATAATAATAATACTTTGCTCACGAACCACTGCTCATTTGGGTAAAAAATGCAATGTATTTACGTGTAGATGTCTTTGTCCGTCATCCCTCTGAAACCAATCGATCCTTCTATGAGGAAGGGGCTGGATGGGTGTAAGGCTCTGGTTGTCACCAGACGTCACAATGTCCTTCTTCTTTGTAGAGCTTCTCTGGTAGTGAAGTGTTTGTCAGAACAGATACTTCAGATGCACCAACAGTTGTCTGAGATGGGATTCTCCGTTCCACCTAATGTCTTTAGTCAAAGTTCTAGACTACTTTACATAACAGCTGCAGACTGGTAATGCAAAGGTCTAGTGAGTTTATCGTCTCGTGTAGAAATTGGGTTTCAGAGTTTTAACCATTTGTAATGTTTAGCTTGCGCTTCATGTCAGCTGGTCTGGTAGTTTCAACCATTTCAACGTGTGAACCACGGTCTCACATCTTTTGGTCTCAATGGTTAATTATTCAGGGTTCTGCTCCCGACCACTTTACATGCCAGTAGTAACCTGGCAATGTACTGTTCTCACCATTTTCAGCCGTGTAGCCACCACTCCACGCTTTCTGGTCTAGTAGTTTCAACCATTCGTAATGTCCGGCTCACACAGTCTGTCTGCTGGTCTGATATGTTAACTTTTTTACGATAGGGGGCAGCATTCGGAATTTTGGATGAAAAGTGTGCCCACAGTAAATTGCCTGCTCCTCAGGCCCAGAAGCTAGGATATGATTTGGATAGAAAACACTCTAACGTTTCTAAAACTGTTACAATTATGTCTGTGAGTATAACAGAACTTATTTGGCAGGCAAAACCCAGAGGACAAACCATCCAGGATTTTATATTTTGAGGTGACAGTGTTTTTAATGGGTTTCTATGTGGATCTAGATTTCTAAGGCACTTGCTTGCAGTTCCTATCGCTTCCACTGGATGTCAACAGTCTTTAGAAATTGGTTGATGTTTTTCTTTTGAGTAATGAAGAAGTATGGCTGTTCAGAATGGGGGACGAGTCTAGTGTACTGTTGTGGTTGGAGTGCGAGACCTGAAAGTTCGCTCCACTTTGTTTTCATCCGGTATTGAACACAGTTTATCCCGTCTTAAATTTAATTGATTATTTACATAAAAAAATACCTAAAGTTGTATTAGGAAAGTTGTTTGGATCAAGATTACAGGTAACTTATTAGATATTTTCTAGTCATGTTGCGCGAGTTGGAACCGGTGTTTTTCTGACTCAAACGCGCAAAAGAAATGGACATTTTGGAGATATAACGACTGAATTTATCAAACAAAATAACCATTTATGATGTTTATGGGACATATTGGAGTGCGGTAAGGCATGAATTATATCGTTATTTCTGAGTTTTGTGTCGTGCATGGCGGGTTGAATTATGATTGTCATGTGTTTGTTTAATGGGGTGCTGTCCTCAGATAATAGCATGGTTTGCTTTCGCCGTAAAGCCTTTTTGAAATCTGACATGATGGCTAGATTAACAAGAAGTTAAGCTTTAATTTGGTGTATTGCACTTGAAAGTTACATATTTCAAATAATTTTGGGGGAATTTCGCACTCTGCCATTTCACTGGATGTTGTCGAAACGTTTCGCTAGCAGAACCCCTAGCCGTAAAAGGTTAATTCTTAGCAAGTTCTTTTAAGCACTCTGGTCGGAAAAGCGGGTCTTTCACGCTGACACGGTCTTCTGACCTCATTAGGGGCATGGCTTAGTTAATGTGCAACGGACATGAAAAAAACATTATCTCATTAGAAGACTAAAATCACATTCCTATTTTAACAAAATTAGTTTTCTTGTTCTTCGTAGTGTATTAACATCATACTGAATGGAAACTTGAAAGCTAGAATATGTTTCCTTCTTAAGTTACATTGTATGGTTCATACAGTTTTTAATAACGTCACAAAATAATAAACATTATGACATGATTATTCTTCCGATCCCCACGGACCATTCTTAACATTCCTATCTTAGAAATATTGTTCCAAAGTTCACTCTTTGTGTGTTATAGTTTTGGGTGGCAGAATGTCTCTGTAACAGTCATTCCTTTCCCAATACTGAGGAGCAAAGGGAGAGTTCTCTCTCACTTAATATACGACAGGGTGTGAAGGTGTCATGAAACCCCCCCTCTTCTGTGGGTAAGAAGGTCTGGATGTTGTCAGCTATTTACCAAGCTGATCTGAGGACTTTAATCCTCGACCAGGAGAGTCATGACAATATGTTTGCCATTATTCTAAAGACTGTCTGTAGCATGTTTTTGTTTCCCTTACAATAAATGTGATTAGTAATAGAGTTACAGTAAATAAAACGGTCCTATAAAAGCTTCTTTTTACAAAGTATAACGTAAAAGACAATGGTATCAACCCGTAAGGCGTGCGGTCAATTTATTTGCTGCTGATAAATAGGCATAACATAAACGTATCGCTACACTAATGTCTTTCTATATTAAATCAACATCTTCACACTCCTTATAATTCAGTTAGGCCTAACAAGAAGAAGCATAGAGTGACATCAGAGAATATGCTGAGACAGGTAGACAGCACAACTGGGAGGCAAACAAAAAGATGAGTTGGCGATGCGCACCGTGATATGGTTTGGTGTGGATAAAATGCCAGGACCTAATTCTTGTCCCAGTCCGCCCCTGCTTTTGTACCATTAATGCTTCCATACCTTGAAAGGACACAGTGCACAGTGCTCACAGATGGTGCTGAAACACATGGTCAATCACAGTCAGAAACATTTGTAAACTAGTCTAAGACACAGTTGCAGGGTCAATGCCTCTTACTCAACTCTAAGTCTCTCTTTCAATCTCTCTCTCTCTCTCGCTCTCTCTCTTACTCTTATTTCTCTCAGTTCAACACACACTGCAGTATTTATTCTGTTTTTGACATTACTCTGATCTTGACAAACAAGGAGTTTCACTTCAGGGTCCCTGGGATCCCATTGTTAACATCTGGACTCATTCTCAATTTTTCTGTGTATTTTTTATTGTTGTGTTTTTCATAGTGGCTTTATGCTTCACCACACACACCAGGGGTAAAAAAATTATCCGGCTCACACAAACACACACAGCGAGAGAGCGGGCCTCTGTTTCTGCTTGGCGAGCAGAGAGAGCGAGAGATACCCCCCACCCCTCCTCCCGCCATGTAGGCCTATTTACAAGTCAGATTTCCCTAGCATTGCAGAGTTTGGGAAGAAAGGAGAGTGAGAAAAGTTTTCAAGCTGTCTGAAGATAACTTGAAGTGTGAGGCTTGATGTGAGGAAGGTCCTACGTGGCAGATAGGAGGTTGAGTTAATGGAATGCTTTAGCCCGACTTGTTTCCCATTCGCACCACAGGACCACTGTGATGTGGCACCGAGGACGATTTCACAGGATTTGTCATGCTTTGTGTGAAGTCGGCTATAGGCCTGTCACAATACGGCATGAAAGAAAGATTTAAGAGAATTTTTAATTGTTGGAGATTTGGAGGCAGCTTACCTGGTTTTAACCTATTTCATCTCTGAAGTCGGAAGATAGTTGATGCTGTGACTGTGACAAGATAATGAGCCTCTCATTTGAATGAAATTGAAATCAGAAATTTGTTGATATGACGTTATTACAACTGGTTTTGCCTGCTGGGTATTTCTATTGTTGTTGTTTGTTATTTGTGGTTATTGGGAATAGTTTTCTGTGTTTAAGTCCACTGACAAACCATGGAGCTGGTTTGCACTTGCGTCCACTCTGGCTCCTTAGTGTCACAGTTGATATCTGTGTTGTGTGACGTAGAGTGCCTGTAGGCGATTGACTATGTTTAGGCTTCACTGGTCTGTCCACTGCATCTTCAAACAGGGGCAAACTGAGTTCCACTGCCCCACATTCACTTGTTGCTATAGTGAAGATGTTATGTACACACACACACACATAAACACACACAAACACACACTCAGGAAGACAACAAATCCTTGGAAAGTTGGTTAGTGTAGAGGGTAAACAATTGACACACACACACACACCAGACACACCCCTCTCAGGCGCAGGCAACCATGACGACCACAGACATAATTGAGAAGACAGGGGTGTACGAGGCCAGAGCAGACAGTGGTGTGTTATCAGTGAGGATGACTGGAGAGGTTGTCAACCAGGCCACTGCCTGCAGGTTACTATGTCTAATTACAGAGTGGTGTGTGTGTGTGTGTGCGTGCGTGCGTGTGTGTGTGTGTCCAGTGTGCCAGATGACAGCTGTAAGTCATTTCAAGACAGGACTGATTCTATATCAACACATACAGTACATATTAAACTGCCAATTCAAGCAAGTTCATTTACTATTTTCACACCTATTCACACTTCACTGACCTACCAACTTCTAACGGTATTTGTTAAGATAGTTGCTTTAAAGGAGAAACATGTAGCATTTTATCCATACATGTGATTTCTTCATGGGTTTTTGAAGGACACTGCTTAGAAATGGCTAAAATGGCTTTCTGCTGCTTCTTACCTTATCAGAATCCAAAAAACATCAGTTGCAACGACGTGAAGAAGTTTTGTATCGCTAATATGTTTGTTATTGTTGTTAACTTTGCAAACGAGAACCAATCATAATTCAGGAAGTTGTCCACACAACAACAGCCGGATAGGCAATTTGTGGTAAAAATGCTAATTAGCGGTGAAAATTTGTCGCGCTTTGTTCATAAATGTAAATGTTACTCTCGTGGATAATTTTTTTTTCCTACAGATCTTAATTCGATCACCCTGACACAGAACAACTTTCCTGCAAAGCAGAAAACGACAAACTTAAGTGTATTTAAGGTTTAAAAAGGCTTGTAAAAGTTTGTATTTTTCCTGTGGTAGGAAACTCAGGAAACTGGCACAAATTAATATTCTACAGTACTACTGGTATGTCATTGACATTTGGCACTAGCTGGAAGTGGAATTGTCACTTCTAGCTTCTCTTTACCTGCAAGTAAGCCTTGCCCATGCACCTAACAGCATGTCTATTTTGAAGAATGGAACTTGGATGCATACACATGCCTCTCCAGCATACGCTATTCATTTTGTTGGTAACTGAGAGATGGACACACCCCAAACTCTAGTGGAACACATTTTAGTCATTTAGCAGATTCTCTTATACAGGGTTAAGTGCCTTGCACAATGGCACATCAACATATTTTTCACCTATTCAGCTTTGGGATTAAAACCTGCAACCTTTCAGCTTCTGGCCCAATGCTCTTAACAGCTAGGCTACCTGTCACCCTTAACCACTGGGTTAACTGAACACACACACAGTCAGCTACAGATTTTTATTGTTTTTTGTCATTTAGCAGAAACTCTTATCCAGAGCGATTTTCAGGAGCAATTAGGGTTAAGTGCCTTGCTCAAGGGCACATCAACAGATATTTCACGTAGTCGGCTCGGGGATTGAAACCTGCAACCTTTCAGTTACTGGCCCATTGGCCTTAACCTGAACACATGCTGTCCAGGTGTTAGCTATGGTTCTGAACATTGCAGCTTCAATCTCAGTGCTAGGTTCTCATTTTGTAATTGTAGTTTGTCTGTTTTAACCCTAACCCAAACCTTAGTGCTTAACTTAAAGGCCCAGCACAATCAAATGTGATTTTCCTGTGATTTATATACACTTTATTAGTTTATTAGGTACACCATTCTAGGAGCAGGTCGGACCCACCTTTACCTCTAGAACAGCCTGAATTCTTCAGGCATGTTTACAAGGTGTCAGAAACGTTCCACAGGGATGCTGGTCCATGCTGATGCAATGGCATCAAGTAGTTGCTGCAGATTGGACTGCGGCACATTAATGCTGTAAACAGCCAGTTCCATCTCATCCAAAAGATGTTCTATTGGGTTGAGGTCTGGGGACTGCACATTCCACTCAAATATACTGAACTCACTGTCATGTTCCAGGCAATGTTTTTCCACTTCTCAATTGTCCAGTGCTGATGATCGGGTGCCCACTGGAGCCGATTCTTCATCTTTTTAGCTGATAGGAGTGGAACCCGGTGTAGTCGTCTGCTGCAATAATCCATCCCTGACAAGGATCAACGAGTTGTGAGTTCCGAGATGCCCGTTATTTGTCTGTTTGTTGGCTGCCTGTTAGCTTTCACAATTCTTGTCATTCTCCTTCGACCTCTCCCATCAACGAGCTGTTTTCGCCCACAAGACAGCCACTGGATCCGACGCGCCTGGCACCGACGATCATACCAAGCTCTAAGTCGCTTAGGTCACTTGTTTGGCCCATTCTAATTTTAAATCGAACAGTAACTGAATGCCTCGATGCCTGTCTGCTTGCTTTATATAGGGCCACTTGACTCACTGTCTGTGGAGCAATCCATTTTCGTGAACGGGGTGGTGTACCTAATTCCACACCATGAGGTTGGAATAATACTGTGAAATTGTACAAATTATGATAATGCCCTTTTAGTGTAAGAGCTGTTTGAAAAGAACGCCTGAAATTTCAGCCTGTTTTGTTGGGATGGAGTTTTGGCCTGCCTGGTGACATCAAATTAAATTAAATTAAACCTCTTAAAACTACAGTGGGCACTATATTAACTGATGATTACTTATTTTAGGTTTAAGGAGTGTGTAGGTCACATTCTTTATCGTGTATCTATGGAAGTTATATATTTAGAACCGCCTTCTCAATAGGAATCCAGCGATCATATCTGTGTCGCGAGCGAGTTGACTAGACAAACAGCTTGCTAAGGACCACACTTTGACGTGACGTGGCAAAGAGGAGACAAAATGGATTGTAATGATGCAGCTGACCACTCGATTGAGCCAGAGACATGTTTATTCGACAGATAAGCCTGAGTGTCCTAGGACTATCTAGTCTTTTGTGTTCTGACTAATAAAACAGTGGGAAATTAATTATATAATTAATGTAAACATATTATCAGTAAAGAACTCATTTTATGTGGAAGTCCCCCCTAAAAATGTACTGCAGAGACAGACATTAAAAGCACAGTAGAATCAAGAAAAGCTACTTTTTGTCACGTCCTGACCAGTAAAACAGGTTGTTTGTTATTGTAGTTTGGTCAGGGCGTGGCAGGGGGTATTTGTTTTATGTGTTTCAGGGTATTTGGTTAATGTTCTAGGTTGGTATATTTCTATGTTCATTCTAGTTTTTCTATTTCTATGTTTAGTTTATTGGGTTGACCTTCAATTGGAGGCAGCTGTTCCTCGTTGCCTCTAATTGAAGGTCCTGTTTAGTAGGGGTGTTTTTCCATGGGTTTTGTGGGTAGTTGTTCCATGTGTAGCTGTGTGCCTCACAGGACTGTTTTCTCATTGTTGTTTTTGTTTAAGTGTTTATTTTGGTTTTCTTCATAATAAAGAAGATGAGTTTATACATTCCCGCTGCGCCTTGGTCCCATCCTTACGACGAACGTGACACTTTTTCGGGGCGCATCTCCCCTTGTTGATGGGGTGCACACGCTGTTTGAATGGCAACATTTTTGATTTAGATGTTCACAAATTTCGCAAATTCTGACTATCACTAATGTGATGACATTTTGAGAAAAGTAGAAAAGAAGGTGAAATATTTTTGGTAGATGTTCCTAAATCTGATTGTAACTATACACTGAGTATACCAAGCATTAGGAGCACCTTCATAATATTGAGACACAGACACCCCCCACCCACCCACACACTTTAATTAGAGTACTAGATCACATGGGTCGAGTGTTTTTTTCTCAGACATAAATAAACCATTTCAAAAGCTGAGGTGTGGGATTAAAAGCTCATGTTTAAAACCTCATGTTTTATAATAGTTATGACTAAAAACACAATATAACGTATACGGATATATAACGTATCTGGATGTGATGTGCAGTACCAGTCAAAATTTGGACACACCTACTCATCCAAGGGTTTTTCTTCATTTGTATTATTTTCTACATTATAAAATACTAGTGAAGAAATAAACACTATGAAATAACACAAATGGAATCATGTAGTAACAAAAAAAGTATTAAACAAAACAAAATATATTTTATATTTGAAATTCTTCAAAGTAGCCACCCTTTGCCTTGATGCTTTGCACGCTCTTGGCATTCTCTCAACCAGTTTCATGAGGTAGTCACCTGGAATGCATTTCAATTAACCGGTGTGCCTTGTTAAAAGTTAATTTGTGGAATTTCTTTCCTTTTTAATGGGTTTGAGCCAATCCGTTGTGTTGTGACAAGGTAGGCGTGGTATACAGAAGATAGTCCTATTTGGTAAGATACAAAGTCCATATAATGGCAAGAACAGCTCAAATAAGCTAAGAGAAATGACAGTCCATCATTAATTTAAGACATGAAGGTCAGTCATTACGGAAAATTTCAAGAACTTTTAAAGTTTCTTCAAGTGCAGTCGCAAAAACCATCAAATGCTATGATGAAACTGGCTCTCTTGAGGACCGCCACACGAAAGGAAGACCCAGAGATACCTCTGCTGCAGAGGATAAGTTAATTAGAGTTATCAGCCTCAGAAATTGCAGCCCAAAGAAATGCTTCACTTCTCAACATTAACTGTTCAGAGGACACTGCGTGAATCAGGCCTTCATGGTCAAAATGCTGCAAAGAAACCACTACTAAAAGACACCAATAAGAGACTTGCTTGGGCCAAGAAACACAAGCAATGGATATTAGACTCATGGAAATCTGTCCTTTGGTCTGATGAGTCTAAATTCGAGATCTTTGTTTCCAACCACTGTGTCTTTGTGAGACTCAGATTAGGTGAACGGATGTTCTCTGCATGTGTGGTTCCTACCGTGAAGCATGGAGAAGGAGGTGTGATGGTGTGGGGGTGCTTTGCTGGTGACACTACCAGTGATTTATTTAGAATTCAAGGCACACTTAACCAGCATGGCTTCCACAGCATTCTGCAGTGATACACCATCCCATCTGGTTTGAGCAGAGTGGGACTGTAATTTGTTTTTCATCAGGACAATGACCAAACACATCTCCAGGCTGTGTAAGGGCTAATTGACCAAGAAGGAGAGTGATGAAGTGCTGCATCAGATGAACTGGCCTTGACAATCACCCAACCCTTAACCCAATTGAGATGGTTTGGGATGAGTTTTACTGCAGAAAAATCTGTAAGAACGTTTATTTTGGTGGATGGGCCAATAAAAAAAAAAAAAAATATATATATATATATATATATATATATATATATATATATTATTAAAAATATTGCTTTCTTGCTGGATTGATGAATACAGCCATAGCAAACCAGTTAAAAACTGCTGTCAACTCAATATTAATAGACCAATAAGAAAGAGATTTTTAAACTCTGCCAATAACAGCTAGTTTTTAGTTTCCCCTCCCCACTCAGACCAGCAAAACAATCACAGTAATGTACTCAGTTGTTACCCAGATATTATTTGATATCGAGATAAAAACAGCTGCATTGGATATTCAGCCCTAATGCTTAAATTGTTACCAAAATCTAAGAATGAATGTCTAAATTTAACCGTTGAGGATAGTTCTGGTTTCACTTTTGCTTAGTTTGACTGACAGCTAACAGATAGCGACACACTCCGTAATTAAAAGGGCAATACACTCCGTAATCTACACAGCGACACACTCCATAATCTCTGAAACCTGTAATTATGACAACTCTCTGTTTGCTTTGGCAGTTGTTTTGGATAGACAGCACTTTGTACTGGGATTGTCTCTGTTGCCGTTTTCACTCTCCTCCTTTTAAAGCCTTCTGGGTGTATTTATTAATGCACATCATAGTATACCGAAGTAAAATGTTTTGCAAAGGAAAACGTTGTGCCACGAAAATGATTGTTTCTTATTGTACAAGTGCAAGTAGTCCATCCCCATTTCGTCATGTGATAGAAACTGTAAAACAGATCATTTCCCCCTTACCCTCAAAATGTTGTCATATTATGTTTCAGTGTAATGTAATTGTTGTTAAATTAATGATTCAATGGTCATTAAAAAGCAGTTGAAAGCAGACTAGAATTCAATCACCTAAAACTGACCAATTTACAACCTAATTTGGAAGAATATATTGCTCCCTTTAGGTACAGTATGCAAATACTTTAAGAGCCAATATTAGGTGCGTTTGGCTGCCAATACCTTAAGATTCCCTTACCTCAAGAGCCAATAGTGGTTGTTGTTATCTTCTGTAAACAGGATCTCGCCCTTCTGTATTTGAGGATGTCACTTCACTGAATCTACCTTTAACAATACAACATGAGCGATGGCAAATAAAAAAATTCTGATAATTGTTGTTGAAAAACTGTATTTTAGAATTTAGTCATCTGTCATAATGTTGTTAAATGAGAATAACACTGCCACCTTTACACCTGTATTCTTACCAGTGTGTACCCATGTACTACCTGTGTTCCAGGTCTGTGTCAGTGTGGCCAGTGTACCTGCCATCCCCCAGGGGACACTCGTGTGCATGGGAGGAACTGTGAGTGTGATGACCGCCAGTGTGAGGACATCAGCGGAGAGATATGTGGAGGTGAGGGTACACACACACACACACACACACACACACACACGCACACACACACACACACACACACACACACACACACACACACACACACACACACACACACACACACACACACACACACACACACACACACACACACACACACACACACACACACACACACACACACACACACACACACACACACACACACCTGTGGCGCAGGCAGCCATGCCAACCACAGAGATTATCGATAAGGCAGGGGGTCCGTTGTGTAATTGAGCATGTTCCATTGTACTTAGTCTTGGAAGTTGCATGTGTGTGTCTCTTGAATGGCTGAGTGATTAGCTGATACTTCCTGATACCACATACAAATCTCTCTCTGTTTCTCTCAATGAGAAATGTCAACCGCCAATGAAACATTAGAACAGGGCCTTTGAGCCAGTCATATCTGCTAAAGCTACCATGAGGAGTGTTTAACTAAGTTGGCCTATGCGCTCGCTGGAGGAGGGAGCGAGGGGATCGATTCAACATGGCATAAGCCTGATGTCAACAACGTTGCTAAGCGTATGCAATCATGCTGTCCTTCTTAACATTAGAAAAGCCATTCTAATAGTCAAATATGTTTTATGTATGTTATCGGAAAGATAATCATTTGTTTGTGTTTATGAAGGTAACATCATAATATAAACATATACAGTGGCAAGAAAAAGTATGTAAACCCCTTGGAATTACCTGGATTTCAGCATAAATTGGTCATCAAATTTGATCTGATCTTCATCTAAGTCACAGCAATAGACAAACATAGTGTGCTTAAACTAATAACACACACATTGTTGTATTTTTCTTGTCTACATTCACAGTGTAGGTTGGAAAAAGTATGTGAACCCCTAGGCTAATGACTTCTCCAAAAGCTAATTGGAGTCAGGAGTCAGCTAACTTGGAGTCCAATCAATGAGACGAGATTGGAGATGTTAGTTGGAGCTGCCTTGCCCTATAAAAAACACTCACAAAATCTGAGTTTGCTATTCACAAGAAGCATTGCCTGATGTGAACCATGCCTCGAATAAAAAAAGATCTCAGAAGACCTAAGATTAAGAATGGTTGACTTGCATAAAGCTGGAAAGGGTTACAAAAGTATCTCTAAAAGCCTTGATGTTCATCAGTCCATGGTAAGACAAATTGTCTATATATGGAGAAAGTTCAGCACTGTTGCTACTACTCTCCCTAGGAGTGGCCGTCCTGCAAAGATGAGTGCAAGAGTACAACGCAGAATGCTCAATGAGGTTCAGAAGAATCCTAGTGTCAGCTAAAGACTTACAGAAATCTCTGGAACATGCTAACATCTCTGTTGATGAGTCTACGATATGTAAAACACTAAAAAAGAATGGTGTTCATGGGAGGACACCATGGAAGAAGCCACTGCTGTACAATAAAAACATTGCTATATGTCAGAAGTTTGCATAAGTGCACTTGGATGTTCCACAGAACTATTGGTAAAATATTCTGTGGACAGATTAAACTACAGTTGAGTTTTTTGGAAGGAATACACAACACTATGTGTGGAGAAAAAAAGGCACAGCACACCAACATCAAAACCTTATGTTATAAATACACTTGTTTGAACTAGGTATTGAGTTTATTTGTTATTATTAATTGATATTATATTTAAAAGATGATTGAATTGCTCCTAAACTGTACTGTTGTTAATGCATTATGCTTTTTGAAGAAATATTTATTTAATGTATAAGTGAATAGTTTGGTTTACTTTGAAGTTTAAGTTTTGACCAATAAGGTCGCTTGTTAAGCTGTGGCCAATGGGAGTTGACCTGGTTAACGGGAGGCCTGGGAAGAAAAGAGAGGGAAAGAGAAGTTGATAAAAGGATTGACGTTTTACATTAGGACGGTTGGTGAAGAAAAATTATATAAGAAGACGACAAAACTAGAACAAAACCCATACCTACTAAGACATGAAGGGAAATACCAATTTTATTTTATAAAAGAGTTGTTATAATTTTGTTAAGACTTAGTAAAGACTGAAGCTACCGTCTCATTGTGGAGGTATTTGCCAGCCTTGAGGTTAGCCTAGCATCGTGTGACACCGGGAGATAATTGCTTGGGAAGCTTAACGAGTTCATGTTCCCATGGGATATCGGTTACGGCTAAGGAGTACTGTCTGCATGGGTAGCTGTGCTTGCCTTGGACTTTGTGAGGAAACATGCATGGAACTGCCACCCTTCGCTGAGGGAATATCTACTAAGTAGTGAGTAACCACAATGTGAGGTGCTTCTGGATATTTTTGGGTGCCGTCATTTTTTTGGAGCTCCAACGCGCACCAACGGTTTATTTAAGCATACCATAATTTCCGGACTATTAAGTGCACCTGAATATAAGCCGCACCCACTGAATTTTTTTAAATATATTATTTTGAACATAAATAAGCCGCACATGTCTATAAGCCGCAGGTGCCTACCGGTACATTGAAACAAATGAACTTTACACAGGCTTTAACGAAACACGGCTTGTAGCAAAAATAAATAGGCTTTAACGAAACACGGCTTGTAACAAAAATAAATAGGCTTTAACGAAACACGGCTTGTAACAAAAAATAAAAAAATAGCAGTAAGCTTTAGTTGTCTTTTTGCACTGAGTCAAATCCTCACGCTGCTGTTTCCAACGTCTTATCATCGACTCATTAAGACCAAGCTCCCGTGCAGCAGCTCTATTTCCTTTTCCAACAGCCAGATCAATCGCCTTCAACTTGAAAGCTGCATCATATGCATTTCTCCGTGTCTTTGCCATGATGAGGGTGACAAAATGACTACCGTAATTAGAATGATGGGAAGTTTGAGAGCACTCTAAACAGTAAACAAAAAAGTTGTTTGACCTTAACCCGTTCGGCAATTTCATTGGTCTAATGAAAGCTTCATGCCGCCAAAAAACTGAGCAAGTCACAGAATGTGTTTTTTTGGAGAAAAAAAATTTGAAAGCGGGAAAAATCCATATATTAGACGCGTCATTGTTTAAGCCGCGAGGTTCAAAGCGTGGGAAAATAATTTGGACACAGGTTGTGCACGACTCATTGGGGTTTATTATTTTTTATTTCCTTTGATGTTGTGTCTGAAAATGTATTTGTGTTTGAAAATGTATTAATACACATATTGAACCTTATGTATGCTGCCTTGGTGGAGTCATTGATTGTTTCAATTTAATTTAACCTGTTAGGGCTAGGGGGCAGTATTGACACGACTGGATAAAAAACATACCCGATTTAATCTGGTTACCACTCCTACCCAGTAACTAGAATATGCATATACTTATTACATATGGATAGAAAACACCCTAAAGTTTCTAAAACTGTTTGAATGGTGTCTGTGAGTATAACAGAACTCAAATGGCAGGTCAAAACCTGAGAGATTCCTTTACAGGAAAATCTGACCATTTCTTGAACTTCTTTTCCATCTCTATCTTTTACTAAGGATCTCTGCTCTAACTTGACACTTCCTACGTCGTCCATAGGCGCTCAGAGCCCGGGAAAAACCTGAATGTCGTCATCCCAGCCCCAGGCTGAAACACACTATCGCCTTTCTCAAGTGGCCGATCAAGGGACTCTGGGCTTAGGCGCGTGACCCGACCGCCCCCGCCTTTGTGATTTTTTTCCTCTGTTTGCCGAAAAGGAGATTCCCGGTCGGAATATTATCGCTTTTCTACGAGAAAAATGGCGTAAAAATTTATTTTAAACAGCGGTTGACATGCTTCGAAGTACGGTAATGGAATATTTAGAATTTTTTTGTCACGAATTGCGCCATGCGCACGACCCTTCTTTACCATTTCGGACAGTGTCTGGAACGCACGAACAAAACGCCGCTATTCGGATATATAACGATGGATTATTTTGGATCAAACCAACATTTGTTATTGAAGTAGCAGTCCTGGGAGTGCATTCTGACGAAGACAACAAAAGGTAATGAAACTTTTATAATAGTAAATATGATTATGGTGAGTGCTAAACTTGCCGGGTGTCTAAATAGCTAGCCCGTGATGCCTGGGCTATGTACTTAGAATATTGCAAAATGTGCTTTCACCAAAAAGCTATTTTAAAATCGGACATATCGAGTGCATAGAGGAGGTCTGTATCTATAATTCTTAAAATAATTGTTATGCTTTTTGTGAACGTTTATCGTGAGTAATTTAGTAAAATGTTAGCGAATTCCCCGGAAGTTTGCGGGGGGTATGCTAGTTCTGAACGTCACATGCTAATGTAAAAAGCTGGTTTTTGATATAAATATGAACTTGATTGAACAAAACATGCATGTATTGTATAACATAATGTCCTAGGGTTGTCATCTGATGAAGATCATCAAAGGTGAGTGCTGCATTTAGCTGTCTTCTGGGTTTTTGTGACATTATATGCTAGCTTGAAAAATGGGTGTCTGATTATTTCTGGCTTGGTACTCTGCTGACATAATCTAATGTTTTGCTTTCGTTGTAAAGCCTTTTTGAAATCGGACAGTGTGGTTAGATTAACGAGAGTCTTGTCTTTAAATAGCTGTGAAATAGTCATATGTTTGAGAAATTGAAGTAATAGGATTTTTAAGGTTTTGAAAATCGCGCCACAGGCTTCAAGTGGCTGTTACGTAGGTGGGACGAATTCGTCCCGCCTAGCCCAGAGAGGTTAATGCATGGGATGGTTTATCCTGATTCAATAACAGAAATCTATAATCATTTCATCTGAAGTTAATACCCTATTGTCATAACCCTAGATAGTTTACAATAGGAATTCTTATTGGAGATGTCCTTCTCACCTAACATCCCATGCTGTTGAGATACTCTACATAAGTTAATATTGTGAGTCATATTCGAGCCTGGTGAGAGGGTTACACTTATCCCAACCGTAAAGTATGGTGGAGGGAGCATCATGGTTTGGGGCTACTTTGCTGCCTCAGTGCCTCGACAGCTTGCTATCATCGACAGAAAAATGAATTCCAAAGTTTATCAAGACATTTTGCAGGAGAATGTTAGGCTATCTGTCCACCAATTTAAGCTCAACTGAAGTTGGGTGATGCAACAGGACATCGACCCAAAACACAGAAGTAAACCAACACCAGAATGGCTTCAACAGAAGAAAATACGCCGTCTGGAGTGGCCCAGTCAGAGTCCTGACCTCAACCCGATTGAGATGCTGTGGCATGACCTCAAGAGAGCAGTTGACACCAGACAACCCAAGAATATTTCTGAACTGAAACAGTTTTGTAAAGCGGAATGGTCCAAAAATCCTCCTGACCGTTGTGCAGGTCTGATCCATAACTACAGAAAGCATTTGGTTGAGGTTATTGCTGCCAAAGGATGGTCAACCAGTTATTAAATCCAAGGGTTCACATACTTTTTCCACCCTGCACTGTGAATGTTTACACGGTGTGTTCAATAACGACATGAAAACGTATAATTGTTTGTGCGTTATTAGTTTAAGCAGACTGTGTTTGTCTATTGTTGTGACCTAGATGAAGATCAGATCAAATTTTATGACCAATTTATGCAAAAATCCAGGTATTTCCAAGGGGTTCACATACTTTTTCTTGCCACTGTATATATTTGACAGAACATAATATTTTCATTAGTTTATGATATGTAAAAACAAATAACCACTAAAACCCACAGAATTTCAAGTGTAAAATCTATTTCATTGGTGGAGTGCCTTTGTTACGACTATGATACAAAAAACATGTGCCTTGGAACACTGGAACACGACAAAACAAGTAAAAATACCCAAAACACCAAGATGCATGGTCAGTAAGACACGGTCAAATGTAGAAAATATCAGTTGCCTAAACATCAGTATAAGCGCCAAGTGTACTTGTGAATAGTGAAAATCAGCACAAAAGCAATAATCGCATTATAATGAATGTATCGATATGACTGCAGTAAAAAGTAGTCCACCATTATCAGTTATTGGACACTTTATTTGTGGCCTCGCTCTTGCTTACAGTATGGTGTGCATCTTCACACAATGGCATCAGTTGGATCTCATTTAGCTGTTATCCCTTGTCCTAACAGTCGACAAAAATCTTTGTCACTTGCAATTGCTTGCAACACTTCCCACAAACAAGTCAATTGCAGCTGAAACAGGTGTTGTAGGTTTTGTTGTGAGTTCATCTACCCACCTGGCAGTTTCTCCTCGCTGGGAGCTGTGTGCAATTTTGCTTGCACAATGGCCCGTGTGGAATCTTTGCTGTTGCCTTGGCCCTCATATATCTCTCAGGTAGCCCATGTGCCAGACTCATGATGAAGTTGGTGTTGTTCACGCAAAGCTTGAACAACAAGTGTGCATTGATAGCAGCCAAGTCAAGCATGTTGTAGAACACAGCGATAGGCCAGCGGCAAGTTCCTCCTTTCACAGAGTGCAACCGTGCCATCTGATCCAAAACATCCACACTGACCTATGGAATAGAATGAAGTAGAAAAGGTTAGGATCCTTTTCCCATACAGAAGAGCATAATGCATTGCATAAGTTTATCTATATATATGGCAATGCATATTATGTAATGTTGACATACCTTGTTCAGTTGTAGTGAGTAATAGTCTCTGGTTTTCTCTTTGTTGTGTTCCTGTAAGCGTCAACTGTCGGATGCATGATGCACATGACACAAACCTTTCTTGCCTTGCATTTGTAAAGTGCAGTATTGGGGAATCTACAGTACTCTGAAAAAATAGATTACCAAGCTACTACCTACTAACTTCACAGTGGAAGAAGTTAAGCTACGCTAAAGCTAACCTTCAGAAAAATAAAGTTTATTAACAAAAGTTACTTTGAAAAAGTAGTTCACTCCATCCAAACTACTTTTTGAAAAATTGTCATTTGAAATGTCACAGACTACAAATTGAAAGAACAAATCACTTTGGGGTCATATGTTAATAGAATGAGTTATTTAGCCTATTAAACACAAAAATTATGTTTCAAGAGAGAGTTAGGCAGGTCTGATTATTGCCCATATTTTATGTTATTTAAAAAAAAAGTAGTGTGTAGTTCCAGTAGTTAACTACTGATTGCAAAAAAATTATTAACTACTGAAAACACTACATAGATTTGAATGTCGTTCAACTACCACCAAGCTAGTGCAAAATGTAGTTAAATGAATAGTTCCCAACACTGGTATCATGTGAGTGTTGTCTTGTCATTCTTCAGCCCCGTTATGGAGTACAGCTGCTGTGCAGTTGCCATATTTTGTGCAAATGGAGGGAGCTCCCGTCTCGCTTTGTTCATGGCGCCGACCAGGCTTGTTTAATATGCATCGTCTGCTTTCCCTTGTTCATCAACTCACCCATTCTCCCCCTTTTCTCCGCTACCATATTTTACTCCATTTATTTAATCTGTTGTTATATGTGTGATATTTCAATGTAGTTTACGTTCAGTTTTGAGGTAATTATCAGGGTGATTATCAACAGGGCACGAGAAGGAGGGGCAATTGGGGAAAACCATTCAAAAAATAACATCTTTAAACTGGTTACAACTCCAGTTCTGTTTGTGATATTAAGTGTTTTATACAGACTTATCTATAAAAAGAAAGGTGCTTGCGGACTGATTACAGACTGATTATAGCCACTCACGGTCACAAACACACACACATGCATGCACATATAGGGCTGTGGCGGTCATGAAATGTTGTCAGCTGGTGATTGTCAAGCAAATAACTGCCGGTCTCACAGTAATTTACTGTTAATTAACCTCTTGGGGCTAGGTGGGACGCTAGCGTGCCACCCGTGGTGCACTCCATCAACAGCAGGTGCATTTCAAGAGCGGCAAATTTGAATCCAAATAAATGTCAAAATTCAAATTTTTCAAAAATACAACTATGTTACACCATTTGAAAGATAAACATCTCCTTAATCTAACCACGTTTTACGATTTCAAAAAGGTTTTACGGCGAAAGCATAAATTTAGAGTATGTTAGGACAGTACATTTACAAGAGTTGTGTGTAATGTTTTGTCAAGTCAAAGACAGGGTCACCAAAACCATAAAACCAGCTAAAATGATGCACTAACCTTTTACAATCTCCATCAGATGACACTCCTAGGACATTATGTTAGACAATGCATGCATTTTTAGTTCTATCAAGTTCATATTTATATCCAAAAACAGCGTTTTACTATGGCATTGATGTTGAGGAAATCGTTTCCCTCCAATAACCGGCAGTCAAGTCAGCGTAACAAATTAAATAATTAAAATTAGAAAACATTGGTAAAATATTATATTGTCATTTAAAGAATTATAGATTTACATCTCTTGAACGCAATCAACTTGCCAGATTTAAAAATAACCTTACTGGGAAATCACACTTTGCAATAATCTGAGCACTGCGCCCAGAAAAATACGCGTTGCGATACAGACTAGACGTCATGTTGGGGAGATCTAAAATCGAAAATACTATGTAAATAATCCATTACCTTTGATTCTCTTCATCAGATGTCACTTCCAGGTATCACAGGTCCATAACGAATGTAGTTTTGTTCAAAAAAGCTCATCATTTATGTCCAAAAATCTCCGTCTCGTTAGCACATGATGTAAGCCAGCCGGACTTCTCGTCATGAACGAGGGGAAAAAATATATTTCCGTTCGTTCAAACATGTCAAACGTTGTATAGCATAAATCATTAGGGCCTTTTTTAACCAGAACATGAATAATATTCAAGGTGGACGAATGCATACTCTTTTATAACGTATTGGAACGAGGGTACCCAACATGAACTCGCGCGCAAGGTGTCTAATGGGCCATCATCGTTCCATGGCTCTTGTTCGGTCAGATCTCCCTCCAGAAGACTCAAAACACTTTGTAAAGGCTGGTGACATCTAGTGGAAGCAATAGGAAGTGCCAAAATATTCCTAAACCCCTGTGTTTTTCAATGGGATAGGTTTAAAGTCAATACAACACATCAGGTATCCACTTCCTGTCAGAAAATGTCTCAGGGTTTTGCCTGCCAAATGAGTTCTGTTATACTCACAGACACCATTCAAACAGTTTTGGAAACTTTAGAGTGTTTTCTATCCATATATAATAAGTATATGCATATTCTAGTTACTGGGTAGGATTAGTAACCAGATTAAATCGGGTACATTTTTTTTATCCAGACGTGCAAATGCTGCCCCCTAGACCCAACAGGTTAACATAAACACGTTTAGTATCTGCTGCAAGGGGGGGCGAGTGAAAAAGTTTGGTAAGCCCTGCTCGAGTGCACTACAATTCCGATTATGTTTAATCCCGACACTCTGTCTAAACTGGTTTACACTGGTTTACACTCATAGCCTACAAGCAACTGATGCAGACCTTTGGAACATCTACATTTAAAAAAGTCTAATAAATCCATTTAATATAGCCTACACCATTATTTATTTTAGACAGGTATAAATCAACATGATGTGAATAAAATGTAGTCTATTTCAGATTAACAGAATAGCATACTCTGAGTTGTCCTTATGTTAGGCCCTGATATGGCTATGTTATATGGCTGTGGGCTACACTAATTCATTTTGACAAGATTTGCTTAGAATTCCGTGGCATTATTTAAAACTATTTTATAGTATGAGGAATACAATTGAACATAGTTGAATAAAATAGAACGGATACTTTCTCCAAACAATTTCCAAGGAATTGCGCACATGCGGCTATTCTGTGTTGAGCGATTAACAAAGAAACATGTCTTGCTATATGCTTAATTTAGAGTTATTTATGCAACTTTAGTTGTGAACCAAAGTTAGATTATATATTTTGATTTTTGATATATTCTAAGGCTGCATGATGAAACTCTAACGATGATTTGAAAAAAGTTGCATGAAAGGCATGAGCTCTGATTTGTTTCCTGTGCAAACTGCACACACTTCATCAGTCTCTCATTCACAATTTGACAAGCACTTCATAATATTCTCACCAGGCTTCAACTAAAAAAATCCATGCATTTTGAAGCTAAAGTAGCCAATGTGCCCTTGGGCTGAATATAATAATAATTCCCTACACCCGGCTGCCGTACTCCGAAGCACCTCTCACTCCCATGGCTCTCTCAGATATCTACATTTTTATTAGCCAATGCCCGTCACATGAGCCAGTCCTTCTCACAGTCATTTCAGCTAACAAGTAGGCTATAAGTGAAGACCGACTCATTGGGGACACAACTGCGCGCGTCCTTTTATCAAATTCCGAGGCGCATATTCATCAGCCAACAAGATGAGTAGGCCTAACGAACAGCAAAAGCAGTTACAATTCGTATGAGGAAATCAGTCCATTGAAATTAATTCATTAGGCCCTAATCTATGGATTTCATATGACTGGGAATACAGATATGCATCTGTTAGTCAGAGATACCTTAAAAGAAATGGGCCTCACTATGGGCCTCAGGACCTCATCACGGTATTTCTATGCATTCAAATTGCCATCGATAAAATGTAATTGTGTTTATTGTCCGTAGCTTAAACCTGCCCATACCATAACCCCAATGCAACCATGGGGCACTCTGTTCACAACGTTGAGCAAACTGCTCACCCACACGACGCCATGGTCTGCGGTTGTGAGGCCGGTTGAATGTACTGCCATATACTCTAAAACAATGTTGGAGGTGGCTTATAGTAGAGAAATTAACATTCAATTATCTGGCAACAGCTCTGGTGGACATTCAGCATGCAAATTCCGCATGCCAATTGCACACTCCCTCAAAATGTTAGACATCTGTGGCATTGTGTTGTGTGACAAAACTGCACATTTTAAAGTGGCCTTTTATTGTCCCAAGCAAAAGGTGCACCTGTGTAATGATCATGCTGTTTAATTGGCATCTTGGTATGCCACGCCTGTCAGGTGGATGGATTATCTTGGCAAAGGAGAAATGCTCACTAACAAGGATGTAAACAAATTTGTTCCCAAAATTTGAGAAATAAACGTTTGGAACATTTTCTGGGATCTTTTATTTCAGCTCATAAAACATGGGACCAACACTTTACATGTTACGTTTATATTTTTGTTTACTGTACTATCCCCCATAGTACAAAAGTTTACCTATTCTATAGGTCAACTTGTACTTCCTTCTGTGCAAGAAATAAATATTCCAAACATACTCTGGGACAGTTGTGGGATGTGATAGATCCCAAATTAATACAACAACTCGCATCAAAATAACTTTTAAAAGCAATGATGCTGAGGCAACAGATCAGAACATTTAGCTTAAACTGTTAATAAATGCAGCAATGCGCACACGGCAGTAGGCTATACGCGCGAATGTTCCAAAATGTAATCAGTTAGTGGGAAAACACTATTCGCAAAAGTGACTGGGCATGCGATTATGCTCATATTGCTTTATTACAAAGGTGCATTTTTATGGTGAAAATGATCTTCCCTAAACTTGAAACTCACACGCCGCCTATGTATGCCAATTGGACTCTACACCGGTTATAAAGCGGATTCATGTGCTTAATTTTAAGAAGTTATTTGGACACTTTACTTGTGATACAAACCTAATCAAAACATACAGCTCTATGGGCTAGGCCACATGAGGTGTGCGACTATGATTTTAAAAAGTCAAAAAAAAAAAGTCCTCTGCTGTTTCTTGCATTACTGCACAGAAGCTGGGCATCATTCACAAGTGATAATCCATCATTCACAAGTGATAGCTAATATTGTCACCAATTAGACTACTCTTAATTTAATGTTGACTTTCCGTATACTAAATAATATTTTGGGGAAATTAGTTTTGATTTAGAATGGACCGCCTTGGAAAAAAAGTACATGTCATCTGAGCACTTTAATATTAAATGGAGGACGCTTTTCTCGTGGTTCATTTTCTTGCCTTCCAGGTAGGCTATACAGTCCTGTTGTAATGTTGTAAAGAGAAGCAATGTGCTTACTATTAGAAAAGTTGATAAATTACATAGCCAATAGAAATGTTGTGCAACATGAGCTAATGGGCTCTCATGAAGTGTTTGATTACATTTTTTAAAAGATTTGCATTGATGTCAGCGTGATTAGAGGGATAAAAGAGAGTGCTGAGTGCCAGGCAGTTAGCAAGTTTGGTAGGCTACTAATGACCATCACCAGCATTAGAGTTTGGAGAAGTGGAATTTGACTGTGGTCATGAATCGTGACCGCCGGTGTGGCGGTAATATGGTCACCATAACAACCATATGCACACACACCACCACACACACACACCACACACACACACACACACACACACACACACACACACACACACACACACACACACACACACACACACACACACACACGCATGCACACACACATGCATGCACACATACACACTCACACATAAACAGACAGTGACATACACACACGTAAGCATGCACGCACATGCACACACACTAAATAAACAGCCACGTCAAGAGGACTGATTAAAAAGCAATGCAATTTTATCCTGCCTATCTCCTTTGATATCCCAGATACACACACTGAATATCTGAATTGAATTGTTCTGGAAGCCTTTGAAGTTTCTACGTTCTACAATTGGGAAGTTTTTGCTCATAATTTGGGCATTTAGACACGCCACCGTAAATGGCAGTGTGATGCTTAACTGGAGTCGTCTCGGAATTAGAGGCTGGATTGGAATTGACATTTCCTGTTGCTGCTGCCATGGAACCGAGGTAGGGGGAGAGAGAATTAGAGAGAGAAGGATGGGGAAGAGAAAGAGGGAGGGAGATTGAAAGGGAAAGAGTGAAAGAAAGAGAAAGAGCGTCGAGAGGGAAAGACAGGTTGGATAGAGAGAGGGGGGTGTGAGGTCTGAGTAGGGTTGCTGTAATGTCTCTCTACGAGAGATGGGTGTAGGAGTCAGGAGCAGGAGAGAAAATAATTCCAATAACCAGAGTTTAATAAAGTCCATCAAAAATCATACAGGCACCGGACAAAAATACACTGTTCAACAATGACCAAAATAATGAAATCCCAATGACATAACCTGAATGAAAAAATGATGAACAAAAACAACGTTTCCCAAACATAACACAGGGAAACGAAAAATAAACCCGCACGACACAAAGCGGGTAGAAAGAAAATAAATACCCACACTAATCAACCCAAACAAGAAACAGGTGCACAACAAAACAGACATGACTAAACGAAAAGGAAAAAAGGATCAGTGGCAGCTAGTAGACCGGCGACGACGACCCCCGAGCACCACCCGAACAGGGAGAGGCGCCACCTTCGGTGGAAATCGTGACAGTTGCAAAGAGAGGGTATATTACTGGTAACTTTTGAAGAAAAAAAGAATGACAAAGCTGTAAAACATAATCTTAAATATAAACCATCAACTTAGTGAGAACCAAAGGTGTTAAATATAAGGGTTTCAGCATGAAATATCCTTTATATATTTTTTACACACTTTTATTTATTATACAATGTCAATAAGTATTTGTTAAGTTTTTATCACCAAACTGGTGGCAGTTGTAAAAATAATTACATTTTTGTTTAGATGCTTTTTTACAAGGCTATTTTCTCTTGAAACATATTGTCTATCCACTAAAAACTTATGGACAATATGGACACAGATATATAAAACAAATGGTTACTTCAAATGGTTACTTTACAGATATATAAAAATAAGTTAATACTTTACATGACTACGTTTTTTTTGAAGTTATTCAAGTATAAATTACCAGTGTGACAATATAATGCATAGTTTAGATTACATGTTTCGCTCAAGCCAAACCCTACCAGACCTGATTCGAATGATCGACTTATCATAGCCTTCAGTCAAGGCTGTGAACAGTAGACTCAAGTGTGTAAGTGAAAACCTGCTTTAAGGTAATAGCGTTCACTGTTGCTTCGAGAGGCCGGTTTCCATGTCATCTCCCGATGTTTTCAGACATCAGAATGTCAAATACTGACTTGTATCACGTGTGACCTAGCTGGGCATGTCAACATACACATTAAAGTACATGGATATACAATCATTAATATTTACAATTATGCACGTATATTCCCATCTCAACTTTTTACTTTTCGATGTCAACACAGACATAAGAGTAGTTTCGATTTTTTTTAAATTCTCCCCAATTTCATGTATCCAATTGGTAGTTACAGTCTTGTCTCATCGCAGCAACTCCCATACGGACTCGGGAGAGGTGAAGGTTGAGAACCGTGCATCCTCTGAAACACAACCATGCTTCTTGACACAATGTCCACTTAACCCAGAAGCACTAATGTGTCAGAGGAAACATCACACACCTGGCTACCATGTCAGTGTGCACTGCACCATAGGAGTCACTAGTGCACAATGGGACAAGGACATCCCTGCCAGCCAAACCCTCCCCTAACCCGGACGACACTGGGCCAATTGTGCACCGCCCCATGGGTCTCCCGGTCGCAGCCAGCTGTGACAGAGCCTGGACTCAAACCCAGAATCTCTAGTGGCACAGATAGCACTGCAATGCAGTGCCTTGGATCACTGCGCCACTCGGGAGGCCTAGAGTAGTGTTTCCAACGTGTCTCTGTGTAAACATTACAGCACTAGAGTTGTCTCAGCTCCATTATTTCTACACTACATGCTGGAAGAACTCTGTAGAGCAGGATTCCCCAACTGGCGGTCCACAGGTGTCACGACCGTCGTATGAATAATTGTACCAAGGCGCAGCGTGAGTAGAGTTCCACATTTTAGTGATAATGAAACTTCCAAAACAACAAAGATATAATGATTGTAAAATATGTAGCGCACATAGGCCCTCATACAAACAAAACAATATCCCACATCGCAGGTGGGAAAAAGGACACACTAAGTTTGATCCCCAATTAGAGGTAACGATTATCATCTGCTTCTAATTGGGAAACATACACACACACCAACATAGAAATATAATACCTAGAGACTCCCCTAGTCACGCCCTGACCTAAAACACCATAGAGAACCCCGAGGGCTCTCTATGGTCAGGGTGTGACAGTACCCCCCCCCCCCCCCCCAAAGGTACAGACTCCGACCGCAAAACCTGAAACTAGATGGGGAGGGTTAGGGTGGGCAACTAGCATCGGTGGCGGCTCCGGTGCAGGACGTAGCACCTGCTCAGACCGCAGACCCGGCCATGGAGCCGGGCTGAATGCCATGCCTGGACTGGGCACCAGTGCAGAGGAAGGTTCCGGCCATGGAGCGGGACTGGACGCCGTGCCTGGACTGAGCACTGGCGCAGAGGAAGGCGCAGGCCATGGAGCGGGACTGGATGCCGTGCCTGGACTGAGCACTGGCACAGAGGAAGGCTCCGGCCATGGAGCGGGACTGGACACCGTGCCTGGACTGGACACCGGCGCAGAGGAAGGCTGCGCCCATGGAGCGGGACTGGACGCCGTGCCTGGACTGAGCACTGGCGCAGAGGAAGGCTCCGGCCATGGAGCGGGACTGGACGCCGTGCCTTTACTGGGCATCGGCGCAGAGGAAGGCTCCGGCCATGGAGCGGGACTGGACACCGTGCCTGGTCTGGGCATCGGCGCAGTGGAAGGCTCCGGCCATGACACCGGCGCAGGAAGCTCCGGGCCGTGGACCGTCACTGGAGGCTCCGGACCATGGACCGTCACTGGAGGCTCTGAACCGTCACTGGAGGCTCTGGACTGTGAACCATCGCTGGAAGCTCTGGACTGTGAATCGTCGCTGAAGGTTCCGAGCTGTAGACCATCGCTGGAGACTCCGGACTGTACTCACGCACTGGTGGACGAGTGTGGGGAGCCGGCACAGGATGTACTGGGCTGGGAAGGCGCACTGGAAGCTTGGTGCATGGAGCTGGCACAGGTTGCACCGGACTGATGACACGCTCCTCAGGGCGTGTGAGTGGAGCCGGCACAGGTTGCACCGGGCTGATGACACGCTCCTCAGGGCGAGTGTGGGGAGCCGGCACAGGACGAACCGGGCTGGGAAGGTGCACTGGAGGCCTGGTGCGTGGAGCCGGCACAGGTTAAACTGCACTGATGACACGCTCCTCAGGGCAAGTGCGGGGAGCCGGCACAGGACGTACCGGGCTGGGAAGGCGCACTGGAGGCCTGGTGCGTGGAGCCGGCACAGGTTGCACCGGACTGATGACACGCTCCTCAGGGCGAGTGCGGGGAGCCGGCACAGGACGTACCGGGCTGGGAAGGCGCACTGGAGGCCTGGTGCGTGGAGCCGGCACAGGTTGCACCGGACTGATGACACGCTCCTCAGGGCGAGTGCGGGGAGCCGGCACAGGACGTACCAGGCTGGGAAGGCGCACTGGAGGCCTGGTGCATGGAGCCGGCACAGGTTGCACCGGACTGATGACACGCTCCTCAAAACGCCTGCGCTGCAGCATACTCCTAGCCAACACCTCTCGCCGATATCCTTCCTCAAACTGCTCCATCGATCCCCAGACGGTCTCTGGCTCTCTCCTCGGCTCGGCCGACCGCCCCTTGTGCCCCCCCCCAAAAAAATCTTTGGGTTGCCCTTGGGCTGTTTGTGGCCGCGGACCCCGGCATCGTCACTGTCCTCCCGGCGTCGTCACTGTCCTCCCGGCGTCGCCAAGGAAGGGTCTCACATCGACCTAGTATCTCTTCCCATGACCAACTCTCCTTTACCTCCTGGGCACGCTGCTTGGTCCTATAAAGGTGGGATACGACCGTCGTATGAATAATTGAACCAAGGCGCAGCGTGAGTAGAGTTCCACATTTTAATGATAGTGAAACTTCCAAAACAACAAAGATATAACGATCGTGAAATACGTAGCGCACATAGGCACTCAAACAATATCCCACATCGCAAGTGGGAAAAAGGACACACTAAGTATGATCCCCAATTAGAGGTCACAATTATCAGCTGCCTCTAATTGGGAACCATACACACACACCAATATAGAAATATAATACCTAGAAACCCCCCTAGTCACGCCCTGACCTAAAACACCATAGAGAACCCCGAGGGCTCTCTATGGTCAAGGCGTAACAACAGGTTTTATTTGCTTAGCAGTTAATTAAGAGTGTTTGGCCAGTAACTGAAAGGTCGCTGGTTCTAATCCTCCGGCAAGCTGCAAAAATCATCCTTTCTGCCCTTGAGCAAGGCATCAACAACTGCTTCCCAGGCGCCGTGGGCGTCGATTAACCTCTTACATCTAGACGTTCCGCTAGCGGAACACCTGCTCCAATATCCAATGATAGGCGTGGCGCGAATTACAAATTCCTCAAAAATACAAAAACTTCAATTTTTCAAACATATGACTATTTCACAGCATTTTAAAGACAAGACTCTCCTTTATCTAACCACACTGTCCAATTTCAAAAAGGCTTTACAGCGAAAACAAAACATTAGATTATGTCAGCAGAGTACCAAGCCAGAAATAATCAGACACCCATTTTTCAAGCTAGCATATAATGTCACAAAAACCCAGAAGACAGCTAAATGCAGCACTAACCTTTGATGATCTTCATCAGATGACACACCTAGGACATTATGTTATACAATACATGTATGTTTTGTTCAATCAAGTTCATATTTATATCAAAAAACAGCTTTTTACATTAGCATGTGACGTTCAGAACTAGCATACCCCCCGCAAACTTCCGGGGAATTTGCTAACAATTTACTAAATTACACACGATAAACGTTCACAAAAAGCATAACAATTATTTTAAGAATTATAGATACAGAACTCCTCTATGCACTCGATATGTCCGATTTTAAAATAGCTTTTTGGTGAAAGCACATTTTGCAATATTCTAAGTATATAGCCCAGCCATCACGGGCTAGCTATTTAGACACCCGGCAAGTTTAGCCTTCACCAAAATCAGATTTACTATTATAAAAGTTTGATTACCTTTTGTTGTCTTCATCAGAATGCACTCCCAGGACTGCTACTTCAATAACAAATGTTGGTTTGGTCCAAAATAATCCATCGTTATATCCGAATAGCGGCGTTTTGTTCGTGCGTCCCAGACACTATCCGAAATGGTAAATCAGGGTCGTGCGCATGGCGCAATTCGTGACAAAACATTTCTAAATATTCCATTACCGTACTTCGAAGCATGTCAACCGCTGTAAAAAAGCGATAATATTCCGACCGGGAATCTCCTTTTCGGCAAACAGAGGAAAAATCACAAAGACGGGGGCGGCCAGGGCACGCGCCTAAGCCCACAGTCCCTTGATCGGCCACTTGAGAAAGGCAATAATGTGTTTCAGCCTGGGGCTGGGATGACGACATTCAGGTTTTTCCCGGGCTCTGAGCGCCCATGGAAGACGTAGGAAGTGTCACGTTAGAGCAGAGATCCTTTGTAAAAGATAGAGATGGCAAAGAAGTTCAAGAAATGGTCAGACAGGCCACTTCCTGTAAAGGAATCTCTCAGGTTTTGACCTGCCATTTGAGTTCTGTTATACTCACAGACACCATTCAAACAGTTTTAGAAACTTTGGAGTGTTTTCTATCCAAAGCCAATAATTATATGCATATTCTAGTTACTGGGCAGGAGTAGTAACCAGATTAAATCGGGTACGTTTTTTATCCAGCCGTGAAAATACTGCCCCCTAGCCATAACAGGTTAAGGCACCACTCTGATTCAGTGGGGTTGGGTTAAATGCAGAAGATACATTTAGGCTAAATGCATTCAGTTGTGCAACTGACTTGGTCTTCCAATTTTTCTGAGAAAATACTTTTTTTTATTGTGTTTATATTTTTTATTGTTGGACATAGAAGACTGTAAAAACACCAGCAAATCAGCTCCAAGTGATTAAAATTCAGGAAATCTGTTCCAAAGTATTCACACACATAATACGGAGATTTACTGTATTTGAATGTATTCAAATGCAAGCAGGTTTTGAAATTATTATATTTTTGTCAAATATTACATCTGTTTGGCCGCCTTCCTGTCAATTTGCAGTCTACAAAATTATTTGTAATTATGTTCCTGCCCCCTGACCATCCGCTCCAGAAAAAATCGTCCTGCGGCTGAATCTAGTTGATGATCCCTGCTGTAGAGGAAAATGAAACATACATAATAGTCAAACACACATGCACAGAAATTGCACACACAGACGGTCGCTCATACACAGACACACACACACACACACACACACACACACACACACACACACACACACACACACACACACACACACACACACACACAGACACACACACACACACACACACACACACACACACACACACACACACACACACACACACACACACACACACACACACACACACACACACACACACAGACACACACACACACACACACACACACACACACACACACACACACACACACACACACACACACACACACACACACACACACACACACAACCCCCCCCCAACCCCCTCCTCATACACACACCTTACTTATAAATCTCCAGTACCACGCCTCATCACTGGGTCTACAAGCCTGTATAATACCGTGTTAGCAAAGGCAGGTGTAGTCTAATTATAAGGACTGGGGGAGTGCTGCTCCCTCCAAAGCAATTAACTCCTCTCCCAGGCCGGTTGATTTGAGCATTGAGTTGACTCGCTCCCAACCGATTGTGACAAACTCCTCCCCATCCACTGTTTAATCCACAGTTCCCCCTCCCTCCTTACAATACTACAGTAACTGATGTGTCAATTTCCATATGATAAAAACCACAACAGATACGGAGGGAAGGCGGGAGGGAGGGAACTTTCAATAAATTCCCTGGTTTTCCAAAAATCCTGGTTGAGGAATCTGGATTTACTACTTATTCCCTCCTGATTATAGGAATCTTCCAATTAGAATATCAGGAAAACCAGGGAATTTATTGAAAGTTCCCAGAATTTTCCAACCCTAGTCACCAATCCTTTGATGGAGTCAGTAACTAACTTCTTGAAAGTGCAGAGGATACAACTGATGTCATGTTTGACTCGACATGATGTGCCACATGAGGTGTGATTCAAACAGAGACAGAGCTAGAAAGAGAGAGAGAGAGAGAGAGAGAGAGATTGTGTGTGTGTGTGTGTGTGTGTGTGTGTGTGTGTGTGTGTGTGTGTGTGTGTGTGTGTGTGTGTGTGTGTGTGTGTGTGTGTGTGTGTGTGTGTGTGTGTGTGTGTGTGTGTGTGTGTGTGTGTGTGCGCGTGCGTGTGTGTGTGTGTGTGTGTGAGAGAGAGTAAGAATGTGGGGATGGGATAAGAGGAAGGGTTGCCAGAGAATGGCATTTCATTGTCAGAAGGGTTTCTCTTCCACTGGGCTTTGGCAGGCCTGATAAAAGCCCTGATTGTGTTTGTGTTTCTACATGCGCATGTGTGTATGTGTGTGCAAAGTTTGCGTAAGTGTATGTGTAAGTGCGTGCATAAAGGTCCGTCTGTGTGTGCGCGTGTCACACCAGACCTGGGTTAAAATATTATTTAAGGTATTTCAATTGGTTTTAGGAGTATTTGAAATAATGTATTTAGAAATACTTTTTTGGAAATAGTTTAAATTACTTCAAATTAAGGCAGCTATTTTGGCCACATTATTTGAAAATACTCAAATATACAGAACAATATACACTGCTCAAAAAATAAAGGGAACACTAAAATAACACATCCTAGATCTGAATGAATAAAATAATCTTATTAAATACTTTTTTCTTTACATAGTTGAATGTGCTGACAACAAAATCACACAAAAATAATCAATGGAAATCCAATTTATCAACCCATGGAGGTCTGGATTTGGAGTCACACTCAAAATTAAAGTGGAAAACCACACTACAGGCTGATCCAACTTTGATGTAATGTCCTTAAAACAAGTCAAAATGAGGCTCAGTAGTGTGTGTGGCCTCCACGTGCCTGTATGACCTCCCTACAACGCCTGGGCATGCTCTTGATGAGGTGGCGGATGGTCTCCTGAGGGATCTCCTCCCAGATCTGGACTAAAGCATCCGCCAACTCCTGGACAGTCTGTGGTGCAACGTGGCGTTGGTGGATGGAGCGAGACATGATGTCCCAGATGTGCTCAATTGGATTCAGGTCTGGGGAATGGGCGGGCCAGTCCATAGAATCAATGCCTTCCTCTTGCAGGAACTGCTGACACACTCCAGCCACATGAGGTCTAGCATTGTCTTGCATTAGGAGGAACCCAGGGCCAACCGCACCAGCATATGGTCTCACAAGGGGTCTGAGGATCTCATCTCGGTACCTAATGGCAGTCAGGCTACCTCTGGCGAGCATATGGAGGCTGTACAGCCCCCCAAAGAAATGCCACCCCACACCATGACTGACCCACCGCCAAACCGGTCATGCTGGAGGATGTTGCAGGCAGCAGAACATTCTCCACGGCGTCTCCAGACTCTGTCACGTCTGTCACATGTGCTCAGTGTGAACCTGCTTTCATCTGTGAAGAGAACAGGGCGCCAGTGGCGAATTTGCCAATCTTGGTGTTCTCTGGCAAATGCCAAACGTCCTGCACGGTGTTGGGCTGTAAGCACAACCCCCACCTGTGGACGTCGGGCCCTCATACCACCCTCATGGAGTCTGTTTCTGACCGTTTGAGCAGACACATGCACATTTGTGGCCTGCTGGAGGTCATTTTGCAGGGCTCTGGCAGTGCTCCTCCTGCTCCTCCTTGCACAAAGGCGGAGGTAGCGGTCCTGCTGCTGGGTTGTTGCCCTCCTACGGCCTCCTCAACGTCTCCTGATGTACTGGCCTGTCTCCTGGTAGCGCCTCCATGCTCTGGACACTACGCTGACAGACACAGCAAACCTTCTTGCCACAGCTCGCATTGATGTGCCATCCTGGATGAGCTGCACTACCTGAGCCACTTGTAGACTCCGTCTCATGCTACCACTAGAGTGAAAGCACCGCCAGCATTCAAAAGTGACCAAAACATCAGCCAGGAAGCATAGGAACTGAGAAGTGGTCTGTGGTCACCACCTGCAGAACCACTCCTTTATTGGGGGTGTCTTGCTAATTGCCTATAATTTCCACCTGTTGTCTATTCCATTTGCACAACAGCATGTGAAATGTATTGTCAATCAGTGTTGCTTCCTAAGTGGACAGTTTGATTTCACAGAAGTGTGATTGACTTGGAGTTACATTGTGTTGTTTAAGTGTTCCCTTTATTTTTTTGAGCAGTGTATCTTATTTTGACAATTTTCTCACATCAGAAAAATAATCTTGCAGCAACAGGAGATGTGAATTCTTATGTGGATTATAATTAATGGACATTTTTTTAGGGATTGATAAATGTTTTGTTCGAGCAAATCACATCTGGAATTTTTAAGTGGAAATTACAAACCTTAGAAGCCTTTTTTGAACCTTGAATAAACTACAAGTTTGGATTTTCTGCTGCGCAAGAAAATTCTCTGCGATAACAATGTAATCAAATTAATATTGTACATCTGTGAGGGGTTCCTGAGTCGCGCAGCAGTCTAAGGCACAGCATCTCAGTGCTAGAGGCGTCACTACAGGCCCTGGTTCAATTCCAGGCTGTATCACAACCGGCTGTGATTGGGAGTCCCATAGGGCAGCTGACAACTGGCCCAGCATGATTAGGGTTTGGTCAGGGTAGGCCGTAATTGTAAATAAGAATTTGTTCTTAACTGACTTGCCTAGTTAAATAAAATAAAATGTAACCCAGGTCTGTAGCCTTGTAGTGTACCACACTCTTGTTACCTTGGCTCACAATTTTATATTATGTTGAGAAAATGATTGATTGAATATACAAAAAACAAACTGTGTAAATCATGAAACATTGATCTGACAAAGGAGTACATCTCTGAAACTCATCAGAAAACTATCTATATTTTTCTATGGTATAGGACAAGCCAGTAACTTTTGCATCAAATTAATGAACTGTGTCTGGTCACACACAGACATAAGGTGGACACCTGTGGATTCAAGCCTAACAATAGCCATTTACGTATCCCCCAGTTGCGTATATACACTGAACAAAACTATAAACACAACATGTAAAGTGTTGGTTCCATGTTTAATAAGCTAAAAATATAAGATCCCCAAAATATTCCATACACACAAAAAGCTGATTTCTCCCTGTTTGTGAGCATTTCACCTTTTCCAAGATAATCCATCCACCTGACAGGTGTGGCATATCAAGAAGCTGATTAACCAGCATGACCATTACACAGGTGCACCTTGTGCTGGGGACAATAAAAGGCCACTCTAAAATGTGCAGTTTTGTCACACAACACAATGCCACAGATGTCTCAAGTTTTGATGGAGTGTGCAATTGGCATGCTGACTGCAGAAATGTCCACCAGAGCTTTTGGCAGAGAATTGAATGATAATGTTTCTACCATAAGCCACCTCCAAAGTTGTTTTATAGAATTTGTCAGTATGTCTTACCTGCCTCACAACTGCAGACCATGTGTATGGCATCATGTGGGCGAGCGGTTTGCTGATGTCAACGTTGTGAACAGAGTGCCCCATGGTGGTGGTGGGGCTATGGTATGGGCAGGTATAAGCTACGGACAATGAATACAATTGCATTTTATCGATGGCAATTTGAATTCACAGAGATACCGTCATGAGATCCTGAGGCCCATTGTCGTGCCATTCATCCACCGCCATCGCCTCATGTTTCAGCATGATAATGCACGGCCCCATGCTGCAAGGATCTGTACACAATTCCTAGAAGCTGAAAATGTCCCAGTTCTTCCATGGCCTGCATACTAACCAGACATGTCACCCATTGAGCATGTTTGGGATGCTCTGAATTGACGTGAACAACAGTGTGTTCCAGTTCCAGCCAATATCCAGCAACATCGCACACCCATTGAAGAGTAGTGGGACAACATTCCACAGGCCACAATCAACAGCCTAAACAACTCTAAGGGAAGGATATATGTCGCGCATGAGGCAAATGGTGGCCACACCAGATACTGACAGTTTTTTTGATCCACATCCTTACTTTTTTTTTTTAAAGGTATCTGTGACCAACAGATGCATATCTGTATTCCCAGTCGTGTTAAATCCCTAGATTAGGTCTTAATTCATTTATTTTAATTGACCGATTTCCTTATATGAACTGTAACTCAGTCAAATCTTTGCAATTGTTGCATGTTGCATTTATATTTTTGTTCATTTTTTTTAATAGTGTATTCACATATTTTTTTAAGTACACTACATGAACAAAAGTATGTAGACACCTGCTCGTCAAATATTTCATTCAGAAATCATGGGCATTAAAATGGAGTTGGTCCCCCCTTTGCTGCTATAACAGCCTCCACTCCTCTGGGAAGGCTTTGCACTAGATGTTGGAACATTACTGCGGGGACTTGCTTCCATTCAGCCACTAGAGTTAGTGAGGTTGGGCACTGATGTTGGGCGATTAGGCCTGGCTCGCATTCATCCCAAAGGTGTTCGATGCAGTTGAGGTCAGGGCTCTCTGCAGGCCAGTCAAGTCCTTCCACACCGATCTTGACAAACCATTTTGTACCTCGCTTTGTGCGTTTCCACTGCTCCAGAGTCCAATGGCGGTGAGCTTTACACCACTCCAGCCGACGCTTGGCATTGCGCGTGGTAATCTTACGCTTGTGTGTGCTTGCTCGGCCATGGAATCTCATTTCATGAATCTGCCGACAAACAGTTCTTGTGCTGACATTGCTTCCAAGGGCAGTTTGGAACTCGGTAGTGAGTGTTGCAACCGAGGACAGAAGATTTTTACGCTCTACGGGCTTCAGCACTCGGCGGCCCCATTTTGTGAGGTTATGTAGCCTCCCAATTCACGGCTGAGCCGTTGCTGCTCCTAGACATTTCCACTTCACAATAATAGCACTTACAGTTGACCAGGGCAGCTCTAGCAGGGCATAAATTTGACAAACTGACTAGTTGGAAAAGTGGCATCCTATGACGGTTCCACATTGAAAGACACTGAGCTCTTCAGGAAGGCCATTTTACTGCCAATGTTTGACTATGGAGATTGCATGGCTGTGTGCTCAATTGTATACACCTGTCAGCAAAGGGTGTGGCTGAAATAGCCGGATCCACTAATTTGAAAGGTTGTCCACATAGTTTTGTATATACTGTATAGTGTATATACATTTCTTTTTTTTTTTTTCAAGGTTTTAAACAATATTAGGTTAGGGCTCGATTCAATCCGTATCGCAGAAGTTCAGCGTTATAGCGTAATTGAAATTTAAAGGTAATTTCCGATTGAGCCGACATACGCTGTATGCAGCATTTACCATGAATGCAGTCTCCACTAACGTGGGACATTGCCTTTAAATTTATATCGCTTTGTTATGCAGATCTTCAGCGCTATGGATTGATTTGAGCCCTTAGTGTGTGAATCAGATGCATTTTTATTGAGCTACATTTTCAAATCCAATCCCAAGAAATTATAATCAAGGACAATGAGACACAATGACAATTTAGATTGCAGGTGTACTACATTTTATTAAGTGAATATGATGATAATAGACCAAAAAATGTAATGGTAATACATTTAGTCAATACAATCACATGCAATGAAACAGTACTCACCCACCATGACTATCTGAAAAGTTCAGGGAGATTGGTTGATGTCAGTTGAGTTCAGTCCCTATCCTCATTAGACCATCTGTCTCTTCTGATTGGTTTCCTCCGACTCAGGGCAAGGGGCTGATTCCCATGTCCTCTTTCGGGCATACCTTTTTCACATCTGATCTGATAATAATACAAATAACAATACATTTACTTTTAATGTCACCCAAGGCCCTTGTAGCCTACAAAGAAAAAAACTAAAAGCACAAAAACAAAGTGGAAATACATTATTAAAAGCAGAGCCAAAGATAGAATACCTCTACAGTTTCATCCAGGATGTGCAACTCGAAGCTCACTCTGCCTCATCCTCTTACAGGGGACCCATGGTTACATAGGGACAAGGAAACTGTCAGAGTCCTCTGATTGCGTCTTTCTCTTGGAGGACAGGCCTTCTGTCTGAAAGCCTCCTGGGCAACCAGAAGTGGATGATTATGTGTCTCTCTTTCGGGAGACGCTTTGCCTCATAGAGGTGTCCTCCTCTGATCTCCCTCTTGAATGGTGAGCTCTCTGGCTGGGTGCTGTCTGGTTGAGTCCCTGCTGTGGCTGAATCCATGCTCCTGAACCAGGTGACCCATGCTGGCACCACAACAGGGGCAAGGACACTGTCAGACCCTCTGGTGATCTCAAGGCTGGAGCTCTGGGGCTCTTCATGGTGCTCGCGTATCATGGTCTCCATGATCTTTAGGAGCGTGGTCACTGACCAGCCAGGTCTTTCGAGATTGACGTCGATATTGGAATATCCATGTCCTGAGGACGTCATGAAATGCCTTCAAAACAGGCCAGTAGGGGCAACAGTGAGTGCTATTACCATCAAGTAGGCTTGGATTTTGCTCAGGCATTGTGGATGTGGGTGGTGGACATGCATACTCCTGTGACTCTGGATCAGAAGTTTATGTATTTGATCCCAGTCGTGGACACTGGATTTTTATTTTTTATTTTAACCCTATCCCAAACCTTAACCCTTACCATAACCATTTGGAATGAGTGCCTAAACTTTACCCTTCTAAATTTGGCATTTAGAGAAATGGAACGATACACAGCAACAGGAGGAACCTCCTGATCCCATGACTCTGGATCAGAAGGTTGTGTGTTTGATCCCAGTCATGGACACAGTTTTTTTATTTTAACCTCTTTTTATTTATTTACCTTTATTTTAACAAGGAAGTCATTTTGAGACTATTGTCTCTTTTACAAATGAGCCCTGCACAATACCAAAATAAGCACATACAACAGGCAAGTATAGATATGCATAAAGATAGACAATATACACATTAAATACACATTAAGATACAAAACACAGTCAATTAAAACAAACACATTCTTCAAAGGATCCAATGGAAACATATTTTTATTATTATTCCAAACATAGGGTGCAAGGAAATTAAAGGCTGATTTACTTCAATCTTTAGACACCAAAGGAGTCTCCAAAGTTAACCAACCCTGTAAACGGGTTTGAAAACTTGTCATTTTAAAGCTTAACAGTGATGTCAGGTAAGTCAGAAGCTTATGGAGCAGGGCTTTGTAAACAAAAAGAGCGTAATGATGTGATCTACATGACTTTAAAGAAGTCCAGCCAGCCTTGTCACATCCAGGTCAGCAGTAGGTGCAATTGCGTACATAATAGTATCATCCGCATATCGATGAAATGTAAAAAAAATAATAATTACAGACTGACCAATAACATTTATATAAAACGTGAAAAGAACAGGTCCTAGTATCGACCCCTGCAGAACACCTTTATGTACTCTACCTCAAGAAATTCAAACCCATCAATCATGATGGCCTGAGTTCTGTCACTAAGATAATCATAAATCCATGAGTAGGCGTCAGAGCCCAATCAAGGACAACTTGTTCAATAACATAGCATGATCAACAGCTTTTGACAGGTCCACAAACAAGGCAGCACAATTAATTTTAGCATCTAAAGAATTGACAATATCATTAACAACTAATGTGGTGCTGTGATAGTGCTGTGCCCTGGCCTAAACCCACATTGATTTATATTCAAAATACCATGTTGCGAAAGTTGTGACTCTTAGGCTAGACATGGAAACCTGCAGATGGTATGATAATTATCTAGATCACTACTCTCCCAGCCCTTATGGAGTGGTAGCACATAAGCTGTTTTCCATACTTTAGGAATATTTCCTGATAATAATGTTAGATTTAAGATATAAGATATGGGTTACACAGCCAACAATGAGGTGGGAAGCACACTTGAGCATTCCCGGCTGATCAGTGGGTCAGCCCCTGTGGATTTCTTGGTATCTAAAGCAAGTAAGTCATGAAGGACTTATTTTCTGTGAATTGCCAAAATGCAAAAACTTGACTTCTGTTTTCCAAATCAATCTGCAAAAGTTCCAAATCAGCATTTAGCCCACTCTTAAAGGCGCTGCATTGTCAATCCGACGTCGGCATTGGCAGTGCAGTATTCACGGTGCTACGGCCTCTGCAGAAGTCAGAGCATTCATACTTCTTCCGCTTCGCAGAGCAGCACAGAGCTGCTGCGAAGGAAGTTGTCAAGAAAGTGAGTTTGTGCTTATACATGACCTCCCGCCCTTACCTACTGTCAACCAATCATGTCAATGCGGAGCTATACGGAGCCCTCTGCATTGTTAGAAAATTTGAGAGGCATATGCCCATGCGGTACGGAGCTTGATTTGGCCTCTGCATGCCTTCATACAATTTGGCCTCTGTCACAGCCTCCATACGAAGCCTCCGACCACATTTTCGGATCAAGCATAAATTGGCTTTTAGAGATTGTAGGGCTAGACGCTCTTTCAAAAAAATAGCTTGCTGAAATAAAATGACGATTAAATGCATCAATTATGACATTTTTGTCTGTAATGGGGCAAGTCTGAATTAATTTGTGGGGGCAGTTTTCCATTTTTCCAGATTCTTCTTACAATCAGAATGAGTGGTTACATAATAATCAAATGTAGCCTTTATAATTAGTCTTAGACATTGATTCCTTAGTTGCCTTGAAGTTTGCCAATCCGGGTCTAAGCCTATGTTTCTGGACTTGACCCAGGCAACATTTATCTTACAAATGACTTCAGATAATTCAGAACTGAATCAGGCATTCAATCTACCTTTAACTCTCAGAGTTTTAAAGAGAGCATGATTATCTACAATAGTGTTGAAGACATTTACAAAAAAGCTTGAAGCTAAATCAGGTTCAGAAATAGCTGAGATACAATCAAGGTCACTAAAATAAACATAATGTAAAAAAGCTTGTTCAAGTTTTTAAAGTTCCTCTTAGTGATGACAGGAGGCTTAGATTTATGCATTCTCACATCTCTGAAACAGTCACCTGGGCAATGGTCACTAAAATCCAGTGAGAAAACTCCATTAGCAACATATTTATCTGGAGTATTAGTCAAAATAAGATCAATCAAGGGAGATTTCGATGGATCTTTAGGATTCGGCTGTGTAGGCTCAGTTATCAGCTGAGAGGTTTAGCTCAGAGCAAATATCTTTCAGCATATCTGACTAGGGCTGTTATAGTGACTAGTTGCGGGGACCATATTACTGCCACACTAGCAGTCTGTCACGTCCTGACCAGTAAAAGGGGTTATTTGTTATTGTAGTTTGGTCAGGGCGTGGCAGGGGGTGTTTGTTTTGTGTGTTTCGAGGTTTTGATGTATGTTCTATATTTTCTATTTCTATGATCATTCTATGTTCCCTATCTATGTGTTGTATTTCTTTGTTTTGGCCTGGTATGGCTCTCAATCAGGGACAGCTGTACATCATTGTCGCTGATTGGGAGCCATACTTAGGTAGCCCTTTTTCCACCTGTCTTTTGTGGGAAGTTGATTTTGCATTGCTGTTAGTAGCCTGCGAAACTGTTCGTTCGTTGTGTTGTTCATTGTTTTTGCTGGTTCACTGTTTATATTAAAATATGATGAACCCAACCCACGCTGCGCCTTGGTCTCACTCTAACGACGGACGTTGCACAGTCATAAGTCATGACCACAGTAAACTTCCTTGTGACTGTTGAATCTCCTTTTATGCACTCTGGACATGCTTTGGTAGTACCCAACTTGCAAACTACCATCAGGCCCTAATGACCTGGTACGCAGGGCTGTATTTTCCCTCTAACCACTCTGACATCAATGCAAATGCAATCTAAAATCACATCAAACACTTGTCATCAAAACGTCAACAGCAGGTTGAAACTGTGTAAAACATGGTCGTAGTGGATGTTGTTTCAAATCCTAACACAACAAAATGGACAGCGCGTTCTAAGGTGATGATTAATTCATTACACCCATACACATATTAGAGCTTATACATGAGCCCAAGCCCGAAAAAAAAAAAAAGGAATAAAAATGATTACTGTGCCATCACACATTACATAGCCTACCACATATTACGCATGGCAGAAAAACAAAACAAAACTGATTTAAGATGTCTTTGGTACATAATTGGTCTAGCCTATACTCCAAAACGAAACAAATTTGAGTAATTGCCTTTTGAGTGTGGACTGTATGTATTATTATGCCCTAGCCAATGCTGTTGGTTCATTGATTTTGTTGGGCAGTTCACAGCCAGCCTAACCTGTTATGGCTAGGGGGCAGTATTTTCACGGCTGGATAAAAAATGTACCCGATTTAATCTGGTTACTACTCCTGCCCAGTAACTAGAATATGCATATAATTATTGGCTTTGGATAGAAAACACTCCAAAGTTTCTAAAACTGCTTGAATGGTGTCTGTGAGTATAACAGAACTCAAATGGCAGGTCAAAACCTGAGAGATTCCTTTACAGGAAGTGGCCTGTCTGACCATTTCTTGAACTTCTTTGCCATCTCTATCTTTTACAAAGGATCTCTGCTCTAACGTGACACTTCCTACGTCTTCCATGGGTGCTCAGAGCCCGGGAAAAACCTGAATGTCGTCATCCCAGCCCCAGGCTGAAACACATTATCGCCTTTCTCAAGTGGCCGATCAAGGGACTGTGGGCTTAGGCGCGTGCCCTGGCCGCCCCCGTCTTTGTGATTTTTCCTCTGTTTGCCGAAAAGGAGATTCCCGGTCGGAATATTATCGCTTTTTTACGAGATAAATTGCATAAAAATTGATTTTAAACAGCGGTTGACATGCTTTGAAGTACGGTAATGGAATATTCAGAAATGTTTTGTCACGAATTGCGCCATGCGCACGACCCTGATTTACCATTTCGGATAGTGTCTGGGACGCACGAACAAAATGCCGCTATTCGGATATAACGATGGATTATTTTGGACCAAACCAACATTTGTTATTGAAGTAGCAGTCCTGGGAGTGCATTCTGACGAAGACAACAAAAGGTAATCAAACTTTTGTAATAGTAAATCTGATTTTGGTGAAGGCTAAACTTGCCGGGTGTCTAAATAGCTAGCCCGTGATGGCTGGGCTATGTACTTAGAATATTGCAAAATGTGCTTTCACCAAAAAGCTATTTTAAAATCGGACATATCGAGGGCATAGAGGAGTTCTGTATCTATAATTCTTAAAATAATTGTTATGCTTTTTGTGAACGTTTATCGTGAGTAATTTAGTAAATTGTTAGTAAAATGTTAGTATGCTAGTTCTGAACGTCACATGCTAATGTAAAAAGCTGTTTTTTGATATAAATATGAACTTGATTGAACAAAACATGCATGTATTGTATAACATAATGTCCTAGGTGTGTCATCTGATGAAGATCATCAAAGGTTAGTGCTGCATTTAGCTGTCTTCTGGGTTTTTGTGACATTATATGCTAGCTTGAAAAATGGGTGTCTGATTATTTCTGGCTTGGTACTCTGCTGACATAATCTAATGTTTTGCTTTCGCTGTAAAGCCTTTTTGAAATCGGACAGTGTGGTTAGATAAAGGAGAGTCTTGTCTTTAAAATGCTGTGAAATAGTCATATGTTTGAAAAATTGAAGTTTTTGTATTTTTGAGGAATTTGTAATTCGCGCCACGCCTATCATTGGATATTGGAGCAGGTGTTCCGCTAGCGGAACGTCTAGATGTAAGAGGTTAATCGACGCCCACGGCGCCTGGGAAGCAGTTGTTGATGCCTTGCTCAAGGGCAGAAAGGATGATTTTTGCAGCTTGCCGGAGGATTCGAACCAGCGACCTTTCAGTTACTGGCCAAACACTCTTAATTAACTGCTAAGCAAATAAAACCTGTTGTTACGCCTTGACCATAGAGAGCCCTCGGGGTTCTCTATGGTGTTTTAGGTCAGGGCGTGACTAGGGGGGTTTCTAGGTATTTTATTTCTATATTGGTGTGTGTGTATGGTTCCCAATTAGAGGCAGCTGATAATTGTGACCTCTAATTGGGGATCATACTTAGTGTGTCCTTTTTCCCACCACAAGTTAGTGAATTTGTATTTGATTTTTCATATTTTTTATATTTTTATAATTAATTGGGTGACACTAACTTTAGCTATACAGAATACCTCACCACCATGCGTTTTATCGCCTCTTCTCTTCTTTATTATTTTTCTTGAGCACACAGACGGGCCGTCAACAGTTTAGTGAAATATGTTTTGTTTGTGAAAACATGTCACTATCGATGTTCCAGAACCGATTTCACTTGGTTTCCCCAAATTAAGCACTGAGTATCTGCAGGAACAAGGTTGGAGAGCCCATGGGATACAGAGTTTAGGCGGAATATCACCTGTTGGGCAGTGAGAACATGCTCCTCAAACAGTGGTGGATGTGTGGAGTGAAAATAGTGTTCTTCTATTTATTGATCTCAGCAGCTCATATTAAGCACATACTCTGGTTTACAACCGAATGAGCCTACAAAACCGACCAGCGAGAAAGCGCACGGCCACAATTCGCTATCAATTCTTTATTCGAGTGCCCCTGTTCCTGCCCATTTAATAATAGGCCATTCTAAATTGAAATGTAATTTTACATATTAGTAAAGACAAGATTAAATTGAGAATAATCTGATGGGTGAAAATATGATCACTTGATGAGAGAACAGCTGTGCAGCCTGAGGCAAGGAACAGAGAACAAACTTTTTTTGTTACTTTCTCAAATCCTCAGTAGCCTATACTCGCACCATGCAGCCCAATTATGTTGATTTCTAAGAAATTCTAATGTTTTGTATCATTCACAACTAATGTTACCAAATAACTCTAAGTCTAGCATATAGGACCTGTTTCAAATGATCACTTTTACACTCAACATAGCCACTTCATATGCGCACTCACTCTGTAATGGGAAAAATAACCTTCTGATTTTATTCAGCTAAGTTCCATTATATTATCCTTACTATAAAATCATATAAAGTAAAATAATGGCACGGGACTTATAAGCATATCTTGTCTGCTAAATGAACAAGCCTACAGCCTATGGCATGGAGCATAACCAGATAACATAGGCCTATAGTAGGTCAACTCATATTCTGTTCACCTGAAATACATTTTCATATGTAGTGTTTCTTTAGACGTAAAATAAATAATGGATTTATTGTGATGCTGTACATTAAATTGGTTTATTATACTTTTTGAAATGTAGATGTTCCAAAGGCGTGCATCAGCGCTTGTATGGGTGGAGGCCTGAAGATGCTAAATGTGTTTGTGTTAATTAACAGTAAATTACCGTGAAACCGGCAGTCTTTTGCATGACAATAACCGGCTGACAAAATGTAATGATCGCCACTTCGATATTTTCATATTAATCTGACACTGGTGTCCTCCAATCAATATTAAAAAACCGCTCATTATTAATAGTTCAGATTGACCATATTTACTGTAGATAGTAATTCAGATAAATTGTTAAGAGCACATGAAGGAGCCGAGGGAGGGCAATACCCTTGTACTAGCGTCAGCTGGTTATTAGCCCACATTAAGAACAGACAATACGTTAACCATTTGGAATGAGAGCCTAAACATAATGTTTTAACCCTATCCCAAACCCCATACCTTAACCATTCAGAATGAGTGCCTAAACTTAACCCTTAACTTCTAAATTTCACATTTGGAGAAGTTGAACGATACACAGGAGCAGGAGTAACACAAACACTTCAAAATTTGACGTTTGGCGCAACTTTGAAATTTGATGTTTGGAAACGTGGGTGAAGTCTAATTCTGCAATGAGATTGTGAGAGCTGGTTGCACTGACACTGCCTCTTCCACCCCAGCCTGATTCAGGGCATCATTCCTGGTCACTGCACACTACTGGCATTGGCCAGCGGGACCAGCACACGCAACAAAAAGGTGCTACCTCCAACCTAAAAGGGTTCTTCGGCTGTTCCCATAAGGTAACCCTTTGAAGAACCCTTTTCGGTTCCATGTAGAACCTGTTCCACACAGCGTTTTATATGGAATCCAAAAGGGTTCTACCTGGAACCAAAAAGGGTTCTCCTATGGGGACAACTGAAGAACCCATTTTTGAAAAATACAATTCTAAGTGTGCAGAGGATGGCTGGGAGGGTGTGGGCTCTATGAAGAGGTAGAGGCCCAGCTCTCTGGACTCTTCAGACTCAGAGTCACAGCCAGACACATAGGCTCCTCCTTATCAGACTGAGAGTCGGAGTCAGACTCGTAGCCATAGTCATAGTGACGTGACATTTAAGAGATCCAAAGTTCGACTTGTCTTCTCAGAAGGTTTGGTTGTTTATGAGGAGAGTCTTGAATTTGTCTCTAGAATGTTGTGAATGTAGAATGTTATTGGTGGTTTCCATGGCAAACCAAGCTTATTTCCTTGTGATGCACTAGATCCATTCAAGTGATGTCATAATGGTGGTAGCGTGGCCAGAGAGAAATGGAGATTCAAATCCAAACAACTTCAAATTCAAGTTCCAATTACAATTTTTTTGTGTGTGTGCAGTGGTTCATACAACCAAACACAGCAAACGCATCACTGACACCGGTAACATTACTAACTTTTTCGATCATCATCTCCCTTGTTTCAAATGTGTATTGTTGTAACGGTTGTCGTCGGGAATGGAGGACCAAAACGCAGCAGGAATGTGGATGCTCATCTTGTATTTTATTTTAACCAAGAAAACACCAAAATAACAAAAGAAGACCGAACGATCGACAAAACAGTCTTGTCATGCTCACACACACAAAACAAGAAACAATCTCCCACAACACTAGACCAAACAATTACCCATATATAGGACTCTCAATCAGAGGCAACGAGAAAGCACCTGCCTCCAATTGAGGGTCCAACCCCCCATTAACCTACACATAGAAATACACCAACCCAAAAAGAACATAGAAGTAGAAAACATAGAACATAAACCAAAACCCGGAAATAATAAATCAAACGCCCTACTAAATAAACCACCACCCCGAACCACATAAAACAAATACCCTCTGCCACGTCCTGACCAAACTACAATAACAAATAACCCTTATACTGGTCAGGACGTGACAATTGTGATATTCTACTCATAAGAATCTACCCTGTCCCCCACCAGGTCATGGTTTCTACTGGTTTCTATTGTATAACATACTGTATGTCTACCCTGTCCCCCATCAGGTCATGGTTTCTACTGGTTTCTATTGTATAACATACTGTATGTCTACCCTGTCCCCCACCAGGTCATGGTTTCTACTGGTTTCTATTGTTTAACATACTGTATGTCTACCCTGCCCCCCACCAGGTCATGGTTTCTACTGGTTTCTATTGTATAACATACTGTATGTCTACCCTGTCCCCCACCAGGTCATGGTTTCTGTTCATGCGGCCGGTGTATCTGTGGTGACGGCTGGTTTGGGAAGTTGTGCTCGTTCCCTCGGACATGCGAAATGACTGACGCTCAGAGCAAAGAGCTGTGTGAGACCGCCGATGGAGTCATGTGCAATGGAAAAGGTTCCTTTGTTTTTTCCTTTGTCATTCTATTACATTTATTTCATTTCTATCTCCATCTATTGGCTTCTTTTTGTGTCTATTCTCTGCACTATTTCATTCCATTCAGTTATTTTCTACTCCATTGATTTGTGTAGACCACTTGAGTAGAGCTTTCCATGAGATCTGATCACACAGATTAGGGCAGTAGCAGGCATAAAGAAACGACACCCTCATACCTGCAGTCTTCCCAGGGCTGGCTTCAGGTAGAAGCGACATAAGTGGTTTGTTAGGGCCCCGGCTGCTTTGCAGGGCCAGAACAAATCTGTTGGATGAGAATTTGATTTCCATAGGGTTCTTTTTTTCACGGGACCTCCTATGTCTGCATGCGTTGCACATTATTTTTTTTTACTAGAGACGTTGGGCCTGGAGGGATCCCCCTTCAAGCTAATGAGCAGTCATTCTGACAGTGTAATTAATAGATTGTATGTATATGCAAAAATAATCATTTGGTTGTGTTTAGGAAGGTCTTAGCTAACTTTAGAATACGAAAAAAGCATTTACATTAGTTTATGTTAATGCAGGATTTAAGTAAAAAAAAAATGTTTTAAATCATGAAACAGAAACTATATATGTGTTGGCACGTGGTAACAACTTTTTGTACATGATAAATAGTGAAAATCCACACAAAACCAATAATGGTATTATAATGAAGTGTCAATATGAGAGACGTCAAAAATAGTCAGTTAATGTCCGCTCGCGCTTACATTGTGTGCGTCTTCAAGCAATGGCAGCAGTTGGAGCATGTCCATGTCACATAAACAACGAAAGTTGGTGAGTGTGATGCGCATCCTGTTTTTTTGCTTGAGATGTAGGACGTACTCTCTCAGTGATGACATTTTGTGCTCATAATCAGCCCGTAGCATTGTCACCGGCTTGTTCTATTGGTGCTGTCCCTCCTCTCTCCAGTCTCACCGTTTCATTTGGTGATGGCTCCGAAACATGATCAGTGCGCAATGTTCTGTCTTTTTTTGCGCTTAGGCCTCGGAGTTGTAGGCTCAGGCTTAGGCTCAGAATCAGAAGAATAATCATCAGAGATGTCATGATTCATTTCTTCCCTGTCATCTGAGTCGTTTTCATTTACATTTTGCAGCAGCGCAGACGCAGCATGTGCATCCATTCGTCTTGGTCTTCTTGCCATTGTAGATTACGCATGCTCTCACTGTGTAGGCCTACTCCAAGTACGCCAGAGTAGACTGATAAGACTGCTTGGATTCGGTGGACTGATATAGGGTATATCATTAGAATAGATCAACATAATAGGATGGCCCGCCCTGTTCTTCATTCACAATTGGTGATGACATAATTATGCATCATTTGCTTTCTCTCACTCATCAACTTACCCATTCTCCCCCTTTCTCCCCATTATACTTTACTTAATTTATTTAATCTTTTATTATATGTGAAATTTGTTTCAATATAGTTTAGGTTCAGTTTTGAGGCAATTATCGGGATGATTATCAACTGGGCAAGATACCTTCAATGATCGGGAGAAGGAGAGGATCAGGCTCTACTGTTGGGAGAAGAAACTACTATCTCACCGGAGAAAGCATCCATTCAAGCAAAACAGAGCCCCTCTGTCTTACTATGTAGCACTGTAGATATACCCAATATCCAAGGTATATCTACAGTGCCTTCACAAAGTATTCAGACCCCTTTACTTTCTCCACATTTTGTTACTTTACAGCCTGATTATAATATGGATTAAATAAATAAAAAATCATGAGCTATCTACACACAGTACCCCATAACAACAAAACAAAAACAAGTTGGTAGACATTTTTGCAAATTGATTAAAAATAGAAAACAGAAATAACCTATTTACATAAGTATTCAGACCCTTTGATATGAGACTCGAAGTTGAGCTCAGGTGCATCCTGTTTCCTTTGATCATCCTTAAGATGTTTCTACAACTTGATTGGAGTCCACCTGTGGTAATTTCAATTGATTGAATATGATTTGGAAAGGCACACACCTGTCTTTATATGGTCCCACTGTTGACAGTGCATGTCAGAGCAAAAAACAAGCCATGGGGTCGAAAAAATTGTCCATAGAGCTCAGAGACAGGATTGTGTCGAGGCACAAATCAGGGGAAGGGTCCCCAAAAACACAGTGGCCTCCATCATTCTTAAATGGAAGACGTTTTTGACCACCAAGACTAGAGCTGGCTGCCCGGCCAAACTGAGCAATCAGGGAAGAAGGGCCTTGGTCAGGGAGGTGACCAAGAACTTGAAGGTCACTCTGACAAAGCTCCGGAGTTCCTCTGTGGAGATGGGAGAACCTTCCAGAAGGACAACCATCTGCAGCACCCCACCAATCAGGCCTTTATGGTAGAGTGGCCAGACGGAAGCCACTCTTCAGTAAAAGGCACATGACAGCCCACTTGGAGTTTGCCTAAAGGCACCTGAACAAGATTCTCTGGTCTGATGAAACAAAGATTGAACTCTTTGGCCTGAATGCCAAGCGTCACGTCTGAAGGAAACCTGGCACCATCTCAGAGCCCAGACCCAAACCCGATCGAACATCTCTGTAGAGACCTGAAAATAGCCGTGCAGCGGCGCTCTCCATTCAACCTGACAGAGCTTGAGAGGATCTGCAGAAAAGAATGGGAGAAACTTCCCAAATACATGTGTGCCAAGGTTGTAGTGTCATACCCAAGAAGACCCAAGGCTGCAATCACTGTCAAAAGTGCTTCAACAAAGTACTGAGTAAAGGATCTGAATACTTATATAAATGTGATATTTCAGTTTTTCAGTTTTTATAAATTAACAAACATTTCTAAAAACCTGTTTATGCTTTGTCATTATGGGGTAGATCGATGAGGGAAAAAAACCAATTTAATACATTTTAGAATAACGCTGGAAAAAGTCAAGGGGTCTGAATACTTTCCGAAGGCACTGTATATCATCATGTGTTGGAGGCCGTATACTCTATTCAGCTATGTAACCAAAGAACAACTTGCATGTCACACTGAGATTTCAGCCAAATGTCAGGTGCATGGAGATTACTGGAGTATGGAGTACTGGCAGTGAACTACTAAACCAAAGGTATGTTGTCCATCTTAGGACATCCTCACCCTCTGGTCTCACACCTTCTTAGGCTGCACAATGGAGATGGGCATGTTTCACCATGCTCCTCTGCACTCAGACACAAGCATAAGACTATCCTCTCCCCTTCAGTTAGGGTAAAGGTTAGGGTTAGGTTTAAAATCAGATTTTATGACTTTGTGGCTGTGCCAGCTTGTGACCACTCTGCAGAGCTGCCTCCAGAACAAGATTCATGACAACAAGCGGTAACCTATGACTCAAGTGGAGTCAACCCTTCAACTCTCACACTGCCATCCTTCAGGCACACACTACCCACTGGGCAAAAAAGGATTGAATCAATGTTGTTTCAACGTCATTTCAACCAAAAACATCTATGTGATGACGTTGAATAAACACAGAAAACTAATTTGATTTGCAAAAAGTCATCACCCAACTTTTAACTTAAATCCAATGATATGGTGAAATATTTTGTTGATTTCACATTGAATTCATGTTAGTTGACAACTGAACCAAATGTAAAACAAAACTAGACGTTGAACTGACGTCTGTGCCCAGTGGGTAGTCTATGGGGATAAATAGTGGAGACTGAAAAGACCTCTCCTGGGTTACAGCCATGAGAGATTTGTTCCCCTCTCGTCCGTCTGCCTGCTTGTATGCCTTTTCCAAGCATTTAACACCTTACTATCCAGCCCGTCGCTCACTGCCCTTGATGTGCACTGGAGCACACAGTAGCAATATCTGATGGGAGAAATGCAAGGACAGTGCTTTTGTTGTTCAGGAGAGGAAGTACTGTGGGAGCCAAGGAGGACAGACTTTTACAGTGAAGGTTTGCTGGGGACGATTCCCAGGTAAAAATATAGCTGATGTGATATACTTAAGGGGTGGACAAGCATGGGAAAACTACATCCCACTGGTTGGAACCAGCCTGTCTTGTATTTTAATTCAGTCACAATTTAAAAAGGGTCAGGACTACAATACACTATGATTGTGAGCACAGTACCTTGTCCTCACAAATCTATCCTTATATTCTTATAACTGTAATTATTTTGTTGATTGCTTGAACGTCCGTTGTTGTTGTGTGTGTATGTGTGTGTTTGTGTGAATGTGTGTGTGTGTTCTGGCAGGGTCGTGTCACTGTGGCCGGTGTATCTGCTCTGGATCTCCTCAGGATTGGTGGGTCTCTGGGGATTACTGTGAGTGTGACGACAGAGAGTGTGATAAGCACGACGGACTCATCTGCACAGGTACGGTATAGACCACACACACACACACACACACACACACACATACACACACACACACACCTAAAGCCTCTGTCCAAGGCCCAATTCTACCTCCGATAATGGCCTTGGCTTGGTGTCAACGAGCAGGAGAGAAAGACAGAGACAAAGAAAAGAGAGGGAGAACGAGTAAGCGTAAAGACAGGAGAAAAGAGAGAGCAGAAAGAGAGAGACTTTCCTCTTAACAGCCCAGCTCTCATCCAGAAGTGCTATCTTCTGTCCACTGATGCTGAAAATCACAATAAGAGTTTATGGGCACACTTTAAATTACGTATAGCTTATAAAGGCTTCATAATGCCTTCATAAGTACTACATAAGTGTGTTGCAAATATTCTATAACCATATGTCATGCTTTATAAAAGGTTCATAAATGTGACATAACTGTGACATAATCACCAATGTCAAATGTGACATAACCCACTATGTAGAATATGATATAAACATTTGCTTCGTGAAGGGTGACATTGTGCTGAAGGATGGCATACACTCTAAAGTGATGTCATGTTAGTCACATTACACCTAATCTTGTTCCCAGACACATCCACCAAAATGTGCGGAAGGTCTGGTGGACCAACGCATCAAACATGGACTTCATTAGTTAGGGTTAGGTTTAAAATCACATTTTAGGAAGATAAATTCTGGAAATGGGCAGGGTTTAGCCATAATTATGACTTTTTGACTGTGTTAACTAGTGACATTACATTTACATTACATTTAAGTCATTTAGCAGACGCTCTTATCCAGAGCGACTTACAAATTGGTGGATTCACCTTATGATATCCAGTGGAAAAACACTTTACAATAGTGCATCTAAATCTTTTAAGGGGGGGGGGGAGGGGTTAGAAGGATTACTTTATCCTATCCCAGGTATTCCTTAAAAAGGTGGGGTTTCAGGTGTCTCCGGAAGGTGGTGGTTGACTCCGCTGTCCTGGCGTCGTGAGGGAGCTTGTTCCACCATTGGGGTGCCAGAGCAGCGAACAGTTTTGACTGGGCTGAGCGGGAACTGTGCTTCCTCAGAGGTAGGGGGGCCAGCAGGCCAGAGGTGGATGAACGCAGTGCCCTTGTTTGGGTGTAGGGCCTGATCAGAGTCTGAAGGTACGGAGGTGCCGTTCCCCTCAAGGCTCCGTAGGCAAGCACCATGGTCTTGTAGCGGATGCGAGCTTCAACAGGAAGCCAGTGGAGAGAGCGGAGGAGCGGGGTGACGTGAGAGAACTTGGGAAGGTTGAACACAAGACGGGCTGCGGCGTTCTGGATGAGTTGTAGGGGTTTAATGGCACAGGCAGGGAGCCCAGCCAACAGCGAGTTGCAGTAATCCAGACGGGAGATGACAAGTGCCTGGATTAGGACCTGCGCCGCTTCCTGTGTGAGGCAGGGTTGTACTCTGCGAATGTTGTAGAGTATGAACCTACAGGATCGGGTTATTATTACCACCCCGTAACACTTACATCTGTAGCCCTGAAATTCTTTCAAAGGATGACATGGCTCATATCAACACCATCATCCCAGACACCCTCGGCCCACTCCAATTCATATACCGCCCAACAGATCCACAGATAACGCCATCTCTATTACATGCCACACTGCTACGTGACAATGCTGTTCATTGACTACAGCTCAGCGTTCAACACCATAGTGCCCTCAAAGCTCATCACTAAGCTAATGACCCTGGGACTAAACACCTCCCTCTGCAACTGGATCCTGGACTTCCTGACGGGCCGCCCCCAGGTGGTGAGGGAAGGTAACAACACATCCTCCACACTGATCCTCAACACGGGGGCCCCTCAGGGGTGCGTGCTCAGTCCCCTCCTGTACTCCCTGTTCACCCACAACTACATGGCCGTGCACGACTCCAACACCATCATTAAGTTTACTGGCCTGATCGACGACGAGACAGCCTATAGGGAGGTCGTCAGACACCTGGCAGTGTGATGCCAGGACAACAGCCTTTTCCTCAACGTCAGCAAGACCAAGGAGCTGATCGTGGACTACAGGAAAAGGAGGGCCGAGCACGCCCCCATCCACATCGAACGGGGCTGTAGTGGAGCGGGTCGAGAGCTTCAAGTTCACTGCCCATATCACTTAGGAATTATCATGGTACACGCACCAAGAACAAATTTGGCATGGGCCCTCAGATCCTCAAAAAGTTATACAGCTGCACCATTGAGAGGATCTTGACTGGCTGCATCACCGCTTGGTATGGCAACTGTTTGGCATCCAACTGCAAGGCGCCATATACCTCTATTCCGGGCGTTGTCAGAGGATGGCCCTAAAAATTGCCATAAACTCCAGCCACCCAAGTCATAGACGGTTCTCTCCGCTACCGCACAGCAAGCGGTACCGATGCACCAAGTCTGGAGCCAACAGGACCCTGAACAGCTTCTACCACTGTCATGACGTTGGCCTGTGGGTAAGGTTTATGACCCTCCCATAAATACCTTTCTCCCTTCCCCTCTCTGACTGACCCTACTGAAGGACTTGAATAGCCTGTGTTAAATATAGAGAGTCTGGGAACATTAAACAAATGGGGAAAGGAACCATATTTTGGTAATAAAACCAGTTGGAAATATGCTTTGGAACGTAATGAGTAGGGATGTCAGTTCGTTGTTATCTGAGACATTATGACTGATGACAGGACGACATAAACTGTACCTGAGAAAGTATACACCCTCTAGTTATCAGAGTAACATTGAATTGTTATGCAATTGAAATGTTTGATATTGAAATTGTTTGTTAGGAGATTAAATGTAATTTTAGCTTCCAAATGAGAGAATTGGGTTTTCATAAGGAAAGTGCCCTGCTTGATCAGTGGCCCATCCCTGTGAAGAGGAGGGGTTATAAACGATGAAACACATCCTTCCCCCCTCTCCACTATATAAGCCTTTGACGAAAAGATAACCGGGTTGTTCCAGCACGTGAGGTCTGCAGCCTCTACGTTAGAAGGACACACATGTCAAGGACAGAACTAAGCCAACCTCGGCGTGAGCTTTGGTGGCGAATGGTATGAACTTTGAGCTTATTCACTACAGAAGTGATACTTCCTAGCCGTTGAGTTAGCAGCGGCCGCTGTAGACGTGTGTAGTGACGATGAGCTATAAAAATAGAGTTGCACACCCAACTAGTGACATTGAAAAATACTTGACTCAGGTCCCCCCTATAGTGTTCTATGGTCACTCCCACTAAGGCCAACTTTAAATGGTTAGTATCCCAGGCTTATACACTACATGACCAAAAGTATGTGGACACCTGATTGTCAAACATCTCCTTCCAAAATCATGGGCATTACTATGGATTTGCTCCACCCTTTGCTGCTATAACAGCCCACTCTTCTGGGAAGGCTTTCCACTAGATGTTGGCACATTGCTGCAGGGATTTGCTTCTGTTCAGCCATGAGCATTAGTGAGGTTGGGCACTCATGTTGGCGATTAGGCCTGGCTCGCAATTGCTGTTCCAATTCATCACAAAGGTGTTTGATGTGGTTGAGGTCAGGGCTCTGTGCAGGCCAGTCAAGTTCTTCCACACCAATCTTGACAAACCATTTCTGTATGGACCTTGCTTTGTGCATGGGGGCATTGTCATGCTGAAACAGAAACAGTCCTTCCCCAAACTGTTGCCTCATAGTTGGAAGCACAGAATCATCTAGAATGTCATTGTATGCTGTAGCGTTAAGCTTTCCCTTCACTGGAACCATAAAAAACAGCCCCAGACCATTATTCCTCCTCCACCAAACTTTACAGTAGGCACTTAGCATTCGGGCTGGTGTCATTCTCCTGGCATCCGCCAAACACAGATTTGTCCGTCAGATGGTGAAGCGTAATTCATAATTTCAGAGAACGCGTTTCCACTGCTCCAGAGTCCAAAGGCGGCAAGCTTTACACCACTACGGACGATGTTTGGCATTGCGCATGGTGATCTTAGGCTTGTGTGCGGCTGCTCGGCTATGGAAACCCCATTCATGAAGCTCCCGACGAACAGTTATTGTGCTGACATTGCTTCCAGAGTCAGTTTGGAACTCGGTAGTGAGTGTCACAACCAAGGACAGACGATTTTTACGCGCTACGCACTTCAGCACTCGGCGGTCCCATTCTGCAAGCTTTTGTGGCCTACCACTTCACAGCTGAGCCGTTGTTGCTGAACTTCACAATAACAGCACTTATAGTTGACCGGAGCAGCTCTAGCAGGGCAGGAATTTGTCAAACTGACTTTTGGGAAAGGTGGCATCCTATGACTGTGCCACGTTGAAAGTCTCTGAGCTCTTCAGTAAAGCCATTCTACTGTCAATGTTTGTCTATGGAGATTGCATGGCTGTGTGCTCAATTTTATACACCTGTCAGCAACGGGTGTGGCTGAAATAGCCAAATCCACTGATTTGAAGGAGTGTCCACATACATTTGTATATACAGTATAGTGTATGTGCTGTGTGGGCAATATCCTGGGGACGATGTTACACCAAAAAACACCAACCTTGATGAAAGCCCCCAACTTAAAGAAATTGAAAGTGGCTTTCTTCTGGAACCAAGTTACAGGTTCCTCAGTACACAAATATGCACATAACAAAAACGAGCCATACCGTGTGGTGCTGGGCCCAGTCAGGTCTTTGACACTTTCACCCACTCCCCCGCTGAAAGATCAGCCACAAACTGTTGGCACCATTGTAACAGGTTGTAATCAAGCCCTGGTCTCCAGCATGGGAACAGAAGAGGAATACCTAATGCGGTAGTCTCTGGTTGGACTACTCCAAATCAGCTTGGTTCTGACACACACACATAAACACAAGCTTTGCAGGTCCATTAACCCATTTAAATATCTATCACACCCTACAGTAACCTGTGGATCATGAGAAACTTCATTAGCAGCAGAACCTTAATAACACTTTATGTAGTATCCTGTAATACTTAGTTTGAAGTGAGACACTTTTGGCCATTCATAACACACCCATAAAGACTATATCGCATGACGCTATACTTAATTTAAAGTCAGACCCTTTGGCCATTCAAAACACATACATAAAGGCTTAATGATATAAACACAAATGTATTAGCACCAGTGGCGATTTTAGCATGTAAATCTTGTGGGGCAAAAAATAAATAATGTGGGATGCATGCCAGCAAAGCCACTACACAACACAATACAACACTAAACAATACATTAATTGCACTGTAACAGGGACTAAGGGTGCCCACAAACTGTTAGGGCTTACGTAAAGCTGTCCCAAAAGCAGAGTCTCAACAGCAGACCCAATACCTTACCACTGCTACACCTGGCTATCAGCAGAGCCTTGTCTGGCAACGAAACAGTTCATTCAGCCTCATTTACTGGCTTTAAAAAAACATAGCTCATATGTCTGACTTGCTTAAACAAATGTGGTTTCTACTGACAATTGAGATGTATGGCATATGGCATAAAGGGACGATGAGCGGATAAGAGACAATCCGTAATTTCGATTAAGACATTAATGAGCAAGCTAGGTCAGAGGTAGTCAATATAGCTATTTGTACAGCACTTTTTAAATGTACAGCCACAAAATTCAGAACATGGGCCGTTCTTACAGTGTTCTCGCTGTATACCAAATCAGAACGGTAGGATAAATAAAAGGGGCATATAAGCAGACAATGAAAGCTCTTACAATATTCGATGATTACATTTCTCAAAAACAGGTTATAGGCTACATGTGCACCACCAAGTCAGAATAGTAGGTGGAATTAAGAGGTGAAAATAGACCAACTTATTAGGGTGAGGCACATGGGCTACTAACAGCTTACTACACAACGTACACTTAGTATTACTTTCTTAGCCTCAGTATACATATCTCCCTGGCATATTACATAATTTATGGACTCACCTTGTTGTGCTGTGTTCACTTCAACAGAAAGGTGGCACGCCGGTCCTTCGTCGGCAAATTTTGTCATCAAACTTTGTCATCAAACTTTGTCATCAAAGTCTGACATTCTCTGAATTTATGGTGCTTTCAAGACAACTTGGAACACACAAAAAAAAGTTTGAATCATCACGACGTCAGTGATCTCCCGAGTTGGACAAAAGTTTAAAAATTATTTCGCCAGTTGTAGCTCGTTTTTCCAGAATTCCCAGTTGTCTTGAACTCATTAAAGTCAGATTTTGCAGTTTCGAGTTAACAGTTGTTTTGAGAGCAGCACAAATCATGCTTCATTGACAGCATGGCTAATGATGAATGTTTATAATTTTAAACTGGGAAAAGAGATCCTTAATCTTAGACTTGGGACTACACAGTCACTCCACTGAATAGCAGGCTTTGCAACGCTTGCAGTTAGCCACTGATTCCTTCCAAACCACTCATTGTTGAATTTGCGATTTCCAACTTGTTGTTTAATGTTTATATCCAATGGCTGATGAGCACCGATAGGTTTTATTTATACTTTGTCTTCATTATTTCTCTTCATATGACAAGGAGTAAAAAGGATTTGCCAGTAGATTGTCGACTTTATTCATGATGATGACCACTAGCTAAGATTTTGAAAGTATGATGTTGACATGTCCAATCAAAGCTACTATAGATATGTGATTTGACATATTTTATCTATGTTCAATGGCCTTGAGTCTTCTTAGCTGGGCACTTCTAATGTAACTCTATGGCAGCACCCAGGGACTTTAATTTTCTAGCTCTACCCTTAGGTGACGTAGTGTCCCCATGAGTGACAGCGCACTGAGCCAATCACGGCGTAACGCTCCGTATTTTCTGCTGGCTTGCCCCATCACCACAGAAAGCACTGAGCTAGGCTGAAAAACCTTTTGGAGCTGCTTTACTCAAGAAAACAAAAAAGAGATCATGTTTGTATGCATCTTTATTAAATCAACGATATATATCTTTTTTGCATTGTTTGCAAACTGATATGTGACACGTATTAATGCCAAAATAACAAGCAAAACAGGAAAGCCAAACCTGCCCTGAAAGACGGCTAAAACAAATAAACATTAACCTCTAGAGGATAAAATCCCGTTAACGGGACTGGTTGGACAACAACCAGTGAGATAGCATGGCGCGAAATTCCCCCAAAAAATAATCTCAATTTAAATTCAAGTATTATACAGCATTTTAAAGATACTCTACTCGTTAATCCAATCACATTGTCTGATTTCAAAAAGGCTTTACGGTGAAAGCAAAACATTAGATTATTTTAGCATAGCACCTTAGCAAAAAAATTAAAAAAGCCATTTTCCAAGCACGGATAGCCATCACAAAACCAGATATACAGCTAACATTAAGCACTAACCTTTGACAATCTTCATCAGATGACACTCCTAGGACATCATGTTAGACAATACATGCATTTTTTGTTCGATCAAGTTTATATTTATATCCAAAAACCCAATTTTTACATTGGCGCGTGATGTTCAGAAAAGGTTTTCTCCCCATAACTTCCGGTGAATAGGCACATTTAATTTACAGAAGAACTCATAAACGTTGACAAAATGTATAACAATTATTTAAAGAATTAGAGATAATCTACTCCTTTATGCAACCACTTTGTCAGATTTCAAAATAACTTTACGGAAAAAGCACATTGTTCAATATTCTGAGTACAGAACTTTGCCTTCAATGCTAAGCTATACAGTTAGCCTACAACCACGACGTCGACAAATCTAAAAAAATATGTTCGAAATATTTACTTACCTTTGCTGATCTTTGGCGGAATGCACTCGGATGGGCACCCACTTCTTTGATCCCAAAAACACAGTTGGCATCAGTTGCTGGGACTGCTTGTCTCTTTCCAGTGATCCTGCCGACCAAGAATGGGTCTGAGGAGCTATTTGGTGTCGCAGCTAGCTTAGCTGCTAGCTAGCTGCACATCAAGCTAGCAAGGTTTTCTTGAACAGAGCCCGCAAAGCGGTTAGCCATTGTGGCTGGGACCGTGGATTGTCCCGGGTTTGTAGCTGTCTAGATCCCAGCTGATTGTTGTTTTCAATCTTCGCCGCGAACTGCCCTGTCTGGAACTGCGAGGAGTAACAGCATAACCTATGTTGCTAGCTACCATGACAAAGACCAAAGCCGTTGAGGACAATGGTGTCTCTCTATCACACATGAAGGATCTTTTAACCGAATAAAAAGAGACCTACAAGCAGTTGTTACAACAACAAGAAAATAGCTTCAAGTGTTTTGTCCAAATACTCGTTGATTCTACTAATAAAAGAATGGACGACCTGACCAAAGAGGTCCAGGACCTGAAGAACAGTTTGCAGTTCTCCCAGGGTCAACTCGATGAGTTGAAACACAAGAACGGCAAGATGACAGCAATCTGTAAGTCATTGAGAGAGGACATAAATTCTGTGTGTGAATCCATGATAACAATGGGACAATCAAGGCGGAGGGACAATCAAGGCGGAGGGACAATCAAGGCGGAACAACATGGTTGTGGACGCTATTGCAGGATCTCCACATGAGACCTGGACGGAGTCTGAGGACAAAGTGAGGGAAATGATTTCTGAGAAATTGAAGATGGACCACAAGAAGAGTGAGGTGGAGCGCACCCACAGGACTGGAAAACCCACCACCGGCCCAGGTGATAGGCCCAGGCCAATAGTGGGCTTCAAGGACAAGGTAGCTGTTCTGGAAAGAGCCAAGAACTTGAGAGGAATGTATATCTTCCTCAATGAGGACTATCCTGAAGCTGTGTGCCAGAAGAGCAAAGAACTGATTCCAGCCATGAAAGCTGCCAGAGCGCGTGGGGACATTGCTTACATCCGTTATGACAAGCTCATTGTCCACCCTCCCTCCCAGAAGCCTTGAAGGGATGAGAGAGACAAGCCTATGGGTTTGTAGCTTCAACCCCACGGAACACACACACACACACCAATTGATTAATCAACTGCTGCATGTATATATTTTGTTCTCTTGCTTTATGTGCTCTTTTCAGTATTGTGTCTATATCTGATAAGCTACCCAGGAAAGGGATGAAAATAGCCCATATTAATATATGTAGCCTTAGACATAAGGTTCATGAAATCAGTAACATGCTAACATCAGATGACATTCATATATTAGCCATTTCTGAGACTCACTTAGATAATTATTTTGATGATACAGCAGTAGCAATACAAGGATATAACATCTATAGAAGACACAGACATGCTTATGGGGGAGGTTGAACTACCGTTAAAACATTTGGGGTCACTTGGAAATGTCCTTGTTTTTGAAAGAAAATTACGTTTTTGTCCATTAAAATAACATCAAATGGATCAGATATACAGTGTAGACATTGTTAATGTTGTAAATGACTATTGTAGCTGGAAATGGCAGATTTTTTTTATGGAATATCTACATAGGCGTACAGAGGCCCATTACCAGCAACCATCACTCCTGTGTTCCAATGGCACGTTGTGTTAGCTAATCCAAGTTGATCATTTTAAAAGGCTAATTGATCATTAGAAAACCATTTTGCAATTATGTTAGCACAGCTGAAAACTGTTGTCCTGATTAAAGAAGCAATACAACTGGCCTTCTTTAGACTAGTTGAGTATCTGGAGCATCAGCATTTGTGGGTTCGATTACAGGTTCGAAATGACCAGAAACAAACACCTTTCTTCTGAAATTCGTCTGTCTATTCTTGTTCTGAGAAATGAAGGCTATTCCATGTGAGAAATTGTCAAGAAACTGAAGATCTCGTACAACGCTGTGTACTACTCCCTTCACAGAACAGCGCAAACTGGCCCTAACCAGAATAGAAAGAGGAGTGGGAGGCCCCGGTGCACAACTGAGCAAGAGGACAAGTACATTAGAATGTCTAGTTTGAGAAACAGATGCCTCACAAATCCTCAAATGGCAGCTTCGTTAAATAGTACCTGCAAAACACCAGTCTCAACGTCAACAGTGAAGAGGCGACTCCGGGATGCTGGCCTTCTAGGCAGAGTTGCAAAGAATAAGCCATATCTCAGACTGGCCAATAAAAACAAAAGATGAAGATGGTCAAAATAACACAGACACTGGACAGAGGAAGATTGGAAAAAAGTGTTATGGACAGACAAATCTAAGTTTGAGGTGTTTGGATCACAAAGAACATTCGTGAGACGCAGAAAAAATGAAAAGATGCTGGAGGAGTGCTTGACGCCATCTGTCAAGCATGGTGGAGGCAATGTGATGGTCTGGGGTTGCTTTGGTGGTGGTAAAGTGGGAGATTTGTACAGGGTAAAATGGGTCTTGAAGAAGGAAGGCTATCACTCCATTTTGCAACGCCATGCCATACCCTGTGGACGGCACTTAATTGGAGCCAATTTCTTCCTTCAACAGGACAATGACCCAAAGCACAGCTCCAAACTATGCAAGAACTATTTAGGGAAGAAGCAGTCAGCTGGTATTCTGTCTCTAATGGAGTGGCCAGCACAGTCACCGGATTTCAACCCTATTGAGCTGTTGTGTTAGCAGCTTGACCGTATGGTACGTAAGAAGTGCCCATCAAGCCAATCCACCTTGTGGGAGGTGCTTCAGGAAGCATGGGGTGAAATCTCTTCAGATTACCTCAACAAATTGACAACTAGAACGCCAAAGGTCTACAAGGCTGTAATTGCTGCAAATGGAGGATTCTTTGACGAAAGCAAAATTTGAAGGACACCATTATTATTTCAAATAAAAATCATTATTTATAACCTTGTCAATGTCTTGACTATATTTCCTATTCATTTTGTAACTCATTTCATGTATGTTTTCATGGAAAACAAGGAAATGTCTAAGTGACCCCAAACATTTGAACGATAGTGTATATTCAGAGTCATATCCCTGTAATGCTTAGAGAAGATCATATGTCAAGTGTTATTGAAGTGTTATGGTTGCAGGTTCACTTGGCACATCTAAAGCCTTTTCTTTTGAGGTGTTGCAATAGACCACCAAGTGCTAACAGTCAGTATCGAAATAATATGTGTGAAATGCTGCTTGATAGTGTATGTGATGTAAACAGAGTGGTCTACTTTCTTGGGGACCTGAATATTGACTGGTTTTCATCAAGCTGTCCGCTCATGAGGAAGCTTCTTACTGTAACCAGTGCCTGTAATCTGGTTTAGGTTATTAATCAACCTACCAGGGTGTTTACAAGCACTACAGGAACAAGGTCATCCACATTTATCGATCACATTTTTACTAATACTGTAGAACTTTGTTCTAAAGCTGCATCCGTACACATTGGATGCAGTGATCACAATATAGTGGCTATATCCATGAAAGGTAAAGTTCCAACAGCTGGGCCTAAAATAGTGTATAAGAGATCATACAAAAGATTTTGCTGTGACTCTTATGTGGTTGATGTTAAAAATGTTTGTTGGTCTGATGTGATTAATGAGGAGCATCCAGATGCTGCACTTGATGAATTTATGAAATTGCTTCTTCCAATTATTGATAGACATGCACATGTTAAGAAACTGAATGTTAGAACTGTTAAGGCTCCATGGATTGATGAGGAATTGAAAAACTGTATGGTTGAAAGAGATGGGGCAAAAAGAGTAATAAGTCTGGCTGCACATCTGACTGGCTTACTTACTGCAAATTGAGAAATGATGTGACTAAACTCAACAAAAAGAAGAATAAACTGTATTATGAAGCCAAGATCAATGATATAAAGAATGATGGGAAAACACTTTGGAGTACTGTAAATGAAATTATGGGCAGAAAGACATATTCTTTCATCGAATCAGATGGCTTACTCATTCGAAACCATTTGATGTTGCCTATTATGATTATGATTATTTCATTGGCAAAGAGGGCAAACTTAGGCAGGAAGTGCCAACAACGAACAGTGAGCAATTGCATTCATGCATAAAAAAACATATAATGAAAGAAAAGCATTGCACATTTTAATTTTGTAAAGTTAGTGTGGGAGAGATGGAAAAATAATGACCAACCTCCTGGCATTGACACCTTAGAAGGAAAGCTACTGAGGATGGTAGCTGACTCTATAGCCACTCCTATCTGTCATATTTTTAATCTGAGCCTAGAGGAAAGTCTTTGTCCTCAGGCCTAGAGGGAAGACAACGTCATTCCGCTACCCAAGAGTGGCAAAGTGGCCTTTACTGGTTCTAACAGCAGACCTATAAGCTTGCTGCCAGCTCTTAGCAAACTGTTGAAAAAGAATGTGTTTGACGAAATACAATGCTATTTCTCTGTAAACAAATTAACAACAGACTTTCAGCATGCTTATAGAGAAGGGCACTCAGCATGTACTGCACAGACACAAATGACTAATGATTGGTTGAAAGAAATTTATAATAAGAAGATTATGGGAGCTGTACTGTTAGATTTCAGTGCAGCCTTTGATATTATTGACCATAACCTGTTGTTGAAAAAACGTACGTGTTATGGCTTTTCAATCTCTGCCATGTCGTGGATTCAGAGCTATCTATCTAATAGAACTCAAAGGGTTTTCTTTAATGGAAACTTCTCCAATGTCAAACATGTAAAGTATGGTGTACCTCAGGGCAGCTCTCTAGGCCCTCTACTCTTTTCTATTTTTACCAATGACCTGCCACTGGCATTAAACAAAGCATGTGTGTCCACCTATACTTACCAAAGAGTTGCAGTCTGTTTTGGAATGGGTGGCCAGTAATAAACTTGTCCTGAACATCTCTAAAACTAAGGGCATTGTATTTGGTACAAATCATTCCTTTTAAGTTCTAGACCAAAGCTGAATCTGGTAATGAATGTTGAATGCTGTTGAACAAGATGAGGAGACTACATTTCTTGGCGTTTCTTTAGATTGTAAACTGTCATGGTCAAACATATAGATTCAATGGTTGTAAAGATGGGGAGAGGTCTGTCCGTAATAAAGAGATGTTCTGTTTTTTGACACCACACTCCAAAAAACAAGTTCTGCAGGCTCTAGTTTTGTCTAATCTTGATTATTGTCCAGACGTGTGGTCCGGTGCTGCAAGGAAAGACCTAGTTAAGCTGCAGCTGGCCCAGAACAGAGTGGCACGTTTTGCTCTTAATTGTAATCAGAGGGCTGATATAAATACTATGCATACCAGCCTCTCTTGGCTAAGAGTTGAGGAGAGACTGACTGCACCACTTCTTCTTTTTAGAAGAAACATCAATGTGTTGAAAATCCCAAATTATTTGCATAGTGAACTTAGGCACAGTTCTGCCACACACACTTATCCCACTAGACATGCCACCAGAGTTTTTTTTACAGTCCCCAAATCCAGAACAAATTCAAGAAAGCATACAGTATTATAGAGAGCCCTAATTGCATGGAATTTGCTTCCATTTCATATTGCTCAAATAAACAGCAAAACTGGTTGCCAGATAAAGCATCACCTCGCGGCACAACACCTCTCCCCTATTTGACCTAGACAGTTTGTGTGTATGCATTGATATGTAGGCTACGTGTGCTTTAAAAAAATGTTTTATGTAGTTCTGTCCTTGAGCTGTTCTTGTCTATTGATTTTCTGTATTATGTCATTTTGTGTGACGTTTCATGTTTTGTGTGGACCCCAGGAAGAGTAGCTGCTGCTTTTGCAAAAGCTAATGGGGATCCTAATAAAATACCAATTACCAAATACCAGTGCATTTCAATCTGTCTCTTATTTAACTGAGCCTGCTAGCTAGCTACATTTCGGTTAGCTAGCAATTGCTGTGAAATCACCAAAATTATTTGAAATAACGATTGAGGTAGCTACAGTATGTAACTAAACTACTACAAACGAATTTAAATTGCAATAAATAAAGGTTAAGTTACTTGTTTTCCGCAGTCCAGTGGCACCACAAGTAGTCATTTGATTTGCGAACTCCTTACATGATCAGCATCTCATTACTAAAATATTACTTCTGGGTCACGGAATTTTGGAAAAATTTGAAAATAATATTCCCCGACATAATAGTAGAAAAGTGTCAATAACCTGGATTTATTCATGATATATGAAACATAATTGTCTAAACATTATCAATAATGCATATTTGTTCATATTTAAGTGACATTTGCATTAAATTTGGTTTTAAAACCATGTTCAAAGGCCAAATAAATGCCCACAATGTGAATCACTGTATATGGTATACATATTGGCTTATAGCAAGAACAATTCTGGGTGCCGCAGTAAAAATATTGTAGGGAATACTCAGTAGGGTCTATAGAATGTATATATGGTGTCATTTCATGGGGCTCTGAATAATACGGAGTGTTGCTGGCCTTTTATTCAACCCACTCCATTGACGGTCACAATATGAAACACTGCATATGGAATGCATAATCATCACGTGCTAACCAAACAACATTGCAGGGAATGCTCACTGAATTAAAGGTCAACTACACTCCAAATGTACGTTTCTAAGATTTTTCCAAGACCGCAAAAGTCATCCCCTGATGTGGATTAAGCATTGTTGTAAACACAGAAAATCATTGGTTTTTGTTTTTATATTAAAAAGTGTGAAGAAAATGGTAAAACCAGAAAGAAATTGGGAAATACGAAACATGAAAAAACAAAAATGAGAAAACGGAATTTGGGAAAAAAAACAGAAGTAGGCAAAAATAATAACGTATTTTAAAAAGGCCCTATCAAAGTTTTGAGGAAGGTTGAGATCAGGTCCAATATTGACTATGATCCCAAGAGGGAAAAGAGGTTGGGACATCCTATAATTCTTTTGAGTAATATAATATAATATATACAATTTAGCAGACAGTTTTATCCAAAGCGAACTTACAGTCATGTGTGAATACATTTTTACATATGTGTGATCCCAGGATTCAAACCCACTATCATGGCATTGCAATGCTCTACCAAGATGCATGACAGGGTTATAAATGCTTTGTGAAGCCTAAATGTAATGTTATTTATAAGGCCTTTATTAAGAGGTGCTTATGCCACCTATATTTGTCTTAGTGGGTTATGTCACATTTGACATTGATGGTTATGTCACAGTTTTGCCACATTTATGAACCCTTTATAGAGCATGACTTACGTTTATAGATGATGTGTAACACATTTATGTTGTGTTTATGAAGGCTTTATGAATCCTTTATAAGCTGCACTTCATTTAAAGTGGGAGCGAGTTGGTCTCACATTAATATTTCCTCAGGGCAGCAAGCAATTGGACAGCTGTTTAGAAGTACTTCTCTTATTGGATTCATGACTCCTGTGTCAGTCATAGTGTCACTCAAAGCAATGGTGTAACCACAGAATTCACACAAACATTCATTAAAAATGAGTGAGAAAAAATGCGAGTGGACAAAGGGAATTCATAAATATGTTGGTTAAATGTCGCTGTTTAGCATATTAATGATTAGGGCATATGTCACAATTACCATATACATGAGGATGATTGAAATCGTGTTTTTTTCATGTTTCCCTGGGAAAAGTGACTTCTCAAAAAGTGGGGAAGGGGGGGTTATGCAAATCAAAACAAACAATAGTAATTATTTGATTACTCCCCCTTCCCAAGGTGGCAGTACAATGCACTCAATATTTTATAATTAGAACCACGCAAACATCTGTCTGAAAGTTTGTGGATGAGTTAATCCACCTGTGGGAATTTTGTGGATTGTTCAAAGCAGGAGATTCTCATTATGCATACAATTCATGAGTGATGTGGAAAATTAAATCTATTAGGAATGCCTGCTGGTTCATTTCATGCACCAAGGATGATAGTGCTGGTACCCTTTGAGCCTAGAGAGAAACGAGGGTGCAAACCTGTGAAACAAATTGCAACCTTCAGTCAACATTAGAAACATCTAATTGTCTTTGTCGGATTTGTGTTCCGAAAATAACTTAAATGTTTGGTTGTTGTGTTTTTGAATAGTCATTCCAGTAAATCACTTTAAGGGAATATAGCACAGTTTACATTGCATGTGTAATCATGTAGGTCTGTAATTGTATTGTAGTGACCTTAGGACAACACCTAAGGACCTTTTAAAAATTACAGACCTCTTGGTGGTTAAGGCGTTGGACTGACAGTCGCAGGGACTTGGGTTCAAACATGGGTTTGAGTTTTGGTCAGAGCTATCCCCCAAACATGTCACAATATATTTTCTAGACAGAACATCCAGAACCATGTATACCTGTAGTTTGAAGATGTGGGAATTCCCTTTGTGTGAATGTTTATGATACAATGTAAAATACAGCACAACACAAATATTTTGGTTTTTCCATCTATCCCTGCTTTAATGCCCAACTCGGAGGCATGACACACAACACTACTCCACTTCTGAGAGTCTAGATGAGGTGATTTGTCCTGCCCTGATCTGCCCTGCCCGCAGCCCAGTGAAATCGCTCACTGCATGACCAGACTTGCTCAAAATATCACTAATTTCCCGTGTTCTCTTGTCGACACAGCGGAACTCCCTAAGCTATAGGCCTCAATATTAAGGCCAAAAATATAGTGATTTCCTATGACCATTTCACTGTGTTGATGATCTGTCAGGCGCTCTCAATATTTTATACCACACACACATTGTCTTTTTACTTCAATACTTTTGTCTTTGACTCAGATTGAGCCTTATGTAATAGCGTCATATAATAAATTCACACCAAGAATGTAATCCCACTCTAGAGCATACCCATAGCAACCTAAGAGACCTCAGCCTAGCTCGAGCCCCCATCGTGGAACTCTGTCAGGGGGTTCAGGAACCTAGTTAAGAAAGCTCAGGCAGGCATGATGGGTCAGGTGGCTCTGTCGCTTTACAGTTTCTCCTCTTACCTATTATTGCAGGGAATGGGATGTGCAACTGCGGCAACTGTGACTGCTGGGATGGCTGGACGGGGAACGCCTGTGAGATCTGGGTGGGAACTGAATACTAACACCACAGAACATTTCAGTAGCTATACAAAGAGACTGTGCTGTCAGAAAAGGTGTGCAACACCAAAGGGAGGAGAGGAATGGAGAGAGCGATGGAGAGGAGCATAAAAAAGAAGTCAACCAAACTGGGATGTAATTCTTCATTCAGATTTCTGCATATCACTTGTATAACAGCATTCATTGTACTGGTTACAAATAATCTTTATTAAAACTATGTTCTTTTTTGTATGCAAGAAAAAAACTTTTGTAGCAAAAATATGTTTTTTCTCTTTAGAAGACCTTACCATGTAACCCTTTATATGTTTCCAATACAATTATATGTATGACAATTGTTTCTGTAAGAATGCTTACATATTCCAGGAAGCTACACATAATAAGATGCAGGTACATAAACAGAATCCAAACATTGAAAACAAAAGGATAAATGTTTTATTATTAATATGAATACTCTCTGTGTGTGGTGTGTGTGTGTGTGTGTGTGTGTGTGTGTGTGTGTGTGTGTGTGTGTGTGTGTGTGTGTGTGTGTGTGTGTGTGTGTGTGTGTGTGTGATGATGATAATGTGTATGTGTTGATGATCATTTCCATTTGGGGGATTCTCACCAGTGGTGTGTTTTTTGGGTTAAAAGTGCTTCCTGACAAATTGCCTCAAAGAACACCCTGCACTCAAGTCAAGAGTATCGTTTGAGCGTTTTATTTATTTTTTAATAATGAAACATTGAATGTGCCGCGTGACACAACATTTTTGCATGGAAAACAATGAAAATACCATAATCATACGTGGGTATAAATCTGTTATAACATGACATACATATCTCCAAGTGGCACTCTTGCAATTGTATATATTTAAATATAAATCGTTTTAATAGTGCCTATTATCGCTGAAAACTATCACAAACATCATAATCTTCTACAACCGGTCAATCAATGCATGGCAATTCCCCCTTACTCGTGAACTCCATGTCATGAAAATGTTCAAATGTCGTGGCCGAAAAAAGAACAAAAAACACACATAGCTCTATAGTGCGATGCTGGGTATTCCTGTAACTTCAGAAGGTGGTTTCGGGGGATGTGAGTTTCTTTGACTCGAGAGCCCAACCTCTACCTGAAAACATGATTGATAGGAAGTAGTAAAGAAAAAATGTAATGTAAATAATTCTACTTTGGCCTTTTCATGCTTTTTAGTACTAGCCAACCTTTCGTTTTATTTGTCCCATCAAAATGACAGGTGCAATAATATACTGCACACTATATTGCATTAATGTTACTGACATTACAGTCACACCTTTATATAAATATTTTATTCAATATGTTGTATATATGTATACAACAAACAAACTGTACAGTGCAGACAAACTCGTAGCATATATGTATGTAAAATTAGAAGTACATACCAACAGTTCTTGATACACATAGCCTACTACATGCAGCCCATCAATGCCATCCTCTCCCCATGCAAAAGATGAGAAAAAGGACAAAAGCAAAACTAAAACCTCTCCAACTACTTTTTGACAAATTAGTTGACAGAGGGAGAAAACTGAAAATAAACTGTTCGGGAAGGATCAGAAAAACAACATCACGCACGACCCATATACAGTAGGAACAAAACAAACAAAGAAACAAAAAAACAAGATGGCGGCTAGAGAGATAAACAGACGCACATTTACACAGTCATTTACAAAAATAAAGTTCAGCTTTCAAAGAACCAGTCAACTGGTCTGCAGGGGCTTGGGTAGCCCAGCATGTAGAGTTCATTATGATGTAGGGAAATTACTGGATCTGCATCCCAAATTGCACCATATTCCCTATTCAGTGCACTTCTTTTGACCAGGGCCCATAGTGCACTATGGAAGGAATAGGGTGCCATTTGGGATGCAACCTGGGTGTAATGTGGAGGGGACACAAGCCCTAAAGAAAAAACGTATTATTTCAACTCCTTTGTGTATATTACGGCATTGTTATAATAGCATCAATGTAGCTTTGTACAGACAAGTGTTTTTAAGTCTAACTAGTAAATGTGCTTCAACATCCTCTAGAAAATAGGGGCTTAAAATCCCAATAAACTGGAAAATTATATCAGCAAATAAATCTCTTAATATATTTCCAATTTTTAGCAGCATACAGTAGCTTCAGTCTACTTATCAACATTGTACATCTTAGCTATCAATAGAATCCAGTAAATCAAGTCAGAATTAAATCAGCTGATTCAGATAATGGTTGATACATTGCTAACAGTCATGATCAGATCAGGACTCCGAACAGAAAGTGCATTGAAGTAGCTCCAGTGGAAGTAGGAGTGTGCCTAACAACATGCTAATTCGAGTCCCAAACAATTTCCAAACAACTCCTCACTAGCATAGGTCTGAACAGTACCTTTCCCTTATCCCATTGTCCAGGGATCATCAACTAGATTCAGCCGCGGGGGCCGGAACATAATGACAAATAAATAGTACATTTGAAATAGACTGAAAGAAGTCCAAACAGATATAATTCAAACCTTGCTTACGTTTATTTGTATGCGATCACGTGTCTATCTTTTATGCGGGTGAATACTTAGGAACAGATTTCCCAAATTAAAATCACTCGGAGCTGATTTCCTGGTGTTTTTACAGTCTTATGTCCAACAACAACTTTGCCATTTTATTTTGCTCAGAAAACTTGGGGAGGGGCCAAATAAAACCACAATTTGGCCTGCGGGCCGCCAGTTGGGGAACTCTGCCATAGTCCTATGTGGAAAAACATGCATGTAAATGGTTCTAGGTATCCCAAAACCTTGATTCATATGAACACAAGATCCAAAATGACATCAATCAAGACCTTTCAAAGGTTCAGCAAGAAGGCCAGCAGAGAATCAATTTGGCAATGGGATTATTTTTGTGAAAATGAACCATATGGTAAATCACAGTGGAAAAAAAGCAAAACCGGAGAAAGGAAAATCGAATCAGAATGCAGTCGGCTGTTGTTGCCGTTGTCCCACACAGCAACAACTGTGGTATCGTTTTGGCTCCTTGGATACTTTGGTCATTTTATGAATCAATCTCTGTCAGCTGTAAAGGTTGTTGAGTGAATATTCTGCTAGGTCTTTATTGGATGTGTTTGGTGGGTGAGACACCTTAGGCCCAGTCGTGACTGGATATATGTATTTGCATGCTGAGGATCAAGGTCTAAACAGGCATGTAATAGGCCAAGATGAGCGATACTGGACTCTTCATGCTGAGCTAAGAGAAAATCCTCTCGTAATATCTCAGAATATGTAGTATAATCTTTTTTTTTACAGTGAAAATGTTATAATATAAGCCATCTCTTGCATTGCTTCTGCAAGAAAAATAGAACACAATACTAAACTTGCCCATGCTTTAGTTTGCTGAACAAAATGGGTATGCAGCCGAACCTCGAGTAAATATGAATGTAAAATGGCTGCCGCCGTTGGGCTTGAACCATTTAGTCTAAGCCACTAGCCTAGCCCGTTGTTCAGAGAAGTCAGCGAGTAAGGGACTGTGGCCTACAAGGCCTATAGATATTCCTAAAGCCCTTGCTCAGAAATAAGAATTTAAGAAAAATAGATTTCAGGTTCCTATTTACCAACCGGATGAGGCAGAGCTCACCGCTGGTGGGATGCGGATTGTGATATGTATACACCTATACACCACTTGTTAAAGCGTTCTCCAACACACACGCACATCTGTGTCTGTATGTGTGTGTGGGCTCCTCGCATTGATTGCAGTGGGGTAATTAGCACTTCATCAGCTATGATTGTGTGAGCTATCCTCCAGTCTTTCTTTATTGAGCTCTAAAAAAGCAACACGCAGCCTGAGACTCTGACTCTCCCCTCGACGTAGATGCTGTGTGTGTGTGTGTGTGTGTGTGTGTGTGTGTGTGTGTGTGTGTGTGTGTGTGTGTGTGTGTGTGTGTGTGTGTGTGTGTGTGTGTGTGTGTGTGTGTGTGTGTGTGTGTGTGTGTGTATCTGTAGTGCTTCCCAAACACCAGACTTCCTAAATGAGTCCCTGGAACCAAGCCACCGGTGGCATCTTATTTCTTGTGTGTGTATGTGTTGTGTATGGGAAGAAGAGTGTATTTCAGTGTGTGTTGAGTATACATCGGCATGAACGCGTGTATTACAAAACCACACACTGCCCCTGCAAAATGTATTTTTTCTAAGTTACTCAACAAAGAGAAAAATGTGAAAAGAGAAAGAGACGGGAACATACTTGTAAAAAGTAGAAGATAGCAGTCCATTTTCTTTTTTACTATATGTGTAAAGCATCTACCCCAGAACATAGCTGGTGCACTGTGGTATAGAAAATAGATCTTAATCGCACACACTGTTGCAACAGGGCATATATGTAGAGGGGGTGGTCTTGGGTTACCGTCAGCAAGCAAGGTATCACATGTGGCCGTGAAACACACATAATTTTTACGGATTCCATTGTCAGAGTCACTCTTCCTTCTGTTTTGGGTGGTGGGGGCGGGGGCGACCACCCTTCTGCATCAATCCCCCACTGATGAGTTAAAGAGAAAGAAAGAAAGAAAGAAAGAAAGAAAGAAAGAAAGAAAGAAAGAAAGAAAGAAAGAAAGAAAGAAAGAAAGAAAGAAAGAGAGGAGAAGAAGAAGAAGAAAGGAAGGAACCGAGAGATTGCCTGGATCTAATCCACAGAAGAAAGAGGGTGCCGGTTTGGAGTCTGGTAGGGAAAATCCCTGACTCCATCATGTACGTCCCTCCCTCCCTCCCTCTCCGCCACACACACACACACACACACACACACACACACACACACACACACACACACACACACACACACACACACACACACACACACACACACACACACACACACACACACACACACACACACACACACACACACACACACACACACACACACACACACACACACACCAGGTGAATTGTGGCTATGTGGGGGGCTTAGCAGCAGTAGCAGTAGTAGTAGTAGTAGTAGTAGGCTTGCTGACTGGTTTGCCTCCGTTCATCACTGGGGGCTCGGTTGTGCTTTTACTGGGAAGGACGGCTGTTTTGGGCGCTTTGGTCTCTCCTACATCATGCAACGATGGCTCTCTGTACATAGCAACTGTGAGGGAGAGAGATAATAAAGAGAAGGGAGGAGATAAGGAGGCAAGGAAGGGTGAGAGGGAAAAAGAGGGAGGGGATAGAGAGAGAGATAGAGAGGGTAAGAAAAAGGGAGATAAAAGAAGAAAGGGAGAGAATGGAGGAGAGGGGGAAGATTTTGTAAAACCCAGGGCAAAATAAGTCTTATTTCTCCTCTTTTCAATTCAATAACTTGTAAAACTAACCACATGGCTCCTTTTTCACTAATGACTGCTAGCATGAATGATTTAATCCGTTTTATGTCTTGTTGATGCAGAGGCTTCTATTTGTTTTTGGAAATCATTCCAGACCACACCAAAAGGGGCAAAAAGGGGGTGAAAAAGACCAAAAAAGTGTCTAACACATTATTTAGCCTGTGGCTGCTGCCATAGTTAAGTAAAGGTTACATTTTCAAAAATGTATATATCTTCCTCTCCTTTCTACAGACCCCAATCTGAATGTGGCCAAAAGCCTTTATGCAAAATGAGCAGTGGGAACCTCCCAAATGATCCTGCACTTTACGCTCCCTGCACTGCAGCTGTGTCACTGTCACGACAGTGCAGTACAGGTTCCTGGAGGCTTCCATGTTTAAATAATGGACACAAATCAGCCAGGGAGGGGAGGAGAGTGTAGACGCACCATAAAGCATCAACATTTCATGGCCGCAAAGATAGGGCTTGTCCCTTCCGCTCTGTGCTATATGCCAACCTGTGAATTATGGATGGGAATGATAAATATAAATGATACGTCAAGGGGAAGATAACCATCCTTCAGTGTAGCGGTGGGTGGTTACTCAGGGTGGGATTAACAGGAAAGGGGGCATGATCAGATAGACTTGTTCCCTCTAAAGACACTACCGTGACAGGGTTTAGGTGTGGGATGGTCATTCCGAGGGGTGTGGAGGATGAAATGTAGTATTGTGAACCTGCAGGCATGTAATGGCTTACATGTTTATGACTTGTGTAGGATTCTGGTGATATATACATAAACCCTGCCTCATAGGTAGCCCATACATTTAATACGTTTGACACCTCTGACATGAGGTATAAACTTGGTACCAACAATAAGTAGTAGGGTTGCAAAGGGAGGGTATATTACTGGAAACTTTTGAAGTTTACCAGTAAACTACCAGAATTTTTGTAACTTTGGCCTTTTTGGGTACTTCGGATTATCACAGGTGTCTGTAATTATCTCTGGCCCTCTGTGTGACCTTATCACATGTAAAATACACTGAGTGTGCGAAGCATTATGGACATGACATGCCATATAGGCGTAGACTGACCAGGTGAATCCAGGTGAAAGATATGATCCCTTATTAATATCACTTGTTAAATCCATTTCAATCAGTGTAGATGAAGGGGAGGAGACAGGTTAAATACGTTTTTTTTTTTTAGTTTTGAGACAACTGAGACACGGATTGTGTATGTGTGCCATTTAGAGGGTGAATGGGCAAAACAAAAGATCGTAGTGCCTTTGAACGGGCCAGGCGCACCGGTTTGTGTCAAGAACTGCAACACTGCTGGGTTTTTCACGCTCAACAGTTTCCAGCGTATATCAAGAATGGTCCTCCACTAGAAGGATATCTAGCCAACCTGACACAAGACAACAGTTTATATGAAAAAAAATCAAATAAGATGATTTTAAAACAAGAAATAGAATGACAAAGCTGTAAAACATTATCTTAAATAAATATCCATCAACTTAGTGAATACCATTGGTGTTTAATATGAGGGTTTCAGCATGAAATATCCTTTATATGTAATAATACTATATATGAATCCATTTTAAAACATTCAAATATACATTACCAAAGTTACCATAGATTGCCATAGATTACCTTTTAGTTACCAACATTACAGAAGTTTAACTTTGGTAAATGACTAGCTTTGCAACCCTAGTCAGTCAGAAAATTGTTAATTTTCTGTTGATCTCAGCCAGGAAGAAATGCTCATATACAGTAGAAGGTACAGAATTATGTTTTGCAAAGGTTATCCTTGAAAGAAGTCTAGCAGATATAAATGCCCTACTTTTCAGTTCAATATATTGCCTCTCATCACAAAACAACAAAAACTATATTTGCTGCTCTCTTGCTTGTACTGCTCTAATGCCCCTGAAACAGTTATTTTCTAATGAAAACAAATCAAACTCAGAATGTGGTGTTGGCATACCTTCTAATGGCTTGGGCAGGAAGTGAGCAGCTGGTTTTGTTTTCTTCACTCGATTCCCCTTCATGGCTTGGCCCTCTTTGTTGAGCCCCAGGAACCAAGCTCTCCCTGACTCCTGTTGCCTGTACAGCATCGACGAGTAGATCACATAATAGTTCTCAAACACAGACTCTTTGAACTTGCATTCTGCCGTAAAGAGTTCCTGCAAAGACAGAAGACAGGTTAAGTATCATGTCTATGTGGCAGAGTCATGGCTAAGTGGTAATGGTCCCCGCTCTCAATACGTGTATAACTCCCCATCGGTGACCGGGTTCAATCCCATAGTTTACCCTGCAAACCAAAATTTGTTCTGTGAAAGTTGCCAGAACAGTCGTTACGTTGTTCTCATAACACAAAAACTGTCCAGTTGTGTTTATCATTATACAAAGTTTGTCTTGCAAGAACGTTCCCAGAACACATTTAGTCTGTTCCTTACCTGGAAACCTAATGAGAATGTTTGGGGAATGTTCTGCGGTGGTTGTTACAGCTTTGCACAACATTTTAGTGAATGTTTGGAGAACATTCCAAGAATATTTAATTTAAAACATTTTCTGAAAAGAAAAATATTTTAATTGAAAACATTATTTGAATGCTTTTGGGATGTTGTCCTAATGTTAGATAAAACCCTAACTAGAACTTAATGGGAATCTTAGCTAATTTTATGGGATTTTTCCCAGTTTGCTGGGTACCCTTCCAACGTTCTCTCCTCTCCACACCTGTATCCCCCCTTGTAATTTATAATTTGTACAATAAAACTTTAAAAAGTCAAGTTCTTAAAAACATGATGTATCTTGTTCTTATAAGAAATATAAATTATGTTCCATTTGGGTCTCGAAGCATAGGTAAAGGTAACACCCTATTCCCCATATAGTTCACTACACTTATGTGGTTCACTATGACATATGGCTCTGGGAAAAGAAGTATACTATGTATTAAGATATAATTTGAGACACAAAGCCTTTGTGCAAAAAACAATGAAGCATATGAACATCATTCATGTTTGAACATGTAGCCATATCCAGAGGTCACAAAGACAAATTTTATGCAGCTCCACTACACAATACGTTTAAAAAAAAGCCACGTTCGACAGGATTACCAACACAGACTGACGAGCTCAAATATTCAGAAGCCCTGAATGTGGCAGACCAATCCAAACTCCTCTCTCGGCATGTCCAGCCCTCTTATTATCTCAGCCAATCATGGCTAGTAAGAAGGTTGCTCACTTTTTCTGTGGTTTAACCAACAAGGCTCGTAATTTAACAATTGTTTTTGTATTTACAGATGGCATACAAGGTTGTTATTAAGGCACATGAAAGTTCACATGTTCCAGAAGGCATTTCTGCCAAAAAACGCATTTTGATTAAAAAAAACATATTTTTTTACATTCAAACGGCTCTCCTATGAAGTCGTGACTTTCGACATATGACTAGTTTCCTGAATCGGGTCACAATTGTTTAGGAGCCCGTAAAACGGCAGCCATTTCCTCCAGTGCCATTCTACATTCTACATTATATGCCTAGATGCCTCAATTTGTTACACTAGCTAGATTATATCTGTGTGTATGTTGTGCTAGCAAACACCCAAGAAAGAGTCATGAAAATATACTCATTATATCTCTAATACTTTGTGCAAACAACCTTTTAGCTAATCCAAAGACCTCACCATCCTTCACACACCCCTTTTTGTCAATGACAAATGAACACCACATCTCACTCCGCTTTACCCCCATTCATCTCATTAAACTGAAGAGAACAGGAGGGTAATAAAGAGCTTTCCACATTATCTGCCCCACATTGGGGTTTTCATTGGGGTGTATTAATAAACGCCTGGTCATGCTCCAAGGATTTCTGGTTGGAGGAGTTCACTTATGGCCTATTCAGCACACCCCCACAAAGGCCCTGTTTGAATAATTCCAAAATGTATCCTTCCTTCCTCCCCCAATTCCTTACAGTTTATTTATCGCTGACATGATTGCATAGGTCAATGTAAGAGACCCCACTACTAGCTTACACCTATCCAGTCAGAGCAGCAATTTATTTGAATGGGTCTGAGCCACAAAAAGAGACCCTCAAATCCCAATTTCTCTCTCACGTTTAATCTTCTTCCCTGCTATTTCCCCTTGCTAGGCATTTATGAGCGGGACTTGATGTAGTTAATACATATTAGGTGGTCTTTCCATCATTTAGGTGTTTGCTCATAACTCTCACAGCTTCACCCTGGGGATAATTTATGGGGTGAGTGTGTAGTTCCGACGACGCACCCCATCACTGAGTAATAGCAGGTTATTAGCACTGTGTTAAATTGCTCTTGTCAGGGCTTAACAACCAGTTGGGGACGATGACGACGACAAAGTGACACTTTAGGGGACTTATTAATGACTGGCTCAATCAGATGAAATTGCATTAGGTAAGGCAGGCACAGGCTGGCAGCTATATTTGGAGAGCTTCCAGTCTCCTTAATTGAACACTCAGAGGGATCCCATTGACTGCATACAGACCCGAGGAACTTAACCGGCTCAGTTGGTTAGCGAGAGCTGCTAGTAGAGCTAATGCTGTATATCCCTTGTGTCATGATTGTAACACTGAGGAATCGACATAAGACTCATAGGCTGTGTTTACACTGCCATCCTACACTGTAAAAACGTATTTAGCCTTTTAGTTGTTTCAGCTAATTTTCCAAAGTCAATTCAACTGAAAAATAGTCAATTAAACTGAAAATGTTGAGATAACATGATTTAGTCAACTAGTCAGAAAATGTTGAGAAGTTGACTCAATGAGTAATGTTGCCCAGTGAATTATACAATACACGTTGACTAAACTATAATGAAATCTCTGAATGTCTCACGAGTGAATGCTAGAAGATACCAGTATGTGGGCTTTAATTTTGAAACAAACATCTTAGTTTCTCGAGTTCTCTGTGGTTCGATTCGGCGGTCATCTAAGCATTAATGTCAGCATTGGGTGAGTACATCACCATTATCACACTTTGAATCGGCATTAGAAACAGTTCCAAACAATATATGATTTTAATAGCACTAGCTATCTAGCTGACTGTGTCTTTTGAATTGCTAAGGCTAGCCAACTACCTACTCAGCACAAACTGCTTTTGTAATACAGTAAATAGCCTAAAGTTAAGGCTATGTTACAAACTAATGTAACATTCAACCTTAAAATTAGTAACACATTTTTAGGTAACTGTAACTATAAATGTCTTCTTATGTAATCATATAAAGTGTGCATGTTCAAGATAACATGCAAAGGTCGTCACACCTATGCTGTAATAATCTGTGCAGAATCTCGAACGGCATTGAAAATTTAACGAAGGCCCGCAGGCACGAACGAGGCTAGTTAAAACATGGGTCGGGACCGGACAGTAATCTCGCAGCCAGTAGCCTTTGAATGCATTTTGTCGTTTGATTTCCTGTGTTCCTTCGCGGTCTGGCATTGAAAGCTAGTGCTGTCGCACTGCAGTCAGCACAGCATTGTGTGCCACACATCGGAGTTTCTCCAGCCCAAACTGCAGTGTGTGTGTCTTGCCAATCATATGTACGCAAATGTGATCACACAGTGGGTGCATGCAATAACAGAGAGTGAAGCGCTTTTTCTCTGGATGGTCTTTCCTCCGGTATTTATGCTAGTTAGACAACCTGAAAACGCATCACCCAAGCAAGAGACTTCAGCTCCATCTTAACTCCTCCTCCACATTTACTGGATTGGTTGAACAGTGCAGAAGAGAACCTCCCTAGACAGTTTTTTTCTTCTCGTCAAGACCAGTATGTAGGAGATCTACATTCAGGCGTTTCTTTTAAGGCTGCTACGTTAGGTTCCCTCTAAAGTAGCACATAGATGCAATGCTCATTTCCTGTCACTTTTCCTTTACATTTTTGGGTGGTAATTGTGGTAACGGCAGGTCATGTGCAAAAAAAACACTTTACGATGCCTGACAAATGCTAATATCAGTACCATGAATTGAATGGGATTTGTGCCACAAATGCTAAAACATTAGTATTTGGAAACAGTGCCAAGGAAATAAAACCAAAGCATGGATTGCTTTCATACCTTGTCCATTGACTGCTTGCCAATGTGTCATTTTGTAATTTGGGTGAACTATCCCTTCAAGAGATTATGATCTAAGCAATCGGAGCTCAGAGGCATGTTTAATATGAAAAAAAATACAATACTGAACTACATGAGGCAAAATTCCATCCTCATTTGGCGACCCGCATCCTCAGATTCATGGCGTGTCAGCAGTCTCCTTCCAAAGGACCGCTTATCATGTGCAAGATGCCTGTCTCTTCCCGTCTCCAAGGGGATCGGGGAAAGCACAGTCTTTAACACGCTGTACTGTACTGACAGGACTCAGGACAGATCAGCTACACAGCTTATCAAAAATATAATGGCTTGAGGTAGAAGTTAATTGGAGTGAGTATTGATTTAGGCCTAGATTCATTCCATATCTCTGAAGATAAGCACTATAGCATGATTTACATTTAAAGGCAATGTGGCCCCATTTGTGGAGACTGCATTTATGGTAAACGCTGCATTTGTTGACTCAATCTGTAATTAGCTTTGAATTTCAATCACCCTATAGTGCTTATCTTCCGCAATACGGATTGAATCTGGCCCTTAATTTTGTTTAGTCAGGTAAGTTGTTGAGAACGAACAGTCCTTTACAATACTGACCACTTTGCAGTAGTGTGAGTAAAAACTCCATGGCTTCATCCTATGCAGCCAAAGGATAAATCCACAGTGTCAAATAATATTCATACCTATAAGAGGTGGGATATCAATCGGAAGGAGCATAACAGTATGTATGTATATTAGCACCACAATATGAGAGTACCGTACCACACAACAAAACAACAGATCTGAATGCAAGAGGAAGCAGTGACTTTTGACTGTGCCATTCAACCAATAAGCACATTTGCAACAGGTGTTTCACATGCTCAACTGGCTCCAAGTGTCTCTTTTTTGGACCAGATCCCATACACTCCTCAAAACATTTGTTATAAAACGGTGTTGAAGCGTTGCTTTCAGAACCAAATTAATGTCTCAGAGCCGATTACAAAGCCAAATATGTTTTTACCTTCACGGTTCCCAGTTACTTCAATTAGGTAATTAATTAAACATCTTCCTCGTCAGGTAAGGCTCGTTGCTGGTTGACTGGTCACTGTAATCAACGAGATCGCTTGTGCGGCAGACCATGTTGGGCCGAGCGCTGATTACTTACACCGTACGATTCTCCAACCACCCGAGAGCGGCTGAACAAAGTGAGTGAGAAGGTTTCTTGGATGCAAATACTTTCATAAAACTAGGTTCCCAGATTTTTGAGTGACTTGGGGAGAGTGGGGGGAGATAAAGTTTCTTGGGTACAAACACTGTCAGTCACCGATAATCATAGTGGTTTGAAGATGACTCCGAGGCAGTCAAACGACTCCTCTTCGGGCGCTGATTGCATCTCAATCTCCAGCTTCAATAGAGCTTTTTAATGCTTCTCTGTTGTCTTCCGTTCATCACAGTCAGTTTTTTTCAGATGATTGTATTGGGAACGTGAACAAAGCCAAACAGACATACGTCCTCTTTCTGTTTTTAAAACATGTTCATTAAATTCATGAGGGGATGCTTAAAAATCACAGTCTGAAACTAAGCCATCGCCACTCTCCTCATTTCTGATGCCTTGTTTGAATCTTGGATAGAAAATATTGATGTCCACTTCAGCTGGCCATAATAACATTGTGTTCATAAATATAAAACGTTGGTGCCAAATTGCTTCGGAGAAGACTGACAAATTCTGAAAGTTGAGGATAGAGACATAGAAATAGAGCAATATATAATTTCATTGTTGTGGTATTTAATACACCAGTCAAAATGTTGGCATGCACATCCATCTTGTTTTTCAGGTGAAGAGGTGTGCATGGCATGCCCTCCCAGTTTATTGCTTTCAGTGTGTGTGTGCGTGTGTCTGGTGAGTTTGGTCGATATCTGAGGGCGTAATAGAAAGCTCTACTTAATTTCACCTCCACAACCTGTAAATGAGCCATGAGGTGATGAGTCTGTGTCAGGGGCTGTCTTGACTTTGAGCTGCAGCTTGCAAACTTTATTAAGGACAGACAACCTCTGGTCCACACTGTCAGCTCCTGCCTCCGTGCTTTCCTTGACAGGCCCTTCTCCTCTTCTCTCTTTTTTTCTTCTGTTTTCTATTTTTTTTGTGGTGGGGGGCAGAACATGGCACATACAGTTGCACTCGGTTGCTATGGCAACAGAGAAGGGGTTGCTCCGGAATAGTGATATGCTCTTAAAGAACAGGACCGGTGGTGGTCATTCCCTATAGCAACGTAAATCGGAGGGGGAGGGGGGGGGGGGGGCAGTAATTGCATTAAATGTCTCCTGTGATCAACATATAACATATTCCCTTTCAAAACGTTAAAGATACAGATTATGGTTTGATACATTTCAAAATGAATTTCAAGATAGGTGAGTTGTTGCAGTTTTTTTAGGCAGCCAATGTTGGCACAGATGAAAAATGTGCTATTAATTATCTAAGGCCAATTAACAGCTCAAATACTGTTTGGCTAGTATTCTACAAGTTCAGCAGGGAAAATACATGTACTCGGCAGGGTACACTGTATAATGCTAGCTGTTGCTGGAGATCCACCTGAATTTGAGATAATGTTTAGAAAGAGAAGGGTGACATTGGCAGAGAGTTATGAGGTCGGGGCACACCCCTCTACACCCGTGGCAAATCGAATCATTTCTGAGGCACACAACGGTTGATTTTTCTCCCCTCTCAATCCTCCTGCCTGCCTCTCCACATCAGTGACTCCCCGGCACCCTGATTCGCAGCGCTCTAAATGGGCAGCCATAATTGACCTTGGCCACAGACAGAGGGCCAGCACCGCTCAGACCAACATAATCACTCCACTCACCACAGAATGAATGAGAGAGAGAGGGGGGGGGGAGAAAGAGAGTCATATATATAGAGAGAGAGAGCGAGAGAGAAAAATAGAGAGTTGGGAGAAAGAGTGAAAGAGAAAATGGTGAGATATAGAGAGGGAAAGAGAGAAACAGAAAGAGAAATAAGCATGAAGAAAAAGGCTGTCCCCATACAGTAGGAGAACCAAATCAAATTGTATTTGTCACATCCGTCGTATACAACTGGTGTAGACTAACAGTCAAATGCTAACTTACGGTTCCTTCCCAACAATGCAGAGAGAAAAATAGAAAGGTAATACAAAAAAGAATAACTCAAGGAATAAATACACAATGAGTAACGATAATTTAGCTACAGTTAGCTATTCACACCCCCTTGACTTTTCCTACATTTTGGTATGTTACAAAGTGGGATTAAAATGGATTTGATTATTCTTTTTTCTACACAAAATACCTGGTCATGTCAAAGTGTAAGAAACATTTTAACAGTTTAAAATACGATCTTGATTAGATAAGTATTCAACCCCCTGAGTCAATAGAATCACCTTTGGCAGCGATTACAGCTGTGAGTCTTTCTGGGTAAGTTTCTAAGAACTTTGCACACCTGGATTGTACAATATTTGCACAATAAACTCTTCAAGCTCTGACAAATTGGTTGTTGATCATTGCTAGACAACCATTTTCAAGTATTGTCATTGATTTTCATGGCAATTTAAGTCAAAACTGTAATTAGCCACTCAGGAACATTCAATGTCATCTTGCGAAGCAACTCCAGAGTATATTTGGCCTAGTGTTTCAGGTTATTGTCCTGCTGAAAGGTGAATTTGTCTCCCAGTGACTATTGGAAAGCAGACTGAACCAGGTTTTCCTCTAGGATATTGCCTGTGCTTAGCTCTCTACTTTTATGCAAATAACTCCCTAGTCCTTGCCAATGACAAACATACTGACAAGCAGGGGTGGGGGGTAACGGATTACATGTAAGGGATTAAAATAAAAAACGGTAACTGTAATCTGTTACGTTAACAGCAAAAATATTGTAATCAGATTACACACACTTTTGAAAAACTAGATAATTACTTCAAGGATTAAATTCAGAAAGGATATTGGCGGAAAGAAATCTTTGACACTTCTCGGTTTTCTCAATGACATTCAAATCAGCATTGAAAGCAAGGAGCAAGTTTACATACAGTTGAAGTCGGAAGTTTACATACACCTTAGCCAAATACATTTAAACTCAGTTTTTCACAATTTCTGACATTTAATCATAGTAAAAATTCCCTGTCTTAGGTCAGTTAGGATCACAACTTTATTTTAAGAATGTGAAATGTCAGAATAATAGCAGAGAGAATTATTTATTTCAGCTTTTATTTCTTTCATCACATTCCCAGTAGGTCAGAAGTTTACATGCACTCAATTAGTATTTGGTAGCATTGCTTTTAAATTGTTTAACTTGGGTCAAATGTTTTGGGTAGCCTTCCACAAGCTTCCCACAATAAATTGGGTGAATTTTGGCCCATTCCTCCTGACAGAGCTGGTGTAACTGAGTCAGATTTGTAGGCCTCCTTGCTCGCACACGCTTTTTCAGTTCTGCCCACAGATTTTCTATAGGATGAGGTCAGGGCTTTGTGATGGCCACTCCAATACCTTGACTTTGTTGTCCTTAAGCCATTTTCCACAACTTTGGAAGTATGCTTGGGGTCATTGTCCATTTGGAAGACCCATTTGCGACCAAGCTTTAACTTCCTGACTGATGTCTTGAGATGTTGCTTCAATATATCCACATAATTTTCCTCCCTCGTGATGCCATCTATTTTGTGAAGTGCACCAGTCCCTCCTGCAGCAAAGCACCCCCACAACATGATGCTGCCACCCCCGTGCTTCCCGGTTGGGATGGTGTTCTTCGGCTTGCAAGCCTCCCCCTTTTTCCTCCAAACATAACGATGGTCATTATGGCCAAACAGTTCTATTTTTGTTTCATCAGACTAGAAGACATTTCTCCAAAAAGTATGATCTTTGTCCCCATGTGCAGTTGCAAACCGTAGTCTGGCTTTTTAATGGCGGTTTTGGAGAAGTGGCTTCTTCCTTGCTGAGCGGCCTTTCAGGTTATGTCGATATAGGACTCGTTTTACTGTGGATATAGATACTTTTGTACCTGTTTCCTCCAGCATATTCACAGGGTCCTTTGCTGTTGTTCTGGGATTGATTTGCACTTTTCGCACCAAAGTACTGTAATCTCTAGGAGACAGAATGCGTCTCCTTTCTGAGCGGTATGACAGCTGTGTGGTCCCATTGTGTTTATACTTGCGTACTATTGTTTGTACAGATGAAAGTGGTACCTTCAGGTGTTTGGAAATTGCTCCCAGGGATGAATCAGACTTGTGGATGTCTAGAATTTTTTATGAGATCTTGGCTGATTTCTTTTGATTTTCCCATGATGTCAAGCAAAGAGGCACTGAGTTTAAAGGTAGGCCTTGAAATACATCCACAGGTACACCTCAAATTGACTCAAATATTGTCAATTGGCCTATCAGAAGCTTCTACAGCCATGGCATCATTTTCTGGAATTTTTAAACTTCTGACCCACTGGATTTGTGATACAGTGAATTATAAATGGAATAATCTGTGTGTAAACAATTGTTGGAAAATGTACTTGTGTCATGTACAAAGTAGATGTCCTAACCGACTTGCATAAACGATAGTTTGTTAACAAGAAATTTGTGGAGTGGTTGAAAAACGAGTTTTAATGACTCCAACCTAAGTGTATGTAAACTTCCGACTTCAACTGTATATTACAACAAATATTATGGCTGAACTCAAATGTGCTGGTTGATAAAATACCTGTATTTCTGGGAAAGATGTTTGAAAAGGGTATTTTGTTCTTAAAATATATTGTAAATTGGAATGGTAGAGTTATGTCCTTCATAGAGTTATTAGAATTGTATGGAAAGGTCTGCTCAATCCAAGAGTAGAACCAATTGATTACAGCATTACCCCAAAAATGGAGGAGGCAGGTGGCAGCGGGAGGAGGTAGGGAACTGGTCTGTCTGCCCAATATAAAGGATCAAAACTGGCGGAGGAATAAAAATAGCATAATTAGGAAAGTATACCAGTTTCATTAGAGGACCAGGATGTTGACAACTGTGCCATACAGATTGCAAAATAATTGGGAAGAGATTTTTGATGTACTGATGGTTATGATACTGATGAGTTGATATGTAAAACAACGCAAGATTCAAGACTTCGTGCTTTTCAGCTAAAATTATTATATAGAATTCTTCCCACCAACAAAATGTTGAATATTTGGGGCATAACATCATCACAGCTCTCCAGATTTTGTTGTGAGGATACAGAATCAATAGACCATTTATTTTGGTATTGCCCTCAGGTAGCCTGTTTCTGGTCTCAGGTTCAGGAATGGCTGAAAATGCATAGCATTGATCTAAAATTGACCCTAGAAATAGTACTGTTAGGAGATCTGGAGAGACGGGTCAGTCAATTACTAATACTCTTAGTAAAAGTATTTATCTTAAACTCGCAATCTGTGGATTCTATTCGATTAGATAGATTGAAATTGTACGTTAAACATCACAGCATAGTGGAAAGATATGTGTTGCGTAGAAATCCGAAGAGGGTAACCAGCAGAGATAGATGGGATGGGCTGAGAGAAGCTGATGTTTGGGATGTGGAATTGGAGACAAGTGGGAGTGGAGTTGCTGTGCGAGAGATAGAATGATGGTCAAAGATAAAAGTAAAAAATAAAGTCAAAATTAAACATAATAAAAAGTACATTTAAATGACACTAAGTGGCAGTGTTTTTACAACTAATGCCTGTTTGCCTGAGGCTGATGCAGTGCAGGTGTTTGTACACATGCATATACACACACTCTTATTCAAATAAACGCATACAAGAACACACACATACATGTAATAGTGCCAGACATGCACACAAACATATACAGTTGGCATTGCTGTTATGATTTCAGGTGTCCTTGATGTCCGTTGTTTAATTATTTATTTATTTTTTTTCATTGTTGTTTGCTGTTTTCTTCTGTCTTTTTCTTTTTTCTCTTTAGTTAACTTTTCTTGGTTGTTGGTGCATTGGGTGGTTCTTGGGGGTTTGGAATGAAATTAGTTGTATTTTTTTATTTAAAAAATTATTCTTGGGGGGAATGTGGGAGGGGTCTCAAATGGTTGAGGGACTACTATTGGGGAACTGTGGGGGGATCTTGGAGGGTTCGGGTTCACGTTTTTTGGCCTGGTGTGAGATCTGTCAACATGCCCTTGAGCAGGGCATTGACCCTGGATGCTTGTGTGTGTCGCTCTGAATGGGAGTCTGTTGGATGACTGGTGTTGTGTAGTTGTTGAGCGGCTTCACTGCAAGTATATTGTATGTTTCGGATATATATATATATATTTTTTTTAAACAGTTGAATACTTATTGACTCAAGACATTTCAGCTTTTCATTTGTAATTCAATTGTAAAAAAATTCAAAAAACATAATTTCACTTTGACATTACGGAGTATTGTGTGTAGGCAGGTGACACAAAATCTAATTTTGAATAATCAATTTTAAATTCAGGCTGTAACACAACAAAATGTGGAAAAAGTCAAGGGGTGTGAATACTTTCTGAAGGCACTGTATATACACAGGGTACCAATACCGAGTTGATGTGCAGGGGTACAAGGTAATTGTGGTAGATACTGTATGTACATAAAGGTAGGGGTAAAGTGACTAGGCAAAAGGATAGATAATACAGTAGCAGCAGCGTATGTGAGTCAAAAGAGTTTGTGCAAAAAGGGTCAAATCAAATCAAAGTGTATTTGTCACGTGCGCTGAATACAACAGGTGTAGGCCTTACAGTGAAATGCTTACTTACAGGCTCTAACCAATAGTGCAAAAAAGGTATTAGGTGAACAATAGGTTGGTAAAGAAATAAAACAACAGTAAAAAGACAGGCTATATACAGTTGCGAGGCTATAAAAGTAGCGAGGCTACATACAGACACCGGTTAGTCAGGCTGATTGAGGTAGTATATACATGTAGATATGGTTTAAGTGAAGCTCTGTTTTGCCGTAAGATACGGTTGCAGAAACATTATGTACAAAATAAGTAAAAAATAATGTGAAAAAAAAACACATAATAGCACAATTGGTTGGGCGCTGTAAAACTGCTACCATTTCTTCCGGCGCCATTTTAGAAAACTATGCAGATAGTCCAGGCAGCTACTTGGTTAACTACTTAGCAGCCTTATGGCTTAGGGGTAGAAGATGTTCAGGGTCTTTTTGGTTCCAGACTTGGTGCATTGGTACCACTTGTCATGCGGTAGCAGAGAGAACAGTCCATGACTGTTTTGGTTCCTGGTAAAACCATTTATGGCTTCCATGTAGAACCCTCTGTAGAAAGGGTTCTACACAGAACCCAAAAGGGTTCTACCAGGGACCAAAAAGGGTTCCTCAAAGGGTTCTCTTATGGGGACAGCTGGTGTAGAGTAGGTGTAGGGGAGAGGGGACCGGTAGAAGGAATGGACCAGCATTAATATGCAGAGCGTTTGTTCACTACCACAGAGAGGAAACTAAGAAATTGTTTATTAATGCTGCCAGCATAAAGCCTATTAATCCATGGAAAAAGGTCATCTTCCTAAAAGCTGGGCTGCATTTGCAACGCCAACCTATTCTCATACGTTTAAAAGTCATGTCAATGGTGGGTGCAGTTGAAGGGGCTTCACTGAACCCGACTGATTACCGAGGAGAGGAGAGAGCATAAACGTAAAGAGACACCAGAGAATGAGTTGATATGAGGGCAAGGATATGTGAAGACTGTATGAAAATGGTATGTATTAATGAAATGTATACTGTATGTATAGTGAGAGAGAGAGTGTGTGTGCATGCGTGCATGATTGTGTGTGCTCATTCCAGAGCATGTGAGCTGAGTTGAGCTCTTGGAAATCCCGCTTGTGGAGCAGTGCACAAGCTCCGGTGCTCCATGTCCTTTCCAAATGCTCCGCTAAAACCCCAATGCACTCACAGGAAAATAAACTTCATATTAACTCCACAATTTAACCAACACCCATATATTTTTGTGACTACCTGGACCTACCATTTGGTTTTGAAGTATTGAAACTAAACCATACGGATTTGAACATCATTTCAAGTAGGCTACATGTCATATTAAACAGCATTTAACTCTAAATAGGTCAGGAGCCAGACTGGGAGCCTAAGAAGGAGCAAATATGAATTATTTAGGCTTTATTATTTATATTACTTCAAGGCTATAGCCTACAAATCAATACATTGTGAAGCATTTGGGAGTGCGACACAATAAGCTGGTAGGGATATAATGCGCCTAGCATTTAAACAACATTGTTTCAATCATTATAGCCTTTAAATTGCACATATAGCCTGTGACTTACTTAGAATTAAATTCATTTTTCGTTTAATTTGTCTTATTAGTGACATTGAATTTTTAGAATTCATTTTTAGAAATCCAAGTTTGGCCAGTCTGTGGCTTCATGGTTCCTGGAGAGCTGTCCAGCAGCAGAGAATATCCTCTCCTCACTTGCAGAACCACTGGGGATGACGCTAAACACCCTTGTGGAAAACAACAGCACATCAATCAGCAACATTTATTGTTGTCAAGGAAGCAGATTTCTACTGTCTGAAAAGGTACAGACACTTCTGATTAAATGTAGCGGGGTCCTAAGCATGAAGAGGGTATCATTGTTTACATGCACGGAGAGTTAACTAGCTTGTTACTTTATGCATGGCCAAAAACAAGAGAGATTCTGCAGAAGCTGGCTGCAAAGCTTTGTCTGAATTGGCTTTGATTTATTTTTAACACTCAAGTGCTATAGAAATGTTGTTTGAACCTGTGCATATCATATGCACAGCACACTTCGACAAGGTAGTGAGCTAAACTAGTGGATTTGCTAGCAGCTTCATCCTCCTTCGATGTTCTGTCCCATACATCTTGTACCCGACAGCGGCAGCAGCAACAGCTCAAGAATTAAGTGTCTAGATAGTTATTCTTCTATTAATTATTATTGAAGGGCATGATATAGCTTGTATAATGCTGTTAGTTAGCTAACTAGCTAGCTAGCTACTAGCTTCGACCGCAACTAGGATAACTAGCTACTGACTTGACGTTTACATTTCCATAGTAGCTACCTGTACATAATAAAGCAATGTCCAAATTTGACATTTTAGTCATTTAGCACACTTAACCAAAGCGACTTACAGTAGTGAGTGCATACATTTTCGTTCTGGTCCCCCATGGGAATCAAACCCACAACCCTAGTGTTGCAAGCACTGTGCTCTACCAACTGATCGGCTCTTAAAGGGAAACCAAACTTTGCCTCCTGCAACAATGTTCCAGCATACACTTTCCCCTATCTCTGGGATTCAGCTAGCTGGTAGGTAGCTAGCTACCTAGCTACTTTGCTAGCTACCTAGCTAGCTGGATTCCCAAACTAGGGAAATATTGTATGCTTGCCGTGTTTCCCAAACTAGGGCTCGCATGTGTGGTCGCCTGATTTGAAAATGGGGTTGCGACAGAATCTCTGAATAAAATAAAAATGTATTGCTGTCACGTCCTGACCAGTGAAAAGGGTCATTTGCCACAGTAGAATGGTCAGGGCGTGGCAGGGAGGTTGTTTTGTGTGTTTTGGTTCAAGGGGAATTTGTTCTAGTTTTAATTTTCTATGCTTCGTTTTCCATGTTTGGCCGAGTATGGTTTCCAATCAGAGGCAGGTGTCTTTCGTTGTCTCTGATTGGAAGCCATACTTAGGCAGCCTGTTTTCCTTTGGGTTTTGTGGGTGGTTATTTTCCGTTTAGTTGTTTTACCTGACGGAACTGTTGGTCGTTGTTATTTTGCTGTTTAAGTGTTCTCATAAAATAAATTAAGAATGAGCACTTGGTCTCTTCACTACGACGCTTGTGACAATTGCTTAGTTCATAGAACCACGGTTACGTGAGGAACCTCCGATCGGTTTTTCTCATGCAAATGTCGCTCTAACTTTTGAACAGTCGGAGCTATAAGCTATTATGACACTATTACTGAAAGCTAAGACTCTCAGGAAAACAAATCTGTTTCCCTTTACGATGCTCACAAGCTTCACGGGACTCGTTAGAACAGAGTGGACAGGACTAGGCATAATCAAACTGGGGGGAAAAGCACCAAATAATTTAAAGCAATTATGATGTTTCTTTTCTACACAGAAGAGCATACACAATTATTGCCTGGTGATCTTACCAATACCTTTCTGAATCATTTCAGTCATTTCAAACCATACTTGAAATACTGTCAAAGTACTGTCAGACTGATTTGTTACAGACTGTCATAGTTCCAAATAAAAAGTAGGACTAGGCTTTTGATTAGGTTACCAAAAACTGTTTTTATGGCAGTGTAATTGTGTGTGTGCAATACTGACACTCTTCCACCTTTCCTGTCAGGGGATGAAATTATAGTTGAGTAGCTGTGTATAGCAATGTCAGTGTTTGAGAGTATTGGTGATTACAGTGTAAATAAAACCACTACTTTTATTATAGCTTTGTCTGCTTATTATTGATATTTTTATTATGTTATGTAAATAACTGCCAAGATAATTTATAAAGAATGACATCAACCTTTCATTGCAGTCTGGTTTCTTTATGTACTTTCAACAACAGACACCATTCCAAAAATTCAAGAGTGTTTAGTCAAAAACATTTGCTGAAGATTATACCATGGGCCTCTGCGTCTCAGAGGCCTAACACAGTAAGTAATACTGACTGTGTTAGGTCTCTGAGACGCAGAGGCCTGTAGTCTGCCCTGTAGTTAATCATGCCGTTCTGCTATGAATAGATGTCGAGGCAGATGGGGGTATAGTCCAGGATGGTCTGCCATGCAAACAGGCTGTTCTGGGACCTGTCTGCATCTTCTGGTGACCTACCTCTAAATGATCTTTTTTTTTTATTACAAAAAGGCACATGGTACTCAACCTGTCAGTTGGAGCAGGAATCGGACTCTGAAAGTGAGGAAACTTACACAGGTGTGTAGGCTACTATGTTTTGTCCTCAAAATACATCTTTCATCTTCATTTGCTGTATCATCATTAATAATATCAAGTAATCATTTTATCCCCTGACCGGGAAAGTGGACATTGATATAACAAATTACAACAATGATATATCAAATAAGGGGGTGGGCTCTAGACCATCCTATCAGCTAATATGACCTAACGCCCACACGATCAGACTGATCATTTCAATGGCCAAAGGAGGCTCAGGGAAATATGTAGGAGTTATTTTCCTAAATAACCACACACAGTGATTTATTAGACATACTGTGATGATTAATTAAAAAGACTGCATGGGGGCTTAAAGCATTTTACAGTCAGATGAACGGACGAACCAAATTGTTTCAAAGGTAAACTGTAGTCCCAGTCTAGTCCAGTGTGTGTGTGTGTGTGTGTGTGTGTGGGTGGGTGTGTGTGTGTATGTGTGTGTGTGTGTGTGTGTGTGTGCATGCTTTCATATGTGCGTGTGTACGTGCATGTGTTTGATATTCGGTCCATCCCCTGGCCACTCTCCAGTCCTATCAAGCCCACAGGTGGCTGACCCGATCACAGAGTGGTTATCAAGTAATACATTTCTTTACTTGGCAAAAGCTGTTGTTTTGACAGCCAATATCCACTAATCCTTGGATCTGGAGCCAGCTGGAGAACACTGGATGATTCCAAGCACATTCCAAGTCTCGTTCCAAACCCATTCCAACACCATTCTAGGTAGATCATAACTTATCAAATCCTCCTATGGTAACACTATTTTTGTAGGAGTGCTCATGAACAGTTTTTAAATCATTCAATCACAAATATATTACGTAAATGTATTTATTTAACAGAACACTTGTATATATAAACAGTTTATTAGGGCCTGTAATCATATTAATCATGAAGAATTTTACAACACATAACTAGTTTAATTTCATAAGTAGTTTATAAGTGTCACTGAACCTATTACCACATGAGGCAGACCACAACTATTGATCAAAGGACATCAACATGGTATTACCCTTGATGAAGAATCCCCAGTACAATTTTTACATGAAAAGTTTCACTCTTTTCTATTGGAATTGCTAACATGGCAGCCTTGATAAACAAACATGTTTCTAACAAGGCTAATGATGTCCGTAACATAGTTTTGTCTAGAAACCTTGAGAAGTTCTTTGAAGCTGAAGCTGGGGGAATTGTCTGAATATTACAGCAGAATGGGTTTTCCTATTATCTCCAATATAACTGAAGCATAAATTGCACTGGATACCAAACTGATTTCAGTTCCTTCACCACATTTCACATTCAGACAAATGTGACAATTTGAGGGGAGAGGGAATTATTTTGTATAAAAAAAATATCCTCTTGTCATCTTTTATCTGAATAAGGTAATGACTGAGAAAGACAAATAGCACTGCAGCAAAGGGAGACATCAACTTCACTTCCTTGAGAGTAGTCAAAAAGACAGAAAAACTAGACACTACTGAAAACTAGTATTCTAAGAGTATTGAAGATGATAAGGCAATGTCCCGATTTCTATGGCTGAAAGTGCAAAAAGTTCACATACACTGAGTGTACGTGCTCTATCCATGACAGGTGAATCCAGATGACTCTAGCTGAAAGCTATGGTCCCTTATTGATGTCACCTGTTAAATCCTGAAGTGGATCAGTGTAGATGGAAGGAGAGGAAACAGGTTAAAGAAGGATTTTTAAACCTTGAGACAATTGAGACATGGAGTGTGTATGTGTGCTATGTATGTGTCATCAGAGGGTGAATGGGCAGACAAAATATTTACAGTAAGTGCGTTTGAACGAGGTATGGTAGTAGGTACCAGGCGCCACGGTTTGAGTGTGTCAAGAACTGCAACACTGCTGGGTTTTTCACGCTCAACAGTTACCCATGTGTATCAAGAATCGTCCACCACCGAAAGGACATCCAGCCAACTTGACACAACTGTTGGAAGACTTGGAGTCAACATGGGCCAGCATTCCTGTGGAATGCTTTTGACACCTTGTAAAGTCCATGTACCGACGAACTGAGGCTGTTCTGAGGGCAAAAGGGTATGCAATGCAATATTAGTATATTCATGTTTTGTACACTCAGTGTACAGTATATTTGTTTCTACTAACAGTCACCCATCTCTCTCTCTCTCTCTCTCTCTCTCTCTCTCTCTCTCTCTCTCTCTCTCTCTCTCTCGCTCTCTTTCTTTACTTCCATCATGGAGGATATCTATTTTTGAGAGTGGGGAAAAAAAAGTACTGATACTTTTAAAGTGCTTGGCGATCTGAAGCACTTAAGCTTTCAATATAGCATCCCGAGGGTACTGACCTTTTAAATGTTTCGATTTTTAACTCCATCCTCAAACTACACTCACACACACACAGTCACACATTGTGCTCACGCAAACACACACACTCGCACACACACACGGGATGCTCAATCTCAAGTATTTCCCCTCTCAACCAAATACAGACTGAGTTTAGATTTTAATTGATGTACTATGATACCATTCTAATTATGTATCTGTCCCCCCTAATATTCTCTTGATTTTGTATTATACCCTCAATGCTTTGCACCACATTCAGTTGCTCTTTCATTCTATCTCCTTAACTTCCACCTCACTGCACTTCCACTCACACAAACAGACACTTCACTGCAGCTCCAGAGCAACCAGAGAGAAAAAACAGTAGAGTCTCCCTAGCAAAAGACATAGCAATCTCAATGGGACGAACCAGGCCAAATACACTTTGAAAAAAACATATAAATACGCAGTCGAAGGTACAATTTCATCTTGAGGGCAAGAGAATTTTACAGTCCCAATTCAATTCATGGAAATTCATTTCAATTGATCCTGATAACTGCATGCTCTAGTTTAGTGCATGATCTCTTTACTAGAACTTGACCAGTCAAAACCAAAAGGCTAACCTGGTCAATTATGAATCTGATTGTGCAGCATCTGTACATTACAACAGATTCCACATATTTCTTCCTTGGTTTAATTTCCTTTCTTTAATTTGAATTGTATTTTCTTTCCTTATTCCAGAGTCTAGTTGTGGATGACACAGCTGATTGAGGACAAGGCTAATTAATGATTCAGCAGAGAGGAACAGAGACACATTTCAGTCATTTAGCAGACACTCTTACCCAGAGTGACTTACAGGAGCAATTAGGGTTAAGTGCCTTGCTCAAGGGGACATCAACAGCTTTTTCACTTAGTTGGCTTGGGGATTCAAACCAGCGACCTTTTGGTTACTGGCACAACACCCTTAACCACTAGGCCACCTGCCAAGCCCCAGAGTAGACCCCCCCCCCCCCCCTCTCAGGTTTACATTTCAAAGGCCAAAGGTCAATTGAAGGCGCCACACATCTAGACAATAACACAGAGGGATGGGTAAATCATAGCTACTTCAAGGTTCTCAAAGAAAATATTCCTGCACTGGGATTCTGCTGTATTCATACTAGCTTTGCCTCAATTGGCTTGCTAGTATTGTTTTTGAAAGCAAACTCTACAAGTGACGCATATTGTCACTAGACAGCACTCGGATGCCCACAGAAAATGTGACATACAGAAATTTAGGTCTAATGGTTAACTTTTCTAGTCGGTTTGTCGCAAGTAGACTGAACATGCTCATTAGGCACTCTGTTTCTTTTCATGTTCACAATGACCGTCATTATATGAACACATGCTGGATCCTTAATGGTCTGCACACTGTTATTCTAGCCACACACAGTTTTGTATTGCTATCCTTGTGGGGACCAAATAACTTATTCCCATACAAAATCCAATTGTCCCTAACCCCTAACCCTAAATCTAACCTTAACTCTATAACCTTTACCCTTAACCTTACCATAACCCTAACCTTAACCCTAAGCCTAATCTTAAGACCAAACCCCTATCCCTAAAACATTATCTAACCCTAAATCCTAACTCCTAAACCTAAACTTAACCTAACCGTAACTCCTAACCCTAACCTTAATTGTAACCCTAATCCTAAACCTAACCCCTAAGACTAAAATAGCATTTTTCCTTTGGGGACTGGAAAGATTTCCCCACTTATCCGAATGTTCCTTGTTTATTATCCTTGTGAGGACTTCTGGTACACACACACACACACACACACACACACACACACACACACACACACACACACACACGCGCACACGCACGCACACGCACAAAGCCTAGACCTGGATCAATGGCTTTCAAACAGCCTTGCTTCCTAAGTTCAAAGCCTGTGTGTATTTATCCAACCAGCCACTGCCCAGTGCTGTGGTGTTGATCTGTAAATTGGGGTCATATTGGTGTCAAGAGACTGAGATCCCAGCTAGATTGGCCAGTCATCTCTCGTCAGGGGAAAGCCGTCTCCTACCTCTAACAAGCTGACAAAGTCGTCTCAAATGGGTTTCAAAGACACATACACAAAGGAAAGAAAAAAGCCGCAGCACACGCGCACAAATATCGCTGGCATGCAAACACACGCACACTGTCACCTCCTGACCATGGTAAGCTGTTATTTTCTATGGTAGAGTAGGTCAGGGCGTGACAGGGGGGTTTATTCTATGTGTTATATTTCTATGTTGTTAGGTTCTAGTTTTTGTATTTTTACATTTAACATTTACATTTACATTTAAGTCATTTAGCAGACGCTCTTATCCAGAGCGACTTACAAATTGGTGCATTCACCTTATAATATCCAGTGGAACAACCACTTACAATAGTGCATCTAAATCTTTTAAGGGGGGGGGGGGGTTAGAAGGATAACTTTATCCTATCCCAGGTATTCCTTGAAGAGGTGGGGTTTCAGGTGTCTCCGGAAGGTGGTGATTGACTCCGCTGTCCTGGCGTCGTGAGGGAGCTTGTTCCACCATTGGGGTGCCAGAGCAGCGAACAGTTTTGACTGGGCTGAGCGGGAACTGTGCTTCCTCAGAGGTAGGGAGGCGAGCAGGCCAGAGGTGGATGAACGCAGTGCCCTTGTTTGGGTGTAGGGCCTGATCAGAGCATGAAGGTACGGAGGTGCCGTTCCCCTCACAGCTCCGTAGGCAAGCACCATGGTCTTGTAGCGGATGCGAGCTTCAACTGGAAGCCAGTGGAGAGAGCGGAGGAGCGGGGTGACGTGAGAGAACTTGGGAAGGTTGAACACCAGACGGGCTGCGGCGTTCTGGATGAGTTGTAGGGGTTTAATGGCACAGGCAGGGAGCCCAGCCAACAGCGAGTTGCAGTAATCCAGGCGGGAGATGACAAGTGCCTGGATTAGGACCTGCGCCGCTTCCTGTGTGAGGCAGGGTCGTACTCTGCGAATGTTGTAGAGCATGAACCTACAGGATCGGGTCACCGCCTTGATGTTAGTATTTCTATGTTGGTTTGTTTGGGATGATCTCCAATTAGAGGCAGCTGGTCCTCGTTGTCTCTAATTGGAGATCATACTTAAGTCGGGGTTTTTCTTCCTGGGTTTTGTGGGTGATTATTTTTGAGTAGTATTCGTTTCTCCTCTGCGTCACAGTTTGTTGTTTTGTATATTCAGTTATTTGATGTATTGCATAGTTTCACAGAGTAAATAAAATGTGGATCTACACACACGCTGCACCTTGGTCCTCTCCTTTTGACAGCCATGACACACACCTACACCCACGCACACACCCACACACAAAGACACAGTGGCTGTCAACATTCATCTCCAGCCCAGGGAAGCATGAGTTGGACTCAGTTTTCAGAATCCAATTCTCCAAAGATGAAAGCTGGGATATGACAGATGCGTACTGTATAAACAGGCTATTGACTGCTTTGCCTGACAGTACAGTAACAGTTGATTAGAAATTAGATTAACCTGATATAAATGCCTCACTTTTGATTAAATACTAGGTTGACTCTGGCAGAAATTGGTAGACAACAGCTTTTCCTAAAAATGTTTAGCTTTATCACACATTTACAGAATGTTAATAATCTGTTTCGAGCGGCTTTGGTGGCATTATGGTATGATATGGCATTAATGCATTTTAATGATGACACTATATCATAGCGAGTGAAAGGGAAAGAGAAGGAGAGAGAATCAGGTTTCTGAGTACTGGGTTTCCTGTGTAGTGACGGGCCACACACACACACACACACATACACACATTCATGGAGACCGTGTCCCAGTTCCTGTTTCAGGGAGGAAGTGATCGACCACTCCCTCATTCTTCTGGTCTCTCTCTTCTCTCCATCTTTCTGTCTCTCTGTTCCTCTCTAACACTCACTCCCTTCACCCTCACCTGCCTGAATCAAGCACTGCCCTGAATTTACAGAATAATTCAAACTGAACAAGTCTAACTGACATTATAACGTACATTTCTGAATTACAGTCTGAATGACAGTTTACCACTGATAATGAACATTGGAGCATGTTTGAAGCAGGTCAGAATACGAATTGGGTAGCATGTTCTGCATTGTGCGTCAGATAATCAAGTCCAAATGTCACTGAAGATGACATTTCAGCTTCCATTTCTTAACTGCAGTTAACTTCCAATGCAGGTAAATGCACTAAAATTGACACTGCGGCATGCTTGAGCCACCAGCTGAAAACAGAAACATTTAGGACTGTTCACACTACAGAGCTGAACCAAGCTGAGCCATACCAAGTATTACTGAGCTAACTTGGTTGTATCTGAACCAGTACAGTTTGGTTCAGGTCGGCACAATAGGGTATTGGAAAGCAGAGTAGAACAAAACGGATTCAAGAACCAATTCTCAGGTGTACTACTTGCCTTATCTTCACAAAGTGTGGAATTTTTTAACTCCCCAGTTGTGGTAACTTTCAACAAGGCAAATGCAGTAAAACTGACACTAGTGTATCTTTAGGACTCTAAATTAATACAGAATAGTATTCAATCAACAGTGTTTTTCTGCCCTTATCTTATAACTGGATTTTCTTAGACAGCATTGTCATCTAAAGGAAGGGAATTTAGGCCCCTTACGGTTTGCTGGCCAGCCTTGAAGGCCGATGGGCACTACCATTCTTATTCAGTCGAGTGTGAACGTCGCTGACAAACAATGTTACTGCAAGAGCACAGCCAAATTAAAAAAATTGCACAGTGAGTGAATAAGTATAGAAAAAAAGTATACGCACAAGTTTGATCTGACTGAGCAGGCATTTGCCAAATCTGAAAGAGCTGAAAAGAGAGGAAGTAATACCGTAGGAGAGAAACGTGTGTGTGCGTGTGTGTGTGTGTGTCTTACTGAATCTGAAAGAGCTGGGAAGAGATTATCAGATAGGTTAGAAAAAAGGGATAAAAACACATATATGATGTAACCAATGAAGTCAGTTTGGACACGAGGCAAAAAATGTACCTGGATTTCCAAGATAACACCACAGATCCAGAGCCATTTGTCATAGCTGTCTTAAACAGTCATATTATGTTCTCTTCAAGATGCCCAATGTACTACCCACACAAGGCCCAAAGACAGAATTGAAACCAGAGGCTTATTAGGGTGAGTTGAACTTTGCAGATTGAGAAGATTTACAGAACTGGCAAGATGTTGTTGCAATGTGGAACAACTGAGTACCATGTCCATTTTATATGGGTACAAGATAACTGCTGTACATAAACATCTGTCAACTGCTAACACATCTATGTCACTTCATCCCTTTACGAGCAATGCATTATCTATCTAGAAGTGTACCCTGGTATTGGAAACTTAAATCTTTCATCAATAGCATAACATCTCTGTGCCTCCTTTTAAACTCTCTCCCTCTCCCCCCTCTCTCTCTCTCTCTCTCTCTGTGTCTCTCGTTCTCCCTCCCCCTCTCATTCCTCTGAGCCCACTCTGGCAATTAAAGTCTCAATTTGTCTGACATCCCTGCATCTCTGCAGCCTCACACTCACTTCAAATGTAAATGTTCTGCAAAGCCGCAGTGTACCGCTGACAGGACTTAACCTTTTACTGCAGTGGGCTAAATCAGGGTCACACCGAGTGTTTCTTGGTATTCTTAAACACATCTCTACTTTGAAACAAAAGTATACACATCACACACAATTTTGAGTTTGTATCCCAATATTACACTTTATATACAATACAAGTCAAAAGTTTGGACACACCTACTCATTCAAGGGTTTTTCTTTATTTTTACAATTTTCTACACTGTAGAATAATAGTGAAGACATCAACACTATGAAATAACCCTTATGGAATCATGTAGTAACCAAAAAAAGTGTTAATAAAATCAAAATATATTTTAGATTTTAGATTCTCCAAAGTAGCCACCCTTTGCCTTGATGACAGCTTTGCACACTCTTGGCATTCTCTCAACCGGCTTCACCTGGAATGCTTTTCCAACAGTCTTGAAGGAGTTCCCACATATGTTGAGCACTAGTTGGCTGCTTTTCCTTCACCAGATAGGATGGCGTATCGCTGCAAAATGCTGTGGTAGCCATGCTGGTTAAGTGTGCCTTGAATTCTAAATAAATCACTGACAGTGTTACAAGTAAAGCACCCCCACACCATCACACCTCTTCCTCCATGCTTCACGATGGAAACCACACATACAGAGATCCTCCGTTCACCTACTCTGCGTCTCACAAAGACGGCGGTTGGAACCAAAAATCTCAAATTTGGACTCATCAGACCAAAGGACAGATTTCCACCGGTCTAATGTCCATTGCTCGTGTTTCTTGGCCCAAGCGAGTCTCTTCCTCTCATTGGTGTCCTTTAGTAGTGGTTTCTTTGCAGCAATTCGACCATGAAGGATTAACACAGTCTCCTCTGAACTGTTGATGTTGAGATGTGTCTGTTACGTGAACTCCCTGATGTTAAAATGTACTTTACCAGAGTGTATGATGCAGGACAATGCATTGCATTGGGGGAGGGGTGGGGGGGGTGGGGGGGGGGGGGCAGAACATTGCATTGCCTTGTACAGTTAAAGCAAAGTTAAGATACGTTACTTTATTGTCCTCACAGAGAACTTTTAGGCTTAATGAACAAGTATCCACAACATTTATTTTATGGACTGCTTAGTATTTACTGTAAATGGCCTCAAATGACAGTATTCACTTCAAAATGAACTGGTAAGTACCTAGGTAGTTACCTAGGAATAAGTACTTTAGATGTTTGGGATCCATTAGATTAGAACAACCACTAAAAGGTTCCATTTCATATCAGGTAGCTAGTGTTAGTTCTAAATAATACCAGAACATATCCACTAATTAATTTTACGAAATGTAACATAAAAATAAAACATTTCCTATGTATCTTGACAAATTAACCCTACTAACTTTAAAACATTATTTTAAAAACATTAACCTTGAACCTTATAATGCATCAGTTGTACATGGGCATTAACGTCATGTTATCCAGGGGATAATACCATCCGGTTGTATGTCTGTGACACTAAGCCATGTCAACAGGGTCACCATGTAATAACATAGTGACGCAAAAGAGGTATTAATCAGACATAGTGCCTATCTGGTGGAGGTCAGAGGTCAGGAGATAAGCTAGAGTTTATATATTGAACCACATGCCTATTAGAACTATTATTATCCAGTATTGTGCAATAAGCACTGCCATTATGTCGTACTGGTACGGTATTAAGTCATTTCCACGGCAACACGTTGTAACTGGATGGAAACATCTGGATGGGGCAGGGTTCACATACAAACAATATGGATAGAACTACCATACACATTTACTGCAAGGTAACATTTCATTGTGTGCTGGATGGCCCAAACTTGGCAGTCACACACACACAGATGCAAGCATGCACACACACACGCGCACATGTGCACGAATATAGATGCACAACCACACACGCAGGCACATACACACACTGAGTATACAAAACATTAAAAACACCTGCTCTTTCCATGAAATAAACTGACCAGGTGAATGATCCCTTATTGACGTCACTTGTTAAACCCATTTCAATCAGTGTAGATGAAGGGGAGGAGACTGGTTAAATAATTATTTTTAAGCCTTGAGACAATTGAGACATGGATTGTGTATGTGTGCCATTCAGAGGGTGAATGGGCAAGACTAAAGATTGAAGTGCCTTTGAACGAGGTATGGTAGTGGGTGCCAGGCTCACCGGTTTGTGTCAAGAACTGCAACGCTTCTGGGTTTTTCTTGCTCAACAGTTTCCCGTGTGTATCAAGAATGATCCTCATCCTCCACAAACAACACCCGTTCTGCCAGTCACATTCTGTTAAAAGTCCCCAAAGCACACACATCCCTGGGTCGCTCATCTTTTCAGTTCACTGCAGCTAGCGACTGGAGCGATCTGCAACAAACACTCAAACTGGACAGTTTTATCTCGATCTCTTCATTCAGAGACTCTATCATGGACACTCTTACTGACAGTTGTGGCTGCTTTGCATAATGTATTGTTGTCTCTACCTTCTTGCCCTTTGTGCTGTTGTCTGTGCACAATAATGTTTGGACCCTGTTATGTGCTGCTACCATGTTGTGCTGCTGCCATGTTGTATTTCTACCACGTTATCATGTTGTGTTGTTACCATGCTGTGTTGTCATGTGTTGCTGCCATGCTGTGTTGTTGTCTTAGATCTATTTTTATGTAGTGTTGTGTTGTCTCTCTTGTCGTGATGTGTGTTTTGTCCTATATTTTTATTTAATTTATGTGTAGTTTTAATCCCCCGTCCCTGCAGGAGGCAGTGTTGAAAGCTGTCTTCCACACGTCTCCTTCGTGTATACGCACAAGGTGGTAGGCATTCCGAAGGTCCAGATTGGAAAAGATGGTAGCCCCCTGGAGAGGTTTGAAAGCCGAGGAGAGGAGTGGTAGGGGGTACCGATTTTTGATCGTAATGTCATTGACGCCCGGTAATTAATGCATGGACGCAGGGTCTTGTCCTTCTTCCCCACAAAGAAGAATCCTACGCCAGCAGGAGAGGCAGAAGGGTGAATGCTCCCAACATCCAGAGAGTCCTCGATGTACTCCTCCATGGCCTTGGTCTCAGATCCAGACAGGGAATATAGCACCACACCTCGAGGTGGTGTGGTGCCCGGGAGGAGGTCAATAGCATAATCGTATCGAAGATGTGGAGGGTGGGAGGTAGCACAAGCCTTGCTGAAAACCTTCAGGCGGTCATGGAAGAACGGCAGAACGGGCTCCAACCCAGGTATGAACCCGTGGTCCAGTCAATATCGGGGTTGTGCTTCTGGAGCCAAGAAAATCCCAAAGCAATAGGGATGTGGTGAGACTCAATGAGGAGAAGCTGTATTGACTCACTGTGATTTCCAGATACCCGCATATTAATGGGAACTGTGCTGTGTGTGACTCTTCCAATGGAGTGGCCGTCCAGTGCCCTGGCATCCATGGGAATGGAGAGGAGTTGAGTAGGGATAATTAGTTCCGATACCAGGGAAGCGTCCACGAAACTCTCATTAGCCCCAGAGTCAATGAGCACCCGGAGAGACTTAGACTGGTCTCCCCACAGCAACATCACATAAAAAGGAGTTTGGATAATGGGAATTAGAGGGTCCCCAGTCAGGCTCACCAGTGTACTTGTACCTACTAAGGATTCTTCACTGGGCAGGTGGCTATGTAATGCCCGACAGAACCACAATACAGACAACTATTGGAGCTTAGCCTGCGTGAACGTACCCTACGCGATAATCTAGCTCTTCCCAGTTGCATAGGTTCCGGTGTATCCGACTCACCCGTCGTCAATGATTCTCTCGATTCTTCTCAGGTGGCCTCGGATCCTCTTGGGAAAAACAGGCTTCGGGGACTCCCGGATTCCTTTGGAGGTGAGCGAGCCGCAGCGGATGTACGAGTGAGACATATGCCAGACCTCCTCTCGGTTGCCTTCCCGTTGACGTCCATCAATCCTAATGGTGAGGGCGATGAGGGAACCGAGGTCCACCGGTAATTCCCGAGCAGCTAGCTCATCTTTTATCACCTCTGATAATCCGTGAAGGAAGGTATCGAATAGGGACTCCGGATTCCAGGCACTCTCGACAGCTAACATGCGGAAGTCTACAGCGTAGTCTGCCACACTACGGGACTCTTGACATAATTCAAGTAAACAGAGAACACCGAAATAAATACCCAGGGACTAATGGGGAAAACGGGTGACACCTGGAGGTGGGTGGAGACAATCACAAAGACAGGTGAAACAAATCAATGTGTGACAAAAGGCTTTCAACACTGACACTAGGAGTACCTGGTCATGCCGTTTGGACTCACCAACGCAACTGCTGTCTTCCAGGCCCTGGTCAACGATGTGCTCCGGGACATGTTGAATCATTTTGTTTTTGTCTACTTTGACGACATCCTGGTTTTCTCTCGTTCTGCCCAGGAACACATTCTCCATGTTCGACAGGTCCTTCAGAGCCTCCTGGAAAATCAGTTGTTTGTAAATGTTGAGAAGTACAAGTTCCATCGCTCCACTATCTCCTTTCTGGGATACATCATCACTGAAGGGAATGTTCAGATGGATCCGGAAAAGGTGAGAGCGGTCGTGGATTGGCCCCAGCCCACGTCCAGGGTGCAGCTACAAGGGTTTCTGGGGTTTGCTAATTTCTACCGCTGTTTCATTCGGGGCAACAGCAACTTGGCGGCCCCCCTCTCTGCACTCATCTCTCCCAAGGTACCGTTCACATGGTCCCCAGCAGCGGACATGGTCTTTGGGGATCTAAAGCAGCGATTCACTACTGCCCCATCCTCATCCATCCGGACCCGACTCGTCAGGTTTGTGGTTGAGGTTGACGCTTCAGACGTGGGAGTAGGGGGCGTCCTTTCCCAGCAATCCGTCCAGGACCAAAAGCTTCATCCCTGTGCCTTCATGTCCCATCGTCTCAATCCTGAGGAGAGGAACTATGACGTTGGGAACCGGGAACTTCTAGCGGTTAAGATGGCTTTGGAGGAGTGGAGACACTGGCAGGAAGGGGCGGAACATCCATTTCTGGTCTGGACGGACCATAAGAATTTAGAACACCTCCGCACTGCCAAGCGCCTCAACCCAAGGCAAGCTCGTTGGACCTTGTTATTTACCAGGTTCAATTTCACCATCTCCTACCGCCCAGGGTCAAAAAATGTGAAGCCTGATGCTCTCTCCCGTCTGTACAGTTCCACTGCCACTCCCTCTGAATCTGAGACCATCCTCCCTGCCTCATGTTTGGCGGCTTCAGTATAATGCCAGTTTGTTCCTAATATATGTACTATAAATGCTACTGATTTAAAGGACTGTGGCATGTCTATATACAGTGAGCTACAAAAGTATTGGGACAGTGAAACATTTTTTGTTGTTTTGGCTCTGTACTCCAGCACTTTGGATTTGAAATGCTACCATGATTATGGATAGTCCTGAATGAATCGTGAATAATGATGAGTAAGAAAATTGCAGACGCCCCAAAAATGCTAACCTCCCCTGTTATTCTAATGGTGCTTCTGTAACTTTCTCACTCATTATTATTCAAGATTCATTTCGGACTATCCGTAATCATGGTAGCATCCACATTAATGTAGAGGTGTCTAGAAACATATTCTATTCTCATTTACAATAAAAGTGACTCCAAAATGACAAAATACATTACCATTCATTTCTATTGGGCACAAAATAATCTGAAACAGAACCAAAACAAACATCAAATGCATCCAACAAGATTGTAGAGTCTTTCAGTTGATGTAATCATTGCGTGCTAGGAATATGGGACCAAATACTGAACCTTTGACTTGTTTAATACACGTATGAGTGAATTTGTCCCAATACTTCTGGTCCCTTAGAATGGGGGGACTATGTACAAAAAGTGACGGAATTTCTAAACGGTTCACCCAATATGGATGAAAAGCTGATTAAAGCTGACAGTCTGCACTTTAACCTCAGTCACTGTATAATTTCAAATCCAAAGTGATGGAGTACAGAGCAAAAACAACAAAACATTTTTCACTGTCTTTTGTAGCTCACTGTATGCCCAGAATGTGGTTTCAGTGGATTTATGCAGTAGGAAAATCACCAAGGAGACATTATATTGGTTCCTTATGCATGAAGAATTCCAAACTTTCTAAAACTTTCCAGTCCTTGCCAACTGGAGATAAAAGATGGCATGCATACAGGTTAGCCAGCCAGCAAGCCAGTCAGTCAAATAGCCAGCAAGCAAACCAGTCCATCAGATAGCCAGCAAGCCAGTCAGTTAGCCAACCAGCCAGTCAGAAAGCCAACCAGCCAGTCAGATAGCCAGCAAAGCAAGAGACCAGTCCATTAGCCAACAACAAAGCCAGTGTGCTGATCAGCTGAGAGCTCAAGCAATACCATCTGCAGCGGTGAGATACAGAGATACTCTGACAGACAGTACGTGGCAGCACACACACACACACACACACACACACACACACACACACACACACACACACACACACACACACACACACACACACACACACACACACACACACACACACACACACACACACACACACACACACACACACACACACACACACACACACACACAGAGCTCCACAGAGTTGTGATCATCTACAGTACAGAGATAGAAGCTATCATCTATCTGATCAGGAGATGGGATGAGGAACTGTCACAGTGTCGCATGCTGAAGTCAGATGCTGTACGTGTAGTCGCTGCGTTCTTTTCGTACTCTGTGTTGTCAACAAGACCAGAGTTATACGCTATCTTACACAGAAAATTGGCCAGTGTTACCTAGTGCTGATTTTTAATTTCTAGTGTTGATTCAGGTGTTAAATTAACTCTCATTGGTGTAAAATGAATGCTTTTTTGATATGCTGAAAATAAGGACGATTTCTGATGTATTTCTGAGTTTTCAGCACATGCTCAATAATTTGACAAATATGAAATCCATATTTTTCTTTCATGCACATTGTGACATAGGCCTATGTGGACATCTTATTTTCTCTGTATGATGACAAATACTGGAAGTAGGCCTACATAGTATATTTTCTCAGCACATGCAATGAATGCATTATGCTCTTGACTGAGGTCCATATCAGGATATTGATATGCTTTTTGATATGCTAAATTAGAACCATTTCTGATGCTTATTTGAGTTTTGAGGACAGGCTCAATAATTTAACAAATATTAAATCCATATAATTCTTTCAGACACTAGCTATAATTTGTGTATTCCCTCCGCATAAAGAAGGTGCAAACTGCAAGCTAAAAGCACTGTAACTAGTAGCCTAGCAACAAGAATCACATCTTTTCTGCTGTGGACTTCCAACTGTCATTTTTAAATTTGGGTGCCTTAAATGAGTGTGTAAACATTGTGTGGTTGAACTGACAACTACAGAAACATAGAAGTGAGAAGCTGTTCAGAAAAGACCTCAAAGAAGTTAACCTGTTATGGCTAGGGGGCAGAATTTTCATGGCTGGATAAAAAACGTATCCGATTTAATCTGATTACTACTCCTGCCCAGAAACTAGAATATGCATATAATTATTAGCTTTAGATGGAAAACACTCCAAAGTTTCTAAAACTGTTTGAATGGTGTCTGTGAGTATAACAGAACTCAAATGGCAGGTCAAAACCTGAGAGATTCCTTTACAGGAAGTGGCCTGTCTGACCATTTATTGTCTTTCTTTGACATCTCATTCCATTACAAAGGATCTCTGCGGTAACGTGACACTTCCCACGGCTCCAATAGGCTCTCAGAGCCCGGGAAAAACCTGAATGTCGTCATTCCAGCCCCAGGCTGAAACACATTATCGCCTTTCTCAAGTGGCCGATCAAGGGACTGTGGGCTTAGGCGCGTGCACTGGCCGCCCCCGTCTTTGTGTTTTTTCCTCTGTCTACCGAAAAGGAGATTCCCGGTCGGAATATTATCGCTTTTTTACGAGATAAATTGCATAAAAATTGATTTTAAACAGCGGTTGACATGCTTCGAAGTAAGGTAATGGAATATTTAGAATTTTTTTGTCACGAAATGCGCCATGCGCGCGACCCTGATTTACCATTTCGGATAGTTTCTGGAACGCACGAATAAAACGGCGCTATTCGGATATAACGATGGATTATTTTGGACCAAACCAACATTTGTTATTGAAGTAGCAGTCCTGGGAGTGCATTCTGACGAAGACAACAAAAGGTAATGAAACTTTTGTAATAGTAAATCTGATTTTGGTGAAGGCTAAACTTGCCGGGTGTCTAAATAGCTAGCCCGTGATGGCTGGGCTATGTACTTAGAATATTGCAAAATGTGCTTTCACCAAAAAGCTATTTTAAAATCGGACATATCGAGTGCATAGAGGAGTTCTGTATCTATAATTCTTAAAATAATTGTTCTGCTTTTTGTGAACGTTTATCATGAGTAATTTAGTAAATTGTTAGCAAATTCCCAGGAAGTTTGCGGGGGGTATGCTAGTTCTGAACGTCACATGCTAATGTGAAAAGCTGTTTTTTGATATAAATATGAACTTGATTGAACAAAACATGCATGTATTGTATAACATAATGTCCTAGGTGTGTCATCTGATGAAAATCATCAAAGGTTAGTGCTGCATTTAGCTGTCTTCTGGGTTTTTGTGACATTATATGCTAGCTTGAAAAATGGGTGTCTGATTATTTCTGGCTGGGTACTCGCCTGACATAATCTAATGTTTTGCTTTCGCTGTAAAGCCTTTTTGAAATCGGACAGTGTGGTTAGATAAAGGAGAGTCTTGTCTTTAAAATGCTGTGAAATAGTCATATGTTTGAAAAATTGAAGTTTTTGTATTTTTGAGGAATTTGTAATTCGCGCCACGCCTATCATTGGATATTGGAGCAGGTGTTCCGCTAGCGGAACGTCTAGATGTAAGAGGTTAACACTAAAACGAGTAGCTAATTTGAGATGTTTTATTTATATAAGTCACTAGAATCAAGAAAGTTAGCTAATTCGGCAAGCAGCCAATAAGGCTAGCTAGGCTTGACAGGGGGGTAAAAGGTAATAGGTAGCCTAGCTAGCTAACAAATAACGTTATTGTTTTTTTTAACCTCCTATCAATACTCATGGTGACAGCTAACGTTTTAAAACATTTAGTCATATTTTGTATTACTGGTTAACAAGCTAGCTAGCTAACTAATTTATCTAGCTAGCTAACTAGCAACTTGGCTAGCTATCTAACTTAACTAACTGGAACAAGCTTTCTCATCATGTATGAAGCAGGTAGAGTAGCTACCTTGTGGTATGGTTATGTGAAATGACAATGTTTCCTTGCAATATCGACACAATTTTGATTAATGATTTATGCATTGACAGTTTGGAGTGGATCACAGACCAACACTACTACCATGTAGGGGCTGGACTGCGAGGGACTGCTGCTGGTGACCCAATCTGTACCCATTGTATCCATAACAAACAGGGCAGGCCGAGGTATTGAGGGTGTGCAACCTTTATAAAGTTTTATACATTTCGGGATCTCCCAGAATCGCAGTTGCTAGCTGTGCCACTAGAGATCCTGGTTCGAGTCCAGGCACTCTCGCAGCCGGCTGCAACCGGGAGACCCATGGGGCGGTGCACAATTGGCCCAGCGTCGTCCGGGTTAGGGGAGGGTTTGGTCTGCAGGGATGTCCATGTCCCATCACGCTCGTGTAACTCCTGTGGCAGGCCGGGCGCATGCACACTGACACAGTTGCCAAGTGTACAGTGTTTCCACCGACACATTGGTGTGGCTGGCTTCCGGGTTAAGTGGGCATTGTGTCAAGAAGCAGTGTGGCTTGGTTGGGTTGTGTTTCGGAGGACGCATGGCTCTCGACCTTCGCCTCTCCTGAGTCCGTATGAGACTTGCAGCGATGAGACAAGACTGTAACTAACAATTGGATACCACGAAATTGGGGAGAAAAAGGGGTAAAAAATAATAATAATACATTTTTAACAAAGATTGGTCAAGTTTGTATCTTTACAGAAAACGTGTTGTGATTGGAGCTCTGGATTTGCTATGTTGGATTTTTTTAAAGAGAAATGGCAAAAATGTGCTTTGGAAATAGCAACTTGGATTAAATATGATGATGTTTGCCTTTCCATGCTTTGTAGCCTACTACTGAATATGGTGCAAATCTATGCTCAGATATTTCACCTTCGTGTATAGAAGCACGATCATTTTCAGCACCTGAACAGGTAAAATTATTTGGGTCGGATTTAGTCCATTTTCAATTATCAGACATACAGGATGAATATTACCTACAGTATCATGAAAGGATATCTATTAAAATTATGCATTGTTTGAGAAACACAGATACAGAAATACAGAAATGACCAGGTAGTGACTACAGATATGATACATTTCTGAAAATATGCCAATACAACAGCCTCAATTCGTCAGGGGCATGGACTCTACATGGTGTCGAAAGCATTCCACAGGGATGCTGGCCCATGTTGACTCCAATGCTTTTCACCGTTGTGTCAAGTTGCATGGATGTCCTTTGGGTGGTGGACCATTGTTGATACACACAGGAAACTGTTGGGTGTGACAAACCCAGCAGCGTTGCAGTTCTAGACACAAACCAGTGCGCCTGGCACCTACTACCAAACGCGTTTAACCTGTTGGGGCTAGGGGGCAGTATTTGCACGGCCGGATAAAAAACGTACCCAATTTAAACTGGTTAATACTCTTGCCCAGAAACGAGAATATGCATATAATTAGTAGATTTGGATAGAAAACACTCTAAAGTTTCTAAAACTGTTTGAATGGTGTCTGTGAGTATAACAGAACTCATATGGCAGGCCAAAACCTGAGAAGATTCCATACAGGAAGTGCCCTGTCTGACAATTTGTTCTCCTTCTGTGGCATCTCTATCAAAAATACAGCATCTCTGCTATAATGTGACATTTTCTAAGGCTTCCATTGGCTCGCAGAAGGCGCCAGAAAGTGGAATGAGAGCTCTGCAGTCTCTGGGCTAAGTACAGCAGCTCTGTTTGTTACTGGTCAGGCAGGGAACAATGACACTGGAGTCCACGAGAGGACTCCATGTTTTTCTTTCAATCTTTGAACGAATACAACATCGCCCGGTTGGAATATTATCCCTATTTTATGAAAAAAATCGCATAAAAATTGATTTTAAACAGCGTTTGACATTTTTCGAAGTACGGTAATGGAATATTTTGACATTTTTTGTCACGAAATGCGCTCGCGCGTCACCCTTCGGATAGTTACCTGAATGGACAAACAAAACGGAGGTATTTGAATATAACTATGGATTATTTCGAACCAAAACAACATTTGTTGTTGAAGTAGAAGTCCTGGGAGTGCATTCTGACGAAGAACAGCAAAGGTAATAACATTTTCTTATAGTAAATCTGAGTTTGGTGAGGGCCAAACTTGGTGGGTGTCAAATTAGCTAGCCGTGATGGCCGGGCTATCTACTCAGAATATTGCAAAATGTGCTTTCGCCGAAAAGCTATTTTAAAATCTGACACCGCGATTGCATAAAGGAGTTCTGTATCTATAATTCTTAAAATAATTGTTATGTATTTTGTGAATGTTAATCGTGAGTAATTAAGTAAATTCACCAGAAGTTTGCGGTGGGTATGCTAGTTCTGAACATCACATGCTAATATAAAAAGCTGGTTTTTGATATAGATATGAACTTGATTGAGCAGAACATGCATGTATTGTATAAAATAATGTCCTAGGAGTGTCATCTGATGAAGATCATCAAAGGTTAGTGCTGCATTTTGCTGTGGTTTTGGTTTTTGTGACATATATGCATGCTTTGAAAATGGCTGTGTGATTATTTTTGGCAGGGTACTCTCCTGACATAATCTAATGTTTTGCTTTCGCTGTAAAGACTTTTTGAAATCGGATAGTGTGGTTAGATTAACGAGAGTCTTGTCTTTAAAATGGTGTAAAATAGTCATATGTTTGAGAAATTGAAGTTATAGCATTTATGAGGTATTTGTATTTCGCGCCACACGATTCCACTGGCTGTTGACTAGCGTCCCACCTTGCCCAGGGAGGTTAAAGGCACTTAAATATTTTGTCTTGCCCATTCACCCTATGAATGGCACACACACAATCCATGTCTCAATTGTCTCAAGGTTTAAAAATCCTTCTTTAACCTGTCTCCTCCCCTTCTTCTACACTGATTGAAGTAGATTTAACAAGTGACATCAATAAGGGAACATAGTGTTCAGCTGGATTCACCTGGTCAGTCTATGTCATGGAAAGAACAGGTGTTCTTCATGTTTTGTACACATAGTGTATATCTGGCTGCAAACGTTCTACTTTTAAACTCGGACAAAACAGAGATGCTTGTTCTAGGTCCCAAGAAACAAAGAGATCTTCTGTTGAATCTGACAATTAATCTTGTTGGTTGTACAGTCGTGTCAAATAAAACTGTGAAGGACCTCACCGTTACTCTGGACCCTGATCTCTCTTTTGGCGAACATATCAAAACTGTTTCAAGGACAGCTTTCTTCCATCTACGTAACATTGCAAAAATCAGACATTTTCTGTCCACAAATTATGCAGAAAAATGTATCCATGCTTTTGTTACTTCTAGGTTAGACTACTGCAATGCTCTACTTTCCGGCTACCCGGATAAAGCACTAAATAAACTTCAGTTAGTGCTAAATACGGCTGCTAGAATCCTGACTAGAACCCAAAAATGGGATCATATTACTCCAGTGCTAGCCTCCCTACACTGGCTTCCTGTTAAGGCAAGGGCTGGTTTCAAGGTTGTACTGCTAACCTACAAAGCATTACATGGGCTTGCTCCTACCTATCTTTCTGATTTGGTCCTGCCGTACATACCTACACGTACGCTACGGTCACAAGACGCAGGCCTCCTAATTGTCCCTAGAATGTCTAAGCAAACAGCTGGAGGCAGGGCTTTCTCCTATAGAGCTCCATTTTTATGGAATGGTCTGCCTACCCATGTGAGAGACGCAGACTCGGTCTCAACCTTTAAGTCTTTACTGAAGACTCATCTCTTCAGTGGGTCCTATGATTGAGTGTAGTCTGGTGAACGGAAAGGCTCTGGAGCAACGAACCACCCTTGCTGTCTCTGCCTGGCCGGTTCCCCTCTCTCCACTGGGATTCTCTGCCTCTAACCCTATAACAGGGGCTGAGTCACTGGCTTACTGTTGCTCTTCCACGCCGTCCCTAGGAGGGGTGCGTCACTTGAGTGGGTTGAGTCACTGACGTGGTCTTCCTGTCTGGGTTGGCGCCCCCTCTTGGGTTGTGCCGTGGCGGAGATCTTTGTGGGCTATACTCGGCCTTGTCTCAGGATGGTAAGTTGGTGGTTGAAGTTATCCCCCTAGTTGTGTGGGGGCTGTGCTTTGGCAAAGTGGGTGGGGTTATATCCTGCCTGTTTTGCCCTGTCCGGGGGTTTCATCGGATGGGGCCATAGTGTCTCCTGACCCCTCCTGTCTCAGCCTCCAGTATTTATACTGCAGTAGTTTATGTGTCGGGAGGCTAGGGTCAGTCTGTTATATCTGGAGTATTTCTCCTGTCTTATCTGGTGTCCTGTGTGAATTTAAGTATGCTCTCTGTAATTCTCTCTTTATCTCTTTTTCTCTCTCTCTCTAGGAGCAACTGAGCCCTAGGACCATGCCTCAGGACTACCTGGCATGATGACTCCTTGCTGTCCCCAGTCCACCTGGCCGTGCTGCTGCTCCAGTTTCAACTGTTCTGCCTGCGGCTTTGGAACCCTGACCTGTTCACCAGATGTGCTACCTGTCCCAGACCTGCTGTTTACGACTCTCTAGAGACATCAGGAGCGGTAGAGATACTCTCAATGATCGGCTATGAAAAGCCAACTGACACTTACTCCTGAGGTGCTGACTTGTTGCACCCTCGACAACTACTGTGATTATTATTATTTGACCATGCTGGTCATTTATGAACATTTGAACATCTTGGCCATGTTCTGTTATAATCTCCACCCGGCGCAGCCAGAAGAGGACTGGCCACCCCTCATAGTCTGGTTCCTCTCTAGGTTTCTTCCTAGGTTTTGGCCTTTCTAGGGAGTTTTTCCTAGCCACCGTGCTTCTACACCTGCATTGCTTGCTGTTTGGGGTTTTAGGCTGGGTTTCTGTACAGCACTTTGAGATATCAGCTGATGTAAGAAGGGCTATGTAAATACATTTGATTTGATTTGATCTGAACCGTATGTACTGTGGAGAGGTTTGACAGTGATACAAATCAAATTACTATTTCAACACTCGCGTCCTGATGACTACTTGTGGCTGTTCAAACCCTGCTCCTTTGCACATTACACTGTACTTGAAGCAACAAGCACAAGTACACCATTTGTATTTGCATGGTACTTGACATTTAAACACTGGCAAAGCAATTAGGTCTGCATTAGGGTCATTAATACAGATTGCTGGCTGGGAGCAAATGCTCAGATAGCTACTGTGTATTCAAGGAGAAATGATGGCATAGGCACGACAAGTGCATACACCAGCAAGTGCATACACGTGCACAAATACACACAATGATAAGGGCATGGGCACATGCAAGCCGCACAGACACACATGCACGTATGCACACATGCATGCACAGCACAAGTGACTATAGAGGAGCAGAAAGAGGTCTCTTGTCCGGTTCATGTCTAGAGGCACATGTCTAGACACAGTTCCGTGGTATGGAGTCCTGCCATGACCAAATAAATCCATGTTAAAGCCATAGTCTTTTTCAGTTTAATTGTGGACAGGAAAAACAAGAAGGTCTAATCCATATACCAATGATTTATTACAATATGCCTAGAAAATTCAAAACATACTTTTACTTAGGGGGAATTGAGGGAATTGTATGACCATACACAGCCATAGCTGGTTCTCTCCAATCTCCTTGGATGAGAATCACCTTTGCCTTGCTGTCCAATCAGAGCAGGCCAAGGTAGTTGAGATAAGCAGTGAGAGCTGAACTGTTCAGTAAATGCCAAATCCTGACCTCCCTATATGCTTCCCCTCTGGATTAAATGTACCAAATAGAAGGCATTTTGAATTCCTACCTCAAAAGTGGTCTATATTCAAGCTGATGAGATGATAAGGGGTCACCTGACTTGGGTGTAAATGATGGCTACAATCCAATTTCCATACCAGCATATGACTAAGGAAGAAGCAATGTATGGAACATGCATTCTAAGTAGTATGCTAGTGTAGAAATTGGAGCGGAGCCGATGTGTGCATGACTACTGTTCGTTGGTCTCTATGGCGACCTACAGGTGCCAGCTTCTTTACGTAATTCACTAAGTGCCCCATGAGCTATAACTCACCAGCTAGCGATCCCGACTGGTGTGAATGGATTAGGGGCTCCCATATGAAAATTTGCCTCTCTAAAGATTGTCCTGTAAAGGTTATCACAGTGAGGCTGAGTGGATCAATAATCAATCCACTGCAGAGGTGGCATGCCTCTCTAAAGCGGGGGTCAATCAGACATGCTAGAGGATGAATTAGCCTATCAGCGGCGAACACACAAGATCAGTCGTGTGTGACGAATGGGATAGCTAATCGCTTCTTCGCAAAATGGAAGCATTTCGGGAAGAGAAACTGCCTTGTACACACAATACATCACGTTGGAATGGTTTATGTTTTGACAAGACGGCATTATGCTGAAACGTGTGCAATGCGTAATACATTCGTAATACATGTACCTGTGATGAATTGTAATCTAAATGGTATCGGTTTGAATCAAATCAAATACATTTTTAGTTATCACATGTGCCGAAAACAACTGGTGTAGACTTACGAGCCCTACCAACGATGCAGAGTAAAAAAAATACAATAATATAGTAACACGAGGAGTAAAATATAACACACAAGAATGGAGCTGTATAGAGGGAGTACCAGTACCAGATCAATGTGGAGCTATATACAGGGAGTACCAGATTAATGTGGAGCTATATACAGGGAGTACCAGTACCAGATCAATGTGGAGCTATATACAGGGAGTACCAGATCAATGTGGAGCTATATACAGGGAGTACCAGATCAATGTGGAGCTATATACAGGGAGTACAAGTACCAGATCAATGTGGAGCTATATACAGGGAGTACCAGTACCAGATCAATGTGGAGCTATATACAGGGAGTACCAGTACCAGATCAATGTGGAGCTATATACAGGGAGTACCAGATCAGATCAATGTGGAGCTATATACAGGGAGTACCAGATCAATGTGGAGCTATATTGTCACGTCCTGACCAGCAGAGGGAGCAATTGTATTAGTTTTGGTCAGGACATGGCAGGTTTTTGTGTGTTTAGTGTTGTGTTGGTGATTGGACTCCCAATTGAAGGCAGGTGTGTTGAGTTGCCTTTGATTGGGAGTCCTATATAGTAGTGTGTGTTTTTCTTTGGGGTTGTGGGTAGTTGTTTTTGCACTGTGTTTTGTGAGCCTGCAAAACTCTTCCTGTTGTCGTGAGTATTGTTTTCCCTGTGGATGCTTTGCGTGTTTCATTAAAATAATATGAGTATCCACATTCCCGATGCGCCTTTGTCTTCTCTCCAGTACGACAACTGTGACATATATACAGGAAGTACCAGATCACTGTGGAGCTATATACAGGGAGTACCAGTACCAGATCAATGTGGAGCTATATACAGGAAGTACCAGTACCAGATCAATGTGGAGCTATATACAGGGAGTACCAGTACCAGATCAATGTGGAGCTATATACAGGGAGTACCAGTACCAGATCAATGTGGAGCTATATACAGGGAGTACCAGTACCAGATCAATGTGGAGCTATATACAGGAACTACCAGTATCAGATCAATGTAGAGCTATATACAGGGAGTACCAGTACCAGATCAATGTGGAGCTATATACAGGGAGTACCAGTACCAGATCACTGTGGAGCTATATACAGGCAGTACCTGTACCAGATCAATGTGGAGCTATATACAGGGAGTACCAGTACCAGATCAATATGGAGCTATATACAGGGAGTACCAGTACCAGATCACTGTGGAGCTATATACAGGGAGTACCAGTACCAGATCAATGTGGAGCTATATACAGGGAGTACCAGTACCAGATCAATGTGGAGCTATATACAGGGAGTACCAGTACCAGATCACTGTGGAGCTATATACAGGGAGTACCAGTACCAGATCAATGTGGAGCTATGTACAGGGAGTACCAGTACCAGATCAATGTGGAGCTATATACAGGGAGTACCAGTACCAGATCAATGTGGAGCTATATACAGGCAGTACCTGTACCAGATCAATGTGGAGCTATATACAGGGAGTACTAGATCAATGTGGAGCTATATACAGGGAGTAGCAGTACCAGATCAATGTGGAGCTATATACAGGGAGTACCAGATCAATGTGGAGCTATATACAGGGAGTACCAGTACCAGATCAATGTGGAGCTATATACAGGCAGTACCTGTACCAGATCAATGTGGAGCTATATACAGAGAGTGCCAGTACCAGATCAATGTGGAGCTATATACAGGGAGTACCAGTACCAGATCAATGTGCAGAGGTACGAGGTTCTTGAGGTAGATATGTACATGAAGGCAGGGTAAAGTCACTAGGCATAAAAATAGATAATAATAAGAGTAAAATAAAGAACAGAGTAGCAGCAGCAAATTATGAGTGTAAAAGTGTGTGTGTGAGTGTGCATGTGTGTGTAATGTGTATGTATGTGTTTGTGTTGTGCCGGTATGCGTGTGTGTGTTATGTGTGTGCGTATGTGCGTATGTATTGTATGTAAATGTACGTGGGTTTTGTGTGGGAGTGTCAATGTAGTGTGTGTGAGTGGGTGTCTATATGGTGTGTATATATATAGTCAGTGCAAGATTGAGTCAGTGCAGATAGTTCAGGTAACATTAATTGACTGTTTAGCGGTCTGGCTATTTTAGGAGTCTTATGACTTGGGGGTAAAAGCTGCCTCGGAGCCTGTTGGTCGATGTGGATGGGGATGTGCTCTCCCCTCTTTCTCCTATGGTCCACGATCAGCTCCTTGGTCTTACTGACATTGAGGGAGAGGTTGTTGTCCTGGCACCACACTGCTAAGTCTCTGACCTCCTCCCTGTAGGCTGTCAGTGATCAGGCCTACCACTGTCGTGTCTTAAGCAAACTTGATGATGTTGTTGATGTCGTGTGTGGCCACGCAGTCGTGGGTGAACAGGGAGTAGAGGACGGGACTAAGAACACATGCCTGAGGGGCCCCCGTGTTGAGGATCAGCATTGCGGAGGTGTTGTTGCCTACACCACCTGGGTCCGGCCCATCCCGAAGTCCAGGATCCAGTTGCAGAGGGAGGGGTTCAGTCCCAGGGACCCGAGCTTGGTGATGTAGTCTAAGAACAGCATTCTCACATAGTTATTTCACCTCTTGTCCAGGTGGGAGAGGGCAGTGTGAAGTGCAATTGAGATTGAATCATCTGTGAATCTGTTGGGGCGGTATGCGAATTGGAGTGGGTTTAGGGTGTTTGGGATGATAGTCTTTCAAGGCACTTCATAATTACAGATGTGAGTGCTACAGGACGAAGGTCATTTAAGCAGGTTTCCTTTGGAGCTCTTGGGAACAGGGACAATGGTGGTCAGTTTGATACATGTTTGGATTACAGACTGGGACAAGAAAAGACTGAAAATGTCCGTGAAGACACCTGACAGCTGGTGTCCGCATGCTTTGGTATTCCGTCTGAATGTTAACCTGTTGCTCACATCGGCCACGGAGGGCGAGTTCTGTCTGAATGTTAACCTGTTGCTCACATCGGCCACGGAGGGCGAGATGACATAGTCATCCGAAATAACAGGGGCTTTCACACAAGGTACAGTGTTATATTCATCAAAGCGAGCATAAAAGGCATTGAGCTTGTTTGTGAGTTCTGCATCGCTCGTTTGGGAGTTCTGCATCACTGGGCAACTCACGGCTGGGTTTCCCTTTGTAATCCATTATCGTCTGCAAACCCTGCCACATACGACGAGCATTGGAGCCAGTGTAATAGAATTCCACCTTCCTCCTATATTGGCCTTTTGCATGTCTGAAGTCTCGTTGGAGGTCGTGCATGTCCGTGTCCAGGTCCTTGCACTAGCTCTAGCCTTCAGCCCAGTGAGGATATTGCCTGTAATCCATGGTTTTTGGTTTGGATACATTCTTATATTCACTGTGGGGACGATGTTGTCTATGCACTTATTGATGAAGCCTCTGACTGTTGTGTTAAACTCCTCAATGCTACAGATGAATCCTGGAACATATCCCAGTCTGTACTAGCCAAACAATTTTGTGACCTCACATCTGCTTCATCTGACCACTTCCATATTGAACACATCACTAGAACTTCCTGTTTGAGCTTTTGTTTGTCAACAGGAAGCAGGAGAAAGGTGTCATGGTCAAATTTGCAGAAGGGATGACCAGCGAGTGCCTTGTATGCGTTTCTTTTGGTAGAATAAAAATGGTCCAAAAATATATATAATAATAATAATAATAATAATATTTGCGCCCCTAGTGGTGCAGGAGACGTGTTGGTAGAAGTGAGGTAAGACGGTATTTAGTCTCCCAGCGTTAGTCTCTGCTCACCCAGACCAGAAATGCTGCCTCTGGGCGAGTAGTTTCTTGTTTGTTTATGGCCCCATACAGTTCATTGAGTGCCAGAGTGGTGTTGGCTTGTGGAGGGATGTAGACAGCTGTGATAATTACGGATAAGAACTCTCTTGGTAGATTAAAGGGTCTGCAGCTTACAATTAAGGTTATATTGGCATTAGTGGGTCTTTCCCCTGATAGACTTACCTAAGGGTTCCTCTTCTCTCTTAATAATTCTCATTCTCCCACTAATCAATGCGCTGCTCTTTCCAGTCTCCTGCTTTCCCATTATCTGTCACACCCATATCATTTATCGGGCAGAACGCTCAAGAGTGACTTCGAAATGGGACGTCTATCCATGTCCTGGGACGTCGGGAAATGCCTCCAAAACTGGCCAATAAGGGCAACAGTGAGCACTATTACCATAGGCTTGGGATTTGCTAGGGCGTTGTGAAAGAAAATGGCGGATGAGCATAATCCCATGACACTGGATTAAAAGGTTTCGTGTTTCATCCCAGTGCCGGACACACATTTATTTTAAAAAAAACAATTATGACCCTGGTTCAGAAAGTTGCGTGTTCGATCCCAGTGGTGGAAACTCGTTTTTTATTTTTGCAATGATTCTGGATCAGAAGATTGCATGTTCAATCCCTTACCTTAACCCTGGGGTGTCAAACTCATTCCATGGAGGGCCTAGTGTCTGCAGGTTTTTGTTTTTTCCTTTGAATTGAGCCCAAGATAACCATGTATGGGGAGTTCTTTACTAATTAGTGACCTTAATTCATCAATCAAGGACAAGAACAAGGGAGGAGTGAAAATCCACAGACACTCAACCCTTTGTGTAATGAGTTTGACACCTGTGCCTTAACCATTTGGAATGAGTGCCTCAACTTAATGTTTTAACCAAATCCAAAACCTTAGACCATAACCTTTTAAGTTTGACGTTTAGCGCAACTTTGAAATTTTACGTTTGGAGAAACGAAGCGATACTGAGTTGGAGTCAACGCAGGTTGTCAAAAACACTTTGAAATGTGACATTTGGAGCAACTTCGAAATTTGACGTCTGGAACAACTTTGAAATTTGACATTTGGATAAACGTGAATAAATGTCTAATTCTGCAGTGAGACTGTGAGAGTCTGTTGCAATAATAGTCCCAAATGTCTCAATAGGGTTTATGCTAACCACAATGTCTGAGCCCTGGTTGACAGATCAATGGAGGGATGGCCTCCATCATTGCTGGGTTGTCGACAGTGGGCAGAGAAGGATTGGGGATCAATAGCGCCAAGGAAACCCTACAGGAGGTACCAAGCCATGAGACCCTATGGACATCATGGTGAAAAGATAAGCCAATTTGAACAATCTCAAAATGTCAAGAGAATAATTGGTGTTTTGTAAATTAACAGAATTTAAATTCACAGTTTGGGGTTTAAATGATATAAACCCAAATCTTGATCATATTATTGATCATATGTTTGTCCCTTCTAGGTCCAGCATAAGACACAGGCTATTTCAGTGTTCACACAGCATTGACTACCAAGGCTCACGACAACAGGCTCTGAGAGAAGGGAATTTTGAAAGTCTACTTCTGTAAAGGATAATATCCACTTTATCCGCCATTTTATCTGTTGCTCTGAGTGTGCTATGGGATTGTACAATATCCCTCTCCTCTCTCCACTATCCATCACACATCCTTACTATTCCTCCTAGCACATGCAGTCTCTCCATGCAGTGGTTGAATTCTAAATGGCACCATATTCCCTAGTGCACTACCTTTGACCAGGGCCCATAGTGCTTTGGTCAAAAGTAGTGCACTATATCGGGAATAGGCCGCCGTTTGGAACACAACCACAGTCTCACAGCTCCGCTTTACTGTACGTCATAAATAAGTGTCTTGTAAACCAGTGACTCAGAAAACAGCTGCACACGGGTAATTATCTAGAATAAACAGAGGAATAAAGGAACGAGAGAGGAATGATAGAGGAATGGAGGAGGGGACATGAAATTAATAGACCATAATAACTTAATTTAACTACGTTTTAATCATGATTAAATCTTGTCTAAAGGCATGCTAACCATACAACTCCACTAAGTTTGAGTTCTCAGTCTATCCTTACAGATTGGTCCATTACTAATAATAACACAGGTTGGCCCATTGTTAATAATAACAGTGCAATAATGTGGCTGAGAACCAAAGTATATTCTTAGCCCTGTCTTGCCCCCTGCTAGCGGTGTGCCAGGCCAGCTCTGATGGTTTCCTCCGACCTTGTTGTTCATTACTTCTATTGCACACATTTTGTCTTGTCATAAAAAAAATATTCCATCCTATTTCTTGGGACAATTTAGGCTTTCTGATAATGTATCAATCATTTTTACCCCCTACAACCAGAAGAAATGTTGAAGTCTCAGGGCAGCGCTGTGCAATAAGGGTAGAAACACTTATCTTCCTCTATCTTTTTTACTACAAAACCGAACCACGCCATTTTCACATCTTGATGTTGGAGTGGTGCTGAAGTTGAACATTAATACAATTTCCCTTTAAGTGAAATATAGTAGCAACAAGCACTCTTTTCATAAGAACATACAAGCTGTCCATAAACTAGTATTTCACTGCCTCTAAAACCTGATTCTGGGGTTCATTCTTCCTTGTTGTCACTGTCCTCAGGGCTCCCGAGTGGCACAGCGGTCTAAGGCATTGCATCTCAGTGCAAAAGGCATCACTACAGCCCCTGGTTCAAATTCAGGCTGTATCACATCCAGCTGTGATTAGGAGTCCCATAAGGTGGCGCACAATTGGCCCAGCGTCGTCCGGGTTTGGCTGGGGTAGGCCGTCATTGTAAATAAGAATTTGTTCTTAACTGACTTGCCTAGTTAAATAAAGGTTAAATAAAAAAATTCTCAAGCTCACTATCAGGGAGAATGATCCTAACTGCTCGATTAGGCTCCTTTCACCCATAGAATGTCCCTGTGTTCATTTCCTGTGAATGTCAGAGGATATGTTGGCAAAAACATTGACCAAGGCCATCTTTTTACATCGAATTACATTCATTTTATGAGTATGATATTGCCCTGAAAAGTAGCCTAACAGCACAATGTTGCCCTGAAGCAACACAAATATACACTGCTCAAAAAAATAAAGGGAACACTAAAATAACACATCCTAGATCTGAATGAATGAAATAATCTTATTAAATACTTTTTTCTTTACATAGTTGAATGTGCTGACAACAAAATCACACAAAAATAATCAATGGAAATCCAATTTATCAACCCATGGAGGTCTGGATTTGGAGTTTAATGTCCTTAAAACAAGTCAAAATGTGTTGTGTCAAAATGTGTTGCCTCCACGTGCCTGTATGACCTCCCTACAACGCCTGGGCATGCTCCTGATGAGGTGGTGGATGGTCTCCTGAGGGATCTCCTCCCAGACTTGGACTAAAGCATCTGCCTACTCCTGGACAGTCTGTGGTGCAACATGGCGTTGGTGGATGGAGCGAGACATGATGTCCCAGATGTGCTCAATTGGATTCAGGTCTGGTGAACGGGCGGGCCAGTCGATAGCATCAATGCCTTCCTCTTGCAGGAACTGCTGACACACTCCAGCCACAAGAGGTCTAGCATTGTCTTGCATTAGGAGGAACCCAGGGCCAACCGCACCAGCATATGGTCTCACAAGTGGTCTGAGGATCTCATCTCGGTACCTAATGGCAGTCAGGCTACCTCTGGTGAGCACATGGAGGGCTGTGCGGCCCCCCCAAAAAATGCCACCCCACACCATGACTGACCCACCGCCAAACCGGTCATGCTGGAGGATGTTGCAGGCCAGCAGAACGTTCTCCACGGTGTCTCCAGACTTTGTCACGTCTGTCACATGTGCTCAGTGTGAACCTGCTTTCATCTGTGAAGAGCACAGGGTGCCAGTGGCGAATTTGCCAATCTTGGTGTTCTCTGGCAAATGCCAAACGTCCTGCACAGTATTGGGCTGTAAGCACAACCCCCACCTGTGGACGTCGGGCCCTCATACCACCCTCATGGAGTCTGTTTCTGACCGTTTGAGCAGACACATGCACATTTGTGGCCTGCTGGAGGTCATTTTGCAGGGCTCTGGCAGTGCTCCTCCTGCTCCTCCTTGCACAAAGGCGGAGGTAGCGGTCCTGCTGCTGGGTTGTTGCCCTCCTACGGCCTCCTCCACGTCTCCTGATGTACTGGCCTGTCTCCTGGTAGCGCCTCCATGCTCTGGACACTACGCTGACAGACACAGCAAACCTTCTTGCCACAGCTCGCATTGATGTGCCATCCTGGATGAGCTGTACTACCTGAGTCACTTGTGTGGGTTGTAGACTCCGTCTCATGCTACCACTAGAGTGAAAGCACCGCCAGCATTCAAAAGTGACCAAAACATCAGCCAGGAAGCATAGGAACTGAGAAGTGGTCTGTGGTCACCACTTGCAGAACCACTCCTTTATTGGGGGTGTCTTGCTAATTGCCTATAATTTCCACCTGTTGTCTATTCCATTTGCACAACAGCATGTGAAATTTATTGTCAATCAGTGTTGCTTCCTAAGTGGACAGTTAGATTTCACAGAAGTGTGATTGACTCGGAGTTATATTGTGTTGTTTAAGTGTTCCCTTTATTTTTTTGAGCAGTATATATACAAATTAAATATTTTCAAAACCTATCAAATATGCTTCTTTAGAGGTTCCTACACAAGTACATTTCATATGTTTTATTGTTTAAACATGCAAAAGAATGAAATGTACAGTATCTTACCCTTCGCTCACACCATGCGTTCGTGTGCACTCTACTTCCTGAAAGAAGGTCCCTCCCCCAATTGATTCATCATAACAACTTCTGCACCTCATTGGATTGTTTACAGACATGCCATCACATATTGTCATGTGTAGGGGGAAAATGTATTACATGTGGGGGGGGGGGGGTGTTCTGTTACTTGAGGGCAACAATGTGCATCTACTAGAGGGTTATTGCACGAAGCTGGTCACCCACTAGCCCCTGTGGACGCCGACCTGCCTGAGACTGACACTACATTATAGAAAGGAGAGAGCTGTCTGACTGTCCACTGTGGCAGAAATTAGTTATGTAATTAAGCACCTGCAGAAGTCTGGGAACATGGGCCTATAATGACCTGCACCTATATTTCCTCCTCACCTCTGGGTGACGTGCAGGTATGTAAAGTCAGGGGGCGCGAAATGGAACCCGTTATCTGAGTACAGCATTTGTGTCCCCAGTTGCTCAAATTTTTGTTGGTTTACTATTCTTGTGGGGACTTCTGGTCCCCACAAGTATAGTTAAACACACACACACACACACACACACACACACACACACACACACACACACACACACACACACACACACACACACCACACACACACACACACACACACACACACACACACACACACACACACACACACAGTCTTCCTAGGCTGTAAAAGGCTAGTGCTACAAGTGCAGACTGCAAAATAGTACTACAACTGTTCTATTCAATGGTAACTATTTAGTTAGAGTTTCTTTTTCACTACAATACTTGTGTTCAAACCTATGTACTGGCCACTGCTTGCTGTCATGTTAGAATTGTATGGAATCCTGCCTTGACTTAAACTACTGACAAATGTTTCTGGCTAGTGTAGTAGGCCATTTCCTTTTACTGTGTTATGTGTCTGTGTACTGTGTCAGATTGTGGTCCCATTCAGTTTGACTGGATATTTCTGGCCACTGTGTCAGATTGCGGTCCCATTCAGTTTGACTGGATATTTCTGGCCACTGTGTCAGATTGCGGTCCCATTCAGTTTGACTGGATATTTCTGGCCACTGTGTCAGATTGCGGTCCCATTCAGTTTGACTGGATATTTCTGGCCACTGTGTCAGATTGCGGTCCCATTCAGTTTGACTGGATATTTCTGGCCACTGTGTCAGATTGCGGTCCCATTCAGTGTGACTGAATATTTCTGGCCACTGTGTCAGATTGCGGTCCCATTCAGTTTGACTGGATATTTCTGGCCACTGTGTCAGATTGTCGTCCCATTCAGTTTGACTGGATATTTCTGGCCACTGTGTCAGATTGCGGTCCCATTCAGTTTGACTGGATATTTCTGGCCACTGTGTCAGATTGCGGTCCCATTCAGTTTGACTGGATATTTCTGGGCACTGTGTCAGATTGTCGTCCCATTCAGTTTGACTGGATATTTCTGGCCACTGTGTCAGATTGTCGTCCCATTCAGTTTGACTGGATATTTCTGGCCACTGTGTCAGATTGCGGTCCCATTCAGTTTGACTGGATATTTCTGGCCACTGTGTCAGATTGCGGACCCATTCAGTTTGACTGGATATTTCTGGCCACTGTGTCAGATTGTCGTCCCATTCAGTTTGACTGGATATTTCTGGCCACTGTGTCAGATTGCGGTCCCATTCAGTTTGACTGGATATTTCTGGCCACTGTGTCAGATTGCGGACCCATTCAGTTTGACTGGATATTTCTGGCCACTGTGTCAGATTGCGGTCCCATTCAGTTTGACTGGATATTTCTGGCCACTGTGTCAGATTGCGGACCCATTCAGTTTGACTGGATATTTCTGGCCACTGTGTCAGATTCGGCTGACTACTTCTAAGGGTGGACAAGGACGTATTGTCCATGGTGAGTCTGTGGATTCTAAAATCAAAGGAAAATCAGATCATAACTTGGATGCATTTGAGTCATTCTAGCGAGAAAATGGAAGGGACATATTTCAATACCATTATCTTTTATGAGGGGATTTGAAAAGTTATTTTATATGATATCTTCTGAAGATAGGTAAAGTCAATGACCTACAGTACAACCTTCTGGATGAATGCCATGTCCATGATATGATCTGATTTTACTTGAGTTCTTTTAGATATTACAATGCATTCGTTAAGTATTCAGACCCCTTGACTTTTTCCACATTTTGTTACATTACAACCTTATTCTAAAATGTATTAAATACATTTTTTGTCACATCAATCTTCACACAATAACCCAAAAAGTATTCAGGCCCTTTGCTATAAGACCTCGAAATTGAGCTCAGGTGCATCCTGAGCACCTGACAACTACAAATACCTAGACAACTACAACTACAAATACCTGAACAACTACAAATACCTAGGTGTCTGGTTAGACTGTAAACTCTCCTTCCAGACTCACATTAAGCATCTCCAATCCAAAATTAAATCTAGAATCGGCTTCCTATTTCGCAACAAAGCCTCCTTTACTCATGCCGCCAAACTTACCCTCGTAAAACTGACTATCCTACCGATCCTTGACTTTGGCGATGTAATTTACAAAATAGCTCCCAACACTCTACTCAGCAAACTGGATGTAGTCTATCACAGTGCCATCCGTTTTATCACCAAAGCCCCATATACTACCCACCACTGCGACCTGTATGCTCTCGTTGGCTGGCCCTCACTACATATCAGTCGCCAAACCCACTGGCTCCAGGTCATCTATAAGTAAGGTAAAGCCCTGCCTTATCTCAGCTCACTGGTCAACATAGCAACACCCACCTGTAGCACGCGCTCCAGCAGGTATATTGCACTGGTCATCCCCAAAGCCAACACTTCCTTTGGCTGCCTTTCCCTCCAGTTCTCTGCTTCCAATGACTGGAACAAATTGCAAAAATCTCTGAAGCTGGAGTCTTATTTCTCCCTTTCTAACTTGAAGCATCAGCTGTCAGAGCAGCTTACCGATCACTGTACCTGTACACAGCCAATCTGTAAATAGCACACTCGACTACCTCATCCCCATATTATTACTTACCCTCCTTTTATTTTGCACCCCAGTATCTCTATTTGAACATCCTCATCTGCACATCTATCACTCCAGTATTAATGATAAATTGTAATTATTTTCGCCTCTAGGGCCTATTTATTGCCTACCTCCCTACTCTTCTACATTTGCACACACTGTACATAGTTTTTTCTATTTTTCATTTATTTTGTGTTATTGACTGTATGTTTGTTTCTGTGTAACTATGTGTTGTTGTTTTTGTCGCACTGCTTTTCTTAATCTTGGCCAGTTCGCAGTTGTAAATGAGAACTTGTTCTCAACTGGCCTACCTGGTTAAATAAAGGTGAAATAAAAAAATCGAATGTTTTAAAAAATCCTGTTTCCACTGATCATCCGTGAGAAGTTTCTTCAACTTAATTGGAGTCCACCTGTGGTAAATTCAATTGATTGTACATGATTTGGAAAGACACACACATGTCTATATAACATCCCACAGTTGGCAGTACACAGTATATCAGAGCAAAAACCAAGTCATGAGGTTGAAGGAATTGTCCGTAGAGCTCCGAGACTGGACTGTGTCGAAGGACAGATCTGGGAAAGCAATGAAGGTCTCCATGAAAACAGTGGCCCCCATCATTCTTAAATGGAAGAAGTTTGGAAGCACCAAGACTATTCTTAGTGCTGGCCGGCTGGCTAAACTGAGCAATCGGGGGAGAAGGGCCTTAGTCAGCGAGGTGACCAAGAACCCGATGATCACTCTGACAGAGCTCCAGAGTTCCTCTGTGGAGATGGGAAAACCTTCCAGAAGGACAACGATCTCTGCAGCACTCCACCAAACAGGCCTTTATGGTAGTGGCCAGACGGAAGCAACTCCTCAGTGAAAAACACATAACAGCCCGCTTGGAGTTTGCCAAAAGGCACCTAAAGACTCTCAGACCATGAGAAACAAGATTCTCTGGTTTGATGAAACCAAGATTGAACTCTTTGGCCTGAATGCCAAGCATCGCGTCTGGAAGAAACCTGGCACCATGCCTATGGTGAAGCATAGTGGTGGCAGCATCATGCTTTGGGGATGTTTTTCAGCGGCAAGGACTGGGAGACTAGTCAGGATCAAGGGAAAGATAAGCTGAGCAAAGTACAGAGAGATCCTTGATGAAAATATGCTCCAGACCGCTCAGGACCTCAGACTGGGGCGAAGGCTCCCCTTCCAACAGAACAACGATTGTAAGCACACAGCCAAGACAATGTCCTTGAGTGGCCCAGGCAGAGCCTGGACTTGAACCTGATCGAATTTCTCTGGAGAGACCTGAAAATAGCTGTGCAGCGACGCTCCCCATCCAACCTGGCAGAGCTTGAGAGGATCTGCAGAGAAGAATGGGAGAAACTTTGAGAGCAGCATGGACCAGATAGAACAAGACAGGAATGATAAATAGGAAATTTTGTGCCAAAATAAAAAACACCCAAAGCACTAGGGACTCGTCTCCAGCATCCTCGCAAAGAATCACTCTGTTTCACGCTACCGACTCTTGTATAAGATGCTGCTCTCTATTCCTCCCTGAACACTCCCTGTCCTAAGGTACCCGTCGTTTTTTTCATTTTTTTTCATTCATATTGATGCAATCTAAGTTTGTCCATGCATCACCTCCAACCTTTCATGTTTGGCCTAAATCGAGCACTGAAACGAAACAGGTGCCTTCTGCGGTCTCCGTTTTAAGCTCAATGATACCAAAAAAAAGCCACTCTGCACTCAGCTCCACTACAATACTGCGTGAGATTGGTCTTCTGAAGGATCTCATTTCAACAGGGTCACTTCCTTGATGTGGCAAGTAAATTTGACAATTGTAAAAAGGTGCCACAAACAAACAAGTGCGGGCGTCAGATGAAGAAAACGCCTGCAGTCTGACTGAACAGTGAATTGAAGGAGGGAGGACAATTTCTAAAGAAAACCAACAGGCTGTGAAAATAACCTTTACACAGGGAAGTATGAGACTTATGAGCAAACCCAACACCAGCCACTTAGGTTTGCTAACGTGAACACTTCACAACGACCAATAGAAGTAAAACAATACAACACTGCCCAAGGCTTGTCAGGTGTTGTAATAGTCTTTTGGGAGTAATAACATGAACATGTTTAAAAATGTTTCTGGTTTGCTGTTTGCATAAACAGTTCCATTACATTACATCTGGAGAATACAATAAACCCTATTTCTCCATGTCCCCGTTTTGCGAGCCATGATAGAAAAACAGAAATGCCCCCTCGTCTTCTTATTATTCTGGAGAACTCTCTCATCCCTCTCCCAACAGAAGAGAAGAAATTAGACTGAGTTTATTGCCCTAGATACAAAGGTACTAGATTGAAAAGGGGAGAGATGATTGAACTCCCTTTTATTTTGTGGTGAGTCCTTTGTGCCAGGCAGCTCAGTCACTCTGATGCTATCTGTATTCTCTCATACTTTGTTCGCCGAGGATTTCTCAAAACCAGGGATGCTCAAAATGCCTTCCGGCTCCTCTATCTGAAAGCCTACCAGACTCACTCTTTTATTCCTCTTATCAAAAAATAGAATTCTGCTTAGCATCAAATTGCGTAATCTCTGTCGTTGTGTTGATAATTGATTCATTATGGTGAAAGGAGAGGAAGAATTGATCATCCATTACTCAGATTTCATGAACCTGAAGTCGTGCTAAAACTAGAGGCGAAAGAGCTCCGCTAGAGATTGAAAGGACACTGAAAAAAAGCCAGGTTTCACCGACTTTCCCATTACATTTTTAAATCTTGCTCGCTAAAAGTACACTCTCCCATTACTTGAATACAACCTCCAAGGCATTGGCTGGGATTGTAAGTGCACTATAATCAAATACACCTGATGGAGGGAAAAGGTGGATCATGAGCTTCCACACTCAGAACGAAAGACAGTGTGCAGTAAATGGCAGGAATAGATGCACAGTTGAAATCGGAAGTTTACGTACACTTAGGTTTGAGTCATTAAAACTCGTTATTCAACCACTCCACACATTTCTTGTTAACAAACTATAGTTTTGGAAAGTCGTTTAGGACATCTACTTTGTGCATCACACAAGTAATTTTTCCAACAATTATTTACAGACAGATTATTTCACTTATAATTCAATGTATCACAATTCCAGTGGGTCAGAAGTTTACATACACTAAGTTGACTGTGCCTTTAAACAGCTTGGAAAATTACAGAAAATTATGTCATGGCTTTAGAAGCTTCTGATAGGCTAATTGACATCATTTGAGTCAATTGGAGGTGTACCTGTGGATGTATTTGAAGGCCTACCTTCGAACTCAGTGTCTCTTTGCTTGACATCATGGGAAAATCAAAAGAAATCAGCCAAGACCTCAGAAAAAAATTGTAGACCTCCACAAGTCTGGTTCATCCTTGGGAGCAATTTCCAAACACCTGAAGGTACCACGTTCGGCTGTACAAACAATAGTATGCAAGTATAAACACCATGGGACCACGCAGCCGTCATACCGCTCAGAAAGGAGACGCGTTCTGTCTCCTAGAGATGAACGTACTTTGGTGCGAAAAGTGCAAATCAATCCCAGAACAACAGCAAAGGACCTTGTGAAGATGCTGGAGGAAACAGGTACAAATGTATCTATATCCACAGTAAAATGAGTCCTATATCGACATCACCTGAAAGGCCGCTCAGCAAGGAAGAAGCCACTGCTCTAAAACCGCCATAAAAAAGCCAGACTATGGTTTGCAACTGCACATGGGGACAAAGATCGTACTTCTTGGAAAAATGTCCTCTGGTCTGATGAAACAAAAATAGAACTGTTTGGCCATAATGACCATCGTTATGTTTGGAGGAAAAAGGGGGAGGCTTGCAAGCCGAAGAACACCATCCCAACCATGAAGAACGGGGTGGCAGCATCATGTTGTGGGGGTGCTTTGCTGCAGGAGGGACTGGTGCACTTCACAAAATAGATGGCATCATGAGGAGGCAAAATAATGTGGATATATTGAAGCAACATCTCAAGACATCAGTCAGGAAGTTAAAGCTTGGTCGCAAATGGATCTTCCAAATGGACAATGACCCCAAGCATACATCTAAAGTTGTGGCAAAATGGACACAATGGACAAAAAATTTACAAAATGGACAACAAATTCAAGGTATTGGAGAGGTCATCACAAAGCCCTGACCTCAATCCTATAGAAAATTTGTGGGCAGAACTGAAAAGGCGTATGCGAGCAAGGAGGCCTACAAGCCTGACTGAGTTACAGCAGTGCTGTCAGGGGGAATGGGCCAGAATTCACCCAACTTATTGTGGGAAGCTTGTGGAAGGCTACCCGAAATGTTTGACCCAAGTTAAACAATTTAAAGGAAATGCTAACAAATACTAATTGAGCGTATGTAGACTTCTGACCCACTGGGAATGTGATGGAAGAAATAAAAGGTTAAATAAATAATTCTCTCTACTGTTATTCTGACATTTCACAGTCTTAAAATAAAGTGGTGATCCTAACTGACCTAAGACAGGGAATTTTTAGTAGGATTAAATGTCAGGAATTGTGAAAAACTGAGTTTAAATGTATTTGGCTAAGGTGTATGTAAACTTCCAACTTCAACTGTAACTTGCTTTCAGGGGAGGATGAAAAAGAGATAAAATAGGAGGAGGAGGTGGGGGGGATGAGGTGTGTTTTAGCTAGCTGTGATTATACGAGTAATTCACACACCAGAGAACAGCAAGAGAACAGCAAGATAACTGAGTGTGAGTGAGTGTGTGGCTGGTTGGAAATGAGCTGCAAATTGAGCAGAAGAGCATTCTGAATGCTGGAGCAAATCTAGCAGTGTTAAACTCTTCCATGGGTTTTCCCATTTGAGACATGGATTGTGTATGTTTGACATTCAGAGGGTGAATGGGCAAGACAAAATATTTAAATGCCTTTGAACAGGGTTTGGTAGTAGGTGCCAGGTGCACTGGTTTGTGTCAGGAACTGCAACGTTGCTGTGTTTTTCACACTCAACAGTTTCCCGTGTGTATCAAGAATGGTCCACCACCCACAGGACATCCAGCCAACTTGACACAACTGTGGGAAGCATTGGAGTCCCTGTGGAACACTTTTGACACCTTGTAGAGTCCATGCCGCGACGAATTGAGGCTGTTCTGAGGGAAAAAGGGGGTGCAACTGAATATTAGGAAGGTGCTCCTAATGTTTAGTATAGTCAGTGTACAAGGTTTAACGTATTTGCATGTATTCAAGGTCTTTGTCGAAGGAGGTCGTAAGCAGATTCCCACTCAACGTGTTTAAGCATTTCACATCACATTCTATGTTGCTTTTTTAAGACTAAAGCGTTATCAAAATATATATGTTGATAAAGGGACGGCGGGAGAATCAGATATAAGGAAAGATGGATTGAGAGAGCAAGAGAGAGGGAGAGAGAGAGAGCAAGTGAAAGACAACGAAGAGAGCAGAGTGCAAATTGTGCAGATCAAGTCCACATGCCAGCCACCCCACTGCCTCACCATCATCTGACATCGATCATCATCAATTCATCTAACTCCAGTGGGTTGCCAGAAGCACCAGTCTCCACCATGAGCGGGCACACTGTTAATCTACCTAATTGTTTGTATACTGTTATTTTTTATCTTTATCTGTAGGCCTACACTGCAATTCAACTTTTAGCTGTGAATGTGTAGCCTACAAGATGAAATGAACCAATGAAAAAAAACACCTCTATATATTTACAGGTAACTGCCAAAATAAAGGAAACAGCAGATGCATCCACATAGGTGTGATTCCTGAGTTAATTAAACAATCATGCTTAGGGTCATTATTTTGGCTACCATGGCTGAAGAAGAAGAAGAGATCTCAGTGACTTTGAAAGAGGGTTTAAAGGGTGTGTGTGTCTGTGTGTGTGTGTCAGTTACCAGATCTCAACAAAATTCAACACTTATGGGAGATTCTGGAGCGGCGCCTGAGACAGTTTTTTCCACCACCATCAACAAACCACCAAATGGAATTTTGTTGAAGAATTATGTGGCACATCCCTCTATCAGAGTTCCAGACACTTGTAGAATCTATACCAAGGCGCATTGAAGCTGTTCTGGCGGCTCGTGGTGGCCTAGCCTCGTCGAGAATCAGGCTTCCCTAAAATAGGAAGCCTGGAGAAGTTCATGGCAAGAAAATAGCTAAATAGGGGTGGCAACCCGGTGTAAATCTGTGACGTCTTGCAACACGTCAAACCAATCAAATGCCTTGCTTGAGCGGAGCTCCAATGGTGCTCACTAGATTTGTGTCGTAGGTGCAACGGTGTGTGAGGATGGCCGGGAAATCGCAGATTAAAACCCCATCAAAATATCTTGATTTATGTCAATTTTGTGTATAGAGCACACTTCTGGCAAAACAGAATTTGTTTTTTTCCTCCATGTTTTCTTCCATTTTCTGCAAAGTTGCAAAATAGCATACGAAACAACTGCAAAATGTGTCCTTCTCAGTCTGAAAACTGTGACGAACAAACACATAGCACCAACGGGCATGTGGGGAGGGTTCTTGAAATGTAGCATCCAATCAAAAATGTTATCGCTTGGAGCCAGCGGATCAATAAACTGTTTTTGCAATACAAAATTACCCTCAAGGGTGGCGTGACAACAGTTTGATTTTGTAGGTATGGCAACGCGAGACTAGTGGTGGCCCACTGCCCTATGAAGACACGTTATGTAATGCGCTATGTAGCATCCATAATGTAGATTCATTCCCAATCACTACCGTAAATCCATAGACTATAGGTCAATCCTCTCCACTGTAATTCCCTTCATGGCTTTAGCCAAGCAGTGATTATAAAGTCGTACGGAATTCCATCGAAATACCTGCCTGCCTGTCGCTGGAAAACTGTGCCTCTATCCTCTGCACATAATGAATGAGGACAGCAAAGGGAATGAGAATTCAGTGTCCCTGATGCTCTATGTGGGATGGGAAGACATGAGAGGGATTTTAGGGCACTGATCCTGATGGATCTCCCTATCTGGGAGATGAGGTTAGGATGTTCTTCATCCTGATTAATATAGCTAACTAGGATTGGAAATGAAAGGAAATGAAAAGAGAGAGGAGATAAGGGGGAACTGAGAGGAGAGGAGAAGAGAGAGAAGAGGAGGCAAGGAAATAGAAATACAGGTAGTGGAAGATGGAGAAGGGAAGAAAAGACAAAAGTGGAGATGAGAGAGGAAAAGAGGGTTGTGGGTGGAATGGTGTCTATTTGTCCTTGGGTGGAGTGTTATCATCTTAATTCAATTTGATTATATTAGTCAAACAACTGTTTTCTGCTTGTGTGGCATTTAGGACATAAAAGCATGACACACACAGGTCAAGCAAATAATAAATGAAGAAACAGTCAATACACATTACATGCAAAATTGGTCCAGCTAGGACATGTAACCATCTTTGTTATCATATCACATTATGCATTTTAGAGACGAGAGAAAAGAGGGTTGCGATTGGAATGGGGTTTTATCGTCTTCAAGGCTGCCTGCCATGAGGATGGCTAGTGTATTTTACAGAGGAAAAGTCAATACCGCAGGCAGGCCACTGACACTGCAGTCTGTTTCAACTGGCCATGAGTAAGAGAAAGTAGTTCATTACTACACAAACTAGTTACCTTGAGAACACACTGTTCAAAATGGGACCTGTGGTTATACACCGACTATGCTAAGTAGACACTGAATGTACAAAACATTGAGATGCTCTTTCCATGACAGACTGACCAGGTGAATCCAGGTGAAAGCTACGATCCTTTATTGATGTCACTTGTTAAATCCACCTTAATCAGTGTAGATGAAGGGGAGGAAATGGGTTTAAGAATGACAATTGAGACATGGATTGTGTATGTGTGCCATTCAGAGGGTGAATGGGCAAGACAAAATATTTAAGTGACTTTGAACAGGGTATGGTATTTGGTGCCAGGCCCACCAGTTTGCATCAAGAACTGCAAAGCTGCTGGGTTTTTCACGCTCAACAGTTTCCCGTGTGTATCAAGAATGGTCCATCACCCAAAGGACATCCAGCCAACTTGACACAACTGTGGGAAGCATTGGAGTCAACATGGGCCAGCATCCCTGTTGAACACTTTCGACACCTTGCAGAGTCCATGCCCCGACGAATTGAGGCTGTTCTGAGGGCAAAAGTGGGGGATGCAAATCAGCATTAGGAATTTGTACACTTTGTGTATAAGTCACGCTCTCAAACATTCATATCACTGCACAGGACCGTTAACATATCATGGTATGTAAATTATTTGCTGTATATAGATAAACCACGATTGTGTTTCTATCAATTTCATTTTCCCAAGTAATCCCCAAAGCATTAGGCTCTTTGGACCAGATTTACTTAGAGTTTGCACCAGATGTAATGTTTTTTTTTGCCAAAAAGGTTAAAATATGAGCCTGTCTTCATTGACACATCATACTGTATTCCTTCTCATAACCTTTATTTTACTTTATTAAATTATTTTACTTTATTAAATTCTTAATTCCAATTTAGAAAAAAATATGCATACATTTTGCATCTAAAATAAAATATATACAATAAAATATAAATATGTTATTCTACACAGCATGACAAACTGTCTCTCCGTTTTTCTTGATGCATGGACTGGAAATATCTAGTTGATGTGATTCTGGAGGTACTTGATGTGATTAATATAAATCTATATGCATGAAACCGTGTGTAATGGGATTTCTCACCTTCTCTGCAGAGCAATTAGCCTTGAAATACTGCAGTAAATATTCTCAACACCAACATTGCTCTGCTGCAAAAAGTTTTAACTCTGATTCCGGAAACGAAGAGAAGGTTGACATCTTCCCTTTAGAATAAACAGTGGGATTTGATATTGTGTGTTTATGTGTGTGTGTGTGTGTGTGTGTGTGTGTGTGTGTGTGTGTGTGTGTGTGTGTGTGTGTGTGTGTGTGTGTGTGTGTGTGTGTGTGTGTGTGTGTGTGTGTCTAAAATGCATAATGTGATATGATAACAAAGGTGTCTGAGCTGGACATACAGTGCCTTCGGAAAGTATTCAGACCACTTGACTTTTTCCACATTTTGTTACTTATTCTAAAATGGATTAAAAAAATAAAACATCTCAGCAAGTTCATCAAAATTGTTGCAAGTTTATTGCAAATAGAAAACAGCAATACCTTATTTACATAAGTATTCAGACCCTTTGCTATGAGACTCAAAATTTAGCTCAGGTGCATCCTGTTTCCATTAATCATCCTTGAGATGTTTCTACAATTTGATTGGAGTCCATCTGTGGTAAATTCTATTGATTGGACATGATTTGGAAAGGCACACACCTGTCTATATAAGGTCCCACAGTTGACAGTGCATGTCAGAGCAAAAACCAAGCCATGAGGTCGAAGGAACTGTTCGTAGAGCTCCAAGACAGGATTGTATTGAGGCACAGACCTGGGGAAGGGTACCAAAACATTTCTGCAACATTGAAGGTCCCCAAGAACACAGTGGCCCCCATCATTCTTAAATTGAAGAAGTTTGGAACCACCAAGACTCTTCCTAGAGCTGGCTGCCCAGCCAAACCGAGCAATCGGAGGAGAAGGGCATTGGTCTGATGAAACCAAGATTGAACTCTTTGGCTTGAATGCCAAGCATCACATCTGGAAGAAACCTGGCACCATGCCTATGGTGAAGCATAGTGGTGGCAGCATAATGCTTTGGGGATGTTTTTCAACAGCAGGGACTGGAAGAGTAGTCAGGAGATCCTTGATGAAAATCTGCTCCAGAGCGCTCAGGACCTCAGACTGGGGCGAAGGTTCACCTTCCAACAGGACAATGACCCTAATCACATAACCAAGACAATGCAGGAGTGGCTTTGGGACAAGTCTCTGAATGTCCTTGATTGGCCCAGGCAGAGCCCGGACTTGAACCCGATCTAACATCTCTGGAGAGACCTGAAAATAGCTGTGCCGCAACGCTCCCTATCCAACCTGACAGACCTTGAGAGGATCTGCAGAGGAATGGGAGAAACTCCCCAAATACAGGTGTGCCAAGCTTGTAGCGTTATATCTAAGAAGACTGAAGGCTGTAATCGCTGCCAAAGTTGCTTCAACAAAGTACTGAGAAAAGGGTCTGAATACTTATGTAAATGTGATCTTTTTTTAGTTTTTTTTATACATGTGCAAAAACAAAAAATAAAAAAATGTTTTTGCTTTGTCATTATGGCGTATTGTGTGTAGATTGATAAGGTAAAAACATTTTTTTTAATACATTTTAGAATAAGGCTGTAACGTAACAAAAAAGTGGAAAAAGTCAAGGGATCTGAATACTTTCCGAATGCTTTGAATACTCATTTGCATGTAATGTATATTGACTGTTTCTTGAATTATTATTTGCATGACCTGTGTGTGTGTCATTCCTTCATGCCTTAAATGTTACAAAAGCTGAAAATACAGTTGAATGAAACAGAATAAAACAGAATAGAATATACTGTTACTCACTGATGTGTACAGATGGCCCTCCCCGTTCATGGAGATGTATAACCCTGTCTTCACAGACTGAATCGCAACAACTCGGAGACCCACAGGAATCAAGTTGAACAAAGCTGGAAGACAGAAAGATGGAAAGAGCGGCAGAGGGGGACAGAGTCAGAGACAAGCGGAGACAGACAGACAGACAGACAGACAGACAGACAGACAGACAGACAGACAGACAGACAGACAGACAGACAGACAGACAGACAGACAGACAGACAGACAGACAGACAGACAGACAGACAGACAGACAGACCAATTCCCCATTCAAACCACTGGAGAAAACCCTTCACAACATTTTCCGCCAAGATAGAACTGCCAAAGGGGGCGGTGTTGCAATCTACTGCAGAGATAGCCTGCAGAGACCTTTCCAGAAACAAGTCTCTCACCGTTACCACTTGCTATAGACCACCCTCTGTCCCCAGCTGTGCCCTGGACACCATATGTGAATTGATTGCCCCCCATCTATCTTCAGAGCTCGTGCAATTAGGTGACCTATACTGGGACATGCTTAACACCCCGGCCATCCTACAATCTAAGCTTGATGCCCTCAATCTCACACAAATTATCAATGAACCTACCAGGTCCAACCCCAAATCCGTAAACACGGGCACCCTCATAGATATCATCAACCAACTCGCCCTCCAAATACACCTCTGCTGTTTTCAACCAAGATCTCAGCGATCACTGCCTCATTGCCTGCATCCGTAATGGGTCAGCGGTCAAACGACCACCCATCATCACTGTCAAACGCTCCCTAAAACACTTCAGCGAGCAGGCCTTTCTAATCAACCTGGCCGGGGTATCCTGGAATGATTTTGACCTCATCCCGTCAGTAGAGGATGCCTGGTTATTCTTTAAAAGTGCCTTCCTCACCATCTTAAATAAGCATGCTCCATTCAAAAAATGTAAAACCAGGAACAGATACAGCCCTTGGTTCACTTCAGACCTGTCTGCCCTTGACCAGCACAAAAACATTCTGTGGCGTACTGCATTAGCATCGAGTAGCCCCCGTGATATGCAACTTTTCAGGGAAGTTAGGAACCTATATACACATGCAGTTAGGAAAGCTAAGGATAGCTTTTTCAAACAGAAAGTTGCATCCTGAAGCACAAACTCAAAAAAGTTCCGGGACACTGTAAAGTCCATGAGGAATAAGAGCACCTCCTTCCAGCTGCCCACTGCACTGAGGCTAGGAAACACTGACACCACCGATAAATCCACTATAATTGAGAATTTCAATAAGCATTTCTCTACGGCTGGCCATGCTTTCCACCTGGCTACCCGTACCCCGGTCAACTGCCCGGCACCCCCCACAGCAACTCACCCAAGCCTCAACCATTTTTCTTTCACCCAAATCCAGATAGCTGATGATCTGAAAGAGCTGCAAAATCTGGAACCCTACAAATCAGCCGGGCTAGACAATCTGGACCCTCTCTTTCTAAAACTATCTGCCGAAATTGTTGAAACCACTATTACTAGCCTGTTCAACCTCTCTTTCGTACCGTCTGAGATTCCCAAAGATTGGAAAGCTGCTGCGATCATCCCCCTCTTCAAAGGGGGAGACACTCTAGACCCAAACTGCTACAGACCTATATAAATCCTACCCTGCCTTTCTAAGGTCTTCGAAAGCCAAGTTAACAAACAGATCACCAACCATTTTCGAATCCCACCCTACCTTCTCCACTATAAAATCTGGTTTCAGAGCTGGTCATGTGTGCACCTCAGCCACGCTCAAGGTCCTAAACGATATCATAACTGACATCGATAAGAGACATTACTGTGCAGCCGTATTCATCGACCTGGCCAAGGCCAGGTTTCTCAAATGACTGCTCGCCTGGTTCACCAACTACTTCTCTGATAGAGTTCAGTGTGTCAAATCGGAGAGCCTGTTGTCCGGACCTCTGGCAGTCTCTATGGGGGTGCCACAGGGTTCAATACTCGGGCCAACTCTCTTCTCTGTATACATCAATGATGTCGCTTTTGCTGCTGGTGATTCTCTGATCCACCTCAACGCAGACGACACCATTCTGTATACTTCTGGCCCTTCTTTGGACACTGTGTTAACAACCCTCCAGACGAGCTTCAATGCCATTCAACTCTCCTTCCGTGGTCTCCATCTGCTCCTAAACACAAGTAAACTAAATGCATGCTCTTCAACCGGTCGCTGTTCGCACCTGCCCGCCCTTCCAGCATCACTACTCTGGACGGTTCTGATTTAGAATATGTGGACAACTACAAATACCTAGGTGTCTGGTTAGACTGTAAACTCTCCTTCCAGACTCACATTAAGCATCTCCAATCCAAAATGAAATCTAGAATCGGCTTCCTATTTCGCAACAAAGCATCCTTCACTCATGCTGCCAAACATACCCTCGTAAAACTGACTATTCTACCGATCCTCGACTTCGGCGATGTCATTTACAAAATAGCCTCCAACATTCTACCCAACATATTGGATGCAGTCTATCACAGTGCCATCTGTTTTGTCACCAAAGCCCCATATACTACCCACTACTGCGACCTGTACGCGCTCATTGGCTGGCCCTCGCTTCATACTCGTCGCCAAACTCACTGGCTCCAGGTCTTCTACAAGTCTCTGCTAGGTAAAGTCCCGCCTTATCTCAGCTCACTGGTCACCATAGCAGCACCCACCTGTAGCACGCACTCCAGCAGGTATATCTCACTAGTCACCCCCAAAGCCAATTCTTCCTTTGGCCGCCTTTCCTTTCAGTTCTCTGCTACCAATGACTGGAACGAACTGCAAAAATCACTGAAGCTGAAGACTCATATCTCCCTCACTAGCTTTAAGCACCAGCTGTCAGAGCAGCTCACAGATCACTGCACCTGCACATAGCCCATCTGCAAATAGCCCATCCAACTACCTCATCCCCATACTGTATTTATTTATTTATCTTGCTCCTTTGCACCCCAGTATCTCTACTTGCACATTCATCTTCTGCATATCAATCACTCCAGTGTCTAATTGGTATATTGTAATTACTTCGCCACCATGGCCTATTTATTGCCTTACCTCCCTTATCTTACCTCATTTGCACACACTGTATATAGATTTTCTTTAACTGTATTATTGACTGTATGTTTTGTTTATTCCATGTGTAACTCTGTGTTGTTGTATGTGTCAAACTGCTTTGCTTTATTCTTGGCCAGGTCGCAGTTGTAAATGAGAACTTGTTCCTGGTTAAATAAAGGTGAAATAAAAATAAAAATAAACAATGATCTCAAATAGTCTTTTCAATACAGAATTAAATTAAACACAGACTACCCCTTGCTGATCAGGAGACTCTTGGATATGTTGTGGTGGACTGTCGTTACAATTGCTTTACAGAAACCTGGTAAAATTAAGTTTGTAGTGTGGCTAGCCACTGGATGGCTCTGAATGCACTGTCAGCATGCAGTCAATGCTACTAACTATTTTTGGAGCTACTAGTGGTCTCAAATCGTATCCTGATGTCGACAGCAGATGAACGTTATATTAATAATTTCGCTAACTTAGCTAATTAACATACATTTAGCTAATTAACATAACTTAGCTAATTAACATACAAAACATGTTAGCTATATTACCTTGCTAGCTAGTTAGCATTAGCAAAATGTTCAATAGAGGTCAATTAAAGCTAGTAGTGCTGAGTGATTAGTGCTTTTTGAGATGGGTTCAGTTTCAGTTCGATAAAAAAAAATGTTTTTACACTAAATGCATTATGAAATAATTCCCTCAGCCATCACCTGCCTTTTTCCTGACACTGACAGTGGGTTGAACGCTGTAACAACACAGAATAAAACTATTCATAAGAGCACCATGATGGTGGTGAATTCCCATTACTGCTTATCACTTATTAACCATCATTTAAGCACATTAATTACCTTACTTTAATAATAGATTTCAGCTGTGTATATAACTTATATTTTTTATGACTTCATTATTTTCATTCCTTAAAAGTCATCATCTCATCTCTGCTCAGGCAGTAGCAACCAGCCATCCAGACAACCATCTCACGTTATCGCTGTGCTCCCCATTGAATGAGTCATCCTAATTAACTAGGCTAGTAGTAGCTAGCTGGCTGCCACAATCATTTTACTAGTTCTTCAAAGTAGACTGCTTATTACCAACTACTTCAACTATTAATCAGGTAGAGCTGCCTCACTGTCTCTTTCCCTCTCGTTGTTGTGTTGTGTCATTCCTCTCTCATGCGGTCTCATATGGTCTGTGTGTGTATCCGCCTCTGTCCATGGCCGGAAAGAACAGGCGCAATGGATTCTATCTAGAGAAAAGAAGTGTTGAGCTCACAAAAAAATAAATACATGGAATTCAAGTAACTCAACCCCCCAAAAATAAAGAAATGTCGGTTAATCGCTCAGCACTAAGAGCTAGCTAACCTGCTAGCAAACAATGTAACAAAAGTATAATTGTGTTACATTGATGGACCTGGGAAGTAGCACTGGAAAAACTGGAGCCACCATAGGAGCGTGGCTGATTTAATGTCCTTTTTGGCCGTAGAACATACTTTGGCCCTGTTAGGTAATGGCCATTGTTTTGTTTGTACCGATTGAGAAATAACAGGGTTAGTCTTGGCGGCGACACTAAGCATTCGCATCCCAAATGGCACCTTATTCCCAACATAGTACACTAGTTTTGTGTAGAGCCCTATAGGTTGTACAAATGTATAGGGAATAGGGTGCCATTTGGGATACAACCAGTGTGTGTATGGCTGATTTGGATGCACAGTAATAAGCTCTCCTGACCATTTGAGGTAATTGGTATTGGTGTGGATGTACAGTAGGTAGAGAAGAATGAGGGATGTGAGACGTACAGTGCCTTCGGAAAGTATTCAGACCAAGACTTTTTCCACATTATGTTATGTTACAGTCTTATTCTGAAATGCATTCAATTGTTTTTTCCCCCTCATCAATCTGCACACAATACCCCTTAATGACAAAGCAAAAACAGGTTTTTAGAAATTTTAAAAACTGAAATATCACATTTATAGTATTCAGACACTTTACTCAGTACTGGGAAGAGTCTTGGTGGTTCCAAACGTCTTCCATTTAAGAATGATGGAGGCCACTGTGTTCTTGGGGACCTTCAATGCTGCAGAAATGTTTTGGTACCCTTCCTCAGATCTGTGCCTGTCTCTGAGCTCTAATGACAATTCCTTCGACCTCATGGTTTGGTTTTTGCTCTGACATGCAGTGTCAACTGTGGGACCTTATATAGGCAGGTGTGTGCCTTTCCAAATCATGTCCAAACAATTGAATTTACCACAGGTAGACTCCAATAAAATTGTTGAAACATCTCAAGGATGATCAATGAAAATAGGATGCACCTGAACTCAATTTCGAGTCTCATAGCAAAGGGTCTGAATACTTACGTAAATAAGGTATTTCTGTTGTTTTGTATACATTTGCAAACCCTTCTAAAAACCTGTTTTCACTTTGTCATTATGGGGTATTGTGTGTAGATTGCTGAGGATTTTTTTTATATAATCTATTTTCGAGTAAAGCTGTAACATAACAAAATGTGAAAAAAGTCAAGGGGTCTGAATACTTTCCGAAGGCACTGTATGTATGGACACTGGGTTTTTAGAGGCATTGAGCCAATATGGGATAGGGATTTTGGCTGATACTGTGTTGTGCAAATGTTGTTACTGTGTTAACAACATGTCACTACATCGCTGAAAGTTCTATGTGGTCCGACTGAACGTTCTACTCAATGCATTATCAATTGGTGCTGATGAAGTGAATGACAAAGTTGTTTCCCACAAATGATTTGCCTATTTTAGCAATGTCATCGTATTTCTAAGACAATGTAGTGTAATTTAGACAACATCGTCATTAACACCTGTTTAGAAAAGTTGGTCCTCAGTCCTTAGTGGATGTTCATAACAATGGCATGACCGTGAAACCCATGAATTGTTTATATTGTTTCTTAATGACATAAAATATGGATGGATTCTTTGGTCCAACTGACTATTGATCTTACAATCATTACTTAGTAACATAACATATTCACGTATTTAATTACATTTCATAGCATATTATTTATGATATCTATCATGTGTGCATGAGTGTATGTGTAGGTGCCCCTTGTATATCCATAAACAAGGTTCTATTGGTCTATGGAAGTGACACGTGTCATCTCTGCTCCTAGTGACAGACACAGAGACAAAGCAGTGTCAAGCTAGAGTTAGCGCCACATACTGAAATCAAATTAACCAGCTAGCCTGGAGCACTAAGAAAGCTGTGCCAGCGAAGAGCTAAGAATACTACTCTCTTCTCTCTAGCTAGCCCACTGTTTCTTGGACCACTTTCCCTCTCAGAGAGAAGAACCCATCTGCTTTCTGTGATTGTCATTTGAGATATGTGCCGGTACAAAAAAGCAATATAATACAGGTGAGGTTGGGAGACTAAATCAATGTGTTGACAAGCTCAACATTTTGATTTTCTAGATTGTCATCATGGACAGATACAATTATAGATTTATCAACCTCAACCACATGTAAACAGTTTACCATTATTTATCGTAAATCATACATCATATATAAAAAAATATCTTCATTTGCTGATTATGAGACACCACAGTAGCTATGACCCAATATCTAGACTTGCATACTACTTAGAATGCAGTATTGGCCATGCATACTAAACAGTTTCACACTAATGTATGCAAAGTGACAACTTGTTGATCCTGTAGCGCAGTGGTTCACAAACTTTTTCGGTTGCTGTACCACCAACTGAATTTAGCTCTGCCCGGAGTACCCTGAAGTACCCATGTGTATTTTACCAGTAGGCCTATGGTCTCATGAGTCTTCTCAAGTACCCCCTGTGGATAGGCCAAGTACACCCAGGTCCTAGTACCCCTGGCTGGGATCCACTGCTGTAGCAGGATAGATGAAGAGATTGTATACTCACAGGAGTTACTGCTGTCATCCTTGGTCCCATCGAGAGAACCATCTGGGTTCATTTGCAAGTAGTATCCCTGCCTGCAATATAACCTGGTCACTATACCCTTGAGCTGGGGATCTGAAACAGAGAGAGAGAGGGGGAAGCAGGGAGAAAAAGAGAGATAGGTTAGCAACAGTATACAAATAGTTAGACCAGCTCAATATCATTTATATTTTCAACCGAAGGAGAGAGAAGAGGACTCTACCACACAAATGCTGCACCAAAGAAACACTTCATATAGACATAGAGCAAATATTCAAATCTCTATATGAACTGTAATATACTGTAAATGTAGAGAAGAGAGGTAAAGGATCACAGAGTAAAGAGCAACCAATCCATTCTTATGTGGAAATTGTTTGAATATATTGTTTCATAATCCACTGTTTGTGTCTGGTTTGAAAACCATTCCAGAAAACAAAGTACCTAACTCTTTATGATTGTTTTATGACCATTGTGAATTTTCAGAGGCAAATCATGTAGCTAAAATGTACTGCATAAAAGCCATGCCTTACTCAGAAATTGGCCCAATCAAATGTGATTAAATTAATATGAAAGTCGGTCTGATAGCAAACTCAACAGCACCCTCTTCAGTTCTCTTCTCTGTGAGGGGAAATAATGGGTAATGTTGCACTGTAAATTCATCACAGGGTTGTCATGTGAATTAGGGGATAAGATGGCCTATATTGTCTTAATAGAGCTGGGGAAATGCTCTGGTTTAAAGTCTATTTTATCATTCATAATTACAGATAAGAGTTCAAGCGAATGTTCAAGTCATTTTCAAAACAGAATAATTTAACTGAAACAATTGTCTTAGCTCCTGTAGTTAAATGTGGATGTTTGAGTGAGATGTTGGTATTGGAACAGGTAGTAAGCTTTTAAGAGCTGCTTCCACCCACCACATTGGGAGGTCTTGCCGTGAACTCTTTATACATGCACATTTTCCACAGAAGAACAGTTGCATCCACTAAGAAATAAACATAATGCATTAATCTATGTACAACACTTTAGCATGTGTGTGTGTGTGTCGCCAGTGTGTGTGTTTCACCTGTATGTGTGTATGTGTGCCTCCTGTGTGTGTGGCTGTGTGTGTGTGTGTGTGGTGTGTGTGTGTGTGTGTGTCTACCCAAGGGCCTAATGCCTTCCACATTAGCCTTATCATAGAGACAGCTATCAGGCCAGATTTGATTCTCACTAAGCCCTGAGGAGATGAATAATCACATGAGCCCTGTGTGTGTGTGTGTGTGTGTGTGTGTGTGTGTGTGTGTGTGTGTGTGTGTGTGTGTGTGTGTGTGTGTGTGTGTGTGTGTGTGTGTGTGCATTTATGTGAGTGTGAGTAAAAAAGGTAGAATTGCCAATGCGTATTAGGTGCTTTTATCCAAAGTGATAACTTTGAGTCCACACATTTTTGTATGTGACCCCAGTGGGAATCGAACCCACAACTCTGGTGTTGCTAGTGCCACACACAACCACTACAATACTGTAAAATACAATACATGATTACAATACAGATGAAAGGTGTATGATTGCCATCCCAATGAGAGTACCATGACATAAATTCAGACCTATGTCAGGCTTTGATTCTCCATGCCAAAAGGTTTTTTCCCCAGGTGCATGAACAATGAGGACATTTACTGCAAGGTCGATGAGAACCTATGCTCAAGACAGGCTTGATGCAAACTAGTGCCTACTAAACATTTGTTTCATTTGATTACAGTTCACCTATGTTGTAATTATATCTGAAAAATACATTTATTTTTTGCATCAAGGATTGTGAGAGATCACACTTCTGTTTTCGACTCTCCCTCTCTCCCTCTCTCTCTCTCTCTCTCTACCGCACCTGCTGTCTCGACCTCTGAATGCTCAGCTATGAAAAGCCAACTGACATTTACTCCTTCGGTGCTGACCTGTTGCACCCTCTACAACCACTGTGATTATTATCTGACCCTGCTGGTCATCCTGCAGGATGGCATAGCAGTCGGACGTGTGTTTGTCTTGTCCCATGTAAATAGTCGGTTTCATAGTTTTTTTTCGTATATATTTTAATCTCACTTTCTATCTACGAACTAAATATTCTTTACTGCAACCCACCTCACCCAATGTGGTACGGATCTGCTATTTTTATACATTATAACAGGAACCTCCATCAGCGGCTAGCCAGCTAACTAGCTACTAGATAGTAGTCACTGTTAGCCACGGCTAACGGCCTTCACCTTTAGCTCGGACACCAGCCAGCTTTAGCTCGGTCAATACCTGCCAGTCTGCACAGCGTGATATCAACCCAGAGTATAGCGGACTACTTTTCTCCACTACATCACCGGATTCCTGCCGCAAGCTCTGGACCATTACACTGGATCATCGCAGCTAGCTAGCTGCAACCAAAGGACTTCTGCTGGCTAACGCCTCTGTCCTGTAGCAAGCACCAGTTAGCCTTGAGCTAGCATCGAGCTAGGCCCATCTCCCAGCTAGCAGAAGAGGTATACCCGCTAATCCGTGGAATACAATACCTCTTTTGTCAATTGACCTGGACCCTTTATTGCCGACACGGAGCCCAGCCAATCCATCACGACTGGTCTACCGATGTAATCGTTTGATGTGGTTTCAACAGGCTTTTCAATTGCGATGTCGCCAAAGACCCATCTGCTTGTCCCGGCCCAGTAGCTTTCTGAATGCCGTGCCTCCCACTCGGCTAGCATAGTAGCGACTACCGAACGGCTCCCGGACTCACCTATTGCTGCTCATTGGACCCTATGATCACTCGGCTACACATGCCTCTCCCTAATGTCAATATGTCTTGTCTTCTGCTGTTTCGGTTAGTTATTGTTTTATTTTAATGTAGAGCCCCTAGTCCAGCTCAACATGCCTTAGATAGCTCTTTTGTCACACACCCCACACATGGGGAGACCTCACCTGGCTTAGCTGGTGCATCCAGAGATGCAAGCTCTCTCATCGTCACTCAATGCCTAGGTTTACCCCCACTGTACTCACATCCTACCGTACCTTTGTCTGTACATTATGCCCTGAATCTATTCTACCATGCTCAGGAATCTGCCCCTTTTATTCTCAGTTCCCAACGCACTAGACCACCAGTTTTTATAGCCTTTAGCCGTACCCTTATCCTACTCCTCCTCTATTCCTCTGGCGATGTAGAGGTTAATCCAGGCTCTGCAGCCCCCAGCATCACACCTATTCCCCAGACACTCTCATTTGTTGACTTCTGTAACCGTAAAAGCCTTGGTTTCATGCATGTTAACGTCAGAAGCCTCGTCCATAAATGTGTTTTATTCACTGCTTTAGCACACTCCACCAACCCTGACGTCCTAGCCGTGTCTGAATCCTGGCTTAATAAGGCCACCAAAAATTCTGAAATTTCCATCCCCAACTACAACATTTTCCATCAAGATAGAACTGCCAAAGGGGGCGGAGTTGCAATCTACTGCAGAGGATAGCCTGCAGAGTTCTGTCTTACTATCCAGGTCTGTGCCCAAACAGTTCGAGCTTTTACTTCTAAAAATCCACCTTTCCAGAAATAAGTCTCTCATCGTTGCCGCTTGTTATAGACCCCCCCTCAGCCCACAGCTCTGCCCTGGACACCATATGTGAATTGATTGCCCCCCATCCATCTTCAGATTTCGTACTGTTAGGTGACCTAAATTTGGATATGTTTAGCACCCCGGCCGTCCTACAATCTAAGCTAGTGCCCTCAATCTCACACAAATCATCAAGGAACCCACCAGGTACAACCCTAAATCCGTAACCATGGACACCCTCATAGATATCATCCTGACCAACTTGCCCTCTAAATATACCTCTGCTGTCTTCAACCAGGATCTCAGCGATCACTGTCTCATTGCCTGCGTCCGTAATGGGCCCGCGGTCAAATGACTACCCCTCATCACTGTCAAACGCTCCCTAAAACACTTCAGCGAGCAGGCCTTTCTAATCGACCTGGCCCGGGTCTCCTGGAAGGATATTGACCTCATCCTGTCAGCAGAGGATGCCTGGTTGTTCTTTAAAAGTGCTTTCCTCACCATCTTCAATAAGCATGTCCCATTCAAAAAATGTAGAACTAAGAGTCTGGTTCACTCCAGACTTGACTGCCCTTGACCATCACAAAAACATCCTGTGGCGTAATGCATTAGCATTGAATAGCCCCCGCGATATGCAACTTTTCAGAGAAGTCAGGAACCAATATACGCAGCACGCGCTCCAGCAGGTATATTTCACTGGTCATCCCCAAAGCCAACACCTCCTTTGGCCGCCTTTCCTTCCAGTTCTCTGCTGCCAATGACTGGAACAAATTGCAAAAATCACTGAAGATGGAGACTTACAGTATATCTCCCTCACTAACTTTAAGCATCAGCTGTCAGAGCAGCTTACCGATCACTGTACCTGTATACAGTCCATCTGAAAATAGCACACCCAACTACCTGATCCACATATTGTTATTTATTTTTTTGCTCTTTTGCACCCCAGTATCTCTAATTGCACATCATCATCTGCACATCTATCACTCCAGTGTTAATGCTAGATTGTAATTATTTCGCCACTATGGCCTATTTATTGCCTTACCTCCCTAACCTTACTACACTTGCACACACTGTACATATATTTTACTATTGTGTTATTGACTGTACATTTGTTTATCCCATGTTTAACTCTGTGTTGTTGTTTTTGTCGCACTGCTTTGCTTTATCATGGCCAGGTCGCAGTTGTTCTTAACTGGCCTACCTGGTTAAATAAAGTTGATAAAAATAAAATGTAATCCATGAATGTTTGAACATCTTGATAAACAATCTGGCCTAAATGGCTGTGTACTCTTAACATCTCCACCTGGCACAGCCAGAAGAGGACTGGCCACCCCTCAGAGCCTGGTTCCTCTCTAGGTTTCTTCCTGGGTTCCTGCCTTTACATGGAGTTTTTCCTCGCCACTGTGCTTCCACATCTACATTGCTTGCACTTAGTTTTTTGGGGCTGGGTCTCTGTATAAGCACTTTGTAGCATCTGTTGATGTAAAAAGGGCTTTATAAATACATTTGATTGATTGATTGATTGATTGATTGATGGATTGATGGATTGATTGATTCATTGATCACACATGGGATAACATTACGGAAATTTGATGTTACATTTTGATGGGTAGTGCAAGTGTATTGCCTAATGTGAAAACAGTGTAATGTACTGTAATTTACAATACTGTAGCATGTTACATTCAAAGGGCAATGCTATTGGATTAACTGGTTGTAAAAACAACTACATTGAGAAAATATCATGTTGTGGTTTGGTGATTAAAATAATGTTCTCAAGATATTTCACCATTTTTGGATCAATGGTTGTGTGGTGAACGATGTCTCCAAACAAAATGAATGCACAATAAAAGGTTTTGAATTTAAGACTTGGGCGTTACAAGTTTTACCAGTTTGGAGTTCTGAAAATTCACCACTTACTTGTGAAAATAGCACCAAAGCAATTGAAAAAAACTACTGACATCGCCCTCTCTCTCTGACTGAAGAGTATGGGACACTAACGCTGAGGCAGCGTAGAGACCACATTAGGATTTTCAGATGTCATGAATTGATATCTACATTTATGAAGACTTCATAGGCCAGCACACGTAAAGGACATCGTGACGCTTGCTTAGTAAGTACCACTTCCTCCCAATTTGGCCCATACCTGGCGTGAACTTTGGACCTCTGCTTTGCTAGCACATGTGACCGCCCTCATGAAGCGTCTTAACAGTCAGCGCCACGCAAAAAGGTAGCTATTTGCTGGGGACACTTCAGGCTGATGTGGGGACACTTCAGGCTGACGAGTAAGTTTCACACATCCCCATGTGACACACACACACACACACACACACACACTTTCACATGGATTTTTAATGAGAGCACAATCCCCTTGAGTGAGAACAAGCAGGCAGACACACTAAGATGGCCTCCTCCAATCAATTAAAGACTTTGATCAGCAGCGTTTAAAACAATCTCAGAGAGTGAGATTGATTCCTCAGACAGTTCAGCAGAGGCCGATTTGTAATAATTAAAATGGAGACAGAGCTGAGAGCTCGCTGCGCTAGCACACAGTGTGCAGAGGCGTGTGTGTGTGTGTGTGTGCACAAGTGTGTGAGCATGTGTGTGTGTGCGTAATGGGGCGGCAGGGAGACTAGTGGTTAAGAGCATTGGGCCAGAACCCGAATGGTCGCCTTGAGCAAAGCACTTAACTGTAAGTCACTCTGGATAAGAGTGTCTGCTAAATGTGAATCCGTTTCAGGAAACTAGGCGTATGACGCAGGTCACTACTTCACAGGAGAGCCCTTTGAACGTAATCTTTTTTTTGCCAGAAATGACTTCTGCAATATGTGAACTTTCCTGTGCCTTAATAACAAACTTGAATGCCATCTGTAAATATGAATAAAATTGTTAAGTTACGAGCCTAGTTGGTTTAGCCACAGAAAAAGTTGGCAACCTTCCCGCTAGCCATGATTGGCTGAGATAATGAGTGGGCTGGACATGCAGAGAGATGATTTCGGATTGGTCTGCCATATAGCACGCTTCTGTCTATTTGAGCTGGTTAATATGTGTAGGTAATCATGTCTAACGTGGCTTTTGAAAAAATATATTGCTTAGTAGAATTGCTCTTCACCTTCTGGAGGACCGAGTTTTGAAATCAGTGGAATTAGAGTATGATAGATAAGGAGATGGAGAAAACACCTGTCTCCGGATTACATCTTCAAACTAAGGGCAACCATGGCATCTGTGACAGGGAGAAGCAATGTTGTATAAGATAGTCTAGCTAGATATTACACGTTTCTAATTCATTTTCATTTCAAGCTAAAGTGCAATGTTAGCTAGCTAGCTAACATTAGCTGGCTGGCTTGCTAGCTAACATTATGTGTATGATCGTATTATTCGTATCTCAGAGCCATTTGCTTAGCTAGTTATAGCCTAATGTTAGCTAGCTAACATTGAACCTGGTTGGTTAGCTAGCTGCAGATTCATGCAGGGTAGTAATGTCATGAGTTGGGATTATGGTTCATTATTTAGCTAGCTAGCTAGCTACATGTCTTAACAACAGACTCCACTATGCAAGTAACCATTTTGGGTGCATTCGTAAATTCAGTCTGGCCATCTACTCCGATTTCTCTCGCCTCAGACTCTCGTCTGAGTGTGCCAGAGCACAGAATAACTGATGAATTTACAAACGCTCAACACCCGTTGAATTAGGCCGGTGTCAGTAAATGTTGGCAAAAAAGCATAATTAAATTGTTGCCAGCAGCACAGTTACAGTCACCAAAGTTCTGGATAACATGAAAACAGCCTAACCAGCTCTGCTAGGGCAAGTAAAATGGTCAGAGTGGGGTGTTCTCTCATTTGTGTCTGGAAATAGCTAGCAAGATAGCCAATGTTAGCCAGTTAGCTTGGGTGCTTGACTGCTGTTGTGAGGTCAGAATGCTCGGATCAACCCTACTCATCGGCCAGAGCGTTTAATGTGCGCTGAATTTACGAAAGGACAATCTGACAGCACAGTTGCAGTCACCAATGCTCTGGATAACATAAAAACAGCCTAACCAGCTATGCTAGGGAGAGAAATGTTCAGTGAGCTGTTCTCTCATTTGTGTCTGGAAGTAGCTAGCAAGTTAGCCAGTTAGCTTGGTTGCTTGACTGCTGTTGTTAGTACAGAACGCGCGGATCAACCCTTAAAGAGATGGGTCGGGCTAAAGCTTAAGAGGGTGTGAACGATGCTGAATGGGTGTAGACAAAACATTCAAAGGCAATTTTCTCAAAAGTGAGGTTTACAAGTTGATCAACTTTCAAAGCAGAATTACACAAATGCAGTGTATGAAATACCATTTTGTAGCTCTGTGTCTCTGCATTTATCCAATGTAAAAAACACTTTCTAATTTTGCTACATAAGACTGAATCAAGGCGATCGGTGACAAATGACTAAAATGTTTTACATTTAATGTCCTGGATTGTCACAAAAAGAGCCGTGTTGAATAGACCAAACTGCAGCGGGAATATGGATGCTCATATTTTAATAAAAAAAAAGGAGTAAAGCATCCACTGGAAAAACAATACACACAACAGGAACAGTCTTACAGGCATACAAAAACGCAGTGCAAGAACAACTACCCACAACCCCAAAGAAAAACACACACACCTATATAGGACTCCCAATCAAAGGCAACTCAACACACCTGCCTTCAATTGGAAGTCCCAATCACCAACACAAACATTCACACACACAAAACTGCCACGTCCTGACCCCAAAACTAATACAATAGCTCCATCTGCTGGTCAGGACGTGACATGGATTTTGTCTGCGTTTGCATTTATGTGTAAGGAGCAAGGATATACAGTGCCTTCAGAAAGTATTAAGACCTGTTGACTTATTCCACATTTTGTTACGTTACAGCTTTACTCTAAAATTGATTAAATAAATGTTTTCCTAATGAATCTACACAAAATACCCCATAATGAAGAAGTGAAAACAGGTTTTTAGAAATATTTGCAATTGTATAAAATGTATAAAAAAACAACAGAAATACCTTATTTACCTAAGTATTCAGACCCTTTGCTATGAGACTTGAAATTGAGCTCAGGTGCATCCTGTTTCGATTGATCATCCTTGAGATGTTTCTACAACTTGATTGGAGTTCACTTGTGGTAAATTCATTTGATTGGACATGATTTGGAAAGGCACACACATGTCTATATAAGGTCCCACAGTTGACAGTGCACGTCAGTGCAAAAACCAAGCCATGAGGTTGAAGGAATTGTCCGTAGAGCTCTGAGACAGGATTGTGTCGAGGCACAGATCTGGGGAAGTGTACAAAAAATGTCTGCAGCATTGAAGGTCCGCAAGAACACAGTGGCTCCCATCATTCTTAAATGGAAGAAGTTTGGAACTACCAAGAATCTTCCTAGAGCTGGCCGCCCGGCCAAACCGAGCAATCGGGGAGAAGGCCTTGGTCAGGGAGGTGACCAAGAACCTGATGGTCACTGACAGAGCTCCAGAGTTCCTCTGTGGAGATGGGAGAACCTTCCAGAAGGACAACCATCTCCTTATGGTGGAGTGGCCAGACGGAAGCAACTCCTCAGTAAAAGGCACATGACAGCCCACTTGGAGTTTGCCAAAAGACACCTAATGACTCTGACCATGAGAAATAAGATTCTCTGGTCTGATGAAACCAAGATTGAACTCTTTTGCCTGACTGCCAAGCGTCACGTCTGGAGGAAACCTGGCACCATCCCTACGGTGAAGCATGGTGGTGGCAGCATCATGCTGTGGGGATGTTTTTCAGCGGCAGGTACTGGGAGATTAGTCAGGATCAAGGGAAAGATGAATGGAGCAAAGTACAGAGAGATCCTTGATGAAAACCTGTTCCAGAGTACTCAGAAACTCAGACTAGGGCGAAGGTTCACCTTCCAACAGGACAACAATCCTAAGCACACAGCCAAGACAACATGGGAGTTTGGGACAAGTCTCTGAATGTCCTTGAGTGAACCAGACAGAGTCCGGACTTGAACCCGATTGGCTATCTCTGGAGAGACCTGAAAATAGCTGTGATGCAACGCTCCCAGCCGACCTGAAAGAGCTTGAGAGGATCTGCAGAGAAGAATGGGAGAAACTCTGCAAATACAGGTCTGCCAAGCTTGTAGCGTCATACCCAAGAAGACTCAAGGCTGTAATTGCTGCCAAAGGTGCTTCAACAAAGAACTGAGTAAAGGGTCTGAATACTTGTAAATGTGATATTACAGATTTTTTTTTTTTTTATAAACTTGAAAACATTTCTAAAAACCTGTTTTTGCTTTGTCATTATGGGGTATTGTGTGTAGATTGATGAGGGGAAAAAACAATTTAATCAATTTTAGAATAAGGCTGTAACGTAACAAAATGTGGAGAAAGTCAACGGGTCTGAATACTTTCCAAAGGCACTGTATCCTGTAGCCCAGGGACTAATTTCCCCACTATTTCCAAAGTGACCCCAGTTTGATAAAAAGCCCAGAGAAAACCAGCAAATCTATAGCTGAAATGCAAATCCAGCAGCTACACTGAGAACAATGCAAAATAGGCTTAAATGGATAGTTCACCCAAATTACAAAATGACATATTGGTTCCCTTACCCTGTTAGGAGTCTATGGACAAGGTAAGACAATCCATGCTTTGTTTACCTGGCCACTTGTATTTTTGTAATTTGGGAAGTATCCCTTTAAATGCCTTACTAAATGTAAGATAGAAGCCACAGGCATTCTTTCTCATCATGGCAGAATTGGAGCATTTTAGTCCTTCTGTATGAGTGGAGCTGAAGTAATCTACTCCTATCTATTATGCAAGCCTTCGTATGTCCTCAGACTGAATATTCAATACATTATTCACAGTTGCCAATTGATGGCAGACATTCATATACGCTGCTACATGTGTGGCCGTGAAATGTTAAGTTAACCCTTTATACTTGTGGGAATTGGCCTATATGGATAGGACTACATTGAAATGTTTCTTACAGAAGAAATATGAAAAGCATACACATAGGCATGGTAGCAATTGAAAGGGAACTGTTCAGAGACTATGGGGAAATTATTAAACCGAAGTTGAGGACACAACAGTTCAGCTGACACAAAACTGAATCCAAACATTACACTGTTGATTTTATGTGCATTTTACATTTACTGTACTTTTTGCCTCATTTGTTGATAACAAAATCTGAAAATACTCTGGATACATTCAGTAAAATGATAGTAATATTCCTGGAAAGGGTGGGGTGGGTGCAAGATGGGGTAGGTGCTACAGGGTTTGAGTGAGAGGACTAATTTGTGTCTCCAAGTGGCCACCCACCTCTCCAAAGTAACTCAAAGAAGAGTATTCAACTGTAAGGTGCTTTTTTTTTTTTGCTCTCCTAGCTGTGCTGTGGAGGAACTACAGCAAGCATACTTGTAGTTGTTTTGTTTGGATCACAACCCAGCATCCCCGTCATCACACAACTACTGTTTTTGTTTACGCAATTCAAAACCGTAATCTGGGTCAGATGGGCATCATTTGAAAGCTTGTTCTATTTCCAACAGGACTAGCTAAGTTATAAATTACGATCTCACAGTTCTAGGCTTTTCACAGGGCAACAGATTGTAATTCTGGTGTGCATAGAAAGGAGTTATGCGTGCACTCAGGTGCGTGTTTCACAGTGAATTTTCTTCACAATAAACCAACATAGGCTCATTCGGTTCAGAAAAACCCAGGGTATGACATCATGTCATCTTGTAACTGTACATCAAGCATAGTCTTCATGAACGTTGACACTGTATATTACATGAGTTTTATGATTTGGAAATGTGAAGTGCACATTTGGACTCACAGGTGTTTGGCTTGCTTTAATGACATCGAAGCGGTATTTATTATAATCCTCAACTTCTCATCTTTCAAAATACATAGAGTCCTTGTAATTTACAGCATTTCCCTCACTCAGACAACAAATATTTTGCTAAAGTTGCTCATTTAGCATGAGGGACGGGGGCAACTTCTTGTTGCGTGTGGTGCTCAAATTCAGAACATCTGTCAGTGAAAACCCATTCAGTGCTGTGAAACCCAGGCCTGCCATTTATAACATGTTAAAAGAGGTTAAGGTACAGCCACTGCATTCCAATTTAGAGACTTAACAGTGCCCAGATCTGTCATTTTCAACCCATATACAGGGCTACTCTCACATATTTTTTTAACCCTTATTTTACCAGGTAAGTTGACTGAGAACACATTCTCATTTACAGCAACAACCCAAGAAATAGTTACAGCAGAGAGGAATGAGCCAATTGGAAGCTGGGGATGATGGTATTTAGCCAAGACACAATGATTATGGCCGATTACATTGCACTCCATGAGGAGACTCCGTGGCAGGCTGACCACCTGTTACGCGAGCTTGAGAGGATCTGCAGAGAAGAATGGGAGAAACTCTGCAAATACAGGTCTGCCAAGCTTGTAGCGTCATACCCAAGAAGACTCAAGGCTGTAATTGCTGCCAAAGGTGCTTCAACAAAGTACTGAGTAAAGGGTCTGAATACTTGTAAATGTGATATTACAGATTTTTATTTTTTTTATAAACTTGAAAACATTTCTAAAAACCTGTTTTTGCTTTGTCATTATGGGGTATTGTGTGTAGATTGATGAGGGGAAAAAACAATTTAATCAATTTTAGAATAAGGCTGTAACGTAACAAAATGTGGAGAAAGTCAACGGGTCTGAATACTTTCCAAAGGCACTGTATCCTGTAGCCCAGGGACTAATTTCCCCACTATTTCCAAAGTGACCCCAGTTTGATAAAAAGCCCAGAGAAAACCAGCAAATCTATAGCTGAAATGCAAATCCAGCAGCTACACTGAGAACAATGCAAAATAGGCTTAAATGGATAGTTCACCCAAATTACAAAATGACATATTGGTTCCCTTACCCTGTTAGGAGTCTATGGACAAGGTAAGACAATCCATGCTTTGTTTTTGTTTACCTGGCCACTTGTATTTTTGTAATTTGGGAAGTATCCCTTTAAATGCCTTACTAAATGTAAGATAGAAGCCACAGGCATTCTTTCTCATCATGGCAGAATTGGAGCATTTTAGTCCTTCTGTATGAGTGGAGCTGAAGTAATCTACTCCTATCTATTATGCAAGCCTTCGTATGTCCTCAGACTGAATATTCAATACATTATTCACAGTTGCCAATTGATGGCAGACATTCATATACGCTGCTACATGTGTGGCCGTGAAATGTTAAGTTAACCCTTTATACTTGTGGGAATTGGCCTATATGGATAGGACTACATTGAAATGTTTCTTACAGAAGAAATATGAAAAGCATACACATAGGCATGGTAGCAATTGAAAGGGAACTGTTCAGAGACTATGGGGAAATTATTAAACCGAAGTTGAGGACACAACAGTTCAGCTGACACAAAACTGAATCCAAACATTACACTGTTGATTTTATGTGCATTTTACATTTACTGTACTTTTTGCCTCATTTGTTGATAACAAAATCTGAAAATACTCTGGATACATTCAGTAAAATGATAGTAATATTCCTGGAAAGGGTGGGGTGGGTGCAAGATGGGGTAGGTGCTACAGGGTTTGAGTGAGAGGACTAATTTGTGTCTCCAAGTGGCCACCCACCTCTCCAAAATAACTCAAAGAAGAGAATTCAACTGTAAGGTGCTTTTTTTTTTAGCTCTCCTAGCTGTGCTGTGGAGGAACTACAGCAAGCAGACTTGTAGTTGTTTTGTTTGGAACACAACCCAGCATCCCCGTCATCACACAACTACTGTTTTTGTTTACGCAATTCAAAACCGTAATCTGGGTCAGATGGGCATCATTTGAAAGCTTGTTCTATTTCCAACATGACTAGCTAAGTTATAAATTACGATCTCACAGTTCTAGGCTTTTCACAGGGCAACAGATTGTAATTTTGGTGTGCATAGAAAGGAGTTATGCGTGCACTCAGGTGCGTGTTTCACAGTGAATTTTCTTCACAATAAACCAACATAGGCTCATTCGGTTCAGAAAAACCCAGGGTATGACATCATGTCATCTTGTAACTGTACATCAAGCATAGTCTTCATGAACGTTGACACTGTATATTACATGAGTTTTATGATTTGGAAATGTGAAGTGCACATTTGGACTCACAGGTGTTTGGCTTGCTTTAATGACATCGAAGCGGTATTTATTATAATCCTCAACTTCTCATCTTTCAAAATACATAGAGTCCTTGTAATTTACAGCATTTCCCTCACTCAGACAACAAATATTTTGCTAAAGTTGCTAAATTAGCATGAGGGCAATTTCTTGTGGACTTAAATTCAGAACATCTGTCAGTCAAAACCCATTCAGTGCTGTGAAACCCAGGCCTGCCATTTAGAACATGTTAAGGTACAGCCAATGCATTCCAATTTAGACACTTAACAATGCCCAGATCTGTCATTTTCAACCCATATGCAAGGCTACTGGCCTCTCTCACATATTTGTTTAACCCTTATCTTACCAGGTAAGTTGACTGAGAACACATTCTCATTTACAGCAACAACCCAAGGAATAGTTACAGCAGAGAGGAATGAGCCAATTGGAAGCTGGGGATGATGGTATTTAGCCAAGACACAAGGCTTAACACCCCTACTCTTACAATAAGTTCCATGGGATCTTTGGTGACCACAGAGAGTAAGGACACCTGTTTAATGTCCCATCTGAAAGACAGCAATGGGATCTTTTTTTAGATTAGAGGAAAGAGTGCCTCCTACTGGCCCTCCAACACCACTTCCAGCAGAATCTGGTCTCCCATCCAGAAACAACCCTACTTAGCTTCAGTGGCAAGCCATCAGTGGGATGCAAGATGGTATGCTACATGTACAGAACAAGCAAAGCTGTGGGTGTTACTAGGGCACCACTATTGAGAATAAGGCATATTCTCAGACTTACGATACGTAAGGCTTTCAGTCACTGAATAGAAAGGGGGTTGGATATACTGTACTGAGAAAATCCCTGGGTGCTTTTTCAAAACCGCATCCTGAGCAGTTGAAGGTGTATTCCTCTTTCTCACTTGAGCTCTCTCTCTCTCTCTCCTTAAAGGTAATTATCTCAATAGAGTCAGACATGGTGGTTTTGCAAATGAAGAGCCGGGCAGGGTACCCTTCACAACTAACAGTTGATATAGCTGCAGTGGTTTTGCAGCTGTAGGGGTATCCCTCTTTCTCCATACACAACAAACACACATCAAATCCTTCCTTCTGCTGAGTAGAAATGTTGGTTTATGCAATAGGTGTATCCCTCCCTTGCCCGCTCTCTCAAAACCTTCACACACATCAAAAAGATTACAACCCTTTCTCTCAAGCTGAAATTGTGTTATTTTTTATTTTTTTTTATTAATTTTTTTTTTTTTTTTTTTTTACAATAGGGGTACTCCTGGGAAAAATGGAACAATCACTGTATACTTGATGTTGTTTTTTCTTCTTTCTCTCTCCTTTCTCTTCTTCTTTTCTCTCACTCACTCTCTCTCTTTCTCTCTGTCAGGAAAGGTAACTGTCAAGACAGTGGAGACACATGCTCAGCTGCATGCACAGACACACACAGCAGTTGCACACCTCACCGCCAGCCCAACCCTGATTGACACACTTTGGATGTTTCTGGAATATTTTAGGGGCTTTTCCAGCCCGCATCGGAAAAGCCCTCTCCGTCTCTTTCTCCTCCATGTTGTCATGGAAGATAGCAGGAAGCATATGAAAAGCTAGTCTGGTCACAGATCTGTTTGTGTTATCATGTTTAGCATGACAAGTAGTTGAGATGATATCACCAACAGATCTGGGACCTGCAGGCCAATAAAAAAGCTGCTTTCAGTTTTACTGTTTATCTGAGGGCTTATGTCAACATTCATATTCTGATACGGACATTACTAAACAATATGGAACGATCTCACTTCTGTCTCAATTTTTTTTAAATCTATCATCAATTCAAGTGATGTACATGGTAGACTGTTTGTCATTCATCCAGGGAAAGAACATGTATCCGTTGTTTCAATACAAAGATGAGTGAGCAGCCCTGTCGTGGCTTTACATTACAGTACAGGGTGTTCTGTGATTGTTTTGCATTCAGACATTTCCCATACAATCAAAATAACTAGTGCCTCCACTGTGGTTTAATATGACATTTGTGTGTGAAACCCTTCAAGAATAAATATGTTCCATTGGAAAAGGTAATCATGTTGATGACGGATTTTCCTGGAAAAAAACCCTGCCAGGAATACAATGATAGCTAACATAGAGAGTGAATGTCAACCCGGTGGTCCACTTTTGTTTTGCCTATTCACCCTCTGAATGGCACACATACACAATCCATGTCTCAATTCTCTCAAGACTTTGGATTTAACAACTGACTTCAATAAGGGGTCATAGCTTTCAGCTGGATTTACCTGATCAGTCTATGTCATGGAAAGAGCAGGGTTCCTTAATGTTTTGTATACTCAGTGTATATATTTAGTAGAACATGGGTTTGGATGCAATCTATGAAAACCCTTTGAACCATAGAACTAATCCAATCATCTACGGCGGCAGGTGGCCTAGCAGTTAAGGGCGTTGGGCCAGTAACTGAAAGGTTGCTGGTTTGAATCCTGAGCTGATGAAAAAGATGTTGATGTGCCCTTAAGCAAGGCACTTAACCCTTCTAAGTCACTCTTGATATGATGGAAATACAATGTATTATCCAGGTATCACTGGCATGGCATTGAAATAGGTCATCACATTTTTTGATTGGATTTCCAATTGTGGCAATAAACAACTAACGTATTTGTAGATTTGGTGACAACACAGACAAAAATCATTCTTGTCCACCTCTAAAGGAACATCTACACCTGGTCAAAGACCTGCAATCTCATTAATTTAGGGAGAAACTCTCTCACAGGACACATTCCAATAGTATACTATAGATAGATAGAGTACAATGTTTTATGGAATCGTAATCAGACACTATTTGAAATCACATCATCAGCCAGATCCAATCATGATTGAATCACACAGAAGTGTCTTTTGAACGTCTACACTAGAGGTCGACCGATTAATCGGCATGGCCGATTAATTAGAGCCGATTTCATGTTTTCATAACCATTGGTAATTGGCATTTTTGGACGCCGATTATGGCCGATTACATTGCATTCCATGAGGAGACTCCGTGGCAGGCTGACCACCTGTTACGCGAGTGCAGCAAGGAGCCAAGGAAAGTTGCTAGATAGCATTAAACTTATCTTATAAAAAAACAATCAATCTTAACATTATCACTAGTTAACTACACATGATTGATGATATTACTAGTTTAACTAGCTTGTCCTGATTTGCAAATAATCAATGCGGTGCCTGTTAATTTATCATCGAAACAGCCTACTTCGCTAAACGGGTGATGATTTAACAAGCGCATTCATGAAAAAAGCACTGTCGGTGCACCAATGTACCTAACCATAAATATCAATGCCTTTCTTAAAATCAATACGCAAGTATATGTTTTTAAACCTGCATATTTAGTTAAAAGAAATTCATGTTAGCAGGCAATATTAACTAGGGAAATTGTGTCACTTCTCTTGCGTTCTGTGCAAGCAGAGTCAGGGTATATGCAGCAGTTTGGGCCGCCTGGCTCGTTGTGAACTGTGTGAAGACCATTTCTTCCTTACAAAGACCGTAATTAATTTGCGAGAATTTTACATAATTATGACATAACATTGAAGGTTGTGCAATGTAACAGCAATATTTAGACTTACGGATGCCAGCCGTTCGATAAAATACGGAACGATTCCGTATTTCACTGAAAGAATAAACGTTTTCTTTTTTCGAAATGATAGTTTCCGGATTTGACCATATTAATGACCTATGGCTCGTATTTCTGTGTGTTTATCATATTATAATTAAGTCTATGATTTGATATTTGGTAGAGCAGTCTGACTGAGCGGTGGTAGGCAGCAGCAGGCTCGTTAGCATTCATTCAAACAGCAGCTCTTAGCAATGCTGGGATGCACATCGCTGTTTATGACTTCAAGCCTATCAACGCCCGAGATTAGGCTGGCAATACTAAAGTGCCTATAAGAGCATTCAATAGTCAAAGGTATATGAAATACAAATGGTATAGAGAGAAATAGTCCCATAATTCCTATAATAACTACAACCTAAAACTTCTTAACTGGAATATTATAGACTCATGTTAAAAGGAACTACCAGCTTTCATATGTTCTCATGTTCTGAGCAAGGAACTTAAACGTTAGATTTTTTACATGGCACATACTGCACTTTTACTTTCTTCTCCAACACTGTGTTTTTGCATTATTTAAACCAAATTGAACATGTTTCATTATTTATTTGAGACTAAATAGATTTTTATTTATGTATTATATTAAGTTAAAATAAAAGTGTTCATTCAGTATTGTTGTAATTGTCATTAAAAATTGGCCGATTAATCGGTACCTGCTTTTTTGGTCCTCAAATAATCGGTATCGGCGTTGAAAAATCAAACTCTAGTCTACACCTGGCCAAAGATGTTCAATCTTAGGGTAAAACTCTCTCATAGGACACATTCTAATAGTATACTGTAGATAGAGTCCAATGATTTATGGAATTGTAATCAAATGAAATCACATCAAATACTTTAGCAGGTCTTGATTGAGCTTTTCTGGAGCAATGGAACCAATAGAGTAGCAAAAGTGCAAACCCTGCCCATCTGGCACTCCAGGCAGGCTAAAGAAAACGCAAAAAGTATTTGAATGATTTTTAATAGTATTTCAACCGAGATCTGCTTGTTACAGATTGCCACAGGTATCGTCAATGTGATATGCATTCTATTATATATTATCAATCCATCTTAATGTTGTGAGAAGAAACATTTAAACGAGGCTACATATATCACATTTTGTCTGGATTCTGAAGTTATTATCCAATACAACAAATAAATGTGTTAGCATGTTGTGTGCTGTCCAATATTGCTCTGAATATGTATGGGGCACATTCAGCAGGTTCAAAAGGAAACAGGCTCAGTATTTCCATAGACTAAAAATAATAAATTTTCCCCTGAAAAACTCACAATCAGCAGTTAGTTGACATGCTCAAACTGATCCTGTTGTCACAGCTTTGAATGATAGGTGAGTAGATGTATACATTGCATAACAATTAGCCAGCATTTTATAACATTTTTTCCTTTTAAGATTTAAGTATTTTAACTGTTTTAACCTTTTCACACGTGAGTTCCATATATCTCACGTAGATAGTTTTATGCACGTGATGTCAGAATACACTCACTGTTCCAAAATGTGACCCGATTCAGGAAACTAGGCGTATGTCGCAAGTGAAGACTTCACAGGAGAGCTGTTTGAACATAAAAAAATATATTTTTTATCAACATGCATTTTTTGGCAGAAATGCCTTCTCGAACATGTGAACTTTCCTGTGCCTTAATATTAAACTTGTATGCCATCTGTAAATACGAATAAAATTCTTAAATTACGAGCCTAGTTGGTTTAGCCACAGAAAAAGTGAGCAACCTTCCCGCTAGCCATGATTGGCTGAGAAAATGAGTGGGCTGGAAGGGCCGAGAGATGAATTTGGATTTGGTCTACCATATAGCACGCGTCTGTATATTGGAGCTGGTATGTTTAGATAATTGTGAAGAACGCAGCTTTTTTTAATGTAAAACTGCATAAACCTAATGTCAACTTAAAGTGTACTGTTAGCTAGCTAACATTAGCTGGCTGGCTCGCTATCTAACGTTTTGTGTATGCTCTACACTTTCTGGAGGACCGAGTTTTGAAATCAGTGGAATTCGGGTATGATAGCTAAGGAGATGGAGAAAGCACCAGTCTGGATTACATCGTCAAAATAAGGCAACCATGTATGGCATCAGACAGGAGACGCATCCAACCGTGATGTATACTGGTAAAATGTTTAGATATTACATGTTTCTAATTTTGACAGAAAGTGGTTTAATTTCAAGTGTACTGTTAGCTAGCTAACGTTAGCTGGCAGGGTTGCTAGCTAACGTTAAGTGTATGATCTTATTCTTCGTATCTCAGACACATTTGCTTGACTAGTTATAACCATAGAACCTGGTTGGTTAGCTACCTGCAGATTCATGCAGGGTAGTAACGTCATAAGTTGTGATTATGGTCCATTGTTTAGCTAGCTAGATAGCTACATGTCTTACCAAAAGACTCCACTCTAATTTTGACAAAGTATTTTCATTTCAAGTTAAAGTGTACTGTTAGCTAGCTAGCTAACGTTAGCTGGCTGGCTCGCTAACTAACGTAACGTCATGCATTGGGATTCATTGTTTACCTAGCTAGCTATTTAGTTACATAGTTACAAAAGACTCTTGTCTTATTGTGCCAGAGCGCATAATAACTAATACTATTTGAACGCTCAACACCCGTTGAATATGTCCGGTGTCAGTAAATGTCGACAACAAAGCGAAATTCAATTCCTGCCAGCTGAACAGTTAGTCACCAGCACTCTGGATAACATGAAAAAAGCCTAACCAGCTCTGCTAGGGCAAGTAAAACGGTCACAGTGGGGTGTTCTCTCATTATGTGTCTGGAAGTAGTTAGCCAATGTTAGCCAGTTAGCTTGGGTGCTTGACTGTAGTTGTGAGGTCACAGCTCTCGGAACAACCCTACTTATTGGCCAGAGTGCCCAGTGTGCTCTCTGAACGTGAAACCACAGTGAGCTGTTCTCTCTCTCTTGGATGTCTGGAAGTAGCTGGCAAGATAGTACAGAACGGTTGGATCAACCCTTAAAGAGATGGGTGGGGCTAAGGCTTAAGAGGGTGTGAACAATGCTGAATGGGTGTAGACAAAGAAGGGCTCTCCAATAGTAGTACCAAAACATTGAAAGACGGTTTTCTCAAAAGTGAGTTTCAAGTTGATCAACTTTCAAAGCAGAATTACTTTCCCATTGTTTCCTCAAATGCAGTGAATGATATACCATTTTGTAGCTCTGAGTCTCTACTTGTATCCAATGTAAAAAACAGAAATCCAAACGTTGCTACATAAGACCGAATCCAGGTTGTGAGTCACAAATGTGATTGTTATGCAACAGGACAGTTAATACACGCTGCCTGCTAATTATCTGTAGACTATGCTTCAACTTGTCAATTTCAAGTTATTTTCTAACAAGTTGTATTTTTTAACAACAGTTTGATTAGAGGGTTGTTCCACCTCCTCATTAATTCACATAGAAGTAGCCCATTTCAGTGTTGCGGCCAATTTATGTTTGAAGCTTTACTGAGCTGGACATACTTCCCTCTTCGAGGAGAGGCTTCCCTGTGGCTCAGTTGGTAGAGCATGGTGTTTGCAATGCCAGCATGGTGTGTGAAACGCCAGGGTTGAGGGTTCAATTCCCACAGGAGGCCCGTACAAAAAAACAACAAAAAAGAAATGAAATGTATGCATTCACTACTGTAAGTTGCTCTGGATAAGAGCATCTGCTAAATGACTAAAATGTAAATGTAAAATGATATCCCTTCCCCCGCACATCATGTATGCAGACATATGCACGAACTGGCACATTTTCTTGCTGGTGCTCGCATTGTCGCATTGATGTTTTCCTTACAAATAATAACTTGTGTGCGTTCCTATCAAAGTAAGTGCCTTATTTTCTGTATATCGTGTTGTCATTTCTACTGTAGCATATGTATGTATGGAGCATAATGTATTTACAGTTTTATTCACATGTTTTCAAGTACTGGTGACAAATAATGAATTCCGATTATTGCATAGATTGTAATTGACAACTATGATGTGTGTAAAATACTTTTTTGACGGTTGTACTGATTATAATGAGATAATGCTAAGCTATTTGCTAGCTATGTGTGGCACCATGTTTGTTGACATTATACAATGCATTCTGGATGTCACGTAAATGTCTGTCAGACCAAATACTTTATAATGAGGTGAAGGAATGGTTCACTCAAATTTTGAGTAAACTTCCAGAAATGAATGAAGGGAAGTGAATTATCGTAGATGACACACCCCCTTCAACATGCATACTGCAAACAGACCAAACTCATCTTGTCTTCTCTTATTATCTTCGGTTGACACAAAAGAAAACTAATATGGCAGCACGCACAAACTACCCATGATCAGATTACTTCAGATTTCTAGAAAGTGTATTTCTATCAATGTTGAGCTCACCCGTGATGTGATGAATTATAAATAGTAATTGCTATTGGCTAATTCATATTATGGTTTCTGTCAGCCGAGAGTTCTCTAAATATGACCGCTTGTGTTGCGTCAATCTTTCCTCAGTTAGCGCTAGGACCATTGTAGCCTACATTTCACGGTTTGGATGATTGTGTATGCTGTCGCTACTTCTGTGCATGTCTGAATATTGCATCCCAAAATAAACTGGTCACATACAGGACATAACTTTGTAAGGACTGTGTTTGTGCAAAATGTTTCTGTGAAAAACCAGTGAGGCTATCTCAAATGCTGACTGTTGTGTCAATCAAAACTGGACGTTCTAAATAAGCGTTCTAATCACACCGGTTTTAGAGTATGCTGCAGAGACCACTGTAGAATGATCTCACCTGTTTGTTGGTGCGTGTGAAAAGGTTACATATTTAAACTGTTTTAGGTGGCCTAAGTTGATGGAGATTCACCAGGTAAGTTGATGGAGACTTGTTGGAGATAGTTCACTTCTATCTGCAATATTCTGCCCATTTCACCTCACTGATAGTGTATACACCCATCTTGCTCACATCTGGTCCAGGGGGATACATGACATTCAGTATGTACATGTGGAAGAGGGACTTACTACTACTAAGATACTAAGAAATGCATTAAGAGGACATAAATATATTGTCTTTCAGATGCAGACATGGAAGCTGTTGTTCAGTTGTTTTTTGCCAAACAAAATTTAGTAGAATCATAAGAAATTCAGATTAAGGACATTACCATAAAAATATTATAAAATGGTGAATTTTCAAACGCTTTTACAAAAAAGGACTACAGCTATACAATCAGTATGTGTGTTGTGGCCAATGCATGAATCCAAGACACATTCGTGTTCACTAGAGCTTGCAATGAAACGTCCAGGTAGTCCCTCTCTGTTTTAGTCCAATTTCTTCCATTTGGTGCCTAATGAACACCACCCAGCACTATGCTCCATCCAGCGGTGTCACCTGCGCCACAGAAAAGAAAAGGCTGGTCTCCTCAATGGAAAACCCACACAGTCTCAGAAAAAACGAATCATCTAGGAAAAAGCTCTCCCCTGGAAGCCCTATTTCCAGTGTATCCTCAGCTGTGGAAGCCCTGATAAAAAAGACAACTGCATTGTCCGCTCGCGTTATAGAGCCGCGTGTGATTGGTGGAGCATTCAGCTTTATTTTGCTGGAAATGTCCTTCCAGAGAGGCCGGTATTGAATTAAGCACACCAAACAAGCCATTACTCTTCCTTTAGCCTGTGTGTGTTTGTTTCTGTACATGTGTGTGTGTGAGAGAGAGAGCACTAGAGTGGGCAGCATTTCCTAGCAGCCCCCTGTGAGCTCTGAAAGCTGTGGTGGTGGATGAAATCGCTCGCTAAAGATTGTCCCCAACAACTCTCATGCGAGTGGGAAATTAATGAGATATCTTCCCACTGGGCCAGTAATCACAAATAACGACTATGATGAAGATGAGTGACAACCAAGGTTGCATCCCAAATAGCACCCTTTCTAGTGCAAAAAAATTGACAGGGCCCATAAGTAGTGCACAACATAGGGAACAGGGTGCCATTTGGGACGTGGCCCAAGTGTTTGCCATGTGGTCTGACTACAACTGTATCACTCAGCAACTAGAACAAATCATACATTTCTGACTAGCTTTCTCCACCACTACATTTAATTCTTATAATGCATTGTCTTACGGCAGAGGACCTGTTTTAGAAAGGCCAAATGCAATGCATCGCTTGCCAATACTTATCAGGGCAATGTCACTGTCACACATGCACACATGAACACACACCCACGCAAGCAAATACATACACACACATGCACACACACACAAACAGACAGAGGGACCCTGAGTTGGCAGGTGTGTTGTTGTCAAGGCGTTGTAGGAGTAATTTGTCACGCTGGATAAGCCTGGCATCAGTGTCTTTGACTCTGGAATTTATTAGCGACAGATTGCCCCCGTAGACACCAGTGGCAGGTACCAAGATACACAGCTACGCCACATACCCAAGCCCACAGCACCTATTATGGTTTTATTAGGCCCCGGCTTCTCTGTTGGCATGGTCTAGCATCAAGTCCCTTCTGCAACTGCTGGGATCTCTGTCCACAAACCAGAAGAACTGGGTTATTGGACAGTGCAGTGGGCATCCAGACAGACAGGGACTAGGAATGGAAATATGCTGTCTAGCTGGCGAAATACAGCACTGTTAAGCCTGTGTATTGTATGAGTTTTTGGTTTTTGGATCGGAGGATATAAATGAAAGGCAGTGGCCCACAGGTTCAATACAGTTATGTGAGGAAAGATTATGTTTGAAAGGCGTAGCCTCTTATCAGGGAACTATTAACCTTTTAGGTCTCATAGCAATTAATTGTATCTGTTGTTCATTCTGGGGATGTGTAAGGCTTTGTTATATGCACAATGCAGTTCATCAGTCCAGCAGTGTGCATGTAGGAGCTTCGAAGCGGACAGGCCAATTCAAGCAAGACGTGGTGACAGCTCCGTTTTAAAGAAGGGATCATCAACTAGATTCAGCCACAGGACGATTTTTTTATTGAGCGGATGGTCGGGGGGGTGGAACATACTGACAAATAATTTGTAAATTGCAAATTGACCACAAGAAGCCCAAAGAGATATAATATTTCAAACCTTGCTTACATTTCTATACGATCACGTCTCTCTATTATGCTTGGGAATACTTCGGAACAGATTTTCAAAATTAAAATTTCCTGGTGTTTTTACAGTCTTTTATGTCCAACAATGTTTTTGTTTTTTTCAGCTCAGACATTTGGCCCATGGGCCACCAGTTGGGGAACCCTGATCTAAAGCATCACGCACAGCTCGTCTGTTGTCTGTCATCTACCTGAGATTGCATGTAGGCTAAATCAGGGTTAGATTTGTTTTTTCTCTCCTCTCCTTCCTGTGAGGGACCAACAAACAGACCGCTATAGTCAACCATAAGAACCATGGGATTGGCCGCCACACGCTATAGCAGGGATCATCAACTTCAGCCGCAGGACGGGGCTAGAACATAATTACAAATAATTTGTAGACTGCAAATTGACCGCAAGAAGCCCAAACAGATCTAATATTTGACTAAAACATAATCATTTCAAACCTTGCTTAGATTTGTATACAATCACATATATCTCTCTATTATGCTTGGGAACACTTCAGAACAGATTTACAAAATTAAAATCACTTATAGCGGATTTCCTGGTGTTTTTACAGTCTTTTATGTCCAACAATTAAGAATTTTAGTATATATATATATGTTTTGCTTAGAAAACTTGGGGGGGTCAAGTAAAATCCCCTGCAGGCCAAGTCCCACACAGGACGCCAGTTGGGGAACCCTGGGCTATAGCCTACCACATGTGTTTTCTCCCTTCATTAAACATTTACGGATGATGGGATAGTCAGTGCAAATATGATACTGTAATGGTTTATCTCGTGAGTTTAGTGAATGAATTATATTAAACCAATGTTAATGGTTTGCCTACTTCCCAATGAGGGGTTACCCAAATGAATGATGTGAATAAAAAGGTTGACGTTACAGCACAATGCGTTAGCCACATAAGTCACAAAAGACACCTCACAAACACGGGACACACAACTTCTCACACCTTGTCTCCGTAGTCTCCTCTTCTTCAGGCCGAAGATACGCACTTTGGAGAAGATGTCGACCAGGTTGCCATTGCAGAGCCCCTTGTTCTTACTGGGGCTCTTCCTCCGCCTGTTTGGGGGTGGTCGGTCTACATGCTGCTCCCGTGCCTCCCTCTTCTTCCGGATCAGACCGCTGGCAATAGCGGCTGCCATGGCTCAATGTCTCACTGCTGCTCAGGTCCGGTCCGCACTCCGTCCGCACACGGAGCACAGACCACATAAACAACCTCCTCTAGTCGCTCGCAGCACGGTCACAGTCCCATATTGGCGGCTAGACGGTCCGTGGTGTTGAATCAGGAATATTTAAATAGTAGTCTACTTTTTGATAACTGCCTTTAGTCTACAGACACTACATTTTAGTGCTTCTGAAACATTGCGTTATCATTAATTGTACGGTTCGTGAGAATCATGAAACTGTTGTCATAAAATTATTTCATTCCATATTTTCATCAGGAGTCTAGTTGGTGAAATTGCTTGGCAAAAACTCACCCCAAACGAGATTGCTTAACAGTCATATCTGCGTATTGATTTTCGATTTATTGGGTGACATTTTCACTTCCATCCCCTGCTAAATGTCCAGTGTGTGTTGTAGCCTCCCCTTCCCACACTCCTGTCTCTTCTTCTCCTTTTGTCTTCCTTCCCTCCTCTCGTCCTGGAGACCGGTGCAGGATTCAGAACTCAGCACGCTGGACAGCGGTGGCCACGCTGTGTTGAGGTGTGTGTGTGTGTGTGTGTGTGTGTGTGTGCGTGCGTGTTCCGCCAGCCGTCCAAACAAACAAACAAAAGCGCTTTTCTGGGTGATTATCGCCGTCGGACGACGGGCACTCACTCGCCAGGGTACAGCATAGCATAACACGACGTTTACGCAGAAATATTAGCCAAGTTGACCATTCAATACGCAACACTGCTCCTGAAATGGCCATTCATCTTGGAGAGTCAAATGTTAGCCAATACATGTCAGTAAGATAAATACGACATCAAAGTAATACGTAAATATCAAACGTGGCTATATCTAGGCCTATTGAATAGCAATATAGCTATTCAATAGGTAGCTATACCTATCCGACCGCATGGCTGCATGATGCGTTTTCACGTCTTCTCTTTGTACAGTCCATTTCCCTTCACATCTGAGCTGTCATTGTAGATTGGTATTGTGGTCAAAGAGAAACAAACACAACATGGGCGATTGTACACCGATTGGAGAGAGAGAAAAAATGTAGGCTAACCTAAGCTTAACCGGGTCCTGTGCGGATGACGTCTGGACGGTGTGACAACTGCATACAAATAGATAAACTTACGCTGCCGGATGCGGAGGAGACAATACGGCTGTGGGGAATGTCATATTAAACCCATCGTTCGTTGGAGTGACAGCAATCAGGTGCGTAATCGAAAAGACAGGATAGGAGACCCCGCATGGAAACACATAGGCTATCTATAGGCACCATTGCACAAGCACACCTTTCCCGCGCAAAAGCGCATTTGGTATCAATCCCGCGCTGTAAGAAAAACGATGAAGGGTGACTCTTGTTTCCGTCTATAGATCTACCCATCTTCCACATCAACAAGTCTTAACCACTCACCCTCTCCTTTGCACTCGCCTCGGAGAGGAAAGAGGAGAATACCCTCCCTCCCTCTCTTTCGACCTGTCGAGCACAAGTCCCTCACTTCAGGCGTTGCTATGAGCCGGTAGTGAGATTTGACACATAAAGGGGTCTTCAGTTGTGCAATAACTGACGCCCCGCTCCGAACATGCTCGCAACTAAACTGCAATGGGCATTTAATAGGCGCGTTACAAATATGGCTGAAAATACATCTATTTGTATATGTTTTAATGTGTATGGGACCGTCCACCATTGCATGTATCCGTGTAGGCATTTATTGCCCGGTAGCCTACGCATGACCCTGGTCAGGCAGCCTATTGGAAAAGAGTAAACGGTACATCAAAATGTAGGCTATTGAAATCCTCGCTAATCAAATGAAATAAAAGTGTGTGCTTCAAATGTTTAAGCAGAGGGAATAGCTTAACTGCAAAAACATAGGGCGGCAGGTAGGCTAGCGGTTAAGAGCGTTGGGCCATTAACCCAAAAGGTTCAAATCCCCGAGTTGACTAGTTGAAAAATCGTCGATGTGTCCTTGAGCAAGGCACTTAATAACCCTACAAATCGCTCATGTAAGTCACTCTGGATAAGAGCGTCCGCTAAATGACTAAAATGTCAATAAAATCTGCAACTCGAGTAGGCTAACATGCATGATAAAGGAATGATCACTATCGCCATTTCATCTCACAATAATATCGCTCCGTCTATCTCTCAATCACTTTCGGGCTCATTCATTTCAGCGCTTCATTCCTTTGCCCAACACACACACACACACACACACACACACACACACACACACACACACACACACACACACACACACACACACACACACACACACACACGTTGAATCAACGTTGTTTCCACGTCATGTCAATGAAGTTACGTTGAACCAACGTGGAATAGACTTCTGTGCCCAGTTTGAGGGCGTACAGTGCTCATTTCTGGATAACTCGTTGAGCAAACCATAGGCTACACAAAAAACATTGACATATTCAGGAGAGACACTTCAGAAACTTCAATATATGCTGGATTGGTGGTTCCAATGCTACAAAACAACACCATAAATCATTAGATATTTCTCTGTTAGATGGATATCATTTCCAGAGACAACATTCACAGATAGAAATTAAAACGCAAGAGAGCCATCTGCCGTTTGTCGCCGCAATTAATTAAAGAAGTGGGAACATTTGGGGACAGTGGCATCACCGGGCTCTAGGCTACACGCTTTCCACACACGATCGAGCATCCACTTGTTGATGTCAAGGCATACGGGGCTGAGATACATTGCCAAATGGCCGGGCCAGGGCTGGATTCGTATGCATACCCTTTCTCTTTCACGTTGCACCTGGAAACAAGGGAGCCGGTCAGAGAAATTATTCAGCGATATGAATGAATTTTTTTTTTATCACTGCGTCATTTTAGGGCCTACTAATTAATGTTTTAGCCATGGGGTAGATATTCTGGATGATTAAAGAGGGAGGGGGCATGCCGCATGCAATCCCTATTTATATTCAGAGGGAAAACCATCTAACCTTATTAAATCAAATGTACAGAGGGGTTCGAAATTATTGACACCCATGATAAAGATCCACAATAATGAGTGTATAAAATAAATAATTCAAATACTGAGCTATATTGTATTCTCCCAAAAATTGGGAAATTATATTATTTTATACGAATACAATTGCTCAAAGAAAGATTTTTTTTTCTCAAAAAGGTAGGGGTCAAAATTATTGACACCCTAAAGATTCTTATAAATAAAGTAGGCCTATTCAAAAGTTTAGTATTTGGTCCCATATTCCTTGCACACAATGACTTATTCCACATTTTGTTGCAGTACAGCCTGAATTCAAAATTGATTAAATATATTTTTTTGTCTCTCACCCATCTACACACAATACCCCAAATTGATTGAAAATGAAATACAGAAATATCTCATTTACATAGGTATTCACTCCCACATAGCCACTGGATGTAGGGGTGCTGAGGGTGCTGCAGCACCCCCTGAAAAATCGGAATTAAAAAAACAATGTTAATATATACAACAAAAAAACAATTGAAAAATAAAAATGTAAAAGTATGGGCATTTACTAGTCCTTTATTGGTGGACCAATATAATCCTCTGTAGTGTGGCCATGTTTTTATGTTTTCATGTATTTAAGTCAAAACTGTAACTAGGCCACTCAGGAACATTCAATGTCATCTTGGTAAGCAACTCCAGTGTATATTTGGCCATGTGTCTAGGTTATTGTCCTGCTGAAAGGTGAATTAATTTCCAAGTATCTGGTGGAAAGCAGACTTGCGCAGGTTTTCCTCTAGGATTTTGCCTGGGCTTAGCTCCATATCGGTTTTTTTTTTCCTGAAAAGCTCCCAAGTCCTTAACAATTACAAGCATACCCATAACATGATGTAGCCACCCCTATGCTTGAAAATCTGGAGTGGTACTCAGTAATGTGTTGTTTTGGATTTGCCCCAAACATAACACTTTGTATTCAGGACAACATTTAATTGCTTTGCCACATTTTTTGCAGTATTACTTTTGTGCCTTGTTGCAAACAAGATGCATGTTTTGGAATAGTTTTTTTCTAAAACATGCATCCTTATTCTGTACAGGCTTCCTTCTTTTCACTCTGTCAATTAGGTTAGTATTGTGGCATCACAGCCATTAAACTCAGTAACTGTTTTAAAGTCACCATTGGCCTCATGTTGAAATCCCTGAGCATTTTCCTTCCTCTCCGGCAACTGAGTTAGGAAGGACACCTGTATCTTTGCAGTGACTGGGTGTATTGATACACCATCCAAAGTGTAATTAATAACTTCACCATGCTCAAATGGATATTCAATGTCTGCTTTTTTAATTTTTACCCATCTACGAATACGCGCCCTTCTTTGCAAGGCATTAAAAAATCTCTCTGGTCTTTGTGGTTGAATCTATGTTTGAAATTCACTGCTTGACTGATGGACCTTACAGATCATTTTATGAATGAGGTACAGAGATGAGGTAGTCATTCAAAAATCAAAAATCATAAGTCCATTCAACTTATTATGTGACTTGTTCAGCACATTTTTACTCTTGAACTTATTTAAGCTTGCGATAAAATCATTGAATACTTATAAGACATTCCAGCTTTTCATTTTTAATTAATTTGTAAACATTTCTAAAAACATAATTCCACTTTCACATTATGGGGTATTGTGTGTAGGCCAGTGACATGAAGTCTCAATTTAATCAATTTTCAATTCAAGCTGTAACACAAAACCAAACAAGTCAAGGGGTGCAAATACATTCTGAAGGCACTGTACATCAAGCCTGTTACTCTACAAACTTGTTTGATGCATTTACGGTTTGTTTTGGTTGTGTTTCAGATTATTTTGTGCCCAATAGAAATTAATGCTATATTATGTATGAATGGGAAACATATTGTTTGTGACTCCAAAGTGATTCCAAAATGAAACAATATATTATTTACCATTCATTTCTATTGGGCACAAAACTATCTGAAACACAACCGAAACAAACTGCAAATGCATCCTACAAGTTTGTAGAGTCACAAGCTTGATGTAGTCATTGCGTGCTAGGAATATGGGACTAAACTTTTGACTACTTTATTTATAAGAATATTTCCTGGTGTCAATAGTTTGGACGCCTACCTTTTTGAGGAAAACAATACCCATGTGACCGGTCTATACGTGTGGGGTGCCTGTCTTCACACGTAAATGCTCCGCGGATAGATTGCGCTCAGATGCCACCACAGAGACATGCACAGTTGGAGACAATGCAGTTTATGTTGCAGCCAGCAGCGGACACTGTCAGCCCAACAATGACTCTACACGTAGGTACAGACACAGTACACCACCGGCACAGTGCAGTAGCAGTGAGTTATGGACAGAGACTGTATGACATGATAGTCTGGCTATAATGTATTACATGCACTGTAAATCAATGCAATTTGATCAAATGTTTACTAGAACATGACAGGACTATGTTTTCCATATGTGGAGACAGTCTTTCAAAAATGTTCTTGCACAACGAATGAATTGCTATTTCTGTATGAGGCTGCATCTAAATTGTTGTCTTTACCCACTGCCATCATTGCATGGCAACATGAACAGATAAATGATCCAATTGCAAATCATATTTGCTGCATTGTTATTACCCACAGTCAATACATGGACATAATTTCAAATCAGTGTACAGCCATATCCCCGAAGCGAGGAGAATTACATGACAAAACAATATATATCCAGCTGCTTGCTGAGAGGAACACATTACTTATGAGAGATTACAGTAGCATGTTCAATGAGCTACAAAACATACCCATAAAAACTATTGCTACAGCATAGAAATGTTACAATGAGCATGATGCTGCAGTATGTTGTGTCCTCATCTGCAACCTGCACAGCATGCAGCCAATGCTTTACTGCTCAGTCTCTAGCAGGGCTGAAGCATATGGAGAGTATATGGGGGACGCAGACTGGATTAGACTACTGCTTTACCAGCAATACGCCTCTGGGGGAGTAGTGCTGAGAGATCAGTGCTTTTTGAGGTTGATTTGATTATAAAAAAATATTCACGGCTTTCAATGTCGGTTTCTATTCTTTGGGTTGAATGTTGTATCAGAATAAAACAATTAATACAAGTCCCATGATGGTAGTGTCTGCCCATTTCTGCTTATCACTTATTAACCATCATTTATTCACATTACTTTAATACAATATTTTAGTTGTTGTGTATATTACATTTGTTTTATTTGATGACTACTATTTCATTCCAAGTCATCATCTCATCTCTATAGAGCTGCTACATATGCTGTCTGACAAAATCACAATTTTGTAGTTCTTCAAAATGAATAAGGCATACTTCGATGACTGCTGAATACCAACTGTCAATCACTTCGATCATGTATTTTCAGGTAGAGATACCTCGCGAAGCAACAGCTGTGCTCTACACTGAGCATACAAAACATTAAGAACACCTGCTCTTTCCATTACATAAATTGACCAGGTGAATCCAGGTGTAAAATATGATCCCTTATTGACGTCACTTGTTAAATCCACTTCAATCAGTGTAGATGAAGGGGAGGAGACAGGTTAAAGAAGGATTTTTAAGCCTTTAGACAATTTAGACAAGGATTGTGTATGTGTGCCATTCAGAGGGTGAATGGGTAAGACAAAAGTTTTAAATGCCTTTGAACGGGGTATGATAGTAGGTGACAGGTCACTGGTTTGCTTCCAGAACTGCAACGCTGCTGGGTTTTTCACACTCAACAGTTTCCCATGTGTATCAAGAATGGTTCACCACCCAAAGGACATCCAGCCAACATGGCACAACTGTGAGAAGTATTGGAGTCAACATGGGCCAGCATCCCTGTGGAATGCTTTTGATACCTTATAGAGTCCATGCCCCAACAAATTGAGTCTACTCAGTGTATATCCCCTCACGATCACACATTCTTCTGACTCTTCCATAGCAGGCATAAAATAAACAGAGACTAGACAAGTAGCTGCGCAATGGATTATGGTCATTGTAGTTAGTTACCACATTTTATGCACTAAACTATGTAGAACATTGGCCTGTTGGAAACTGCAACTCTCTACTACATCACACAGTTCAGGCTGGATCTGATTTAGAGAAACTGTGCAATGTGTGTATTAAGCTCTCAGAAAAAACCAAAACGAAATGGAATTCAAATGATTGAACCGACGTAAGTCAATAAGTTGTTTAAAAAACGGAAAATAACCAATATTTTAGTTAATCATTAAGCACTACTTAGGAGTCAACACAGCATGTGGGGATAGATAAGCCTTTCCTTCACCGAGTGGAGACATAAACTTATCTAAAACATACATGTAGAGAGTCTCTACAGCAGTAATGCAAGCAACGGTCTGAATCCATATAATATCTATGTTGAATATGTCTATGCCATGGTGAAAGATAAGCTTGGGTAGGATTCTCAACAGGAAATTCAAAATGATATCAAGCTGCATAGCATGTGAGCTACCTTCAGATAGTGCTTGCCAATAAATAATTGAGCATACCTGCATGTCTAAACCAGATTACCATACTACATTCAGATACTGATGAGGATTCTGCTGCAAAACCAACCCCCCACTCCCATTGAGGTAATAAAGTACCAGTAAATTTGACATTTTAATATTAGACACAGAAACCTTGTTGTAAGACATTATAAAAGCTCATACATACTTATAACAAGTCATAAAGCATTATACCTGAATGCTTTAAGTAAATATTTACCAAGTGTTTTCTACTCCTTCTGCTGTTCTATTCGTTACTGTCCTGTAGATAGAAAGTTGAGCACATACCTACATGTCTTTTCCTTCGGAAAGTGTGGGACTCCATGGCCGACCCATTCCAACCCCTAGCAGGCTAAGAGCCCTTCTTTACTGCATGGGATCTGACCTGGAATGATTTCTGCCCCATTTATACAGCTTATACTAGGAGATAACGTTGTTAGTGTGAACTGACAGTCCGCCCCAAACTGTTCAAATTAATTTGTCACTTATGCGCTCTTTAAGGTGGGGAAATAAGGAAGAAGAGTAAAGTTTGTTTTCTGTTTAAAAGTGATGTATTGCACCAATACCGACTAAAACTACAGTGGGACTGTCATACTCAACTACACTGTATGACTGACGTTTCAAAAATCTAATCAAATTGACATCAGACACTACTAGGGCACCCAAATCAACTGTGACAACACATCATTGCTAAATCGACAGATGTTCTAAACTTGATGAGAATTGGCCAAAAAAGAAACAACAGAAATAGCAGAGTTGGTCTTGTTAGTATACTAAAACCTGTTACCACCACTGTGGATGTCAGTAACAACCCCCCACCCCCTCCCCACGAGAAGAACAATGCACATATTGGGATCTAAGATGCAGGGAGGAAAACAAAAAGCCAGACAAGAGGAAGACTATAAAGCTAACTGATCCATTAGGGCTGGATTCACTTATCAAATCTTCTTCCTCAGAATTACGTTAGTGCTTACGAGATGTCCTGCCGCAGAGGAACAGAAAATGTCAGCGGATTTGGACTTCAATAAACAAGGCTGTAGATTATTCCTACTAATTTGAGTCGCTCCGGGGGCCTCTCCTCTCTCCTAGTCCCCTCCCTGATGGGGTAAATTGTAAATTGGGAGTCAGAACATTTTCATGGTCGAGACTGAGATGAGAAAAACGAGAAATGATTTTTGCTTAGAAGAGAATTAAGTCATTTCGTTCCCTTCTTTCTATCGCTCTTTGCTAAACTGTAGGGTTTAATCTAAGTCTTGAAATGTCACTAGTCCATCCAGTGAGGCAATCAGATGCAGGGTCTTTAAAAATAACTGGCTTAGCCAGCAAAACATGGCCGTGTGTGTGTTTGTGTCCACTTGTGCCCGCACGTGTGTGTGCCCGCATCTGTGTGTGGATGTGTACCTTCTTGCATGTGCGCATGTGTGTGTGTTTTGTTTGAGAAGTCTAATACTCTAAGCTAATCAGGTATTCTAGATGTGGGGGTTTGTACATAAGCAGCTTATGAAGAAAATGAAAATGGAGCAAGCTTCTTAAGTGGTGCTTAAACTGCTCTCATAATATTCTGAGTGAAAAAGTGTACGTGAATGAGGTACTAGGAGGTAGTCCTTAGATTAACTGCATTTTTTTCTGTGAGTCCATATTAGTGTTTCATATTGCTATGTGCAAAATGACACAGGGACTGCTTCACCATCAAAACACAATCTAATCAATATAATGGAATGGACTAATTATACAGCAATAATACAAATGAGATCGTTGGTAAAAAAAAGTTCTATGACAATTGATTGCGTTGAAAAAGGAGACCCATATATCAGCCCTAAACTTCAATTCAGAGCCCAATCAAATCACCATGAATTATACAAGAATGCATTTTTGTTGTTGTTTTACAATAATTGATAATTGAAAGGATTATAACGCCTAATTAATTTCCATGGAAATGGGCAATAAAATGATCAAAGTGTATCGTACATAATAGCAAGCTCTAAAATGTGTTGCAAAACATTGGGAACGTGAAGAAATGATCTTTTATTGGGCAACATATTACTGTTACTATACATCCCATTTGGACAAACAGGTACAAATGAACAAGGTGAAGGCATCTCCCAAAAAGACTGCAACAACAAGAATTCTTTCAAGGCATAGATGCTCTTATTTATTAAAAAGCTGACGCGTTTCGACCTCAATCGGTCTTTATCAAAGCTTGCCTACAAATATCATTCTAATCATCCGCCATACAGTACATCTGAGTTCACACTGCCCGGTTCATATTAAGTTGATTACAGATATTACACCTCGAAAGGCAAGTCATGGTAAGAACCCTCAAATACTGACACAAACATTGATTATTCACAAGCTCTTCTTCTCATAACTACTTAGAATTCAATGGGTCGCCAAACGGTTTGTTTTCCTATCGGGCGGTAGCCATAAAAGCATTTAAATGCTCATCATGCATTGGCCTTAGGGCATAATAAATATGTCATTGGAGTATATTTGTAGCCACAGAACAATAAGGCTCTCTGTTGTGAGTGGGATGGAGCAACGCCCTTCTGACTGTGATAGAATTAGGGTTGCATCCCAAATGGCAACCTATTTTCTATATAGTGCACTACTTTTGACCAGAGCCCTATGGGCCCAGGTCAAAAGTAGTGCACTTCATAGGGAATAGAGTGTCATTTCAGACGCAGCCTAGGACGAACCGGAGGTGTCAACAGCCTCCAACCGAGACACTAATGAAACACAATAACCAACGGTGGCCCAGAAGGGCCAACCTATAGGCCACAGAACCATTAAATCCTAATTTGCAATCCTCCATTAACGATCAAACCACTGCTAAACTTCTCTTCACATAAAGATAACGACAGCTGGGGACATGTTTTTATACTGTTACCTGTCCAGCGACTGTGAGAGAGGGGAGAGAGATGGGGGGGAAAGATAGGAGAAAGAAAGAGATGGGTGAAAGAGAGAAAGGCGAGAGATAGATGGTGACACTGAGAAAGAGGGTGGAGGTTGAAAGAAAGTTGAAAATGGTGAGGGAAAGAGAGGTGGTCGGTAAGAAAGAGAGAGAGACCACACAGAGTTTGACATTCAGTTAAATTGAGAGCAAATCATAAAAACACCTCAAATGCCTAACCAAAACAGATTACAATGGAGATAATGTTCACAGAGGACCCTGATTTTGACCAGTGCTCATAATAGGCTGTGACCGTTCTCTCCTAGTAAGCGAAAGGCCAAGTGGATCGATGCTTAATCTGTAAATTGTGGCTGTGGGGTTTTGCCATTTAATTAGACTTTTACACGTTCACAGGGAACCTGATTATAAAGGAAGGAAAGAGCACAGCTGTGTAATAATGCCAAAAGATTAGTTGGAGGCCTGCAGCAGTGCAGCCTTTACACTCAGTGATTAGTTAAGTGTCATACCTAGACACTTCCCAATCCAATCAATCACATGTCAAGACTCAGACTGGATGTTTTTATCCATGCACGTACAGCGAGAAACTCCACTAAAATGTTGATGTTATTCTTTCTCCTTGAATGGAAATAACAGAGAGAGAGGGAGAGAGATAAAAATGAGAGAGAGCAAGAGAGGCAGAATGATGACTGCAGACAGCTTGCATGCTGGTAACACACACCACTATCTTTTGCTCTCTCTTTAACACACACACACGCACGCATGCACACACGCTTCCATCCTTTGATCCTATTTTAAGTCTGTAGCAGTGTAGGAACATTCCCTGTCAGCAACACTGCAGAGAGAAGTTCCTTGGAGAAGCCCAGGGCAGCGTGAGAGAATATCAATTAGCCTATACACTACACCCCTCTGGCAGACCTGAACCTGGGGGCGTGTGTGTGTGCAAATCCCAGGGTGCCAAGAGAATCCCAGGCTCAGGAAATGCACTTGTGTTTCCTAAACCATAAAAGGTCTCATAGAATAGTAATTGAGTTGAAATAAGGTCAGCCTTCGTTTGAGAGAGGCCCATTACCATGCAGAATTATAAGCCAATTCCAACATTGGAACAACAGAATATGATCTTAGTTTGTGCATGCTCTGTAATACAATAAACACACTGATGCGCGTTAATGCTGAAACATATATCTTGAATAATAAAGAAACAACCTATATCGAACATACATTTTGCTCCAAGGGTGGTTGAACAGCTTTAAGGTGAGCATAGCCTATACAGGCTTTGTATGCCTCCCCATATTCTTTAGTAGAGCAGCAGACATCACACCCTTCCTCTGATAACTACCCTTGTGTGTTGATTTCTCCCACACGCTTCACATACATGCCTGACACACACACACACACACACACGTACGCACACACTCACTCACACACGTCTCACACATAGGCCTCTCTCCTGAACAAGCACAATGCTATCAAATAGCATCAAACAAACACAGAGCCCGGGAAAGACCTCTAGAGACGGTTACCACTGAGCCTTCAGGAATTCCACCCACCCACACACACAAACACACACACACTGAAGATGCAAACACACACAGACATACTCAGCACGCATACACACTCAGCATTCAGGTATTCAGCATGCTTACACACAAATACACACTAAGCACTAAGCACTAAGAAATTCAGCTTGCATGCACCCATACACTGAAAGACACTGCACAGGAACACGCTACCACAGTATCAGCAGATAAAGAGATACTCCCATTAGGATCAGTGTAATATAATGTTACAGTAATAGCCATCCAAAAGCTGCTTAGTGCACCACTGTGGATAATCCTCCTGCAGAACTATGTTCAACGACACAGGGCTTAGGTATTGTAAAGGCAGATATATTGTATTAAAACGTATTACTAATATTTCTGTGGCGGTCATGAAAGGTCATGCAAAGGTTAATTAAGATAACTGCTTTTAGCATCTCCGGGCCTCCACGCATACAAGCTGCTGATGCGTGCCTTAGGAACATTTTCATGTAAAAAAAGTCAAATAAAACAATTTAATATACACTATCACAATAAATCCATTATTTATTTTAGGCAGGTCTAAAGAAACATGATATGAAGAAAGTATATTTCAGAAGAACAGAATATGAGTTGATCCACTCTATGTTATCTGGTTATGCTCCATGCCATAGGCTGAAGGCTTGGTGATTTAGCAGACAATATATGTTTAAAAGTCCCGTTCCATTATTTTATATTATATGATTTTATAGTAAGAAGAATAATTGAACTTAGCAGAATAAGATGGAAATAATATTTTTCCATTCCAGAGCAAGTGCGCATATGAAGTACCTACAGTATGTTGAGTATAAAAGTGATCATTTAAAACAGGTACTACAACTTTAGTTGTGAATGATACAAACCGTAGAATATCTTAGAAATCAAAACACACAGTATATGGGCTGCATGATGCGACTGTAGGCTATTGATATAACGTTACAGTAATAAGCAGCTTTATGATATAGAGCATGTGTAATGGCGCCAGAGGGGATGGCTGACATTTTACGGGGCTCCTAACCAACTGTGCTATTTTGTTAATTTATTTGCATTGTTTGTAACTTATTTGCATTGCTGCAACCGTCTCCTATGACCGAAAAGGGCTTCTAGACATCAGAACAGTGATTACTCACCTCGAACTGTACAAAGATTTTTTCTTTAACGACGCAAAGGATATACTGCTTTCTCGAGACCAGGCCCAAACCACCGTCATTTGCGTGAAGAAAAGACGGATAAAAAGAGGCTGAGTGAGAATACATAGGCGAGTGAGTAAACTTCCACTACCACCCGTACTATTGGCCAATGTGCAATCACTGGAAAATAATTAAATAATTTGGATTATCTACGATTAAGAATATCCTACCAACAGGACATTAAAAACTGTAATATCTTATGTTTCACCGAGTCGTGGCTGAACGACAACATGGATACTATAGAGCTGGCTGGGTATTCCATACATCGGCAGGACAGAGAAGCTACGTCTGGTCTCTATTTGTAAATAACAATTGGTGCGCGATTTCTAATATTAAAGAAGTCTCGCCTGAGGTAGAGTACCTCATGATAAGCTATAGACCACAATATCTACCAAGAGAGTTCTCATCTATATTATTTGTAGCCGTCTATTTTCCACCACAAACCAATACTGGCACTAAGACCGTAATCAACGAGCTATATAAGGCCATAAGCAAACAAGAAAATGCTAATCCAGAAGCGGCGCTCCTAGTGGCCGGGGACTTGAATGCAGACAAACTTAAATCTGTTTTACCAAATTTCTACCAGCATGCCACATGTGCAACCACAGGGAAAAAAACTCTAGACCACATTTACCCCACACACAGAAGCCGTCCATTTGGCAAATCTGACCATAATTCTATCCTCCTGATTCCTGCTTACAAGCAAAAACTAAAGCAGGAAATACCAGTGACTCGCTCAATACGGAATTGGTCAGATGACGTGGATGCTACGCTACAGGACTGTTTTGCTAGCACAGACTGGAATATGTTCCGGGCTTCATCCAGTGGCATTGAGGAGTATACCACCTCAGTCAACGGCTTCATCAATAAGTGCATTGACGATGTCGTCCCCACAGTGACCATACGTACATATTCCAACCAGAAGCCATCCGCACCGAGCTAAAGGCTAGATCTGCCGCTTTCAAGGAGCGGGACACTAATCCGGATGCTTATAATAAATCCCGCTATTCCCTCAAACGAACCATCAAACAGGCAAATCGTCAATACAGGACTAAGATTGTATCCTACTACACCGGCTCTGATGCTCGTCGGATGTGGCAGGGCTTGAAAACTATCACAGACTACAAAGGGAAATCCAGCCGCGAGCTGCCCAGTGACACGAGCCTACCAGACGAGCTAAATGCCTTTTATGCTCGCTTTGATGCAAGCAACACTGAAGCATGCATGAGAGCACCAGCTGTTCCGGATGACTGTGTGATCACTCTATCGGTAGCCGATGTGAGCAAGACCTTTAAACAAGTCAACATTCACAAAGCCGCAGGGCCAGACGGATTACCAGGACGTGTACTCAAAGCATGAGCGGACCAACTGGCAACTGTCTTCACTAACATTTTCAACCTCTCCCTGAGTGAGTCTGTAATACCTACATTTTTCAAGCAGACCACCATAGTCCCTGTCCCCAAGGAAGTGAAGGTAACCTGCCTAAATGCCCGTAGCACTCACGTCGGTAGCCATAAAGTGCTTTGAAAGGCTGGTCATGGCTTACATCAACACCATCATCCCTGAAACCCAAGACCAACTCCAATTCACATACCGCCCCAACAGATCCACAAATGCCAAAATCTCAATCACACTCCACACTGCCCTTTCCCACCTGGACAAAAGGAACACCTATGTGAGAATGCTGTTCATTGACTTAAGCTCAGCGTTCAACACCATAGTGCCCACAAAGCTCATCACTAAGCTAAGGAACATGGGACTAAACACCTCCCTAAGCACTTGGATGCTTGACTTCCGGACAGGCCGCCCCCAGGTGGTAAGGGTAGGCAATAACACAGCTGCCACGCTGATCCTCAAAAATGGGGCACCTCAGAGGTGCATGCTTAGTCTCCTCCTGTGCTCCCTGTTCACCCACGACTGCGTGGCCAAACACGACTCCAACACCATCATTAAGTTTGCTGATGACACAACAGTGGTGGGCCTGATCACCAGCAACGATGAGACAGCCTATAGAGAGGAGGTGCCAGGACAACAACCTCTCCCTTAATGTGAGCAAGACAAATGAGCAGATTGGTGTCCACATCACCAACGAACTATCCTGTTCCAAACACACCAAGACAGTTGTGAAGAGGGCATAACAACACCTTTTCCCCCTTAGGAGAATGAAAAGATTTGGCATGGGTCCCCAGATCCTCAAAAAGCTCTACAGCTGCCCCATTGAGAGCATCCTGACCGGTTGCATCACCACCTGGTATGGCAACTGCTCGGCATCTGACCGTAAGGCACTACAGAGGGTAGTGAGTACAGCCCAGTACATCACTGGGGCCAAGCTTCCTACCATCCAGGACCTATATACTAGGCAGTGCCAAGAAATTGTCAAAGACTCCAGTCACCCAAGTCATAGATTGTTCTCTCTGCTACCGCATGGCAAGCGGTTCCGGAGCGTCTAGTCTAGAACCAAAAGGCTCCTTAACAGCTTCTACCCCAAGCCATAAGACTACTGAACAATTAATCAAATGGCCACCTGGGCCATTTAAATTGACATGCCCCCCCAACCCCCTTTGTTTTTACACTGCTGCTACTCGCTGTTTATCATCTATGCATAGTCACTTTACCTCTACCTACATGTACAAAATAACTAGACTAACCTGTACCCCGCACATTGACTTGGTACTGCCCCTGTATATAGCCTCGTTATTGTTATTTTTATTGTTACTTTTTATTTATTTTTTACTAATTTTACTTTAGTTTATTAAGTAAATATTTTCTTAACTCTATTTCTTGAACTGCATTGTTGGTTAAGGGCTTGTAAGTAAGCATTTCACTGTAAGGTCTACTACACCTGTTGTTTTCAGAGCATGTGACAAATAACATTTTATTTTATTTGATGATTTGAGAAAGTTGCGAAAAAAGCTTACGCTCTGCCTCAGGCTGCAAACACGGTTCTATCATCAAGTGAACATCAAGTGAACACCCATCAAGTGAACATCAAGAAAGTTGCGAAAAAAGCTTGCGCTCTGCCTCAGGCTGCAAACACGATTCTATCATCAAGTGAACATCAAGTGAACACCCATCAAGTGAACATCAAGTGAACACCCATCAGACTATTCTCAATTTAAGCCTGTCTTTACTAATATGTCAAATTAGTTTCAAATTAGAATGGCCCATTATCAAATTGGCAGGAACAACGGCAGGGGAAAAATACATGTCATCCATATGCACTGCACTTGAACAGCGAATGGAGGCCACTTTCCAGCTGGTTAGTTTTTCAATCATGCTTGGTAGGCTATTCCGGTTATTTCACTCATTGCATCAACCACTGTTTAGGAGCATGCAGCCACTCCCTGCACGAAGGGTGATATTTCACTGAAACGCTGTATGCCATGGGCTCTCCAACCCAGTTCCTGCAGCTACCCAGTACTTAATTTGGGAAACAAAGTGAAATCGATAGTAACATGTTTTCACAATGAAACATATTTCATTAAACTGACAACCCCTATTTCTGCACGCTTGAGAAAGAAATGAAGGAGAGAACGGAGGAGATGGAAAAGCAAGGCGGTGAGATATTCTGTAGCTAAACGTAATGTGTCAGCCTATTTATTATGAAAATATTAAAAAAATGCTACTAGGCTATTCAAAATCACATACAAAATTCATTACATTTGCAGGCTAACTCTGGAAGCCGCCCTGCACAATCAATGAACCAATCGCCTAGGCCTATAAGTTCTCTCCCAGACTCATGGATAAAAAGTTTGGAGCTTAGCATAAGGTAACCAGTCCATCCATTATGCATAATAATCCAGTCGACACATGTGATTACTAGACTTTGTTTAATTTTGGAGTAGGCCTATAGGCTAGAACAATTATTTACCAAAGACATCAAAAATCTTTTTTTAAATTGTTTTTCTGCTGTGCATAATATGCGGTAAGTTATGGTTTGTATAATGGCACAATCATTATTTTAATTCCGTTTTTTTTCCAGGCTTGGGCTCCTATTCACTACATGACTAAAAGTACAGTTGAAATCGGACGTTTACATACACTTAGGTTGGAGTCATTAAAACTCGTTTTCAAATTTCTTGTTAACAAACTATAGTTTGGCAAGTCGGTTGGGCACATCTACTTTGGGCATGACAAGTATTTTTTCCAACAATTGTTTATTTCAGTTATAATTCACTATATCACAATTCCAGTGGGTCAGAAGTTTACATACACTAAGTTGACTGTGTCGTTAAACAGCTTGGAAAATTCCAGAAAATGATGTCATGACTTTAGAAGCTTCTGATAGGCTAATTGACATCATTTGAGTCAATTGGAGGTGTACCTGTGGATGTATTTCAAGGCCTACCTTCAAACTCAGTGCCTCTATGCTTGACATCATAGGAAAATCAAAAGAAATCAGCCAGGACCTCAGAAAAATAATTGTAGACCTTCACAAGTCAGGTTCATCTTGGGGAGCAATTTCCAAACGCCTGATGGTGTCACATCCTGACCAGTTTAGGTATTATTTGTATTGTAGTTTGGTCAGGACGTGGCAGAGGGTATTTGTTTTGGTTGGTTCGGGGTGGTTGGTTGTGTTTAGGGTGTGTGATTTGTTAGTTCTGGGTGTTGGGTATGTTCTAGGTTGTATTTTCTATGTTCTGTCTAGTTTAGTTTTTCTATGTTTAGGTTTGGGTGTGGACTCTCAATTGGAGGCAGGTGTTTCTATTTTCCTCTGATTGAGAGTCCTATATATAGGTATGTGTTTGGGGTTGTTAATTGTGGGTAGTTGTATTTCGCACTGCTGTTATTATTGTAGCCTGTGAAACTGTCGGGCTGTCGTTCTTTGTTTTCTTGTTTTCCGTGTTCACGTTTATTTAATAAATTATAATGATGAGCACAAAACCCGCTGCGCCTTGGTCCTCTCTCTCCTACGACAGCCATTACAGAAGGTACCACGTTCATCTGTACAAACAATAGAACGCAAGTATAAACACCATTGGACCACGCAGCCGTCATACCGCTCAGTAAGGAGATGTGTTCTGTCTCCTAGAGATGAACCTACTTTGGTGCAAAAAGTGCAAATTAATCCCAGAACAACAGCAAAGGACCTTGTGAAGACGCTAGAGTAAACAGGTACAAAAGTATCTATATCCACAGTAAAATGGGTCCTATATCGACATAACCTGAAAGGCCGCTCAGCAAGGAAGAAGCCACTGCTCCAAAACCACCATAAAAGCCAGACTACGGTTCACAACTGCACATGGGGACAAAGATCATACTTTTTGGAGAAATGTCCTCTGGTCTGATGAAACAAAAATAGAACTGATTGGCCATAATGACCATAGTTATGTTTGGAGGAAAAAGGGGGAGGCTTGCAAGCCGAAGAACATCATCCCAACCGTGAAGCACGGGGGTGGCAGCATAATGTTGTGGGGGTGCTTTACTGCAGGAGGGACTGGTGCACTTCACAAATAGATGGCATCATGAGGTAGGAAAATTATGTGTATTTATTGAAGCAACACCTCAAGACATCAGTCAGGAAGTTAAAGCTTGGTCGCAAATGGGTTTTCCAAATGGACAATGACCCCAACCATACTTCCAAAGTTGTGGCAGAATGGCTTATGGACAACGAAGTCAAGGTATTGGAGTGGCCATCACAAAGCCCTGACCTCAATCCTATAGAACATTTGTGGACAGACCTTAAAAAGCGTGTGCGAGCAAAGAGGCCTACAAACCTGACTCAGTTACACCAGCTCTGTCAGGAGGAATGGGACAAAATTCACCCAACTTACTGTAGGAAGCTTATGGAAGGCTACCCGAAACGTTTGAACCAAGTTAAACAATTTAAAGGCAATGCTACCAAATACTAATTGAGTGTATGTAAACTTCTGACCCACTGGGAATGTGATGAAAGAAATAAAATCTGAAATAAATCATTCTCTCTACTATTTTTCTGACATTTCACATTCTTAAAATAAAGTGGTGATCCTAACTGACCTAAGACAGGGAATTTGTACTAGGATTAAATGTCAGGAATTGTGAAAAACTGAGTTTAAATGTATTTGGCTAAGCTGTATGTAAACTTTCGACTTCAACTGTAAGTGCCCACTTTGTTTGTTTCACAATGTTATTTTCATTTCGGTTTCTCTCAAGTTAATCTAAAGGTTTATTTTGTACATCGACATGTCAAACTGTTGTTGATGTGTACACCTGCTTGTCGAACATCTCATTCCAAAATCATGAGCATTAATTAAGTGATAATGCCCGAGAAGCCAGTGTTTGGAGGATATATTAGCGTGGATGTTGTTAGGCCCGAGAGGAAGTGCCAATATATCCTCCAAACACCGGCTTCGAGGGCATTATCACTTTTATACAACACGTTACCAACACATTCAAATAATAAATGACATATTTTCATTAAAAACGTTATTTTGATGAATTTATTCATACTATTTCATCCTTCCACAAGATATAGTCCCAACACAAATCTAGGGTTTTTACCCAAGCCGGCTGGTCATTCATTCTATCGGTTTGGTTGCTAGAGATGCGACCCAGTCGTTCAGTCTTTTTGTTTTGTATTTATGGACGCGACCCAGTCGTTTGTTCTAAATGTTCCATTGCCATACTGGCTGGCAACGTTCTTATCCATTGTTTGCTAGCTAGCCAACTACGGCTAACTTACAGTCACGTCAAACAGTGCCAACAGAATAACAACAGTAGCTGGGTTTGAATTGGTTTAAGCTGTTTTCTAGTGACATTTATTTGGATAAATCCATAACAATGAGCTAATGACGCACAATTTCACATGGAATAAAAAATGTGCTCTCTCCTCAGGACACTGTTGTTCACAGGAGTTAGCCAACAACATAGCTAACACAATCACTTTAAAACCTGTTGGGGCTGGGGGGCAGTATTGACAATTTTGGAAAAAATATGTGCCCATATTAAACTGCCTCCTACTCAAACTCAGAAGCTAGGATATGCATATTATTAGTAGATTTGGATAGAAAACACTCTGAAGTTTCTAAAACCGTTTGATTGGTGTCTGAGTATAACAGAACTCATATGGCAAGCAAAAACCTGAGAGAAATCCTACCAGGAAGTGGAAATCTGGATGCATGGGCTCTCTTCAAGTCGTTTCCTATTGAATACAGTGACGGAGTAATAATTGTGCACTTCCTACGGCTTCCACTAGATGTCGACAGTCTTTACAAAGTTGTTTGAAGCTTCTACGATGAACAGAGCCTGAATGACAAGGAGGGGAAGTTGTTGAGGCAGGGGGTGACATCACTTCTTGGAGCGCGTTCATGAGGATGGATCCCTCCCATTCCAAAACCTTTTTCAAGACACAGGAACCGTCCGGTTGAAATATTATTGAATCTTCACGTTCTGAAGGCCCTAAAGATTGATGTTTTACAACGTTTGACATGTTTGAACGAACGTAAATTCAACTTTTTTTTACTTTTCGTCGCAACATCGTCTGCGCGCTTTCTACACTTGGAGTAGCTTACTGGACGCACGAACAACAAGCAGTTATTTGGACATAAATGATGGACTTTATCGAACAAAACAACATTTGTTGTGGACCTGGGATTCCTGGAAGTGCCTTCTGATGAAGATGATCAAAGGTAAGGGAATACAGTGCCTTGCGAAAGTATTCGGCCCCCTTGAACTTTGACCTTTTGCCACATTTCAGGCTTCAAACATAAAGATATAAAACAATTTTTTTGTGAAGAATCAACAACAAGTGGGACACAATTATGAAGTGGAACGAAATTTATTGGATATTTCAAACTTTTTTAACAAATAAAAAACTGAAAAATTGGCCGTGCAAAATTATTCAGCCCCCTTAAGTTATTACTTTGTAGCGCCACCTTTTGCTGCGATTACAGCTGTAAGTCGCTTGGGGTATGTCTCTATCAGTTTTGCACATCGAGAGACTGACATTTTTGCCCATTCCTCCTTGCAAAACAGCTCGAGCTCAGTGAGGTTGGATGGAGAGCGTTTGTGAACAGCAATTTTCAGTTCTTTCCACAGATTCTCGTTTGGATTCAGGTCTGGACTTTGACTTGGCCATTCTAACACCTGGATATGTTTATTTGTGAACCATTCCATTGTAGATTTTGCTTTATGCTTTGGATCATTGTCTTGTTGGAAGACAAATCTCCGTCCCAGTCTCAGGTCTTTTGCAGACTCCGTCAGGTTTTCTTCCAGAATGGTCCTGTATTTGGCTCCATCCATCTTCCCATCAATTTTAACCATCTTCCCTGCCCCTGCTGAAGAAAAGCAGGCCCAAACCATGATGCTGCCACCACCATGTTTGACAGTGGGGATAGGGTGTTCAGGGTGATGAGCTGTGTTGCTTTTACGCCAAACATAACGTTATGCATTGTTGCCAAAAAGTTCGATTTTGGTTTCATCTGACCAGAGCACCTTCTTCCACATGTTTGGTGTGTCTCCCAGGTGGCTAGTGGCAAACTTTAAACGACACTTTTTATGGATATCTTTAAGAAATGGCTTTCTTCTTGCCACTCTTCCATAAAGGCCAGATTTGTGCAGTATACGACTGATTGTTGTCCTATGGACAGAGTCTCCCACCTCAGCTGTAGATGTCTGCAGTTCATCCAGAGTGATCATGGGCCTCTTGGCTGCATCTCTGATCAGTCTTTTCCTTGTATGAGCTTAAAGTTTAGAGGGACGGCCGGGTCTTCGTAGATTTGCAGTGGTCTGATACTCCTTCCATTTCAATATTATCGCTTGCACAGTGCTCCTTGGGATGTTTAAAGCTTGGGAAATCTTTTTGTATCCAAATCCGGCTTTAACCTCTTACATCTAGACGTTCCGCTAGCGGAACTCCTGCTCCAATATCCAATGATAGGCGTGGCGCGAATTACAAATTCCTCAAAAATACAAAAACTTCAATTTTTCAAACATATGACTATTTCACAGCATTTTAAAGACAAGACTCTCCTTTATCTAACCACACTGTCCAATTTCAAAAAGGCTTTACAGCAAAAGCAAAACATTAGATTATGTCAGCAGAGTACCCAGCCAGAAATAATCAGACACCCATTTTTCAAGCTAGCATATAATGTCACAAAAACCCAGAAGGCAGCTAAATGCAGCACTAACCTTTAATGATCTTCATCAGATGACACACCTAGGACATTATGTTATACAATACATGCATGTTTTGTTCAATCAAGTTCATATTTATATCAAATAACAGTTTTTTACATTAGCATGTGACATTCAGAACTAGCATACCCCCCGCAAACTTCCGGGGAATTTACTAACTATTTACTAAATTACTCACGATAAACGTTCACAAAAAGCATAACAATTATTTAAAGAATTATAGATACAGAACTCCTCTATGCACTCGATATGTCCGATTTTAAAATAGCTTTTTGGTGAAAGCACATTTTGCAATATTCTAAGTACATAGCCCAGCCGTCACGGGCTAGCTATTTAGACACCCGGCAAGTTTAGCCTTCACCAAAATCAGATTTACTATAACAAAAATGTTATTACCTTTGTTGTCTTCGTCAGAATGCACTCCCAGGACTGCTACTTCAATAACAAAATGTTTGTTTGGTCCCAAATAATCCATCGTTATATCCGAATAGCGGCGTTTTGTTCGTGCGTTCCAGAAACTATACGAAATGGTAAATCAGGGTCGCGCGCATGGCGCAATTTGTGACAAAAAATGTCGAAATATTCCATTACCGTACTTCGAAGCATGTCAACCGCTGTTTAAAATCAATTTTTATGCAATTTATCTCGTAAAAAATAGATAATATTCCGACCGGGAATCTCCTTTTCGGCAAACAGAGGAAAAATCACAAAGACGGGGGCAGCCAGTGCACGCACCTAAGCCCACAGTCCCTTGATCGGCCACTTGACAAAGGCGATAATGTGTTTCAGCCTGGGGCTGGGATGACGACATTCTGTTTTTTCCCGGGCTCTGAGAGCCTATTGGAGCCGTGGGAAGTGTCACGTTAGAGCAGAGATCCTTTGTAATTGAATGAGATGGCAAAGAAGTTCAAGAAATGGTCAGACAGGCCACTTCCTGTAAAGGAATCTCTCTGGTTTTAAACTTCTCCACAACAGTATCTCGGACCTGCCTGGTGTGTTCCTTGTTCTTCATGATGCTCTCTGCGCTTTAAAACGGACCTCTGAGACTATCACAGAGCAGGTGCATTTATACGGAGACTTGATTACACACAGGTGGATTCTATTTATCATCATTCGTCATTTAGGTCAACATTGGATCATTCAGAGATCCTCACTGAACTTCTGGAGAGAGTTTGCTGTACTGAAAGTAAAGGGGCTGAATAATTTTGCACGCACAATTTTTCAGTTTTTTATTTGTTAAAAAAGTTTGAAATATCCATAAATTTCTTTCCACTTCATGATTGTGTCCCACTTGTTGTTGATTCTTGACAAAAAATTACAGTTTTATATCTTTATGTTTGAAGCCTGAAATGTGGCAAAAGGTCGAAAAGTTCAAGGGGGCCGAATACTTTCGCAAGGCACTGTATTTCTAATGCAATGTAGGATTTTAGATGACTCCAAGATGGCGGCTATCTGTATAGCCTAGTGTATTTTTCTGAGCTCAGTACTCAATTTATTGCAAAGAGTGCTTTCCTCGTGAAGCTTTTTTGAAATCTTTCATAGCGTTTGCATAAAGGAGATGTTCATCTATAATTCTTTGAATGACAGTTTAATTTTGTATCAATGTTTATGACAAGTATTTTTGTAAATTGTGGCGCTGATTCAGTTGCTAGGAAAATGGCTGTGTGGTTGTTTTTGTCGATGTACTCTCCTAACATAATCTAATGTTTTGCTTTCGCTGTAAAGCCTTTTTGAAATCGGACAACGTGGTCCGATTCAGGAGAAGTGTATCTATAAAATGGTGTAAAATAGTAATATGTTTGAGAAATTGAAGTTATAGCATTTATGAGGTATTTGTATTTCGCGCCACGCGATTCCACTGGCTGTTGACTAGGTGGGACGGAGGTTAAACTGAAGCTGGAAAGACTGCAAATTAGCTGCACTTCATTTCATTTCATCTTTTTTTAATTGACATTTCTTGGTATATATCTATAAAAATGATGCCAGCTGATACATGATTTCAACTGGCTGAGAGACGCTGCCTGTCTGTCTGCTTCGTCCCGACTCCTGACACATTCATTACTATGGGACAGCTGGAGATAAGAATTTGAATATTGAAACAATGTTGCAAATGTCGGAGAGACAGACAGCAAGGTTTATATAAATCTCCACTGTTGAAAACTAAATGTTAGTCTCAAAGAAATGTGAGATAACGTCTAGATGCTTTTTATAGTGGAGATCAAGTTTATTAATTGCCTTGCTGGGCTGATGAGACAGTGGATTGCACAGTCAGATCGAACAGAGTAAATATGCATTTTAACGTCATAGATGCTGGTAACTTGTGGAATAGACACTGGCTGGAATGCGGTTTTAATCAATCAGCATTAGACCCATCCATTGTATAATATGGAGTTGGTAACCCTTTACTGCTATAATAGTCTCCACTCTTATGGGAAGGCTTTCCACTAGATGTTGGAACATTGTTGCGGGGACTTGCTGTAACGATGTGCGCTAAGAGTTGGGAAACAAGTTCAGGGCGTGAGTGATTTAATCAATAAACGAAACATAAAACAAAACAAGAAACACGAACAACGCACTGACAGGAAACAGAAACAATGATGCCTGGGGAAAGAACCAAAGGGAGTGACATATATAGGGAAGGTAATCAGGGAAGTGATGGAGTCCAGGTGAGTCTGACGACGCGCAAGTGTGCATAACGATGGTGACGGGTGTGCGCCATAACGAGCAGCCTGGTGACCTAGAGGCCGGAGAGGGAGCACACACACGACACTTGCTTCCATTCAGCCATAAAAGCATTAGTGAGGTCAGGCACTGATGTTGGGTGATTAGGCCTGGCTCGCAGTCGGCCTTCCAATTCATCCCAAAGGTGTTCGATGGGGATGATGTCAGGGCTCTGTGCAGGCCAGTCAAGCTCTTCCACACCGATCTCGACAAACCATTTCTGTATGGACCTCGCTTTGTGCATGGGGGCATTGTCATGCTGAAACAGGACAGGGTTTTTCCCCAAACTGTTGCCACAAAGTTGGAAGCACAGAATAATTTAGAAAGTCATTGTATGCTGTAGCGTTAAGATTTCCCATCATTGGAACTAATGGGCCTTGCCCGAACCATGAACAATAGCCCCAGACCATTATTCCTCCTCCACCAAACTTTACAGTTGTCACTATGCATTTGGGCAAGCAGCATTCTCCTGGTATCAGCCAAATCCAGATTCCTTCGTCGGACTGCCAGATGGTGAAGTGTGATTCATCATCCCAGAGAACGCATTTCCAATGATCCAGAGTCCAATGGTGACGAGCTTTACACCACTCCAGCCGATGCTTGGCATTGCACATGGTGATCTTAGGCTTGTGTGTGGCTGCTCGGCCATGGAAACCCATTTCATGACGCTCTCGACAAACAGTTGTTGTGCTGATGTTGCTTCCAGAAGCAGTTTTGAAATTGTTAGTGAATGTTGCAATCGAGGACAGTCAATTTTTACACACTACGCACTTCAGCACGTGGCGGTCCCGGTCTGTGAGCTTGTATGGCCTACCCCTTCGCGGCTGAGCCGTTGCTCCTAGATGTTTCCACTTCACACTAACAGCACTTACAGTTGACTGGTGCAGCACTACCAGGGCAGAAATTGGAAAAACTGACTTAGCTAGCATCCTATGATGGTGCCCGATTGAAAGTCAGCTCTTCAAGGCCATTCTACAGCTAGTGTTTGTCTATGGGGATTGCATGGCTGTGTGCTCAATTTTAAACACCTGTCAGCAATGAGGGTGGCTATTTCCAATGTTTGTCTATGGGGATTGCATGGCTGTGTGCTCGATTTTATACACCTGTCAACAATGAGTGTGGTTAAAAATAGCAGAATCCCAAAATTTGAAGGGGTGTCCACTTACTTTTTTTATACATAGTGTATATAAAAGGTATTTTGAACCATCAAGGTATCATCACCTTAGAAAGCGCTGTCCATTTCGTTGTGTTAGGCTTTGAAACAACATCCACTACGACCATGTTTTACACAGTTTCAACCTGTTGTTGAACTTCTTTCTTCAAATGTATCAATCACAGTGAGGTGAGTTTTAAAAGCACCATACTGTTTTGATGTGATTTTCGATTGCTTTTGCATTGATGTCAGAGTGGTTAGAGGGACAATAGAGCCCTGTTTACCAGGACATTAGCAACCTGATGGTTGTTAGTGAGTTGGGTACTACCAAACCATGTCCAGAGTGCCTAACAGGAAATTACCATGACTCAGCGGTCACGTGGAAATTTACTACGGTCATGACTTATGACTGCCAGTGTTGCGGTAACATGATCACCCCAACAGCCCTAATTACTAATGCCTTGTCTGGACTGCTTGTTTCTTTCTAGCCAGACAGACACAGTGTAATAGTGGTTCAGGATTGGGTCATGTTCATTAGGCACCAAATGGAAGAAAATGGCCTGAAACAGAGAGGGACTACCTGTACTTGCTCAATGAGAAATGCTCATGTTTGTTTTCTGTAGCATGCTATAATGAACACTACCCTGTCAAGGTGGAAACAGTCATTGAATAGTATTATCAATATGACTTCTCTACTCAGGTGTGATTTCAATGGAAGATTTGTGTGTTACACATGCAGATCTTAGGGTGTTAGCATTCAATACCCTAGCTGTCAGGAGCATCGTAAGAAGTGGACCAAAACGCAGCGGGTACGTGAATGCTCATCTTCCTTATTTATTTGGAAAAACGTGAATACTTAACAAAAATAATAAACACCGACGAAGACAGTCCTGTAAGGCTATACATGGAACAACTACCCACAAACACAGTGACAAAAACCCCTTACTTAAATATGGCCTCCAATTAAAAGCAACGAAGAACAGTTGCTTCTAATTGAAGACAAAACCAAAAACCCTGAACATAGAAATAGACTAAATAGACACATACATAGAAATATACTAACATAGAACATTGCCCCCCCCCCAAAAAAAACACACTAAACAAACACCCCCTGCCACGCCCTGACCAAACTACATTAACAAACAACCCCTTTTACTGGTCAGGACGTGACACTAGCTGACCATATATATATATTTTTTACTGAAAGTAAAAATTAAATATGTCATTATGTGACACGCTTAGACTTGTTAGTTAATTAGCATTTTTGATGTTTATGATGTATACTCAATACTTCCTATTATGGCAAGCATCATGAACATATGACATTAATTTCCTCTGACAGGTCTTGATTGAGATTTTTAGCCAGAGCTAATTCAGGACAGCTCTATGGTTATTGCTCTGAGACTATGGAATGCTAATTAGTCAGTAATGACCACAGTTATGGGCCTGACAGTCATTAATTGTGACCACACTTTGACCACACTCAACCTTTTGTTCTGATGAGTGCCATCATGCCTAGATGTAGACAATGTACGAATGCAAACACGTGTGTGTGTGTGTGTGTGTGTGTGTGTGTGTGTGTGTGTGTGTGTGTGTGTGTGTGTGTGTGTGTGTGTGTGTGTGTCTCAAGAGATATCTCAGATCCCCATCGTCTGAGCAGAGACAGGTAATGGGGGTGAAAGGGGCCAGAGAGAGTGTGGTGATTAGTCAGAAGAGAGGAAGTTAATACTCTCCAGTCTGATAGCAGTCTTTACCACACACACACACATATATACATACATTACAGCACACTCAGCTCTGACTAGCCAATATCTGCATTTCAAATGTTACAAAGGTTTTTAATTAAAGATTTTATTTCCAAAACGCTATATCCACCATTTTTTCACATTTGTGTTTTTTCATCAGAAATGATTACTTATGGGCAGCTTCATGTGTGTGCAAGATATTAATGTTTTCAGATTTTTTTAATCATAGATTTTAGATGTGTATGCAAAATGCTATGTATCCTTTGTTTAGCTCGAATGGAATCAGTGTTTCCCCTATGTTCACCGTGGCCGCCACTCCCAAAAATATGATGTAAAATGTATACTGTATATACTTTTATACCAAACATTATACCAAACATTAGGAACACCTTCCTAATTTTGAGATGCAGTCACATGAATGAAGCAAACGTTACTCATGAATTAGTTATGAATGACGAATAAGCTAAATCATGCAAATATAACTTGTCTGTTTATAAGAGAACTAACGGGACTGCCCCGGTGGAGCACCTGATCGACATGTGTACTTGGTGCATTGAGTTGGTTGGAACCTCTCCAGCGCACTGATAATTAAGGATTATTAATTTAATATTGACTTTGAGTGTCCCTGAGTTGAATTTCCATGACAATTTGGCATTATTGATTCTGCCTGCAGAGCTTTCCAGTGGGGTTCTCTGAGGAAAAACGTTGGTGCATTTGATGAAGTGTGAGGGAAATTCCCATCTGACCAAAAGAGGACGAGACCCGCCAAGACCAGAACATTACTGTGAGCAGCCAAGGAGGAGACTCATCCACAAACAATTGAGGGACGGCAACTGATTTCAGTATGTCAATTTAAATTAATTTGTAAAATAAATATTTAAAAGAAAAGATAAATCCAATATAATTAAGGTGAATAGCACATAAAAAGGTACCCATAGTCTTCTAGAGAGAAGGCTATTCACTAGTCTTATGGTCAAAAGACTAGAGTGAGGGCGAGTAATGGTACCATGGAAAGCCCCGCTGATAGCTGCCTGTAGACATTTATTGAAGAAGTGTCTACATGGTCTGCAGCCACTACAAATAACAAGAGGTGTTTTAGAAAATGGGGTGTTATTTATATGTATAGGAAGTAGCGGCAAGAGAACCGTTGAAGATACATTTGGTGCATAGCAAATAACGACAGGAGAATCGTTGAAGATGCACATGGAGTAATAATGGAGATTACTGAGTGAGTTTGGCAATAGTACTAAGTGATTGTAGATGTGTGATTATGGAAAGGACGTGTTAACTTCTTTCGGCTCATTGGGATGCTAACGTCCCACCTCGACAACATCCGGTGAAATTGCAGAGCGCCAAATTCAAATTACAAAAATAGTAATAATAAACATTTATGAAAATACAAGTGTTATATATCGGTTAGAAGATGAACTTCTTGTTAATCCAGCCACTTAGTCAGATTTCAAAAAGGCTTTACGGCGAAAGCATACCATGCGATTATCTGAGGACAACGCCCGCTTACAAAAGCATACAAACATTTTCCAACCAAGCAGAAGTGTCACGAAAGTCAGAAATAGCAATAAAATAAATCACTTACCTTTGAAGATCTTCCTCTGTTGGCAATCCAAAGGGTCCTAGCTACACAATAAATGGTCCTTTTGTTCGATAAAGTCCCTCTTTATATCCCAAAAACTCGGTTTTGTTGGTGCGTTTTGTTCCGTAATCCACTGGCTCAAAGGCGGTCAAAACATGCAGATTAATACATCCTAATAGTACCGGTAATGTTCATCGAAACATGTCAAACGATGTTTATAATTAATCCTCAGGTTGTCAATTATCTAAATAATCGCTAATATTTCAACCGGACAATGGCGTATTCAATAGAAAGGAAAAAGAATGAAGAGCGCGCACACAGTCATGTGCGCAAACCAGTACTGCATGATTCCATAGACCACTTACCAAAAGGTCTTATTCTTCATCGTTTTTCAAAAAATAAGCCTGAAACCATGTCTAAAGACTGTTGACATCTAGTGGAAGCCATAGGAACTGCAATCTGGGGGCTAAACCCCTATATAGTCAATAGGCTTTCAACGGAAAACCACTCACATCAAAAAAATCCCATTTCCTGGATGGATTTTCCTCAGGTTTTCGCCTGCCATTTCAGTTCTGTTATACTCACAGACATTATTTTAACAGTTTTCGAAACTTCAGAATGTTTTCTATCCAATGCTTCCAATTATATGCATATCCTAGCTTCTGGGCCTGAGTAACAGGCAGTTTACTTTGGGCACGTCAGTCATCCGAAATTCCTAATACTGCCCCCTAGCCCAAAAAGGTTAAGCTGATTGAAATTTGGATATTAAGCATATTGAAATTAAGATAATAAGATATTGAAATTTAGAATAATAATAGATATTATTATTACTATTAAGTACTGAGTGGATGAGAGCTGTCAGGGGACTGGCTCTGGTGTGAAGATGTAATACGGGAGATTACTGAGTGTGTGTCTGAATGGATACCCCAACCAGTTCTGTGAGCTGAGTTTCTTTTAAATCTATAATGTTATCTACGGTTATTATACACTACCGGTCAAAAGTTTTAGAACACCTACTCATTCGAGGGTTTGTCTTTATTTTTACTATTTTCTACATTGTAGAATAATAGTGAAGGCATCAACACCATGAAATAACACATATCAAATCATGTAGTAACCAAAAAAAGTGTTAAACATATCTAAATATAATTTATGTTTGAGATTCTTCAAATAGCCACCCTTTGCCTTGACAGATTTGCACACGCTTGGCATTCTCTCAACCAGCTTCACCTGGAATGCTTTTCCAACAGTCTTGAACGAGGTCCCACATATGCTGAGCACTTGTCGGCTGCTTTTCCTTCACTCTGCGGTCCAACTCATCCCTAACCATCTCAATTTGGTTGATATAAGGTCACATGACGAACAGAGGGATTGAGCATTGGGACTGATATTAAATTGGAGGCCGCCATCTGGTATTTAGGTTAGAGGTAAGGTTCCTGTGGAACAATAGATAGCCACCAGTTTACACTGTGTAATCTGTTTCCATTACGTGGAACTGTGTCCAGTGATTTAAGTAAGTAATGTAATCTACAACAATAATCTGTTTCCATTACGTGGAACAGTGTTCAGAATAAGTAGATCAAAGTAAATGTTTTTAGTGACGAATATTGAGCTGATAAGCCTGCACCAACTTTTTGAAGGTCCTAGCAGATTTGTTAAACAACAGGTTTTATATTTTGACTAGTTTATGTCCCAGGGAGAGTTTGTACAGAACTGTATGTCAATGCAACGGGTCAAAATGACAATGATTACAAGAGAGGGGCTCTGGGATTGTTTACTTTAGAATGTGCCTATTCAGCTTGACAGGACATGGTATCATCTGATGTGTATGAAGTATATTTATGTATACGCATGGGTTTATCAAGACTTCCTGCCCAAGATGCAGTAAACTCGATTAAGATGAATCATTTTTTAGGACTGATTAAGATGCAGGAGGCGGATGGTTGAAGAATGTCTTGCATGGCTAAACATGGAGTTTTCTAGCTGAAGTATATGTTCATTAAAAGTAGTTAAACCTATGCCCCCGTTTGTCATAATATAAGGAACAAACATAACAGCACCCACACAAAATACACCTGGATAAGAAATGTACTGAAAAACTCAATGTAAACCTGATACATAAAATGTTTGAAATGTTTGAAATATCTTTAAATAATGTCTGAAGTACAGGGAAACAAACACTCACTTAATGGGGTTGAATGACCTCTGTTCTGACTTCCTGGTGAGGCCTAGTCACCCTCCTAGAAAGACTAGAGACATTGGGTGAGATTTAATTGGGCTATGTAAACACTAATAATTTGGAAGAAGTTCATAATTTATCAACAGTCCTATGTGTGATTCTGAACACGAGAAGGAGAGAGAGCGCTGCCCCTGAATGAGGTACACCTGTCTCCAGTCTATTTTACCATTACCTTATGGGATACAATTAAATTAAGATGAAGTGGTCAAGGGTTGTAATTCTAATTGTATTTGTTATTTTGATTTTAACAGGCAGTGTTGTTGTTTTTGGACACATGAATCACGATGCGACCAGTCCCCTGGGGCCCTTTGGTAAATATGCTCATAGATTTTTTTTCACATGCCTGCCTGTAAAAGGAACAAGGATATGTTGGTAATGGTTGACAGTTACTCCAAATGGATTGAAGTGTTCCCCACCTCTAGTTTTATATGAAGAAGTGTATTGCTGTTTGTCTTAGACATTTGTATTAAGAATATTGGTTGTTGTAATAATTTGTCATACAGTTAATAATTTGTCTGGATGTCACGTTCGTCATAAAGATGGGACCAAGGCGCAGCGGGAATGTGTATACTTATCTTCTTTATTATGAAGAAAACCAAAATAAACACTTAAAAACAACGACGAAAAACAGTCCTGTAAGGCACACAGCTTACATACGGAACAACTACCCACAAAAACCCATGAAAAAACACCCCTACTAAATAGGACCTTCAATTAGAGGCAACGAGGAACAGCTGCCTCCAATTGAAGGTCAACCCAATAAACTAAACATAGAAATAGAAAAACTAGAACGAACATAGAAATACACTAACATAGAACATTAACCAAAAAAAAAACGAAAAACAAACAACCCCTTTTACTGGTGCAGACCCCGGATGCACCTCAAACAAAAAACACAAAAATACACCCCAAAACAAAAATAATCCCAAACTAAAGGGAGGGAAGGGAGGGTGGCCACCGTCACCGACGGTTCTTGTGCTACACCCTCCCCAATCCTCCACTATGGAGGTGGCTCAGGCTCTGGCCTTAGTCCCCAACCTAACCTGTCCACCCCCGCTGAAGGCTCCGGACTGGAGGGCGACTCTAAATGCGCCGGCTCCGGACTGGAGGGCCGTCTCTGCAGGCTCCGGACTGGAGGGCCGTCTCTGCAGGCTCCGGACTGGAGGGCCGTCTCTGCAGGCTCCGGACTGGAGGGCCGTCTCTGCAGGCTCCGGACTGGAGGGCCGTCTCTGCAGGCTCCGGACTGGAGGGCCGTCTCTGCAGGCTCCGGACTGGAGGGCCGTCTCTGCAGGCTCCGGACTGGAGGCCGTCTCTGTCGGTTCAGGACTGTGGGACGGAAGCACTGGACGTGGCACTGTCACCGGAAGCTCTAGATGGGGCACTGTCGCCGGAAGCTCTAGACGGGGAACTGTTGTCGGAAGCTCTGGATGGGGACTGCGCACTGAAGGCCTGATGCGTGGGGCTGGCTTTGGAGGCGCCTGACTATTTTCACGCACCACAGGGCTAGTGCGAGGAGCAGGAGCAGGACGAACTGGACTGGGCTGACGCACTGGAGGCCTAGTGCGTGGGTCTGGTACTGGAGGTACCAGACTGGAGACGCGCTCCCCAAGGCTAGTGCGAGGAGCGGGAACAGGACGTACTGGACTGGGCTGACGCATTGGAGGCCTGGTGCGTGGTGCTGGCTTTGGAGGCGCCAGACTGGAGACACACACCTAAAGGCTCGTGCGAGGAGCAGGAACTGGATACACCGGGCCATGAACAAGCACTGGAGGTCTGGAGCGCACAGCCTGCACAACCCGTCCTGGCTGGGTGGTAACACTAGCCCTGCACGGGCGGAGTGCTGGCACAGGGCGAACTGAGCTGTGCAGAGGCCTGATCGCTGCCGTGCATAGAGCAGGCGCAGGATAGCCTGGGCCTAGGAGACGTACTGGTGGCCAGATGTACTGCGCAGGCATACTCCTACCTGGCTGGATGCCCACTCTAGCACGGCACTTGCGAGGGGCTGGAATCGCTCGCACCGGACTGTGCATGCGCATGGGCGAGATCGTGCGCACTTCCACATAGACCGGTGCTCTTCTGATCCGCTGCTCACCATAATAAGCACGGGGAGTTGGCCACTACCCGTGTGCCCCCCCCAAACAATTTCTTGGGGGTGCCTCTCGTGCTTCCGTCGTTGGGCACGCTCTTCGTACTGTCGCCGTTCCTCCCTTCGCTGTCTCCACCTGTTTCCATGGCAGGGTCTTGTCCCCTGCCATTACCTCCTCCCATGTCCATGATGTCCTCCACTCCCTTCTTTCCCTGGCCCAGGATCCTTGCTCCTCCTGGGCCCGCTGCTTGGTCCGTTGGTGGTGGGTAGTTCTGTCACGTTCATCATAAACTAAACATAGAAATATAAAAACTAGAACGAACATAGAAATAGACTAACATAGAACATTAACCAAAAAACCCCCAAACACATAAAACAAACACCCCCTGCCACGTCCTGACCAAACTACAATAACAAACAACCCCTTTTACTGGTCAGGACGTGACACTGGATCATAAATGCCCTAAACTAAACTGTTGTTCTGGTCTGTCCTTTCTCGAGTTTATAGCGAAGGTGACCATAGATGGTATCTATATGCATGGAAGGGATAATTTGGCCGAGAACAGTGTGACCACCCTCTAACTGGCTGAAGTAATGGCGACAATGGCGTTCAATATGGTCCTTCACCACCTGAAACCTGAGTCCGAGCCAGCAATCTGTACACAGCATTCAGTCGAAGCTATCAACTTCTCTCATTACTTTTCTCTCAGGAGACCCTGTGTAACATGAGACCATGTGGAGTGAGCATGGAGAGAGATCCAGTCCAAACTTCCCTCATGCTGCTGTTGTACTGGTAGGAAAATGGACAAGACGGTGGCGGCTCAGGTGAGAGACATTATCAAGGGCCATCCACTTTGAACATGTGCCATTGGGAGGACGAACTGAAACGCCAGAAAAAGTATTGCCAGGAGGGAGGGGGGTGGTCAACTGTGCCCGTAATTAATTTAGGATTATCCAAAATTGTTATTTTGGGTATCATGTTGATTGTGGAGGTCTGCACACTTGCGAAATGTATAGTACTTTAGACTAGAAATGCATTGAGATGCTGATCTGTCAACATGCCACTAGCAACAAAATCTCCAGCTAAAATGTCATTGCCAGAATCCATAAATTAAATTGTGTAATGAAGCATATGTGTAACTGTATGAACCTTTTGATAGAATCTATAATCTAATGCTGACCTTAAAATGTAATTATAATTATCACAGATTGAGTGGTAAGAGGCGGGAATGTGATGGAAAATGTTGTGTTTGTGCATGCCAATTGCACGTTCCCTCAAAACCTGAGACATCTGTGGCATTGTGTTGTGTGACAAAACTGCACATTTTAGAGTGGCCTTTTATTGTGCCCAGCACAAAGTGCACCTGTGTAATGATCATGTTGTTTAATTATATATGTCAGGTGAATGGATTATCTTGGCAAAGGAGAAACGCTCACTAAGAGGGATGTAAACACATTTTTGCCCAAAGTTTTTGTGCATATGGAACATTTCTGGGATCTTTTATTTCAGCTCTTGAAACATTGGACCAACACTTTACATGTTGCTTTTATATTTTTGTTCAGTATATATATATATATATATACTGAACAAAAATATAATATATATATATATATTATAATATTTGAATCACTCAGATAGCATAAGAACACGGTGCAAGCCATGGCAAAATGTGTAGAATTGCAGGAATTTAGCCTTAAAACTGACATTTATCTCTCAGCCACATTACAAAATGTCCATGCCAATTGCAAGAAAATAGCTTCAAAACTGCTTTTTTTCCTCTTGGCCTCATGACAAAATGTCTAGAATTTTTATTTTATTTAACTAGGCAAGTCAGATAAGAACAAACTCTTATTTACAATGACGGCCTACCCCGGCCAAACCCGGATGACGCTGGGCCAATTGTGAGCCGCCCAATGGGACTCCCAATCACGGACGGATGTGATGCAGCCCGGATTGCAGGAAACTAGCATTAAAACAGCAACATTGGCCACGCCCACTACCACGCCTAGACTAGACAACATATCACACATAACAACATTAGCCAGGGAAACACACTCATTCAACCCTACCACAGAGGAGCTTCTCAATTGAAAAAAGACACTCAGGCTAACACCAGAATCGGAATCAATATTGAATATATATTGCATAATGTAATGTGATATGTGGACATGTTTAGACCTGTCCTGTGATCTTTTGCTCTCCTAAAGAGAACCTAACTCCTGATGTTCATTCAAACCAACACAGACTCCACTCATCACTTGGTCTGGCAGAGTGGAGTGTTCATAACATCTAAAAGAGGAACCAGAGATGGACCCCAGGGGAATAGAAGCACATTATGCTCTCCCAACAGCCCAAAGTTTTTAGATACATTTATTTATTCTAACAAACTTAACTTAATCTCCCCACTGCTTTGGCAAGTCTGTTGAGCATTCAGAATCTATTTGTCGATGGTCTATTTATTTTAATAAACCGGGTAGTTGGGTTACTGGATACTGATTGGCTAAAACAGCATTTAGCTGTGTGTATGTGAGACCGTATACCATGACTATGACATTTAGCCTTTATATCGTTGCAGCTTTTCACCTCGATAAAATGGCTACATCAACAACAGTTTGACATGCCGATGTACAAAATAAACCTTTAGATTAACTTGAGAGAAACTGAAATGAAAATAACATTGTGAAACAAACAAAGTGGGCACTTACAGTTGAAGTCGGAAGTTTACATACAGCTTAGCCAAATACATTTAAACTCAGTTTTTCACAATTCCTGACATTTAATCCTAGTAAAATGTATAGTCTTGAGTCAGTTAGGATCCACTATATTTTAGAAGTTTACATACACTCACTTAGTATTTGGTAGCATTGTCTTTAAACTGTTTAACTTGGGTTAAACGTTTCAGGTAGCCTTCCACAAACTTCCCAAAATAAGTTGGGTGAATTTTGTCCCATTCCTCCTGACAGAGCTGGTGTAACAGAGTCAGGTTTGTAGGCCTCCTTGCTCGCACACACTTTTTCAGTTCTGCCCACAAATTTTCTATGGGATTAAGGTCAGGGCTTTGTGATGGCCACTCCAATACCTTGACATTGTTGTCCTTAAGCCATTCTGCCACAACTTTGGAAGTATGCTTGGGGTCATTGTCCATTTGGGAGACCCATTTGCGACCAAGCTTTAACTTCCTGACTGATGTTTTGAGATGTTTCTTCAATATATCCACAATTTTCCTACCTCATGATGCCATTTATTTTGTTTAGTGCACCAGTCCCTCCTGCAGCAAAGCACCCCTACAACATGATGCTGCCACCCCCGTGTTTCAAGGTTGGGATGATGTTCTTCGGCTTGCAAGCCTCCCCCTTACAGTGAGTAAAAAGTGAAATAATCTGTCTGTAAACAATTGTTGGAAAAATGACTTGTGTCATGCACAAAGTAGATGTCCTAACCGACTTGCCAAAACTATAGTTTATTGACAAGAAATTTGTGGAGTGGTTGAAAAACGAGTTTTAATGACTCCAACCTAAGTGTATGTAAACTTACGACTTCAACTGTACCTGCTTTACTAACTGGTGGGCAGAAAAGGGATACATTGTGAGTTTGGATATACAACCAAAACGGAGCTGAACGTCATTCTACAGGACTTGTATGGTTTAGTGAGAAACATGAATGCCAAAGAATATGGGATTAGCAGCTACGCTGGACTCAGGGCTGGTTTGAACTGACATATCAATGACCCACCTCTCAGTTTGGCATGGAGTATACAGAAGGACATCGAATTCGCAAAGAGCAAAAATGTGTCTGTCGGCGTAATTAACCTCTTGGCGTTCCCCTAGGATAGGGGGCGCTAAAGCGATTTTTGAAAAATATTCGTGCCCATTTTAAACGGCCTCCTACTCAAACTCAGAAGCTAGGATATGCATATAATTAATACTTGTGGATAGAAAACACCCTAAAGTTTCTAAAACTGTTTGAATGGTGTCTGTGAGTATAACAGAACTCATATGGCAGTCAAAACCCCGAGACAGATGGAAACAGGAAGTGGAATTCTGAATTGCGAACTCAACTTCATCACGTTGCCTATTAATCACACCGTGAGCTATGGTTCATTGAGCACTTCCTATTGCTTCCACTAGATGTCCCCAGTCTTCACAAATTGGTTTGAGCCTTCTACTGTTAAAACTGAATGAATGAGACGCTGTGGAACGTAGTCACACGGAGAGGGCCATCACCATTATGACGCCGGCGCCCCTGGTTACCCTCCCCTTTCGAAACGTTTTGAAACACAATGCAATCGTCCCCCTCGAATCTTATTGGCTCTCTTGTTGAAAAACGCCCTGAAGATTTATGTTATACAACGTTTGACATGTTTGAACGAACCTAAATAAGAAGAAAATGCATTTTCTCGAAATGGCTGTCCCGTGGCCGACGGAAGTCATTTTTTCGAACGAAAATACATTTGTTGTGGACCTGGGATTCCTGGAAGTGCTTTCTGATGAAGACAACCAAAGGTAAGGGATTACTGACAATAGTATACAAGACTAGATGTGATATGCGATTGTTCCAAGATGGCTAGCCTATTGCTATTGCTAGCCTATTGTTCTGAGTATCGCATCCCTTTTATCGCAAAGTGTGATTACCCAGTAAAGTTATTTTTAAATCTGGCATTACAGGTGCTTTCAAGAGATCTTCATCTATAAATCTTAGAATGACAATATTACATTTTAAAAATGTTTTCGAATAGTAATTTAGTAAATTGTAGCTCTGTTTCATCGGATGCATTTGAGGGAAAATAGTTAGTCAACGTTACGCACCGATGTAAAATGCTGTTTTTATATATAAATATGAACTTTATCGAACAAAAGAATGCATGTATTGTGTAACATGATGTCCTAGGTGTGTCATCTGATGAAGATTGTCAAAGGTTAGTGCTGCATTTAGCTGTTTTTTGGTTATTTGTGATGCATGTGGTTGGTCGGAAAATGGCTATGTGGCTACTTTTACGATATACTCCTCTAACATAATCTAATGTTTTGCTTTTGCTGTAAAGCCTTTTTGAAATCTGACAACATGGTTCGATTCAGGAGAGGTGTATCTATAAAATGATATAATTTGAGAAAAAAAATTTGAAAAAAAAAAGTACAAAATTTTGTTATACTAATGGCGATATGATTTTTCGGCCGCACAGGGGTTAAACAGTTGAGGGAAGAGGGGCGTGATAAAGCTGCCCACCAGTGAATGGCTACATGGTATGTAACTGTTAGCTAGCTAAATCATTCTAATATACCCTGACAATATAACCAGTGACAATATAACCGGTAGCTATGTAGGCCTAACTATTAGCTAACGTTATTGTCTTAAGTTTCAGGTACACAAAAACGCTGCCAAAGATCTGCAAAATAGCTGGCCCGTCGCAGATCTACACAAACCACTGCCTTCGAACCACCATGATCCAGAAACTGTCGAATGACAGAAGCACGAGAAATAGAGGTACGAGAAATACAGAAATGTCAGAGGACACAGATTCGAAACCTCTCTTCAAAGTTACTGGAGGACAAATCTGGAAGCAGTGGATCACTATTCTCTCTGACAACACAGCAGCAGCTCCCCCTGTTTCCAGCAGCGTGGAGCCAGCAAACAGCAACATGGGCAAGCCAACAACAAATTCTAACATGGGACAATTTTTTCACTTGTGCACAAAAAATGACAACATTCAGATCAACATGAATAAATAATTGTCATGTGTTAGTCACTGTGGAAGTGGCGCTAATGCTCGGTTTTTGCATATATTTAATGTAAGCTGGCTAGCTAGCCTGTGGTTGTTGCATAGCAGCCAGTCTAGCAACAAGACTTTTGTCCGGACTACTTTTTCTAGCGGAATGTATTTATTATTAATTTATTTATTAAAGCAACATGTTCAATTTGTGTAGTTCCTTGCCTTACTGTGTTGGCAACCGGTTTATAAAAGCAATAAGGCACCTCGGGGGTTAGTGGAATATGGACAAAATACCATGGCTAAGGGCTGTATACAGGCACTCCGCGTTGCGCATAAGAACAACCCTTAGCTGTGGTATATTGGACATATACCATACCCCCTCGGGCCTGATTGCTTAATTAACACAGTGGAGGGCAGATAACAAGCAGCACAGGTGGACTTCTCTCCACCCAGACATTTCCAAACATCATTTTTTAAATTCAAAGGCACCATATTTAATTACACAAACAACTTCAACTCAATCGGACATACTGTGAGTTGTTGTAGCTCTCCAGCTGCACAGTAGGGCTACCCACGGCACGAGGCCAAATCCACTGTCCTCAAACTGAACGGGACAAGTTCAGTCCCTGACACACAGGAACACATCACAATGCCATTCTCCCCAGCCCACAGGCTTATCTCGGAAAGCCAATACAACATCTGCAAACAGAGAATTAGTCAGATTAAACCATTGTAAAGAGAGAGAGAAAGAGAGAGAAAGAGAGAAAGAAAGAGAGAAAGAAAGAGAGAAAGAAAGAGAGAAAGAGAGAAAGAAAGAGAGAAAGAAAGAGAGAAAGAGAGAAAGAGAAAGAGAGAAAGAGAGAGAGAGAAAGAAAGAGAGAGAGAGAGAAAGAGAGAGAGGTGTTGTGTGTGTGTGTCAATACAACATTCCAAACTGCTGTGATAAGAGTTGGCCAGAGTTTCAGAAACATCAGGAATTGGGGAGAACAATTTTGGAGAATACAAAAGGGGTACTCAGGGTTTTAATTCCTGTTCGTAGGCTTTTTAATGTTTCTGAAAAGGGACACAAATTCCATAAAGGGTTTATATAAAGAGGATGACTGCCATCACATATGAATTTATCTAAGAACCATAAGAGCTGGTTAAAGCAGGGTATTCTCCCATCTGTGAGCCTGTGAGATGCATTGTATTGTTACTGTAAGCAATTCACTAGACAAACCTTCATGAAATGGGGAAAACCCGGCACCAGGATAAAGTGGGGCAGTTAAAATCGTGAGGGGGCACAATTTTGGGGGATTCTTGCAATGGAATTATATTGAATTATGCTTAAATCATGCTATCACACAATAAACATACAATTAAAATGCAGAGACTCCGAGACCATTGATTGAGTGCTTTTGAAGTGACAGGTTGGCGGGAAAACTGTAGCCTACAGTGCCTTCAGAAAGTATTTACACCCCTTGACTTTTCCCACATTTTGTTGTGTTACAGCCTGAATTTAAAATGGATTAAATTTAGATCTTGTGCCACTGATCTACACACAATAACTCACAATGTCAATGTGGAATTTTGTTTTTAGAATAAAATAACTAAAGAATAATAATTTAAATCTGAAATGTCAGTAAGTATTCAACCCCTTTGTCAGGGCAAGCCTAAATACGTTCAGGAGTAAAACTTTGCTTAACAAGTCACATAATAAGTTTCATGGACTCTGTGGGCAATAATATTGGTTTACATTACTTGTTAATGACTACCCCATCTCTGTACCCCACACATACAATTATCTGTAAGGTCCCTCAGTCGTGTAGTGAATTTAAAACACAGATTCAACCACAAAGACGAGGGAGGCCTTGCAAAGAAGGGCACCTATTGGTAGATGGTAAAAAAAAAATGGGAAAAGAAAGCAGACACTGAATATCCCTTTGAGCATGGAGAAGATATTAATTATGCTTTGTATGGTGTATCAATACACCCAGTCACTACAAAGATGCAGATATCCTTCCTAACTCAGTTGCCGGAGAGGAAGGAAAGCGCTCAGGAATTTCATCATGGTGATTTTAAAACAGTTACAGAGTTTAATGGCTACTTCCAGACACAAATGAGAGAACACCTTACTCTGACCATTTTACTCACCCCAGCAGAGCTGGTTAGGCTGTATTTATGTTATCCAGAGCGTTGGTGACTGCAACTGCGCTGCTGGCAACAATTCAACTACGCTTTTTTGCCAACGTATACTGACACCCGCCATATTCAACGGGTTCATAAATTCGTTAGTTATTCTGCGCTCTGGCACACTCAGACGAGAGAGAGCTCTGAAATCGGAGTAGATAGCCAGAGAGAATTTACCAAATACATCTATCAACAGCTGTCGTGTCGCAGTGACATTATGAACATTTTATTGAAGTTTAGTAGAGTCTTTTGTCAAGACATGTAGCTAGCTAGCTAAACAATGAACCATAATCCAATAAACCATAACTCATGACATTACTACCCAACATGAATCTGCAGGTAGCTAACCAACCAGGTTCAATGTTAGCTCGTTAACATTAGGCTATAACTTACAAAACAAATGCCTCTGAGATACGAATAATATTACTACACAGATCATACACGTAATGTTAGCTAGCGAGCCAGCCAGCTAACATTAGCTAGCTAGGTAACAATACACTTTAACTTAAAATGAAAATTACTTTCCGACAAAATTAGAAATGTGTAATATCTGAAAATGTAGCTAGCTAGATTATCTTACCAGTATATATGGATGGACGCTTCTCCCTCTGTCACGGGTGCCATGGTTGCTCTTAGTTTGAAGATATAATCCGGAGACAGTTGTTCACTCCATCTCCTTAGCTATCACACTCTAATTCCACTGATTTCAAAACTCGGTCCGCCAGAAAGTGGAGAGCAACACTTAAGCAGTTCTACTAAGCAATATATATTTTTTAAAGCTGCGTTAGACAGGATTACCTACACATACTGACCAGCTCAAATAGACAGAAGCGTTCTACATGGCAGACCAATCCGAACTCATCTCTCGGCATGTCCAGCCCTCTAATTATCTCAGCCAATCATGGCTAGTGGGAAGGTAGCAAACTTTTTCTGTGGCTAAACCAATTAGGCTCATAATTTAACAATTGCATTCGTATTTACAGATGGCATACAAGTTTGTTTTTAAGGCATATGAAAGTGCACATGTTCCAGAAGGCATTCCTGCCCCAAAAAACGGATGTCATTTTTTTTTTAAGTTTACGTTTAAATGCCGCTCCTGTGAAGTAGTGATGTGTGACATATGCCTAGTTTTGTTACGGTTGTCATTGGTTAAGGAGGACCAAAACGCAGCAGGAATGTTGATGCTCATCTTGTGTATTTATTTACAAACTAAGTGAAGAACAAAACGAACTTACGAACAACGAAACAGTCTTGAAAGGCTCACTCGGCAAAACAAGAAACAATCTCCCACAAATACACAAACAAACACACCCAACTAATATAGGACTTCCAATCAAAGGCAACACCACACAGCTGCCTTCAATTGGAAGTCCACCCCAATTAACTCAACATAGAAACAGATTACCTAGACTAAACATAGAATTACATAAACAAGGAACAGTGCCCAAAAACCCCGGAATACATAAATCAAATGCCCTTTTAGAAAAAACACCACCCCGAACCACATAAACCAAATACCCTCTGCCACGTCCTGACCAAACTACAATAACAATTAACCCTTATACTGGCCAGGACGTGACAAGTTTCCTAAAACAAGCCATTTGTAGTTATTTCAAAATACTAACCTAAATGACAAAGTGAAAAGAAGGAAGTCATGCATCCTGTTTGTAATAAGGCACTAAAGTAATACTGTAAAGAATGGGGCAAAGAATAAATTATACATACTGCAACTATAAAACTTTGGCGAACATCCATACTAGAGGAAAGTTTATTGTTTTACAGTCAATCAACTGATCAAAGCATCCTGCTTACTGCACGCTGTAGGCCTGTTAATAATGTGATAACACAGATCATTCATCAGTGATTCAGGGTGCGTTCATTGTCAAAGTGACAACTGCAAATAATAATTCTATGTAGGATATATGTAATATAATATAAAAACGTATTAAATGTAGAAATTCAAAAACAAACACTGTTTGACCTGCACATCTTTTACATCATGTTATTGCTTGCCTCGTTGATCAAGTGGTTTGCTAGTGATTTCCATTTTTCTAATGGATGTCAATTAGTTTGGATCTTCTTTTTCACTGTGCTCATCACTGTCTGTCAAGTGTAACCATTTAATACATCACTGCAACAATGTTATCATCACTGGCCAGTGAGGCACACTCTCTCCGCAACTTTCCCGACAGTTAATTTGACTTATGCCTATTTTACATTCAGCAATTAGCAAGAGCAAGCCTGCTTGTCTCCACGACAAACCTATTAGGTCTAGTTTAAAAAATATATATAATAATAATATCCTATTGCTTTTGTAGCCTATAGCTTTCCTGGGATTGCACAAGAAGAGGACAAGCGGACAGGCTTGCGTCCAAAGTCTATTTCCTATCGCATACAGAAATAGCTGGAAGAGAGGCTAGAGTTGTGTTGCCAAAGAAGCTAAATATTAGCTAGATATTAGGCCACTCATTCATTATATATTATTGCTAAAAATATTTACCTGTCAAAATGCAAGAAAAATAAAAACATTTACAGATTATGAAATGGCAGATCTGTGCGTTTCTCCAGGCTGAGCTCTGCAGAAGTCGGGCACGCAGAGCTCCACTGTTGATTAGGCGTACATTTTTTGACAATAATATAATTCTACCTAGGCTACAACAACACAGTGCAATGAGGAATGTATTATTGTTATCAAGTGAGTACACCATTATTGTCTGGGGCTGTAAACTGCAGTGATGTAGAATAATTCTATGTTTTATTTTTTTATTTTTTATTTTATTAGGATCCCCATTAGCTGTGGCTATTGCACCAGCTACTCTTCCTGGGGTCCACACACAACATGAAACATGACTTAATACAGAACATTAATAGACAAGAACAGCTTAAGGACATAAGTACAGTATATACATTTAAAACATCACAAATAGCTGCTGGGGTAAATGTGTGTTGACTATGCAACCAATTTGGAATTTTCAACACATTAATGCTTTTTCTAAAAACAAAAAGTGATGCAGTCAGTCTCTCTTTTACTTTTAGCCAAGAGAGGATGGCATGAATAGTTTTGATATTAGCCATCTGATTACAGTAATGAGCAAGACAATAACCGCTTAAACGTCCTGTTTTGAACGCTTCATGCCGAAATAACTGCATAAATTCGAATTGTATTTATCACATGCACCGAATACAACTAGTATAGACTTTACCGTGAAACGCTTGCTAAAATAGTAACACAAGAGGAATAAAATAAAATACACAAGAATGGAACAATATACAGGGAGTACCATAGAGCCACGATCTGATTATGCAACCATTTGGATCTGTTATGGGTTTATTCTCGACAGTTTACAAGGTCCAGAAAGGTATATTAGCAGGCTACTCTTATGGTGTATTTTGATCACCCCATTTCTCTCTCTCGCTCTCTTTCAGCAAGCAAGAGCAAGCTGTAGCATTAAATAAAATGCTTGAAATAAGTGTACAACAAGCTATTTCCGGCCTAGTCCTGGGACTCCAAGAGCAAAAGTGTAATTATTAGGAATCATATGAAATGACAGGCAGCCTAGGATAAACATATCGCTTGTAGGCATACAGATAGTCCAGCCATCCACATAGACTGTTATCCCCATTCGGTAGCAACTCCTCCAACACCTGATTTAATCCATTCACTTTTTTTTCTGCATTGAGGAGCCATCTCCTTTCCACTCCAAAATTCCATTGAACTTTTCTAGATTCTCTTCATGTCATCACTACAAGTGCTATTTGTTTCACCAGATACTCTACATGCCTACGTTCTGGATATCCCAAGAACAAAGAGGGACTGATTGAACAGCCAGGTAAGGCTCAGCGAGGAAAATGAGAAAGGGAGAGCAGGGTTGTACACCAAAGTTACACATAGTAGAATTCAAGTAAATTCCAAAATGCTGTCGAACACTAGTGGTCGAAAAAGTACCCAATTGTCATACTTGATTAAAAGTAAAGATACCTTAACAGAAAATGACTCAAAAGTCACCAAGTAAAAGTGTCAAAATATTTAATATTTAAATATACTTAAGTATCAAAAGTAAATGTAATTGCTAAAATATACTTAAGTATCAAAAGTAAAAGTATACCTCATTACAAATTCATTATATTAAGCAAACCAGACGGCGCCATTTTCTTGTTTTTTAAATGTACGGATAGCAAGGGGCACAATCCAACACTCAGACATAATTTACAAACGAAGCATGCATTTAAGTGAGTCCGACAGATCAGAGGCAGTAGGGATGACCAGGGAGGTTCTCTTGATAAGTGTGTGAATTAGACAAATTTCCTGTCCTGCTAAGCATTCAACATGTAACGAGTACTTTGGGGGGCGGGGAAAATGTATGGAGTAAAAAGTACATACTTTTCTTTAGAAATGTAGTGAAGTAAAAGTAAAAGTTGTCAAAATTATAAATAGTAAAGTGGAGACAGATACCACAAAAAACGACTTAAGTATTTTAATTTAAGTAATTTACACCACTGACGATCGCTGACATTTAATTGATTACAAATTACATGATCCTCCCCTGGATTAAATAAACAAATACTAAACCCTCCCCCTAACTAAAATTGAAAAAGCATGAAATTAAAAAAGCATGACCCTCCCCCATTTTCCTCGGGATAACAATTGCGTCCATTTCTACCCGTCCCTAAATCTAAATGGCGACGCTGTAAGTTTTTGAGTAGTTCCTGGTTCACAATGAAATCCTTATGTGGCATTCAACCAGCACATGTCTTATTGACACAATATTTGATTCGATCAAGCCACTTTTACTGTGTCAGGTGGTTGACACTGGCCACTGACACAAATGTTTTCTGATTTGGCAAAAGTTTATTTCAGTGCAGTATGCATCCTTCATTACTTTGTTCTTAAATTGATGTAATCACTAATCAGACATGTCAGGAAAGGTGAAAGCTATGGAACTCTTGCCTACCCCTATCTTGTATTTATAAATCAGTGATTACTTCAAGGATGGAAGGAAGAAAGGACACAAATAAGTGCTCTGTTTGAATACTTTCAAAATACATCATTTCCTTGAAGTAATGAAGTGGATTGGTGTAAGCAGTGTGGTGGAACCCTTATTTTCACCTATACAATCTAGCCAGATCAGTGATTATTTGACTGAGTGGAAGGGATGGAGGAAGAATGTATTTTAGAAGTATTTTAACCTTGAACCAAAAAGTATTCAAACAAGACCCTGGCCCTGTTTGAATACTTCAGAAATGCATCCTCTCTTCTTTGTTAACATTTATTTAGCTAGGCAAGTCAGTTAAGAACAAATTCTTATTTACAATGACAGCCTACCCCAGTCAAATCCAGATAACACTGGGCCAATTGTGCAGTGTTATCTGGATGGGACTCCAATTCACAGCTGGATGTGATACAGCTTGGATTTGAACCATGGACTGTAGTGACACCTCTAGCACTGAGATGCAGTGCCTTAGACCGCTGCGCCACTCAGAAGCCTTGAAGTAATCACAGATATGAATTGGTTAGATTGGTGGACTTTGCTTAAACCTATCCACTTATAGATCTGTGCTTACCTCCAGGAAACAAGGAGGGAAGTATGCATTTTCTAAAGCACATGTCAAACTCATTCCATGGAGGGCTGAGTGTCTGTGGGTTTTTACTCCACCTTGTAGTTAATGGATGAATTAAAGTCACTGATTAGTAAGGAACTCCCCTCACCTGGTTGTCTTGGTCTTAATTGAAAGGAAAAACCAAAAAACCCACAGACAATCAGCCCTCCGTGGAATGAGTTTGACACCCCTGTCCTAAAGTACTCAAAGGAGGCCCTGTGCTTTTAGAGCCAGGCTCAAATTGTTCTACCATTTTTCAGCCAGCAGAGGGCTGCCTGGAGCTCAATTGATCACTGCAGGTTCTCAATATTTCACTGTGTGTGCTATAGCAGGGGTGAATGCCACAGTGCGGGATTGTGGCTTATATAATGGCAGCAGTATGTTGAGTTGATGATAATGTGCCATGTTGTATACAGTAAATGTATTACATTTACATTTACATTTAAGTCATTTAGCAGACGCTCTTATCCAGAGCGACTTACAAAATGGTGCATTCACCTTATGATATCCAGTGGAACAACCACTTTACAATAGTGCATCTAAATCTTTTAAGGGGGGGGGGGGGGTTAGAAGGTTTACTTTATCCTATCCTAGGTATTCCTTAAAGAGGTGGGGTTTCAGGTGTCTCCGGAAGGTGGTGATTGACTCCGCTGTCCTGGCGTCGTGAGGGAGCTTGTTCCACCATTGGGGTGCCAGAGCAGCGAACAGTTTTGACTGGGCTGAGCGGGAACTGTGCTTCCTCAGAGGTAGGGGGGCCAGCAGGCCAGTGGTGGATGAACGCAGTGCCCTTGTTTGGGTGTAGGGCCTGATCAGAGCCTGAAGGTATGGAGGTGCCGTTCCCTTCACAGCTCCGTAGGCAATCACCATGGTCTTGTAGCGGATGCGAGCTTCAACTGGAAGCCAGTGGAGAGAGCGGAGGAGCGGGGTGACGTGAGAGAAATTAGATTTAAATTAATTAGAGTATTAGCTATGATATAGCTAACAACAATTCACTTTAAAATAGAACCATCAAACCAGTCCGACAGCACATAGGAAAAACAACATAATCTCATTGAAGGGTTAAGGAGACGCTTCTCTCAGAGGTTAATAAAAACATTAACATCATTCAATCTTTATTCTCCCCATAGCTTGACTTGATCTATGAATTGACCACAAACGGTGTGCTGTGTGTGTTGCCTAAGTTAGAGTCAGTGACTGTGTGTTTGAGGTATAGAAATAGCATCAGGTCCAGCGAGGCCTTGAAGAAATGCAACACTATTTGCCTAAAACAACAAAGATGCCCTCAAGTGGCCACAGCTAGCTATTTCACACACCCGGTGGTTGAAGACTTTCTAACAATCAACCCACCTGTTAGTGTTCACGTTTCAAGAGGCTGATTGATTGAATTTCTACAGTCTAATAATACACATACAGCTTGATAACAGTAACTAGGGATGAGTGCTGATGTGGTCTAGGTTTCTGGGAGGTCTAAAACATACATACACTTCCCTCTATTAGCTGGTGTGTGTGTGTGTGTGTGTGTGTGTGTGTGTGTGTGTGTGTGTGTGTGTGTGTGTGTGTGTGTGTGTGTGTGTGTGTGAGTGGGTGCGTGCGTGCGTGCGTGCGTGCGTGCGTGTGTGTTTAGCAGTGAATGCACGTGTGTGCGCAAGCTTTTGCATTTTTGCACGTGTGTGTGATTGTCAGCTCATTTCCATTTTACGTAACAAATAGAGAGAAAGACGCAGGCCTCTATAGTATAGATCACAGTCTTAGGATACACAGTTTCCAATTGTGGAATAGTTGAGTCAGTGGCAGACAGTTAGTATACAGTATGTAGTGTGTGTGTGTGTGTGTGTGTGTGTGTGTGTGTGTGTGTGTGTGTGTGTGTGTGTGTGTGTGTGTGTGTGTGTGTGTGTGTGTGTGTGTGTGTGTGTGTGTGTGTGTGTGTGTGTGTGGGTGCGTGCGTGCGTGCGTGCGTGCGTGCGTGTGTGTGTGTGTGTGTGCATGTGTGTGCCTGCACATGAGGATATGTGTGTATGTGTGTGTGCGTGTGTGTGCGTGTGTGCATGTATGTGCCTGCACATGAGGATATGTGTGTATGTGTGTGTGTGTGCGTGTGTGCATGTGTGTGCCTGCACATGAGGATATGTGTGTATGTGTCATAGAATTCAAATTCTATGATCTGACCCGCCCTTACTGTCATTACAGTTAGTCCAAGCAGAGTTATGACTGTGCTGCAGTGTGTACATTACCTCTGTAGCTCAAGACTTTCCACTGATACTGACTGAAATGTTGACAAAATCAAAGTCAGTAGTCCTGCTCCTGTTTATATAACTGCAACAGATTGGCCTTTTAAGAGCTACAGTATTACAAAATGAATGGGGTATACTGCATTATATAATGTCATTTGTTATACGCATATATCAAATGAAATCAAATTTTATTGGTCACATACATGTGTTTAGCAGATGTTATTATGGGTGTAGCGAAATGCTTGTGCTTCTAGAACCGACAGTGCAGCAATATCTAACAAGTAATATCTAACAACAGTTTCACAACCTATACCAAATACACACAAATCTAAGTAAAGGAATGGAATTAAGAATATATAAATATATGGACGAGCAATGTCAGAGCGGCATAGACTAAGATACAGCAGAATAGAATACAGTATATACATGTGAGATGAGTAATGCAAAATATGTAAACACTATTAAAGTGACTAGTGTTCCATTTATTAAAGTGGCCAGTGATTTCAATGTATATAGGCAGCAGCCTCTAATGTGCTAGTGATCGCTGCGGATCCTTATAATGTTTTTGTTCTTATAATGTTTAATCTCATAATGAGCTGATGTCAGTTTGTTCCACATTACAATATACAACTGATACGACTTATGATGCTCAAAACAAGCATTGTAAAAAGCAGTATTGTGTTAACGCAGTCATCTCCCTCCAACTTAATTTCTCAGCAGTTTTTTTTATATTTTTGACCTATCGTTTAGACTATGGTAAGAGTAGAGAAAGCCTGTTCTAGATATGTATAAAACACAGTTTGAATTCCATAGCGAGAGGAATAAATGAGGGTACGGCCCAAATGGAACTCTATTCCCTATGCAGTACACTAACCTCCACATAATTATTTAGTCACAGTGGTCTGATATGCATATATGTTAATTAGGCCTGCTGGACGTGAAGCGGGAGGATGGTGTTCAGGTTTTGATTCCTGTATTGTCCTCAACTGGTTTATATTCACATCCGCTATAGGCTTATTAGTGGTCAAAATTAGTGCACTATATAGGGAATAGGGTGCCATTTGGGACACATACATACAAAGCCCAACTAAGCCAATAGCGGATGTGAATATAAACCAGTTGAGGACAATACAGGAATCAAAACCTGAACACCATCCTCCCGCTTCACGTCCAGCAGGCCTAATTAACATATATGCATATCAGACCACTGTGACTAAATAATTATGTGGAGGTTCTCTTAATTAAAAGGGAACAATACCATATCTTAACAAAGCTCTTACTCAAAATGAACTTTGAGAGATAAAAAAATTAATAATAATCTGCCAAGTAGAATGTTTCAGTTGCCTGTCAACTGGTGATCGCTAATGAGAAATGACACATTAGTAATTACTTGTGACTATAATTAGCTGGTGTGTAAGTGAGACGGCAGAATACAGGTCTTGCTGATCCACTGGGTCAGGATGTGTTAAAGGCAAACTGGGATATTTCTTGCTCGTAAATTTTCATTTCAATTAATGATATATACCAATTGATTCTTGAAGACAATAACGACCTTAGTACAACAGTCTTGTCCTATAGTAACGCATAACATTAGGTTGTATTACTCCATTATAGTAATTTGAGTCAATTTGTCTAGCTTCAAATTTGTTTAACCTTTTCATTTACATTTACATTTTAGTCATTTAGCAGACGCTCTTATCCAGAGCGACTTACAGTAGTGAATGCATACATTTCATTTTCTTTTTTCTCCGTACTGGTCCCCTGTGGGTTCCAAATGAGTTCCAAATACAGTATCTCTTATGGTCTCTAATGGAGTTTTCTTTTGCGTGTGATGTCAGAATTCGCTCAGTAGCTAGGTTTCCATCCAATTGTCAACAGATTTGCATGCGAATATGTCACAAGAACTGTTATGTGAAATAGCAAATGTGCCTCCTCTGGTCTTGGCACGTGCGCTCTAGCCAACAGCTAGCAGATACAGTGCGGGTAGGCTAGTATACATGATGAGACTTTAATGGATCATTTTCTGTTGGATATTTTTATTTGTCAAATGGCAGTCAAGCATCAATCATCAAGTAACAAGAATCAGACCCTGGATATTTATTGTAAAGGAGTATCAATATCACCGTGCACTTTCACCTCCCTGTGAAGTTTATCATCAGTTATTTCAACAATAGCCTAATAATCTGCATGGTTTCTCGAGTCATAGTGAGAGGACCACACACCATATCATCAGGTGACTCCAAGTTTACTTCAATATGATGGTTATTATATCAATATTTGCGCATAAAGGCACTTTCACTGCCAATTCTCGCATAATACATTTTACAGACACAAAAAGATCCCACCAAGTCGAACGTACAAATTATCTGTCGACATTTTAAAATTGTACCAAAACTTCCTCTTTCCATCACAGCTGTTGTGATATTTCTTTTTTATGCGGTATAAGTTTGCTTGCATAAAATCTGTGGATGGAAACTTGGTTTCTGTTCCAAAATGTGATTGTTACGCAACAGGACAGTTAATCCACACTTGCCCTCAAACCAAGGCACACGTGCCTGCTAATTATCTATAGGCTATGTTTTAACTTGTCAATTTTACATGATTTTCTAACAAGCAGTTTGAAATTAGGTGCATTCCGTCTCCTCATTAATTCACATAGAAGTAGCCCATTTTACTGTGGTGGACAATTTACGTTTGAGGCACGCTATGCTAATGTAAGGCGAGCATTAACTAAATGAGCTGGACAAACTTCTCTCTTTGATGAGAGCCCAAGCACTCCCCCAGTGTTTCCTCAGGTCAAGTATGCAGACAGTTGCACATCTCCACACAGAACAGAACCTGCCCAACCTTTATCCCCCTGGCTCATTTTCCGGGTGGCGCCCACATTGCCTACATTGTTGTTTTCCTTACTAATAATTACTGTGTGTGTTCCAAATCAAAGTTAGTGCCTTATTACATTATCATAATACAGCATAATACATAATACAATAATACAGTGTTACATAATTTCACCTGTAGCACACCGTATGTATGGAGCATAATGTAGTCTGTGTGTATTCCTTTATAACCACGGACACCTGAGGTAGTAATTTCTTAACGTTTATGGTGTTATATTCAATTGTGCTTATGTAGTTACATTTGCGAATAGCTTTGTAAAACAATGATAATGGCGTCAAATAAGTTTTAGCTTGTGTTGTATCCTTTGAACCTACCCTGACCTTATCATGACCATTGCATTGGCCTGTGTTTTCATTTGGCCTGCTTAGCATAGCTCTGCCCTGCCATGCCCCCTTGTGGAGCTCTTATGTTATGTCATTGTAATATTGTTTTATTGCTATATCCTAATATTTTATTGTATTTACTAATAACTCCTCTTTATTGTGTACTTTCAGAAACCAAACAGACACAGTATTGAACATAACTTGCCAAGATCATAACTGGAACTGGACATCTTTCTTGCTGAAGATTGAGGACAGCTTTTGTATGCTTGCAACAAACTGTTTGCAACAAACTGCCCCCATTTTGCAACTATAGTCAACTTTCTCTCTCCCGTCAGGCGGTCCACCTTCCCTGTGGCTCTCTCTTCGATTGGTCTCCTCCACTATGTGTCCCAACAGCTCCTCTGTCAGAAACAACTTGAAGCACTCTGTCTCAGAGGGAGATGGCAAGGGGCTTTGCATACCACACTGGGACTCGTCAAAGCCAACAGCAGGGCCAGGAGGGGTGAAAGGGCTGGCGGCCTTCCAGCTACCGCAGACCTGCCGTACTTCACCCACTGTTGGTCTGCCTCCATCACCACCAGCATCTTCAGAAGGACCTGGGACTTCATTGATCTTCAAGCAGGACTCAAATTGAGGTTAAGGTTCAGAAAAGGGTTAGGGTTAGGCTTAGCTACAGTTGTCACCAATGCTACAGTTGTCACCAACTGCTGATCCTGACACGACCACTAGATAGAGCTGTTGTGGGCCTAGCTGCTCCATCTAGCCACAATGGTAGAAATGTAAACAACCATCTGTGGCGACAAATCATCAGTATCATAACACCAGCACGGGTCACTTGTATCAATAAATTAAACATGACGGCATGCACAAAGAAAGTGTTTTACTAAATTATTTTGATCACTGGTAAGCTCACTTGTGCTGTGATGAATTGTAAATAGTAATTGCTCACTCTACTCAGTTAGCACATGGACAAATGTAGCCTACATTTTCTGATTTGGATGAGAATTGTGTTCTGCTGTTGTTACTTCTGTGAATGTCTGAACATTGCATCCAGAAAATAAACAGACACACACACTCAATTACCTCTGACAGCCGATGAACGAGACGTAAAAACTCTAAGCGTACACCACTAATCTAAACTATTGCATAAACCTGTCTACACACACACACCACTAATATAAACCATCACATAAAAATGGCTCCAGCTGACTTAAAGGATGACATAAAACAAGCTAACAGACAAATATACAGATTGGTTCGCATCACACACAGCCAGTACATCTAAACATCCTTTAGTGCGATATAAGTGAGCAGTAATCACCCATGACATGGGTAGCATCTATTTCCTGAGGGGATGCACGTTTCACCAGTTTTACAGTGGTAATCCAACTAATACAGGAACTGATCTTTCAACATGCAGTGTTAAAAATAGTAAAGCACAGAAATAAAGGGGAGCTCCTCAGACATGAGCAGTGCACACTTAAACACACACACAGTCACACTCTCAAATACACACTATCCCCTCCCTCACATATGTGCACACACACGCGGACACAAACCCACACACACACACACACACACACACACACACACACACACACACACACACACATACACACTTTCCCTCTCTCTGTCTGCCTTCTGACACCTGGGTCAATGTCTGCTCAGGAAAATGCTCTGCTCTGCTATCGACAGGCAGCTGGAATTAGATTTGTTACAGCCATCCATTCATCTCGTACGAAGATCACACTAGCTCTCCAGTATCTAACTGAAGACAGGCTCTTGTCTGTAAATGAAGAGTGACAACGTAGCATGGATAGCTGCATCTGCTTCATGAAATGAATGTCACAGGAATCTGCCAAATCAAATCAAATGTATTTGTCACATGCGCCGAATACAACTGGTGTAGATTTTACAGTGAGATGGTAATAAAATAAAATACACAAGATTGGAGCTATATACAGTGGTTGTTCCTTTAAAATTTTCGAGCTTATGCCGCAACCTTTGGTGGTAGATGGTGGCATTCTGTCATTGCACCACACTATCACAAGGGGGAGTTAGAGCGCTGATCTATCGGTAGTCTAAACTGTGGCACAAATTGACTATGTTTTCGTAAAATAATGGAGGTGTTTTCAGTCTGAGAGTCTCTCTTCTCTGGCACTAGAGTCCTGCATCAGGCAACAACAACAAAAAACAGTCGGTGGTCCTGGAGTTAACCTGTTAGGGCTAGGGGGCAGTATTGACACGGCTGGATAAAAAACATACCCGATTTAATCTGGTTACCACTCCTACCCAGTAACTAGAATATGCATATACTTATTACATATGGATAGAAAACACCCTAAAGTTTCTAAAACTTTTTGAATGGTGTCTGTGAGTATAACAGAACTCAAATGGCAGGTCAAAACCTGAGAGATTCCTTTACAGGAAGTGGCCTGTCTGACCATTTCTGGAACTTCTTTGCCATCTCTATCTTTTACTAATGATCTCTGCTCTAACGTGACACTTCCTACGTCGTCCATAGGCGCTTAGAGCCCGGGAAAAACCTGAATGTCGTCATCCCAGCCCCAGGCTGAAACACATTATCGCCTTTCTCAAGTGGCCGATCAAGGGACTCTGGGCTTAGGCGCGTGACCTGACCGCCCCCGTCTTTGTGATTTTTTCCTCTGTTTGCCGAAAAGGAGATTCCCGGTCGGAATATTATCGCTTTTCTACGAGAAAAATGGCATAAAAATTGATTTTAAACAGCGGTTGACATGCTTCAAAGTACGGTAATGGAATATTTAGAATTTTTTTGTCACGAATTGCGCCATGCGCACGACCCTTCTTTACCATTTCGGATAGTGTCTGGAACGCACGAACAAAACGCCGCTATTCGGATATAACGATGGATTATTTTGGACCAAACCAACATTTGTTATTGAAGTAGCAGTCCTGGGAGTGCATTCTGACGAAGACAATAAAAGGTAATCAAACTTTTATAATAGTAAATATGATTATGGTGAGTGCTAAACTTGCTGGGTGTCTAAATAGCTAGCCCGTGATGCCTGGGCTATGTACTTAGAATATTGCAAAATGTGCTTTCACCAAAAAGCTATTTTAAAATCGGACATATCGAGTGCATAGTGGAGGTCTGTATCTATAATTCTTAAAATAATTGTTATGCTTTTTGTGAACGTTTATCGTGAGTAATTTAGTAAAATGTTAGCGAATTCCCCGGAAGTTTGCTGGGGGTATGCTATTTCTGAACGTCACATGCTAATGTAAAAAGCTGGTTTTTGATATAAATATGAACTTGATTGAACAAAACATGCATGTATTGTATAACATAATGTCCTAGGGTTGTCATCTGATGAAGATCATCAAAGGTTAGTGCTGCATTTAGCTGTCTTCTGGGTTTTTGTGACATTATATGCTAGCTTGAAAAATGGGTGTCTGATTATTTCTGGCTTGGTACTCTGCTGACATAATCTAATGTTTTGCTTTCGTTGTAAAGCCTTTTTGAAATCGGACAGTGTGGTTAGATTAACGAGAGTCTTGTCTTTAAATAGCTGTAAAATAGTCATATGTTTGAGAAATTGAAGTAATAGGATTTTTAAGGTTTTGAAAATCGCGCCACAGGCTTCAAGTGGCTGTTACGTAGGTGGGACGAATTCGTCCCGCCTAGCCCAGAGAGGTTAAGAAAGAAATTGGGTAAATACAATGGGGGAATTACACCTGACATGTGTTCTGACGATTTTCGAAAAATAGGCATAGGCTTTTGGTTTCTCTCCCTCTAAAAACAGAAATAAATTATTTTGAATAACAAACTGGCTTAATTGACCACAGTGTGAAAGAGTGATAGCCCCTTTATATAAAGTGAGTTTCTTAAACACGGAGTCCTTCTTTGCTGATGTGAAGAATAAACGGAATGAAATAGTCCAGCGAGGATTTGTCAGCATAAAGCTGAGTGACTCACTCGTTCATTGTTTTGGATCAAAATAAATAAGCACCAACATTCTTTATGGTAGTCTTTAATAAAGAAATGCTTTGACTGTTTTGAACAAATTAATCTGCTCATGTTGTGTGTGTTCAATTATATGTGACATTGTGGTTACAATGAAGAATGTAAACAAAATAAATCAATTAAATCCTATTCATAATGAATAATCAGATGCGTGTTGCAAGCTTGATTTTTTTACTTACTATATTACGTATTGGATCACAAAAAAAATCTAACTTTTATATTACCGTGTAGTTTAGCAGTAAAATGGACTGACGGGGATGTGGACATACTCGGTATACATATCCTGAAAGAAAGAAATGATCTCACTCCAATACATTTTAATAGAAAGTTAGCAAAAGTAGTTAAGATCTTGCAACCATAGAAAGGAAAATACCTGCCTATTTGTGGAAAAATCACCCTGATTAACTCTTTAGTCATGTCACAATTTACCTATTTGCTTATGGTTTTGCCTACACCTAGCGACCTGTTTAAATTATATGAGCAAAAAATATTCAATTTTATTTGGAATGGCAAGCCAGACAAAATTAAAAGGGACTATTTATATAATGAATATGAATTTGGAGGGCAGAAATTAGAAATTACTTTATCAAGTGGAAGGGGAAAAAGTAAGGAACTTGTCTGCCGGCCCTGCATTAAAGACCAACATTGGTTAAATAAAATTGTGATAAATGAAAATATATACCAGTTTCATTTAATTAAAACTTCTTCAGGCTAGGGTCCTTTTTTATCAATTTCCGCCAGACTGACGTGCCAAAAGTAAACTGCCTGTTGCTCAAGCCCTGAAGCCAGGATATGCATATAATTGGTACCATTGGGAAAAAAACACTCTGAAGTTTGTAGAAATGTTAAAATAATGTAGGAGACTATAACACAATAGATATGGTAGGAGAAAATCCAAAGAAAAGCCAACCAGAATTTACATTTTTTTGGAGCCCATGCTCTTACAATGGAAAGTATAGGGAAATAATTAAATCTAGCTCCCAGTATGCAATTCCTATGGCTTCCACTGGGTGTCTTTGTTCAAGGTTTCAGGCTTGTTTTTCCAAAACGAGTAAGAATAATGAGTTTTAGTACAAGGACATCTGCTTGGAAATGTGTGTGTGCACGCCGTGAAGACAACGCGCACCTGCTAATATTGCTTTCCTATTGAACATACTTCTTTCCATATGAAATATTATAGTTTGATTAGATTTTAGGGTATCTGAGGATTAAATAGAAATGTATTTTGACTTGTTGAAACAAAGTTTAGGGGTAGATTTTCGGATTCCTATCTTGGCATGTTGACCGAGTGGATTACCCAAATCGATGGCACCAACTAAATTGACTTTTTGGGATATAAATGATTTTATCTAACAAAACGACACTACACGTTATAGCTGGGACCCTTTGGATGACAAATCAGAGGAAGATTTTCAAAAAGTAAGTGAATATTTAATCGCTATTTGTGAATTTATGAAACCTGTGCCCGGTGGAAACATATTTTGATGTGGGGCGCCATCCTCAAACAATCGCAATGCATGCTTTCACTGTAAAGCCTACTGTAAATCGGCCAGTGCAGTTAGATAATGCAGTGCAGTCGGCCCTGCATTAAAGACCAAAATTGGTTAAAGAAAACTGTGATAAATAAAAATATATACCAGTTTCATTTAAGGACAAAATAATTCACAGCTGTGCTGTATAGATTGCAAACTAGCTGGGAAGAGATTTTCGATGTACCGATTCCATGGCACATGGTTTATGAATTGACACACAAAATGACGCCGGATTCAAAACTCTGAATTTTTCTATTTAAATGATTATACAAAATTATTGCAGCCAATAGAATGTTATATCTATGGGGGATACAAAATTATTATTATTTTTATTAACCCTGCATTATAATTGTATAAAAGCCTTAGATATTAATTTAGAATCCTCCAATCCTCTAAATTGAATTAGTATTTTCATTTAGAAGCCGCCTCTTAAAATGAGTTCCGAAAGCCTGTCACAGGCGTCGAAAGGATTTGACCAAGGCGCAGCGTGTTGAGTGCTCATTCTTAAATCTTTAATGAGTAACACTTACAAAATAACAAACACGACCAACAGTTCCGTAAGGTACACAGACTATACGGAAAACAACCACCCACAAAACCCAAAGGAAAACAGGCTGCCTAAGTATGGCTACCAATCAGAGACAACGAAAGACACCTGCCTCTGATTGGAAACCATACTCGGCCAAACATAAAAACGAAACATAGAAATAGAAAACTAGAACAAAAAACCCTAGAACCAAAAAAAAAACAAGACACACAAAACAACCCCCCTGCCACGCCCTGATCATTCTACTATGGCAAATGACTCTTTTCACTGGTCAGGATATGAAAAAGCCGTGTCATACCAATTATTATTGGATTATTCACCATGACAACCACTTGCTAGTTTAAGATCGAAAATTATGTGCATTTGTATTTTTTTATTGAATTCAATCATATATTTGTACCACTGTAGATGCTGTGTTTCTATTGTAGTGATAGACAGCTGGAGGCGTTTTGAAAACATCTTCTCAAACACTTGTTTTTCACAAGGGCTATTTGCAGGACAATAGACACGATGTGGTCCCAAAAACACCTCTCTGGCATAGGGTCCAGCACATCTCTTGATGATGTCATTGAATGTCTCGAGAGCTTTGATCCATGCCTGGGCCTGCAGCACGCAAAGGTCTTTGTTTGTCAGACGAATCATTTGGTCAAAAGTACAGAACAGTACAAAACAAGAGAACACACATGGTTAATGTTCTGAAAAAAAAGAAATGTATATAAAATGTCTTACAGAGCCCTTTCCATAAGTCCACTCAAGTTTCTTCAACCGTCTTCTGACTGTGATTAGAGCGAAGTTGATGTTGTGCCTTGATGCCAGCAGATTCCATTTTGTCTTTGCCGATCGCTCATCATCTTCAACCATCAGTGAGTCGATGGCTTGAATAGTCTCGCTGGAAATGGATTTCAATGTAAAAATGTGCAGCATACTGTAAAAACCAGCTGTCGATTCATTTAAGCATTATTTTTAGCATTATTAGGCCTACTTTACAGTATTGTAGCCTACTGTACCTGTTCATTTTCCTGGGCTTTTGCATTCGGCGTAACACAAGCGAATAGCACTGTCCATGACCATAAACCCCATGTCTAACAGTATTTTACCAACATGTTTAATTATTCAAGGGTCCTTTCTTTTCTCTGTGCTGGAGTTCTTTTAGGAATACAAAAGAAGAGATCCACCCTTGATGGGCTATCAGCAGGCCAATAGCAGGTCAATAGACTCTTACAGAGTCCACCAAATCCATTGTTTTCTAACCACATCTGGATGGATCCATAACGAATTACTATGGGAATAAATATCACTGAATGACATAAATATTGGAATAAAGTAGGCTAATGAAGCAACACATTGTTGCTTACTGGTACACCCAAAGTCACCCAAAAGCACAGTTTCACGCTGCTCTGAGACAAGCATGGGGAATGGTCTTGATAAATCAATGAGATTTTTATTTTCACCGAATCTCCATTTGGGTATTGGTTAGCCTACAATTAGGGTGTGGAAAAGCTGTGAGTCTTTGTGGGTAATTACTCTTTTCAAAAGTATTCAAGCTCTGTCAAATTGGTTGTTGATCAATGATAGACAACCATTTACAGGTCTTGCAATAGATTTTCAAGTAGATCTAAGTCAAAATTGTAACTCGTCCACTCAGGAACATTCACTGTCTTCTTGATAAGCAACTCCAGTGTAGATTTGGCCTTGTGTTTTAGGTTATTGTCCTGCTGAAAAGTGAATTCATCTCCCAGTGTCTGATGGAAAGCATTTTTGCCTGTGCTTGGCTCCATTCCGTTTCTTTTTTTATCCTGAAAATGTCCCCAGTCCTTAACGATTACAAGCATTCCCAAAACATGACGCAGCCACCACTATGTTGGAACATATGGATAGTGGTACTCAGTAATGGGTTGTATTGGATTTGCCCCAAACAAAACATTTTGTAAATAGGACCCAATAAATTGTAGTATTATTTAATGCCTTGTTGCAAACAGGATGCATGTTTTGGAATATTTTTATTCTGTACAGGCTTCCTTCTTTTCACTCTGTCAATTAGGTTACTATTGTTGAGAAACTACAATGTTGTTGATCCATCCTCAGTTTTCTCCTATCACAGCCATTAAACTCAGTAACTGTTTTAAAGTCACCATTACATTTTTACCAATAGTTGCCCGTCCCTGGTCTTTGTGGTTGAATCTGTTTTTGAAATTCACTGCTCAACCGAGGGACCTTACAGATAATTGTATGTGTGGGGTATAGAGATGAGGTAGTCATTAAAAAATCATGGTAAACACTATTAAAGCACACAGAGTGCAACTTATTATACTGACTTGTTAAGCACATTTTTACTCCTGAACTTATTTAGGCTTGTCATAAAAAATGGGTTGAATACGTATTGACTTATTTCAGCTTTTCGTTTTTAATTAATTAGTAAAAATGTCTAAAAACATAATTCAACTTGGACATTATCGGGAATTGTGTGCTGGCCAGTGACATGACAAACAAATATACATTTAATCAATTTTAAATGCATACTGTAACACAACAAAATGTGGGAAAAGTCAAGGGGTGTGAATACCTTTTGAGTGTGCGTAGGGACAGTGCAACATAGCCAGTGCAGATAGTTCGGATACCCTTAATTGACTATTTAGAAGTCTGGCTATTTAGCAGTCTTATGGCTTGGGGGTAGAAGCTGTCCCAGAGCTGATTCTCTGGTACTGTTTGCGGGACGGTAGCAGAGAGAAGTCTAAGGATCGGGTGGCTGGAGTCTTTGGCAATTTTTTGGGCCTTCCTCTGACACTGCTTGATATAGAGGTCCTAGATGGCAGGGAGCTCGGCCCCAGTGAGGTACTGGCCTGTCCTCACCACACTCTATAGCGCTTTGCAGAAAAGGGCGGTGCATTTGCCGGTGATGCTGCCAGTCAACATGCTCTCGATGGTGCAGCTGTAGAACTTTGAGGATCCGAGGGCCCATGCCAAATCTTTTCAGCCTCCTGAGGGGGAAGAGGTGATACCGTTCCTTCTTCATGACTGTACGGGTGTCTGTGAACCATGTTTAGTCCTTAGTGATGTGGATGCCAAGGAACTTGAAGCTCACAACCCACTCCACAACAGCCTCGTCGATGTGGACGGGGGCGTGCTCTCCCCTCTTTTTCCTATAGTCATGATCAGCTCCTTGGTCTTAGTGACGTTGACAGAGAGGTTGTTGTCCTGGCACCACACTGCTAAGTCTCTGACCTCCTCCCTGTAGGCTAACTCATCGCTGTCTGTGATCAGGCCTACCACCATCGTGTCGTCAGAAAACTTGATGATGGTGTTGGAAACGTACGTGGCCACGCAGTCGTGGGTGAACAGGGAGTACAGGAGGGGACTAAGAACACACCCCTGAGGGCCCCCGTGTTGAGGGTCAGCATGGCGGAGGTGTTGTTGCCTACACTCCCCACCTGGGTCTGGCCCATCCCAAAGTCCAGGATCCAGTTGCAGAGGAAGGGGTTCAGTCCCAGGGACCCTAGCTTGGTTATTTCACCTCTTGTCCAGGTGGAAGATGGCAGTGTGAAGTGCATTTGAGATTGTGTCATCTGTGGATCTGTTGGGGCAGTATGCGAATTGGATTGGTCCAGGGTGTCTGGGATGATGGAGATGATGTGTGTCATGACCAGCCCTTCAAAGCACTTCATAATTACAGATGTGTGTGCTACAGGGTGATAGTAATTTAGGCAGGTTACCTTGGAGCTCTTGGAAACAGGGACAATGTTAGTCATCTTGGAACATGTTGGGATTACAGACTGGGACAAGGATAGATTGAAAATGTCTGTGAAGACACAGTGATCTGCGCATGCTTTGAGAACACGCCCTGATATTTCGTCTGGCATGACGGCCTTGTGATTGTTAACCTGTTTAAACGTTTTGCTCACATCGGCCACAGAGAGCGAGATCACACAGTTATCCGGAAAAACAGGGGCTTTCATGTTAGGCACAATGCTATATTCCTCGAAACGTGCATAAAAGGCATTTAGCTCATTTGGGAGTTCTGCATCGCTGGGAAACTTATGGCTGGGTTTCCCTTTGTAATCCGTAAGCTAAAGTGTACAGCTAGCTACATGTCTTAAGCGAAAGTGTACAACACACGTTGAATATGGCCGGTGTCAGTAAACATTGGCAAAAAAGCATAATGAAATTGTTGCCAGCAGAGCTGCATCAAGTGTACGTGTCAAGTGTGCGCTCTATACGCTCCGAGAACGAAACTAGATGGGTGGGGCTAAAGCTTAAGAGGGTGTAAACGATGCCGTATGGGTGTAGACAAAGAAGAGATCTCTCACCGAAACACTAAAATGCCATTTTCTCAAAAGTGAGTTTACAATTTATCAACTTTCAAAGAATAATTACTTTCCCATTGTTCCTCAACTGTATTGTATGATATACCATTTTCTAGCTCTGAGTCTCTACTTTTATCCAATGTAAAAAACTCAATTTCAAATTTTTATACATAAGACCGAATCGAACCGGTCGGTCACATATATGACATTACTCCGAATATCACACATGGACACTTCCTATGGCTAAATCTGTGACTCACCACCTGGATTCGGTCTTATGTAGCAACATTTGAATTTCTGTTTTTTACATTGGATAAAATTCGAGACTCAGAGCTACAAAATGGTATATCATTCACTGTATTTGAGGAAACAATGGGAAAGTAATTCTGCTTTGAAAGTTGATCAACTTGAAACTCACTTTTGAGAAAACCGTATTTCAATGTTTTGGTACTACTATTCGAGAGCCCTTCATTGTCTACACCCATTCAGCATTGTTCACACCCTCTTAAGCCTTAGCCCCACCCATCTCTTTAAGGGTTGATCCAACCGTTCTGTACTAACTTGCCAGCTACTTCCATACATCTAAGAGAGAGAGAACAGCTCACTGAACATTACTCGCCATAGCAGAGCTGGTTAGGCTGTTACAGTATGTTATCCAGAGCGTTGGTAGCTAGGTAAACAATGAATCCCAACACATGACATAATGTTAGTTAGCGAGCCAGCCAGGTAATGTTAGCTAGCTAGCTAACAGTACACTAACTTAAAATGAAAAAACTTTGTCAAAATTAGAGTGGAGTCTTTTGTTAAGATATGTAGCTTGCTAGCTAGCTAAACAATGCACCAGAATCACAACTCATGACATTACTACCCTGCATTAATCTGCAGGTAGCTAACCAACCAAGTTCTATGGCTATAACTAGTCAAGCAAATATGTCTGCGATACGAAGAATAAGATCATACACAAAACATTAGCTAGCGACCCAGCCAGCTAACGTTAGCTAGCTAACAGTACACATGAAATGAAACCACTTTCATTCAAAATTAGAAACGTGTAATATCTAAAAATGTAGCTAGCTAGACTATCTCACCAGTATACATCATGATTGGATGTGTCTCCTGTCTGATGCCATGCACGATGTAATCCAGACTGGTGTTTTCTCCATCTCCTTAGCGATCATACTCGAATTTCACTGATTTCAAAACTCGGTCCTCCAGAAAGTGGAGAGCATACACATAATGTTAGCTAGCTGCCAGCTAGCTAACGTTAGTTAGCTAACAGTACAATTTAACTTGACATTAGGTTTATGCAGTTTTACTACGCTATACACTTAAAAAAAAGCCGGGTTTGACACTATTACCTAGACCTACTGACCAGCTCTAATAGACAGACGTGCTATATTGCAGACCAATCCAAACTCATCTCTCGGCATGTCCAGCCCACTCAATATCTCAGACAATCATGGCTAGCGGGAAGGTTGCTCGCTTTTTCTGTGGCTAAACCAACTAGGCTCGTAATTCAACAATTGTATATGTATTTACAGATGGCATACAAGTTTGATATTAAGGCACATGAAAGTTCACATGTTTGAGAAGGCATTTCTGCCAAAATACGCGTTTAGATCAAAAAATATTATTTACGTTCAAACAGCTCCCCTGTGAAGTCGTGACTTGCGACATACGCCTAGTTCCTGAATCGGTTCACATATGGACTCAATATTCTGAGATATTAGACATCCCGTTTTGTCTCTTCATGTTGACAAATACTGACTGTATACATCGCATATCTGTTTTTTCTCAGCACATTCAAGATATTAAGCTATATTGATTCCAGATATGCTTCACTTGGCTGAGGTCTATATCCGGATCTTGATATGCTTTTTGATATTCTGAAAATAAGGACGATTTCTGATGTATTTCAGATTTTTTAGCACATGCTAATTTTTCTTTCATGCACAAATCATTGTTTTATTCCCTCTGGATATCATACCTGGCATGGTTGGATATTGACTCATTTGATATCCTGAGATCTGGACATCTTATTTTCTCTATATGATGACAAATACTGACAGTGGGCCTACATAGGGTGTGTTCATGAATTCAATCTGGAGCGTTCTTAAACTCAGAGCGTTATCAGATTGTCCATTTGTAAATTCAGAGTGTTAAGCTCTCGGAGCTTCAGCGTGCACACTGGATGCTCTGGCCAAGGAGTAGGGTTGATCCGAGCATTATGACCTCACAACGGCAGTCAAGCACCAAAGCTAATTGGCTAACATTAGCTAGCTTGCTAGGTACTTCCAGACACAAATGAGAGAACACCTCACTCTGACCATTTTACTCACCCCAGCAGAGCTAGTTAGGCTGTTTTTATGTTATCCAGAGCATTGGTGACTGTAACTGTGCTGCTGGCAACAATATAATAACTAAACTAAACTAGTCTGCTAAATGACTTAAATGTAAATGTAAATAATAACGTATTTTTTTACAATGTTTACTGACACTGGCCTTATTCAACTGCTCATATTCAACTGGTGTTGAGTGTTTGTAAATGTATCAGTTATTTTGCGCTGCAAAAGGAGAGTGCTTTGAAATTGGACTACGAACGCATGCATAGCACATACAATGCATTATGCTCTTGACTGAGGTCCATATCAGGATCTTAATATACTTTTTGATATGCTAAATAAGGACAATTTCTGATGCTTATTTGAGTTTTGAGGACATGTGAAATAATTGGACAAATATTAAATCCATATTTAATTATTTCAGACCCTAGCTAAACCTTTTGTGTCCAATCTGCATAAAGGCACGTGCAAACATAAATCTAAAAACACTGTAACTGGTAGCCTAGCAACAAAAATCATGTATTTTCTGCTGTGGAGTCATTTTTATATTTTATTAACGGTGTGTGGTTGAAATGACAACTGGAGAAACAAAAAAGTGAGAAGCTGTGCAGAATATACCTCAAAGAAGTTAACGCTAAAGTGAGTAGCTAATTTGAGATGTTTTATTTATTTTAGTAACTACAATCAAGAACATTAGATAATTTGGCCAGCAGCCAGTAGGGGGTTAACGGTAGCTAGCAAAATTTCATACATCGCAAGTGTTCTGTACACTCAACCTTATTTTAGCGGCCAAAAAATGTAATACTTCCACATCAACTGTAATATTAATACCATTGTAAAGCACAACTTAACCCCTTTCCAGCAAAATCAATGACGAGACTTTTATGCTGCCCCTCTCTGCATGATTGAAGAAGGAAGCTCCACCGGGTCTTTTTAAAAATGGATGGGGTAGCGGCTACTGAGTGATAGTGAAAGGGGAAGATATGTCATGTGGGGAAACAGCTTTTTTCACCCGATTTATCCAACTATTCACCTCTAAAATGTAAATAAAACACTATAAAGAGTTGGTTTGTGTCGAATTTTAATATGGTTTTTAGGGTGGCGCTAAAGTTATCTTCACAAGTAAATATAGAAACTGTTCCATTACAGAAAATATCCTAGCTCCACACAGTATATGAAATTAAGGACATGGGTATCTGGAGCATGTCTATAACTTTTATCTAATAAAATGTCAGATATCCAGATATATACAGTATATAGATGAAGATATCCCCTGATATTGACCCTTTTTATCCAGTGCAGATGATGGAATATTCACATGAAAATCTGTCGCCAATTGGAGGGAAACCTAGCTATAGATACCCTAAAGACTCCGGAAAAATGCGCTAGTCCAGTGTCACGGTGTATATGCTTGCACATTATGGTACACCAGCAGCCCCAAACATCTAAAGAATAAGCTACAGACCGGCCAAAACAAGTTTGTACAAATTGTACTTAAACTCCTCTCTGATATTCATCTGGAGGTCGAGAATTTTTTTGTCTGTATCTCTGTAATGTATAAAACAATTTAATCAACATTATTGTGCAATCGTGGTCAATTTGTACAGTACCAGTCAAAAGTTTGGACACACCTACTCATTCCATGTCACGTCCTGACCATAGAGAGCTCTTATTTTCTATGTTAGAGTAGGTCAGGGCGTGACTGGGGGGGTTTATTCTAGATTTATTTTTCTATGTTTGGTTCTAGGTTCTGTTTTTCTATGTTGGGTTTTTGGATGATCCCCAATTAGAGGCAGCTGGTCATCGTTGTCCGTTGTCCAGTGCGCCTTTCCGTTCCAGAGCTTCCGGCGACAGTTCCCAGTCCAGAGCTTCCGGCGACAGTTCCCAGTCCAGAGCTTCCGGCGACAGTTCCCAGTCCAGAGCTTCCGGCAACCGTTCCCAGTCCAGAGCTTCCGGCGACAGTTCCCAGTCCAGAGCTTCTGGCGACAGTTCCCAGTCCAGAGCTTCCGGCGACAGTTCCCAGTCCAGAGCTTCCGGCGACAGTTCCCAGTCCAGAGCTTCAGGGACAGTTCCCAGTCCAGAGCTTCCGACGACGGCCCACAGTCCGGAGCCTCCTGAGACAGCCTACAGCCCGGAGCCTCCTGAGATGGCCTACAACCTGGAGCCTCCAGCGACGGTCTGCGGTCTAGAGTCTCCAGTGACGGTCCGCGGTCCAGAGTCTCCAGCAACGGTCCGCGTTCCAGAGTCTCCAGCGACGGTCTGCGGTCCAGAGTCTCCAGCGACGGTCCGCGGTCCAGAGTCTCCAGCGACGATCTGCGGTCCAGAGTCTCCAGCGACGATCTGCAGTTCAGAGCCTCCAGCGACGGTCGGCAGTCCAGAGCCTCCACCAATGCTGGCGGGTTTGCAGGATGAGAGGGTTCTTCGTCCTGCACCAGAGCCGCCTCCTATGCTGGTGGATCCGCAGGATGAGAGGGTTTTTCGTCCCGCACCAGAACCGCCTCCGATGCAGGAGGACCCGCGGGATGAGAAGGTTCTTCATCCTGCACCAGAACTGCCACCAACACTAGACACCCCCCCCCCCCCCCCAACCCTCCCTTTTTGGTTTCAGGTTTTGCGGCCGGAGTCCGCAACTTTGGGGGGGGGGGTACTGTCACGTCCTGACCATAGAGAGCTCTTATTTTCTATGGTAGAGTAGGTCAGGGTGTGACTGGGGGGGTTTATTCTAGTTTTATTTTTCTATGTTTGGTTCTAGTTTCTGTTTTTCTATGTTGGGTTTTTTGGATGATCCCCAATTAGAGGCAGCTGGTCATCATTGTCTCTAATTGGGGATCATATTTAAGTAGTTGTTTTTCCCACCTTTGTTTGTGGGAGATTATTTTTGAGTTAGTGCATGTTGCAACTCTGTCGTCACAGTTTGTGTTTTGTTTATAGTTTATTGTTTGTCTTGCAAAGTTTCACATTCAAATAAAAGCTCACGCTGCACCTTGGTCCGTTCCTCGACAAGTGCGTGACATTCCAGGGTTTTTCTTTATTTATACTATTGTCTATATTGTAGAATAATAGTGAAGAAGTCAAACTATGGAATCATGTAGAAACCCAAAAAGTGTTATACAAATCAAAATACATTTTATATTTGAGATTCTTCAAAGTAGCCACCCTTTGCCTTGATGACAACTTTGCACACGCTTGGCATTCTCTCAACCAGCTTCATGAGGTAGTCACCTGGAATGCATTTCAATTAACAGGTGTGTCTTGTTAAAAGTTAATTTGTGGAATTTATTTACTTCAAAATGCGTTTGAGCCAATTACTTGCGTTGTGACAAGGTAGGGGTGGTATAGAGAAGATAGCCCTATTTGGTTAAATGACCAAGTCCATATTATGGCAAGAACAGCTCAAATAAGCAAAGAGAAACAACAGTCCATCATTACATTAAGACATGAAGGTCAGTCAATGTGGAACATTTCAAGAACTTTGAACGTTTCTTCAAGTGCAGTTGCAAAAACCATCAAGCGCTATGATGAAACTGGCTCTCATGAAGACCATCCACAGGAAAGGAAGACCCAGTTACCTCTGCTGCAGATGATAAATTCATTAGAGATACCAGTCTTAGAAATTGCAGCCTAAATAAATGCTTCACAGAGTTCAAGTAACAGACACATATCAACATCAACTGTTCAGAGGAGATTGTGTGAATCAGGCCTTCATTGTCGAACTGCTGTAAAGAAACCACTACTAAAGACACCAATAAGAAGAAGAGACTTGCGTGGGCCAAGAAACACAAGCAATCGACATTAGACTCATGGAAATCTGTCATTTGGTTTGATGAGTCCAAATTTGCGATTTTTGGTTCCAACCGGCGTGTCTTTGTGAGACGCAGAGTAGGTGAATGGATAATATCCGCATGTGTGGTTACCACCGTGAAGCATGGAGGAGGAGGTGTGATGGTGTGGGGGTGCTTTGCTGGTGACACTGAATTCAAGGCACACTTAACCAGCATGGCTACCACAGCATTCCGCAACGATACACCATGCCATCTGGTTTGCGCTTTGTGGGACTATCATTTGTTTTTCAACAGAACAATGACCCAACACACCTCCAGTTAGTGTAAGGGCTATTTGACCAAGAAAGAGAGTGATGGAGTCCTGCATCAGATGACCTGGCCTCCACAATCACCTGGCTTCAAACCAATTGAGATGGCTTGGGATGAGTTGGACCGCAGAGTGAAGCATTGCAGGTGAAGCTGGTTGAGATAATTCCAAGAGTGTGCGAAGCTGTCATCAAGGCAAAGGGTGACAACCTTGAAGAATCTAAAATAGAAAATATATTTTGATTTGTTTAACACTTTTTTGGTTAATACATGATTCCATATGTGTTATTTCATAGTTTTTATGTCTTCACGATTATTCCACAATGTAAAAAAATAGTAAAAATAAAGAAAAACCCTTGAATGAGTAGGTGTGTCCAAACTTTTGACTGGTACTGTAAATATAGAGTGCGTTCGGAAATTATTCAGACCCCTACCTTTCTTCCAAATTTTTTTACGTTACCGCCTTATTCTAAAATTGATTAAATATTTTTTCCCCTCATCAATATACACACAATACCCCATAATGACAAATCGAAAACAGTTTTTTAGAAATGTTTGCGAATGTATAAAAAAAAAGAAGAAAAAACGTATTTACATAAGTATTCAGACACTTTGCTTTGAGACACGGAATTGATCTTAGGTGCATCAGGTTTCCATTGATCACCCTTGAGATGTTTCTACAACTTAATTGAAGTCCGCCTGTGGTAAATTCAAATGATTGGACATGATTTGGAAAGGCACACACCTGTCTATATATATGGCCTCAGAGCAAAAACAAAGCCATGAGTTTGAAGGAATTGTCCATAGAGCTCCGTGACAGGATAGGGTCAAGGCACAGATCTGGGGAAGGGTAACGAAATATTTATGCAGCATTGACGGTCCACAAGAACAGTGGCCTCCATCATTCTTAAATGGAATAACCACCAAGACTCTTCTTAGTTTAGAACCACCAAGAATCTTCTTAGAGCTGGCCGCCCGGCCAAACTGAGCAATCGGGGGAGAAGGGCCTTGGTCAGGGAGGTGACCAAGAACCCGATGGTCACTCTGACAGAGCTCCAGAGTTCCTATGTGGGGATGGGAGAATCTTCCAGAAGGACAACCATCTCTGCAGCACTCTACCAATCATGCCTTTATGGTAGTGGCCAGACGGAAGCCACTCCTCAGTAAAATGCACATGACAGCCCTCTTGGAGTTTGCCAAAAGGCACCTAAAGGACTCTCAGACCATGAGAAACAAGACTCTCTGGTCTGATGAAACCAAGATTGAACTCTTTGGCCTGAATGCCAAGCGTCATGTCTGGAGGAAGCCTGGCACCATCCCTATGGTGAAGCATGGTGGTGGCAGCATCATGCTGTGGGGATGTTTTTCAGCGACAGGGACTGGGAGACTAGTCAGGATCGAGGAAAAGATTAACGGAGCAAAGTACAGAGAGATCCTTGATGAAAACCTGCTCCATTGCACTCAGGACCTCAGGCTGGGGCGATGGTTCACCTTCCAACAGGACAACGACCCTAAGAACCCAGCTAAGACAACGCAGGAGTGGCTTCGGGAAAAGTCTCTGAATGTCCTTGAGTGGCCCAGCCAGACCCCGGACTTGAACCCGATCGAACATCTCTGGAGAGACCTAAACCATTGCTGTGCAGCGACCCTCCCCATCCAACCTGACAGAGCTTGAGATGATCTGCAGAGAAAAATGGGAGAAACTCCCCAAATATAGGTGTGCCAAGCTTGTAGCGTCATACCGAAAACGACCTGAGGCTGCAATCGCTCCCGAAGGTGCTTCACCAAAGTACTGAGTAAAGGGTCTGAAAATGTATGTAAATGTGATATTTCATATTTTTTTTATTATACCTTTGCAAACATTTCTAAAAAAACGTTTTTGCTTTGTCATTATGGCGTATTTTATGTAGATTGATAAGGGACAAAAAACGATTTCATCAATTTTAGAATAAGGCTGTAACGTAACAAAATTTGGAAAAAGTCAAGGGGTCTGATTACTTTCGAAATGCATTGTATACGTTTGTTTTTTTACTGTCAAATAAAATCAATCAATCAATCCCAACTGTGCAGCAGCCATTTGATTAATGTAAAAAGTCCTCTGTTACAAAACATCCAAAAGTTGAATGAATTACATTTTATTTTCATGTCAAAAATGCCTGTTGGCAAACCATCCCTTAGGAAATAATTTACACATAAACAAATTTAACAAGAATTCACTGTGATAATTCAGTGATAATTATTCCGGTGTTATGTGCAGGGCACACCAGATAAACAATGAAAGATAAATCCATACATAATAGTAAATAAGGTTATCAAAGCAATAATTATAACCCAATAAGTACAGATAAATTAATACAGAAAAATTAATGAAAGGTGTTTGAACCCAGTCTGGCACAAAGAGAAGATTCAAGTGTGAGACAGGCCTACACACAATCTATGTACATATGAGCCATTTGCTATATAGGAGCTAAATAGTTGTATAATTTAATTATAGGTCACCCTTTTTCTTTTATTCCAGGCTTTATAAAAAAAATCCACAAACGGTAATACACAATGGACAAAAATATATTTCAGTTTCTCCTCATCGCTCAGCCACATAATGCCAGAGTATATATGGTGAGTTTTCTGGAATAAGGACAAGCTTATAAATTGGTAGAAAGGGCAGTAGAGTATAACATTAATTTAATTCTGTATATCTTCGAGGTCACAATAGTTACATACTTTCCTCTTCCAGTTCAACATTATACAGGTTAGTTGAGATAATTAAGGTAATACATACATGTAGCTAGGGGTAAAGTGACTATGCATAGATAATAAACAACGAGTAGCAGCAGCATAAAAAAAGGGGGGGGGGGGGTCACTGCAAATAGTCCAGGTAGCCATTTGATTAACTGTTCAGCAGTTTTATGGCTTGGGGTAGAAGCTGTTAAGGAGTCTTTTGGACCTAGACTTGCTGCTCCACTACTGCTTGCCATGCGGTTGCTGAGAGAACAGTTTATGACTAGTTGACTGGAGTCTTTGACAATTTTTAGGGCCTTCATCTAACACCGCCTGGTACAGAGGTTCTAGATTGCAGGAAGCTTGGCCCCAGTGATGTACTGGGCCGTACGCACTACCCTCTGTAGTGCCTTGCGGTTGGATGCAGAGCATTTGCCATACCAGGGAGTGATGCAACCAGTCAGGATGCTCTCGATGGTGCAGCTGTAGAACGTTTTTATGGATCTGAGGACCCATACCAAATCTTTTCAGTCACAGGGGGAAAAGGAGTAGTCGTGCCCTCTTCACGACTGTCTTGGTGTGTTTGGACCATGATAGTTTGTTGGTGATGTGGAAACCAAGGAACTTGAAGCTCTCGACCTGCTCCACTACAACCCCATCGATGTGAATGGGAGCGTGCTCAGCCCTCCTATTCTTGTAGTCCATGATCATCTCCTTTGTCTTGATCACATTGAGGGAGAGGTTGTTGTCCCGGCATCACACTGCCAGGTCTCTGACCTCTTCCCTATAGACTGTCTCATCGTTGTCGGTGATCAGGCCTACCATTGTTGTGTTGTAGGCAAACAACAAGTGTAAACAGATCTGGATGGTCAGAGCGCAATGTTTGTTTGTTGTTGTTGAACGCTGTCGAACCCCGAAACCTGAACTAAAGACATTGGTTTAAAAGTTGACAAGTGTTTTTAAATACTTTTATTTTATTTTGAATCCTGCGGCTCTATGGGGCTAAATTGCTGTGAGCGCTACTATCTGTCCCGGGATCCTGCCAGATTCCGTAAAAGGGGAGAGATGCGAATGCCCAGCTAGCCTAGCTGGCTTGGCAGTCTCAAATGGAGGCCGCTATTGAACATTTCCAGTGCTGCAGGAGCTGTGTTTACTTTGCTTTGTTCTGGAACAATGTGGACCATGCTGACTTTCAATGTAGCAACTGCTTGCTTGTGGAGGACTACAGAAGCGAAGTAGCTACTCTTAGCAAGCAAGTAGGAAACCTACATAAGCTACTGGGGAACCCACGCCCACCTACTTTTTATTTTTCTTCCACCCCAGTAGCCAGACGGCACTCTGGTCTGGTGGACATTTTGTCGTCATGTCACCGGTGCTAGGCAAGGTTCCATCCCTGAAGGGGTCTCCCCCTTCCCTGGAGAACGGAGCTGTTCTCGACCCAACCAACCAGCCATGGAGGTACGTCACTCGCCAGTGGAAGTCAAAGAAGGCGTCCTCTGGCAACGGGGGTCTCCATGGAGATGTTGAGCCCGGAACTGACACAGACCAGAAACAGCTTTGCCGCCCTGGAACCAGAGGTTCCGGCGCCTTTGTCCTTGGTGGCTTCCCAATCAAGATTGGATCCGGAGGTACCTGCGTCTTTGCCCTCGGTTCTTTCTCCCTCTCCGTTGGCTTCTACCTTGGGTTCAGATCCTCGGAGCTCCCAGCCTCACCAGACCGTGAGGCTGCCTGAGTGACCGGCCCATTCAACATCACCAGCTGTGATCATAGGCAGCTCTATGGTGAGAAACACATCAGTCCCCAAGGCAAAAACCCTGTGCTACCCAGGAGCACGAGTACAGGACATAACAAGGCTGTTTCCGACTGTTCTACCACAGATGCCGGGAGCTGACACTGTCGTAGTCCATGTGGAGTCAAACGACATCAGGAGGGCTAGCTCGGAACAGTTGAAAAGAGCTTATTTTAGCATTAAAAGACGCCAAAAAACATGGCCAATTATTTCAGGTCCAGTACCATTGTTGGGCCACGGGTGTGAAAGATTCAGCACACTGCTGGCATTACACATCTGGCTAAAAGACTACTGTAGCTCTGCTGGAGTCCCTTTTATTGATAACTTTGACAACTTCTGGAAACAGAAGATACCCTATAGGAATGACGGAGTCCATCAAAATCATCTTGGCTCCTGGACTTTGTCCACACATTTCAAGGCTGCATTGAAACAATGACTGGTAAATGATCCGAGACCATCTCAATTAATCCCTACCATTGTGACAATGACAACTTGCGTAGTTAAATACAGGTTAAATAAAAATGTTTAAATAAAAATACAGATGTGAGTGCTACAGGTTACTTTGGTGTTCTTGGGCACAGGTAATATGGTGGTCTGCTTCAAACACGTAGGTATTACAGACTTGGTCAGGGACAGGCTGAAAATGTCAGTGAAGACACTTGCCAGTTGGTCAGCGCATGCTCTGAGTACACGCCCTGGTAATCCGTCTGGCCCTGCGACCTTGTGAATGTTGAACTGTTTAAAGGTCTTACTCACCTCGGCTACGGAGAGCATGATCACACAGTTGTACGGAACAGCTGGTGCTCTCATGCATGCTTCAGTGTTGCTTGCCTCGAAGCACGCGTAGAAGTAATTTAGCCTGTCTGGTAGGCTCATGTCACTGGGCAGCTCGCGGCTGGGCTTCCCTTTGTAGTCCGTAATAGTTTGTAAGCCGTCCCACATCTGACATCAGATTGTTGTTTTTAGCTGTACAGATGATGTATTTTGGATGTTTTCAGTGTATTTTAAATGTTTTCAGACAATGCGATAAAAAAAGTGAAATACAATTACAAAAAGTTTACTTCAGTCAACTGATTAACTCTGAGAGTGCACATTTTCACACGTTAAACAGGATAAATATGGAGACTCAGAGTGCTAGCTTCTGTTCTTTTCATTGGGCTTCTTCCAACGGTCACTGACCAACATATGAAGAAAGAATATTTTATTATACTCTGGTGGGTTAGCCACTCCTATCTGTCATATCTTTAATCTGATGTACCGCAGCTGTGATGTACCGCAGGGCAGCTCTCTAGGCCTTCTACTCATTTTTCATTTCTATTTTTACCAATGACCTGCCACTGGCATTAAACAAAGCATGTGTGTCCATGTAAGCTGGTGATTCAATCATATACACATCAGCAACCACAGCTAATGAAGTCACTGAAACCCTAAACAAAGAGTTGCAGTCTGATTTGAAATTAGTGGCCAGTAATAAACTGGTCCTGAACATCTTTTAAACTAAGAGCATTGTATTTGTGTCTGTGTTGTGTTAAAGACCTCAGCTTAATCTGGTAATGAATGGTGTGGCTGTTGAACAAGTTGAGGAGACTAAATTACTTGGTGTTACCTTAGATTGTAAACTGTCATGGTCAAAACATATTGATTCAATGGTTGTAAAGATGGGGAGAGGTATGTCCGTAATAAAGAGATGCTCTGCTTTTTTGACACCACATTCCAAAAAGCAAGTCCTGCAGGCTCTAGTTTAGTCTTATCTTGATTATCTTGATTATTTTCCAATCCTGTGGTCGAGTTCTGCAAGGACAGACATAGTTAAGCTGCAGCTGGCCCAGAACAGAGCGGCACAACTTGATCTTCATTGTAATCAGAAGGCTGGTATCAATACTATGCATGCCAGTCTCTCTTGGCTAAGAGTTGAGGAGAGACTGCATCACTTCTTCTTTTTATAAGAAACATTAATGTGTTGAAAACCACAAATTGTTCGCCTAGTCAACTTACACGCAGCTCTGACACACACAGTTACCCCAGCAGATATGCCACCAAGGGTCTTTCACAGTCCCCAAATCCAGAACAAATTCAAGAAAGCGTACAGTATTATACAGAGTCGTTCGATCTCATATTGCTCAAATGAACAGCAAACCTGGTTTCAAAAAACAGATAATGCAACACCAACATAGTTGGGTATTGGTATTGATATGTAGGCTTTTAGTGCCTTTTTTAAAATGTATTTGTTAATTGATGTAGTTCTGTACCTGAGCTGTTCTTGTTTATTAATGTTCTGTATTATGTCATGTTCATGTTTTGTGTGGACCCCAGGAAGAGTAGCGGCTGCTTTTGCAGCATCTAATGGGGATCCTAATAAAATACCAAAAGTTACCATTTACCAAATTACATTACATAATTTGCTATTCCATATGTGGAAACAGTGCTAATAGAACATGTTAACACCACCTTTTCACATGTGAAGGTAATAACACTATTTCACCACCACAACTTGCAATTTAGATTTTCACATATGCTCGTTTTTCAGATGGGAACTTGCAATTCCACATGAGAAAGTGATATTTTCACATGTGGAGTTTTCACATGTGAAACTGCAAATGTGATTTTTACATGTTTTTTTAATTTACATTGGAAAATGCAATTCCACCTGTGAACGTGATATTTTCACATGAGAAAATGTTTAACATGTGAAACAGCATATCTGATTTTCACATGTGAAAGTTTTTAACATGTGACATGTGAGGTGAAAACATGTTTTTTTTTCTCACGTGAAAAGTTGGTGGTAACGTAAATTCTCAATTTAATACATGTGAAAATATGGTTTCATACGTGAATCTGCAAATTTGACGTGTTTTTTATGTAAAGGCTCACCATTCCTTCTCCCCATTCCTTCTCCCCCCATCTCTCTCTCTCTCTCTCTTTCTCTCTTGCTCTCTCTCTCTAGCCCTCCCTCCCTCCCTCCCTGTCAGAGCTTGGCTGGGCTGTACCTGTCCACTCTACACACTACTGTAAGTGAGATCAGATGAGGTCCAGGGCTAAAGGGCAACAACATCTATCCTCTCCACGGTTCTAAACAACCACTGCATATTCAAAACTCACAATGATGCCATGCAGATAGCTGATCCCAGGTCTGGTCTGAGTAAAACCCTGTTCCGGGCCACTACACACAGAACACAGACTCATCAGAGTAATCATAAGTGAGTATGGTTGGTAAGGAGCAGGCAGAAGAATGGAGAGTCCAGTCCACGTTCTGGTCTTGTCCGAACCACTTCTGTGATCTGTGATCTATCTACCTACCTTGGCTCTTCTTTCTTCTCTCTTATTTAAAAGCACTGCAGGAGACAATGTATTATACTAATATGATGAAGGAGAGAGCATGGTGCCTGTCAAGGAAAAACAGATTCATAAAAACAGAGTGGATGAAAATAGCTAGTTTACGAGAGAGGTACTCCACCCGAGTGGATTATGAAGAGAGAAAGAAACTGCAGGAATTAAAGGAGAACAAAACATGCTTTTTCTCAAATATAATATATAAGCAGGAATTGAGTGAATAAACGTTGGCAAGTAACACAAATGCTAACGCTAACAATGCTACATTAGCATAACAGGTATGTGAACGTTATTTAACTAACGTGCAACGGCAACAACGGAAATGAAATAAATCAGACTTTTTTGTAATATCCCTGTCACATTTTTTAAATGTATGCACTGTGTGTATATCTGGGTTTTTTTTAACCGGCAAATAAAATTCATCAATCAATCAATCAATAAATGCACTGGGAGGTTTATAGCGTAAAAGAAAGGGAATACTCTCGAATGCTTATCAACAAAGCTGGATGATCAGTTCCGGTGTTATCTCTTAGTAATAAATTGATTGGATTTCAAATGGCTTTGATCACTTCTGAGTTAAGCTTCAAATTATATCTCACAGCCACAGAGCCCACAAAGACTATTATGACATATCTGAGCCTCGTAAGGGCCAATTGTATGAGCTCGTAAATATGTCAAACTATCACGGCTTTAAACATAATATGTTACCCTAATAGAAGGCCCTCTATCCTTGTAGCATCCTTTATCCTGAACAAAAATATAAATGCAACATGCAAACACTTTAACAATTTTATTGGGTTACAAATCATATAAGGAAATCAGTAAATTGAAATAAATTAATTTGGCCCTAATCTATGGATTTTACATGACTGGGCAGGTGCGCAGTCATGGGTGGGCCTGGGAGGGCATAGGCCCACCCAATGGGGAGCCAGGCACAGCCAATCAGAATGCGTTTTCCCCCACAAAAGGGCTTCATTACAGACCAAAATACTCCTCAGTTTCATCAGCCGTCCGGGTGGCTGGTCTCAGTTGTGAGGCCGGTTGGATGTACTGCCAAATTCTCTAAAATGACATTGGAGGCAGGTTATGGTAGAGAAATTAACATTAAATTATCTGGCAACAGCTCTGGTGGACATTCCTGCAGTTAGCTAGCCAATTGCACATTCCCTCAAAACTTGAAACATCTGTGGCATTGTGCTGTGTGACAAAACTACACATTTTAGAGTGGCCTTTTATTGTCCCCAGCATAAGGTGCACCTGTGTAATGATCATGCTGTTCTTGATATGCCACACCTGTCAGGTGGATGGATTATCTTGGCAAAGGAGAAATGCTCACTAACAGGGGTGTAAACTAATTTGTGCACAAAATTGTGCATATGGAAAACGTCTGGGATCTTTTATTGCAGCTCATAAAACATTAGACCAACACTTCACATGTTGCGTTTTTAATTTTGTTCAGTATACATTGAAAAGAGCAGGACACATTCTATTCTCCGTACACCCCCTCTAGGCATTGTGTGAGAGTTTAAGTAACAGAGTTTGATGCATGCGTGCATCCTCACCACTGCAAGGTAATTTATCATTTATATCCCCAAATTCAAGCCAGGCCTGTAAGTCAGGAGGAGATAAAAGCAGCAGTGAAGTCCATACAGCGATGTAAATCACACAGACAGAATCAGGTTTTTTATAGAAAAGGTTGCTGTTTCAGAACACTCTTACCTGCTCTAGAATATCAAGCAGGTCTGCTCAGTTAGAACACCCTCAATTACACACATAACCTACTTTGGGAGGCACACATGCACTGCATCAAACGGACAGTAATATACACACCTGACATTGGTTCCATCTTACAACTAGTGGCAATAGCTAGGGGGAACGTTTGAGAACTGTTTCCACCCACAGTTGCTCTGATTGGCTACTGAGAGTGTGGGGATGGGAGGATTGGTGAAAAACATGGAAAACATTATTCTCACTGAAAAGCAAACTCCCAAATAAGTTTAGAAGCGTGCATACATGAGTGACAGTACCTCAACAACTCTATTTTTCACAAATTATGTAATCGGAGAGAGATCAGAGGTCCCGTTCACCCTTACTACCAATAAACACTCCCCACACAGCACTTCCACCCCAGGGATACGCCATGACATCCTATCATCTCTGCGCTAAAGACACCCTGACCAATAAGACACTGCTCACTGGCAGTCTGTGACATCATTATAAACAATCAACACAACATCATAACATTTCCCATAGTAGGCATAGTAAGTGGAAGCACAGTTATCTTGTGTAATACCACACAAAATGTATTTAACACTACGAAATGGAACCCAGGTAAAATGCTGTGTGTCGGGCAAAATGTCTTGGTTTCACATATCGGAAGTGGGTTAGGTAAAATTGTGTGTTGGTTAGGTTAAATGTGAGAAGGTAAGATTAAATGAGAGTGGTTAGTCAAAGCGAAAACAAAACTTAAATCACCTCAAGGAGGACGCAAAACGGGGCAGCTTTGGCTTTGAAAACCGGTGGTTCACACCCATCCACCACCCAACCTACCAACCTGCTCACAAATGTTTTGTTTTCTACTTTCCAAACATTACATTTCACACTTAATTACCCTACAACAAAATTGTATTGATCTACACAATTTCCCCAAGTGACTGCCTGGGCTGAAACAACGGACAATCAGACAGAGAGCTAGGAATAACAACACACACATATACACATATTGACCATGCGTCCTAGAGGAGTGATTCATCCTGTAGAAGATAACTCTTCAATGATTATTTCTTCACGAGAAGAGAAATACTCAACAGACATGAATCAATGCTTTCCCTCATAACGGATGTAGATGACTAAAACTCAATGTGGTTCGAATTACTGTAAGGTGAAATTGAATATGTTGTTTGTAAAAGACATGGTAAAAGACATTGATTCCTCCTCTCCACTTCTCTCCTCTTCCCTTCTCTCCTCTCCTTTTATCCCCTTCATCTCTCCTGTTGTACAGTATGAGCATCCTATACTGGGACATACCGATTAACTGCCAAAATAAAGGAAGCACCAACATAAAGCGTCTTAATAGAGCATTAGGCCAACACGAGCCGCCATAAAAGTCCCATTGCGCCTTAGTATAGATTCTACAAGTGTCTGGAACTCTATTGGAGGGATGCCACACTATATTCCATGAGAAATGCCATAATTTTGTGTTTTGTTGATGGTGCTGGAAAATTCTGTCTCAAGCGCAGCTCCAGAATCTCCCAAAATGTTCAATTGGGTTAACATCTGGTGACTAAGACACACCCTTTAAACCCCCATGCTCCTTTGAGACCTCTCTTTCAAAGTCACTGAGATCTCTTCTTCTAGTCATGGTAGCTAAAATAAATGGCCATTTTTATACATGACCCTAAGTATGATGGTATGTTAATTGCTTAATTAACTCAGGAACCTCACCTGTGTGGAAGCACATGCAGTCATTATACTTTGTATCGTTCATTTATTCAAGTGTTTCCTTTATATTCACAGTTACCTGCATGTTCTCCAGATGAATACAAATAGATGCACATTTTCCAACAAAACACCCCTCAGTACCTGGAGTGAAAATTCCCTTAAATATTCCATCCCTATTCCATAAATATATGAATGCATATAAACTGTGTGTTGACTCTCTGTAAACACGTTTTAATATGCACGATACAATCGATTTAAAAGGAATTGAATATGTGTATGTTTTATTTTGTCTTCAACGGGTTTTGTAAATTGGTATGTACGTTGCCAGGAAATGCCCAGTGCTTTGCTGTGATGTCCGTTGATGGTATTTGCTGATGTATTTGCTGATTTAGCAGGATGTACTGCTGTATAGTGCTCCAGCATCATGCTCCAGAAGTATAAAAGCAAACTTGATGACCATCTTTAATGAAAGTCCTTGTGATAACTTGTAATTAAAGGAAAAGAGAGCCTCTCTTGCTTCTCAAATCACCTAACTTAACCCCAAGGCAAGCTCCCATGGAGCTGCTGTATCTGTCTGTCTCTTTTATGCTCTTTCTCTTTCATGCTGTCTCTTTCTTTCACACATGCACAAACAGACAGACAAACACAAACACACAAACTCTGTCTCTGTCTTTCTCTCTCTCTTTTATTGAAATCCCTCCATCACTCTCTCTCCTCCCTTCCAATTGTGATAGATGTAGGCATCTAGGACCAGTGCCCACGGTGGGTAGAGTAGTGACCTGGCACAACCCACACAGCTCAGAGCAGGCACACGGCACGACTGCATGGGTATGGAGAGAGACAGAGGGGAGGAAGATCAACCAATCTCATTTCACAACAAACTGGTGCTCTGTAATTATCTGTGAAGTGGATTTAACTGTACGAATGAATGGGCTCCTCATTCTCCCAGTGGCTCTGACAGTATAGAGAACACTTCAAATCTAGTGAATGAATTGTAATGTGTACTCCTAACTACTCCACACTGCACTCCAGAGTGCAGGCTAGGTGGTCTGGCTGCTGCATCAAATAATAAATCATATTGCAATTATAACACCATTCACATTCCCATACATACCAACACCTACACACTTGCACACATTACCACCCACACCCATCCACGATTTAAAGTGACATAAGCCTCCACTGACACACACACTCACAAACAAACATGAAAACCTTTTACCGCAGAGGGGCAAAAGAAATAAGTGATTTTTATGAACAGCCACTGTGATTCTATCTAACGACTAAATTCTGAAGAACAAAATTATTGTAGCGTCTCAGGAAAGTCTACTTGAGTTTTTTCATGCTATGTTTAAGATGCAGTTGTAGCAGGATGTTTGGGAGAGGTTTGCAACTGCATCCCGCATGTTTCCCAGCCGACCTCCTACGAGGGATGCATCTGCCTATCTGCTCCAGTGACTGACTCACACTCAAGGGATCCCGAGCGTTTCTCAACTGCTTTACCATGTCTACCAGTGATTCATGGGTAACAGGCCTTTTTACACGGCTAATCAGTTTCTACTGTGACCATCACTCAGCAAGCCCCAGAGCACATTCTGGATACTGTAAGAGCAGACGGTTATTGATAGTGTGGAGACGTGGGCCACACACACTGTATCACACACACACACACACACACACACACACACACACACACACACACACACACACACACACACACACGTGGGCCACACACACTGTATACACACACACACACACACACACACACACACACACACACACACACACACACACACACACACACACACACACACACACACACACACACACACACACACTGTAAGCTCACATACACACACTGTATATACACACATACACTGGATATACAAACATATTCAGTACATACACACACAGTACAAACTTACACATGTAAACACACTCACCGTATATGCATAAAACACACACACACGTTTATTGAAAGCATGGCGATATGAGAGGGTTACTATTGACAGCAGGATGGAGAACGTTGATGTATCTGTGTTTGAGTCGGCACACCAACTCACTCGGCCACTCTGATAGACTTTACCGCTTGGAGTTCTCCTGTACAAAAAGTATATTGTTTCCCCTTATCCTTGATTATCAGAAGAGGAGACAAAGAGAGGCAGCCACTTTAGGCTATTGAGATGTACCTCAGGCAGATTACAGGCTCCGATTGGCCACACTGACAGGTAACAACTAACAATGACTGGACCAATCAGGAGCTGAAGACACAACATAAAAAATAGACAAGATACACTACTACCCCCTGTTTTTGTAATTGCAGTGATAGGATATAAGTGCGATATTTCAGCATGCAGTGCCTGAAGAAGTGTGTGTGCGAGTCTCTCTTTTTTTTCAAGTGACAGGAGCTAGCACCATGCATCACAGTCCGTTCCTCAGATAGGCAGAGAGCAGAGCAATGAGGTGTGGAGATGTTAATTCCTCATGCTAATCAAGAAAGGCCTGCTAAATGACGGCAAAAAAAACCTGCATATTTCAGTCCCCACGACCGCTGTTTAGCACTAGTTTATATCAGGACAGAAACAATGAGATCTCTTTGCAAAATGTCTGCGCTCTGGCAGATCACTTAGCATGACAACTAGAGTTACAAAATTCCCTTAATTTCCCCCAAATCCTCAGGTTTTCCAGAAATCCAGGTTGGACGATTTCCGGATTTCTGGAAAACCTGGTAATTTTGGGAAAGTTATTGGAATTTTGCAACCCTAGTGACAATAGCTTCATTGACAAATGGGACTGTGAAGTGTATTTTCAGGCCATTTTATGAAGGTTCATGGTTTCACCACTTACGTGCAAGGTGTTCACAACAGTGGGGAGAAAATGGTTTGAAACAGAGGGGTAGTACCTGAATTTAAAGGGATACTGCATGCAGCAAATAAGCTGTTGTTCTACTTACCCAGAGATGGATACCATTTTTATGTCTCTGCATGCAGTATGAAGGAAGTTAGAGGTAGTTACGCGAGTCAATGCTAACAAGCATTAGCGCGATGACTGGAAGTCTACAGGTACGGTAGTATAATCTCGCAGTATCCCTTTAATCCAATAAGAACACAGATTATCGGTTTTTGTTGCAACACGTTTTGCTAGTATGAACATGACCAGGGACACACAATCCTACAAATCAAATAGGAAGAGGTGTTTGTGTGTCTTACACACATCTCAAATTAATTTCCAGCTGTGAGGACAGTTACATTACAGCATGCATCAAAGACAACTACAACTCTGGTTGAGTTGTTAACAGATATAAATCCTATCCTTCATTTGCGGTTGAAAGTTAAGTGACAAAAACATTTTACAAAAACAGTGTTTGTTGATGACATTTTGCAAATTCACAAAAAAATCGATTGATTTTCAACATCAGGAACTGTATGTTTAAATATAACATTAATAGAATGTTAATTCAATATGTGTTGCCTGGTGGGATGTATTATACTGTCCCAGGGTTAGAGGAAGATATTCACCTGAACCTGATATCATCAAAGTAGTCAAAGTAGTTACCGTTCTATGGTTAGGAAATAGCACCTTGGATAGCCCCTAGACGTACACAGTAACTTAGTTGCTGCTACTAGCATGCTAGCAGATACCCATTGACTTCCAGTCATTGCACTAACGCTAGTTAGCATTGGCTCGCAAACTACCTCTAACTTCCTTCATATTGGACACAGAGACATAAAAATGGTATCCAAGTGTTCATCTGACCCTGGGGAAGTAGACAAATGGTCTCATTGCCAAAATCCTGAAGTATCCCTTTAAGGCCCGTACAGAATGGAGAATTTTAGACGTCTTATCCCACAATTTTACCTTCCCAGACAAAATGGCCGCGTCAAGGGCAAATTCTTAGGTCGTAAACAATTGTCGGCCGTCTTGGGTAATTCAGTGTGACATGGTCTAGGTCTGCCAATCAAGTACAGCTACGTGTGGTCGTAGGATCCGACAAAGTTCTGGTAGTGTCTGAAATTGTTTTACTTTATCATGTAGTGTGGCTGGTGTTACAAGATGATTCCGATGACTGACCAATAGGAACACGGCCGGCACTGAATAGGCACACAATATGATTCTTGTGAATAGTCCGATTCATGTAATAGTTAGATTTAAACGTTTACATGCTTGCAAAAATAAAGATTTTCCTAATAATCTTGTTTTAACTACAGTACATGACACATTTGAAATCAGGCTACCTGATGGGATTTTGATAAATAGCCCAAAAAATGTAATCTAAATAAACGTTTTAACAGAGCGACCATGTTGTTTTTGGGAGGCCTATTAGATTCTGAATTCGAGCATATAAAGATGGTATTTGAAAACTATTGCTAAACGCATACTTTCAGTGTTTCCGAACTCACTTCACTCACACATAAGCCTAGAGGGATGCTTGCGTTGCAGGTGCTGGTACATGTGCAGATCAAATGTAGAATACGTCTGCTGACATATCCTCTCAAGCCAATCGCAGAATGTGATGACAAAACTGAAGCAAATCAATCAATCTGGCCAGGTTGATATCAAGATTTTAACACAGTGTGACATGGAATAATTGTAGAAGACTGAATCCGAAGTACAGTGTGGAAAGGCCTTTAGGGAAGTAAAGAAAAAAAACAGCTAATACATTAGATTCACACTATGGGGAAAATATATGTCAACAGCCATTTCGATGAACTATTTAAGGAATATGTTCTAATAAGCAAAAGCTGACATTACTAGATACCTGTACACTGACATGACATCTACTTTAACATGACATCTACTTTAAATATCTTACATTGTGATTGTCTCTAAGAGTGAGATTTACACAGTGTATTCTTCAGGAGCCCTTTATTATAGGTGTCGTGTGTCAGTGTCCAACGAACGCTGAGTGACTTGGCTGCATTACATCATGGGGAAGTGGTGACCAAGATTAATAGCTTCCATTACATTTAGTCGGGCTCTTAACAGACCGCGGACGACCATGTGAAAACCCTGCCCTTTCAGACTTCAGACTGAAAATAACAGACATGTAAGTGTACCGGAGACAGTCACTTATTCATTTTAGATGCACCGACATGTTCACGGATGCTTTGAAACTCTTTTGTGTATCCCATTCATTACCTACAAATGTATTGAGCACTTGGGTAGGCAGTGTTCCAACAGTGATTCTATCACATTGTTGTCATTGTGTGTGGATTCAGTTGTTTTACTGTACATGTTTAGGAGCATCATTGGCATTTTATATCAATAATGAATTGATTCAAATGGCACTTGTTCAAAATAGCATTCAGCAGTAGAGCTACGGGTGTGATGTTGGAAAGCGTGATGTCTGTGAGGCTCAACTTTGGCTGGCTGCATGGTGACCCTCCCACAGTCTGGGGGCTAATCCTGCCCGCTGTGGTTTACGTAAAGGGAGCAGTGGGCTTGTCTTCCCTCCTCCCTCTCTCAGCCTGGATCTGTGGTTCTAGCTCTTTCTCTTACACACACACACACACACACACACACACACACACACACACACACACACACACACACACACACACACACACACACACACACACACACACACACACTCTCTCTCGCATAAACACTGAACAAAAATATAAACGTAACATGTAAAGTGTTGGTCCCATGTTTCATGAGCTGAAATAAAAGATCCCTGATATGCTCCTTAAACACAATTTTTTTTATTTTATCTAAAATTTTGTACACACATTTGTTTACATCCCTGTTAGTCAGCATTTCTCCTTTGCCGAGATAATCCATCCACCTGACAGGTGTGGCATATCAAGAAGCTGATAAAAAGGCATGATCATTACACACATGCACCTGGGGACAATAAAAGGCCACTCTAAAATGTCTCAAGTTTTGGGGGAGCGTGCAATTGGCATGATGACTGCAAGAATGTCCACGAGAGCTGTTGCCAGAGAATTGAAGCCAACTCCAACATCGTTTTAGAGAATTTGGCAGTACATCCAACCGGCCTCACAACCGCAGACCACGTGAAACCACGCCAGCCCAGGATCTCCACATCCGGCTTCTTCACCTGCGGGATCGTCTGAGAACAGCCACCCGGACAGCTGATGGAACTGTGGGTTTACACAACCGAAGATGTTCTGCACAAACTGTCAGAAACCGTCTCAGGGAAGCTCATCAGCGTGTTTGTCGTCCTCACCAGGGTCTTGACCTGACTGCAATTCGACGTCATAACCGACTTCAGCAGGCAAATGCTCACCTTCCATGGCCACTTGCATGCTGGAGAAGTGTGTCTCTTCACAGATGAATCACAGTTTCAACTGTTCCGTGTAGATGGCAGACAGCGTGTATGGCGTCGTGTGGGCGAGCAGTTTGCTTATGTCAACGTTGCGAACAGAGTGCCTGCCCCATGTTGGCGGTGGGGTTACGGTATGGGCAGACAGAAGCTACGGACAACAAACACAATTGGATTTTATTAATGGCAATTGGAATGCACAGAGATACCACGAGATCCTGAGGCCTATTGTCATGCCATTCATCCATCACCTCATGTTTCAGCATGATAATGCACAGCCCCATGTTGCAAGGATCTGTACACAATTCCTGGAAGCAGAAAATGTCCCAGTTCTTCTGTGGCTTGCATACTCACCAAAACCTGATCAACTCTGTGCGAAGGAGATGTGTCACGCTGCATGAGGCAAATGGTGGTCACACCAGATACTGACTTAGGTCCTAATGAATTAATTTCAGTTGACTGATTTTCTTATATGAACTGTAACTCAGTAAAATCTTTGAAATTGTTGCAAGTTGCATTTATATTTTTGTTCAGTGTTTACACATGCATATTAACACACACTAGCGTGGATCCAGTGGTCTGACTGGGCAGACTGACTGCAGTGCTGATCGATGGGGTCAGGAGATCAGTCAGCCACAGCACCAGCCCCTCATCAATCACACAGTACCTGTGGGCCAGGGGGGCTGATTAAGCTGTGACACACAGGACACTTAGGACTCACAAGAGAGGGGGGGACAAATAAAGCTGTGACAACCGGGATACAGAGGTGGTAGAGATGAAGCCATGACATAATGGCATCAGAGGATTCACGAGGTGAATCCGTGACACCCAGCCTCAGGGGATTTAATGGGGGACTAATAAAGCTGTGACAACCGGGATACAGAGGTGGTAGAGATGAAACCATGACATAATGGCGTCAGAGGATTCACAAGGTGAATCCGTGACACCCAGCCTCAGGGGACTTAATGGGGGACTAATAAAGCTATGACACTGGGGAACCAATGACACCCAAGGTAAACAATAAAGTTGTGAAACCCACCGAAGGGGCAGATAGATCTGTGGCAGCACATACTATGGGGACCAATAAAGGTGTAACACCACAGGACAAATAAAGTTGGGGAGAAATAAAAAAAAGAAGTTGAGACAACCAGGAGGAGTCATAAAAATACTGGTCTGAGAATACAGTGGGTCACAAAATGTCCAAAACAAAACCGACATAAAACATGTTGGAAATGTAAGCTCTAAGAGAAATATCTAACCACTAGCCACCTCACTCAATAAGAATTTCTTAAAGGATACTTGCTCTGCTCTTTCCATACTGTGACATAAAACAGAATATGTCATTCACTCACAGAAACGCTCTCAATAAGAAAACCCCATTCACTGCATTGCCTCCCTCACAATCAAAGTGGAAAGAATAATTAGTAAGATCAAGACAACCACAGCAGCATTAATCACATGATGTGCCCTGATCAGGAAAATAACTGTAACTTCACTAAAAAAGTATATTTATACATGTAATAGTGTGTATAGGTATGCTCTCCTCTTTCCAACACAAATCACTACGGTACCAACAGAGTGAAAGTAGACCTGGGTAGATCAAGAGAGAAAGTCAAGCAGGAAGTTGTACAGTATCTGGATCCTGTCTTGACCCATATTCTGACCAGGCTAACCAGGACATTCAACTGTTCTTCTTCTGTACAGTAAGTGGGTCTTCCTCTGATCACACACACACACACACACACACACACACACACACACACACACACACACACACACACACACACACACACAGTCTTGCACAGCTAACCTTGTGCGTACATACAATTCAGTCCCATTAAAAATCCTATTTTCCCTAACCCCTAATCCTAACCTGTACCCTTACCCTAATCCTAACCTAATCCCAAAAACCTAACCTTAACCCTAACCCTAGCTCCTAACCCTATCTCCTAACCATAACCCTAAACCTAATTCTAACCCTAACACAAATTCTAACCTTAACCCTAAACACCCTAGAAATAGCATTTGACCTTATGGGGACCAACAAAATGTCCCCAGTTGGTCAAATACTTGTTTATTTACTATTCTTGTATAGTATAGTTAAACACACACACACACACCCCTGTCATGGGGGGGGGGGGGGGGGGGGGGGGGTTTAGTTGCATCAGTGTCTAACCTGTAAAACTTAAAATATCACAACAACAACGAAGTGTGAAGAGAACACTTCATAAATACCAGTGAAAAAAGCATCATCTGTTTGACTTTGTAAAGCCCTTCACAGCTTTCTGAACATGTTGGCTTCTGACACCTCTTACAATCTCCCAGGAGGACAGCCTTGCGCTGGCAAAAAACAACAGATGGACATGAATATGTCAAGTGTTTCCTAAATGGTCAACAATGTACCACTGTAGCCTGAGCAAGTGTTCTGTCACCAGTGTTGGGATTCACATTACTCGTTATACACTACATGACCAAAAGTATGTGGACACCCGCTCGTTGAATATCTCATTCCAAAATCATGGGCATTAATATGAAGTTGGTCCCCCCTTTGCTGCTATAACAGCCTACACTCTTCTGGGAAGGCTTTCTACTAGATGTTGGAACATTGCTGCAGGGACTTGCTTCCATTCAGCCACAAGAGCATTAGTGAGATTGGGCACTGATGTTGGGCGATGAGGTCGCAGTCAGTGTTCCAATTCATCCCAAAGATGTTCGAATAGAACACAGAACAAACATACACACTTAATACATGAGAAAACGGTCCCTAGCGGACTGTCAAAATATGGCAGCTTGTTACACAGAAAATGAAGAGGGGTGGGGAAGAGAGAGAGAGAATCGTTATTGTTACTTATCGTTGATACATTTCAGAACTATTCTCACAGCAATCATATAGTTTGCACACAAACCGCCACCCATTTTGAATAAGAAATCATGAATGTATTTACGTGTGAATGCCTTTGTTCGCTGTTTATCTCTGTCGGAACCAGTCCTCCTTAGGAAGGTAGTTTGCCTTTCAGCGGTACGCTTGTATGGCTCTGATTGGCCGAAAGAGGTCTTCCGTTTCCCGTCTTCTACTGTTGTTCACTCTGGAAGATAGCTATCCAGCCATGTCGACAGTTCCCATTGGTGATGAGCGTAATAGGATAGTCTCACTTAGATTTGCTTTTCTAGATATTTGACTCAAGACAGCTGTACCAGTGATTGTCCTAGAGAGGAGTTTGTTTTCCCCCTCGTGTCGCTATTCAGGATTTGGACCACTGTGGACATAAGCTGCAGCTCGCCATCTTTCTGGTCTAAAGGAAGGTGAATTTATTTCTTCACCTCATGTTGATGTTCAAAGTTCCAACCATTTCAAACGTGTAGCTCCCGACTCATATTTCCTTGTCTTATGTTAATTTCTGTTACCAATCCTTTTATGCACTCTGGCCAAAGGGGACGGTTCCGTCAGCATGACATGATCTTTGACCTCACTCGGGGCATGGCTACTTACTTGTACAAAGTTATGTAAAACTATTATCTCTTATGGCTTCTAAAATCACATTCAAAATACTCTCATTATTTTTCATATTTCACACACAACGTTAACCTGTTATGGCTAGGGGGCAGTATTTTCACGGCTGGATAAAAAACGTACCCGATTTAATCTGGTTACTACTCCTGCCCAGTAACTAGAATATGCATATAATTATTGGCTTTGGATAGAAAACACCCTAAAGTTTCTAAAACTGTTTGAATGGTGTCTGTGAGTATAACAGAACTCATATGGCAGGCAAAAACCTGAGAAGATTTCATGCAGGAAGTGGCCTGTCTGACAAGGTGTCGTTCTTCTTGTCTCTGTTTATTGAAGAGTGAGGATCTTAGCTGTCCCGTGACACTTCCTACGGCTGCCATAGGCTCTCAGAAGTCGGCAAAACGCTGAATCGTGGCTTTGCAGGCTCTGGCTGAAAAAAAGTAGCGCGTTTGGGTAGTGGCTGGTTACAGTACTGTGAGACTCAGGCTCGTGCCCGCGTAGACCGAAAGCTTTGTTTTCTTTCCTCTGTTTAGCTAAATGGACATTCCCGGTCGGAATATTATCGCTTTTTTACGAGAAAAATGGCATAAAAATTGATTTTAAACAGCGGTTGACATTCTTCGAAGTACGGTAATGGAATATTTAGATTTTTTTTGTCACGAATTGCACCATGCGCACGACCCTGATTTACCATTTCGGATAGTGTCTGGGACGCACGAACAAAACGCCGCTATTCGGATATAACGATGGATTATTTTGGACCAAACCAACATTTGTTATTGAAGTAGCAGTCCTGGGAGTGCATTCTGACGAAGACAACAAAAGGTAATCAAACTTTTATAATAGTAAATCTGATATTGGTGAGTGCTAAACTTGCCGGGTGTCTAAATAGCTAGCCCGTAATGGCTGGGCTATGTACTTAGAATATTGCAAAATGTGCTTTCACCAAAAATCTATTTTAAAATCGGACATATCGAGTGCATAGAGGAGTTCTGTATCTATAATTCTTAAAATAATTGTTATGCTTTTTGTGAACGTTTATTGTGAGTAATTTAGTAAATTGTTAGCAAATTCCCTGGAAGTTTGCGAGGGGTATGCTAGTTCTGAACGTCACATGCTAATGTAAAAAGCCGTTTTTTGATATAAATATGAACTTGATTGAACAGAACATGCATGTATTGTATAACATAATGTCCTAGGTGTGTCATCTGATGAAGATCATCAAAGGTTAGTGCTGCATTTAGCTGTCTTCTGGGTTTTTGTGACATTATATGCTAGCTTGAAAAATGGGTGTCTGATTATTTCTGGCTTGGTACTCTGCTGACATAATCTAATGTTTTGCTTTCGCTGTAAAGCCTTTTTGAAATCGGACAGTGTGGTTAGATAAAGGAGAGTCTTGTCTTTAAAATGCTGTGAAATAGTCATATGTTTGAAAAATTGAAGTTTTTGTATTTTTGAGGAATTTGTAATTCGCGCCACGCCTATCATTGGATATTGGAGCAGGTGTTCCGCTAGCGGAACGTCTAGATGTAAGAGGTTAAGGATGGAGACCACATATCTGTAGTGTAAATACTTTTCAAGTTACCATATTTCCACTATAACATTTTTAATGACATCACAAAATAAAAACCGACATGACATTAGTTTTCATAGCTCATCTCCGACCATTCCCCATGTTCTTATGTTAGAAATATTGTTCCAGTATTCACTTTTGAATGTTTTGGTGGGAAAAGCCTGTTAACAAAGACATTCCTTTTGTTCATACTGGAGGGGGAGAAAGAGCAGGGTGAGAACTGTCAAACCGGCCCAGTTCTATCCTCCCCTCTTCTGTGGGTGAGAGAAGGTCTGGTTATTGTCAACCATTGCCAAGCTGATCTGACCCATTGTGATCCTCACATGACAGTCATGACAACAGTATATGGTGTATTACCTTATTTTTACGCTGTACATTCAAATGGTTAGCATGCAGATGCTGCATAGAAGTTTCACCGATAAAACATGAAAATAGGTCTATCATTTACAGTGGCAGTCAAAAGTTTGGACACACCTACTCATTGCAGGGTTTTTCTTTATTTTTCCAATTTTCTACATTGAGGAAAATAAGTGAAGACAAAAAAGTGTTTAAAAAAAATCTAAATATATTTAAGATTTTAGATTCTTCAAAGTAGAATTATATCACAATTAATTTGGATGAAGTTAGACTAAATATTTTAATTTCATTTTTCTAAGACACTCCAGGACTGGACTTGTCCAGAGCAGATAGTGGATAAATACTTTGTTCATCTATCTATCTGTACTAACGACATGTACATACAGTAAAATGAATTGTTGATGCAGTTTACATTTTTTTTTTTACAACATATCAACAATTCTCTCTGGGAAAGTCGATAATATACAGTTGGGTCTGGAATTATTGACACCCTTGATAAAGATGAGTAAGATTGATGGATTAAATAAATAATGAAAATACTGAGATATATTGTATGCTCTTTTATACTAATACAATTGCTCAGAGAAAGATATTTTGTTTAGCAAGAAATATATACACTACCGGTCAAAAGTATTAGAACACCTACTCATTCCAGGGTTTTTCTTCATTTTCACTATTTTCTACATTGTAGAATAATAGTGAAGACATGAAAACTATGAAATAACAAATATGGAATTATGAAGTAACCAAAAAAGTGTTAAACAAATCAGAACATATTTTATATTTGAGATTCTTCAAATAGCCACCCCTTGCCTTGATGACAGCTTTGCACACTATTGGCATTCTCTCAACAAGCTTCATGAGGTAGTCACCTGGAATGCATTTCAATTAACAGGTGTGAAAGACCCAGAGTTACATCTGCTGCAGAGGATAAGTTCATTAGAGTTACCAGCCTCCTAAATTGCAGCCCAAATATATGCTTCACAGAGTTCAAGACACAGACACATCTCAACATCAACTGTTCAGAGGAGACAGCGTGAATCTGGCCTTCATGGTCGAATTGCTGCAAAGAAACCACTACTAAAGGACACCAATAAGAAGAAGAGACTTGCTTGGGCCAAGAAACACGAGCAATGGACATTAGACCGGTGGAAATGTCTCCTTTGGTCTGGAGTCCAAATTGGAGATTTTTGGTTCCAACCGCCGTTTCTTTATGAGAAGCGGTGTGGGTGAACGGATGACCTCGGCATGTGTATTTCCCACCGTAAAGCATGGAGGAGGAGGTGTTATGGTGGGGGGGTGTTTTGCTGGTGACACTGCTTGTGATTAATTTAGAATTCAATACACACTTAAGTAGCATGGCTACTACATCATTCTGCAGCGATACACCTTCCCATCTGGTTTAGGCTTAGTGGGACAATCATTTGTTTTTCAACAGGACAATGACCCAACACACCTCCAGGCTGTGTAAGGGCTATTCTACCAAGAAGGAGAGTGTGAGTGTTGCATCAGATGACCTGGCCTCCACAATCCCCCGACCTCAACCAAATTGAGATGGTTTGGGATGAGTTGGACCGCAGAGTCAAGGAAAAGCAGCCAAGTGTTCAACATATGTGGTAACTCCTTCAAGACTGTTGGAAAAGCATTTCAGGTGAAGCTGGTTGAGAACATTCCAAGACTGTGTAAAGCTGTCATCAAGGAAAAGGGTGGCTATTTGAAGAATCTATATTTTGATTTGTTTAACACTTTTTTGGTTACTACATGATTCCATATGTGTTATTTCATAGTTTTCATGCCTTCACTATTATTCTACAATGTAGAAAATAGTAAGAATAAAGAAAAACCCTTGAATGAGTAGGTGTTCTAAAACTTTGACTGGTAGTGTATATATATTTTCTTAAAAAGACAGGGGTAAAATTATTAACACACCTAAAGGTTCTTATAAGTAAAGTAGTCAAAAGTGTAGTGTTTGGTCACATTCCTAGCAAATGCATCCAACAAGGTCAATGACTACATCAAGCTTGTTGGATGCATTTGCACTTAGTTTTGGTTGAGTTTCAGATCATTTTGTTACCAATAGAAATTAATGGTGTGCATGGTATGCATTTGAGTCATTTTTACTGTAAATAAGAATATACTATGTTTCTAAACACTTCTACATTAATGTGGATGCTACCATGATGACGGATAATCCTGATTGAATCATGAATAATGATGAGTGAGAAAGTTACAGAGGGTCAAAGATCATACCCCCAAGAAATGCTAACTTCCCCTGTTAAGGGTAATGAAAGGTTAGCATATCTTGGAGGGGCTATGATCTTTTGACATATGATTTTTGTTTTATTTTACTAAGTCGTTCAGACAAAATACTAAGTCGTTCGAACACAATGCAAATAGTCTGGGTAGCCATTTGATTACCAGTTCAGGAGTCTAATGGCTTGGGGGTAAAAGCTGTTGAGAAGCCTTTTCGTCCGTTTTCCATGTGGTAGTAGAGAGAACAGTCTATGACTGGGGTGGCTGGGGTCTTTGACAATTTTTAGGGCTTCCTCTGACACCGCATGGTGTAAAGGTCCTGGATGGCAGGCAGGTTAGCCCCAGTGATGTACTCGGCCGTAAGCACTACCCTCTGTAGTGCCTTGCGGTCTGAGGCCATGTAGTTTCTGTCCCAGGCAGTGATGCAACCAGTCAGGATGCTCTCGATGTTGCAGCTGTAGAACCTTTTGAGGATCTGACGACCCATGCCAAATCTTTTTAGTTTCCTGACGGGGAATAGGCTTTGTCGTGCCCTCTTCACGTCTGTCTTGGTGTGTTTGGACCATTCTAGTTTGTTGGTGATGTCAACACCAAGGAACTTGAAGCTCTCAACCTGCTCCACTACAGCCCTGTTGATGAGAAAGGGGGCACGCTCAGTCCTCTTTTTCCTGTAGTCCACAATCATCTCCTTAGCCTTGGTTACGTTGAGAGATATGTTGTTATTCTTGCACCACACAGCCAGGTGTCTGACCTCCTCCCTATAGTGATCAGGCCTGTTGTGTCGTCTGCAAACTTAATGATGGTTGGAGTGTTGGAGTCGTGCCTTGCCACGCAGTCGTGGGTGAACAGGGAGTACAGGAGGGGACTGAGCACGCACCACTGAGGGGCTCCAGTGTTGAGGATCAGCATGGCAGATGTGTTGCTACCTACTCTCACCACCTGGGGGCGGCCCGTCAGGAAGTCCAGGATCCAGTTGCAGAGGGAGGTGTTTAGTCCCAGGATCATTAGCTTAGTGATGAGCTTTGAGGGTACTATGGTGTTGAACGCTGAGCTGTAGTCAATGAATAGCATTCCAACATAGGTGTTCCTTTTGTCCAGGTGGGAAAGGGCAGTGTGGAGTGCAATAGAGATTTCATCATCTGTGGATGTGTTTGGGCGGTATGCAAATTGGAGTGGGTCTAGTGTTCCTGGGATAATGGTGTTGATGTGAGCTATTACCAGCCTTTCAAAGCACTTCATGGCTAAGGACGTGAGTGCTACGGGTCTGTAGTCATTTAGGCAGGTTGTCTTAGTGTTCTTGGGTACAGGGACTATGACCATCTGCTTGAAACATGTTGGTATTACAGACTCAATCAGGGACATGTTGAAAATGTCAGTCAAGACACCTGCCAGTTGGTCAGCACATGCCCGGAGCACACGTCCTGGTAATCCATCTGGCCCCACGGCCTTGTGAATGTTGACCTGTTTAAAACTTGTTAGGGATAGAGTCTAGTTTCCTACATTTCCGCCTGACTGACGTGCCCAAAGTAAACTGCCTGTTACTCAGGCCCAGAAGCCAGGATATGCATATAATTGGTAGCATTGGATAGAAAACACTTTGACTGTTAAAATAATGTCTGAGACTGTAACAGAATATATATGGCAGGCGAAAATCCGAAGAAAAACCAACCAGAATTGTTTTTGTTTTTTTAGGTCCCATGCTCTATGTAATTCCATCTCCCAGATTGCAATTCCTATGGCTTCCACTAGATGTCAACAGTCTTTATTCAAGGTTTCAGGATTGTTTTTTGAAAAACATGCAAGAATTTTGAGTTTTGGTTAGGAGAGCACCGGAACAATATCAGTCTTTCAGCGAGCAAGGGAAAGGGCGCGCGCATACTAATTATGCTTTCCTGTTCAACATACTACTTTCCGTTTGAAATATTTTAGTTTATTTACATTTTAGAGTGCCTGAGGATTAAATAGAAACATCCTTTGTCTTGTTTGGACGGAGTTTAGCGGTAGCTTCTTAGACTCCTTTGTCTCCATGTTGAACAAGTGGATCACTGAAATCGATGGTGCCAACTAAACTGACTTTTTGGGATATAAAGAAGGGTCTTATCTAACAAAATGACCATTCATGTTGTAGCTGGGACCCTTGGGATTGCAAACAGAGGAAGATCTTCAAAAAGTACGTGATTTATTTAATCGCTAGTTGTGATTTTATGAAGCCTGTGCTGGTTGAAAAATATGTTGATGTGGGGCCTGTCCTCAGACAATCTCATGGTATGCTTTCACCGTAAAGCCTATTGTAAATCGGACAACACAGTTAGATTAACAATAATTTACGCTTTTAAATGATATAAGATACTTGTATGTTCATGAACGTTTCATATTACGATTATTTATTTGAATTGCGCGCCCTCCAATTTCACCGGATGTTGTCAGCTGGTGTCCCGCTAGCGAGAGCGAGATCACACAGTCGTCCGGAACAGCTGATGCTCTCATGCATGCCTCAGCCTTGCTATCCTCGAAGCGAGCATTGAAGTGATTTAGCTTGTCTGGTAGGCTCGTGTCGCTGGGCAGCTCGCGGCTGTGCTTCCCTTTGTAGTCTGTAATAGTTTGCAAGCCCTGCTACATAAGACGAGCATCGGAGCCGGGGTAGTACAATTCAATCTTAGCCCTGTATTGGCGCTTTGCCTGTTTGATGGTTCGCCGGAGGGCACAGCAGGTTAGAATCCCACACCTTGAAAGCGGCAGCTCTACCCTTTAGCTCAGTGCGAATGATGCCTGTAATCCATGGCTTCTGGTTGGGGTATGTACGTACAGTCACTGTGGGGACGACGTCCTCGATGCACTTATTGATTAAGCCAGTGACTGATGTGGTGTACTCCTCAATGCAATCGGAAGAATCCCGGAACATGTTCCAGTCTGTGATAGCAAAACAGTCCTGTAGTTTAGCATCTGCTTCATCTGACCACTTATAGACTGTGTCACTGGTGCTTCCTGCGTTAATTTTTGCTTGTAAGCAGGAATCAGGAGGATAGAATTGTGGTCAGATTTACCAAATGGAGGGCGAGGGAGAGCTTTGTACGTATCTCTGTGTGTGGAGTACAGGTGCTCTATAATTGTTTTCCCTCTGGTAGCGCATTTAACATGTTGATAGAGATTAGGTAAAACTGATTTAAGTTTCCCTGCATAAAGTCTCCGGCCACTCGGAGCACCGCCTCTGGGTGAGCGGTTTCCTGTTTGCTTATTTCCTTATACAGCTGACTGAGTGCAGTCTTAGTGCCAGCATCCAACTGTGGTGGTAAATAAACAGCCACGAAAAGTATAGATGAAAACTCTCTTGGCAAATAGTGTGGAATACAGTTTGTCATAAGATACTCTACTTCAGGCGAGCAAAATCTAGAGACTTGAAAATAGCTGTGCAGTGACACTCCCCATCCAACCTGACAGATCTTGAATGGATCTGCAGAGGAGAATGGGAGAAACTTCCCAATTACAGGTGTGCCAAGCTTGTAGTGTCATACCCAAGAAGTATCGAGGCTGTAATCGCTGCCAAAGGTGCTTCAACAAAGTACTAGGTAAAGGATCTGAATACGTATATAAATGTGATATTTCAGTTTTGCAAAAATATATATATTTTTTGTTAACCTGTTAGAGCTAGGGGGCAGTATTGACACGCCCGGATAAAAAACGTACCCGATTTAATCTGGTTACTACTCCTGCCCAGTAACTAGAATATGCATATAATTATTGGCTTTGGATAGAAAACACTCCAAAGTTTCTAAAACTGTTTGAATGGTGTCTGTGAGTATAACAGAACTCATATGGCAGGCATAAACCTGAGAGGATTCTATATGGGAAGTGGCCTGTCTGACAAGTTGTTGTTCATCTTGGCTCTTTTTATTGAAGACTGAGGATCTTTGCTCTAACGTGACACTTCCTACGGCTCCCATAGGCTCTCAGAGCCCGGGAAAAAGCTGAACGATATCGTGGCAGCCTCTGGCTGAAACACATTATCGCTTTTGGCAAGTGGCCGATCAGAGTACTATGGGCTTAGGCGCGTGCACGAGTCGACCCCATGCTTTATTTTCTTTCGTCTGTTTACCTAAATGCAGATTCCCGGTCGGAATATTATCGCTTTTTTTAGAGAAAAATTGCATAAAAATGGATTTTAAACAGCGGTTGACATGCTTCGAAGTACGGTAATGGAATATTTAGATTTTTTTTGTCACGAAATGCACCATGCTCGTAACCCTTATTTACCCTTTCGGATAGTGTCTTGAACGCACGAACAAAACGCCGCTATTTGGATATAACTATGGATTATTTTGAACCAAACCAACATTTGTTATTGAAGTAGAAGTCCTGGGAGTGCATTCTGACGAAGAACACCAAAGGTAATAACATTTTTCTTATAGTAAATCTGACTTTGGTGAGTGCTAAACTTGCTGGGTGTCTAAATAGCTAGCCCTGTGATGCCGGGCTATCTACTGAGAATATTGCAAAATGTGCTTTCACCGAAAAGCTATTTTAAAATCGGACATATCGAGTGCATAGAGGAGTTCTGTATCTATAATTCTTAAAATAATTGTTATGCTTTTTGTGAACATTTATCGTGAGTAATTTAGTAAATTCACCGGAAGTTTGCGGGGGGTATGCTAGTTCTGAACGTCACATGCTAATGTAAAAAGCTGGTTTTTGATATAAATATGAACTTGATTGAACAAAACATGCATGTATTGTATAACATAATGTCCTAGGTGTGTCATCTGATGAAGATCATCGAAGGTTAGTGCTGCATTTAGCTGTCTTCTGGGTTTTTGTGACATTATATGCTAGCTTGAAAAATGGGTGTCTGATTATTTCTGGCTGGGTACTCTGCTGACATAATCTAATGTTTTGCTTTCGTTGTAAAGCCTTTTTGAAATCGGACAGTGTGGTTAGATTAACGAGAGTCTTGTCTTTAAAATGCTGTAAAATAGTCATATGTTTGAGAAATTGAAGTAATAGCATTTCTAAGGTATTTGAATAACGCGCCACTGGATTCCACTGGCTGTTGCGTAGGTGGGACGATTTGGTGCCACCTACCCTAGAGATGTTAATCCATTTTAGAGTAAGGCGGTAACTTAACAAAACGTGGAAAAACTCAAGGGGTCTGAATATTTTCCAAATGCAATGTATACAATACATTTTTGTTATGCAGGGTTTCCCAAACTCAGTCCTGGGTGCACATTTTGGTTTTTGCACTACACAGCTGATTCAAATAACTAACTCATCATCAATTACTTACATTTACATTTTAGTAGACGCTCTTTTCCAGAGCGACTTACAGTAGTGAATGCATACATTTCCTTTTTTCTTTGTACTGGTCCCCCGTGGGAATCGAACCCACAACCCTGGTGTTGCAAACACCATGCTCTACCAACTGAGCCACACGGGACCACATTGAGGTTACTTGAATCAGCTGTGTAGTGCTAACGCAAAAACCAAAACTTGCACCCGGGGGGTGCCTTAAGACCGAGTTTAGGAAACCCTGTTATAATGTATTGTTTTCTCTTTATTCATTAAACCCAACCGCCACTCGGATATAACCGCTGGGACTGCGGTTTATGAGTCAATCCACGCATCACTAATGTGCGCAATGATGTGCGATTCAGTGCATTATTATTGGACAAGCAAAATAGCCTATTTGCAGCCAAAGGTGGTAATATATCTGTAGGAGCTGATCCGTCGTCAGTATTGTGGTATAATTATAATGTTAAGGTAGGATTAGAGATATGGGATGTATAGCAGCCATTTTATGGGCTCCTGACCAAGCTACTTTGTGTGTGTTTTTTGTGCTGCTCTTAACTTGTTTTGTACATAATGTACATTAGAACAGCGATCATTAACCTCAATTTGGATGAAGAATTCTATCTCAATGACTCGGCTGTGCAGGACATACTGTTCACCCAGGACCAGGCCCTGGTCCCTGCTACTCAGAAGATGAAAAGACACCGACATTGGGGCACCCTGATGAAACTACGGCAGTGAGTAAATAAACTGCCCCTACCCTCTGTTCTATTAGAGAATGTACAAACACTGGAGAACAAACTAGGCTAGCTCTGTTCGAGATTATACTGTCAACGGGACCTGAAGAACAGTAATATCCTATGCTCCACACAGTTGTGGCTGAACGAGGACATGCTTAATATAAGTCTAGCTGTTTTTTCTATGCATCGGCAGCACACAACGGCAGTGTCTCGCAACCTCAAGGGTGGATGTGTCTGTCTTTGTTAACAACAGCTGGTGCGCAATCTCTAATATTAACCTGTTGGGTCTAGGGGGCAGCATTTGCACGTCTGGATAAAAAAAATGTACCCGATTTAATCTGGTTACTAATCCTACCCAGTAACTAGAATATGCATATACTTATTATATATGGATAGAAAACACTCTAAAGTTTCCAAAACTGTTTGAATGGTGTCTGTGAGTATAACAGAACTCATTTGGCAGGCAAAACCCTGAGACATTTTCTGACAGGAAGTGGATACCTGATGTGTTGTATTGACTTTAAACCTATCCCATTGAAAAACACAGGGGTTTAGGAATATTTTGGCACTTCCTATTGCTTCCACTAGATGTCACCAGCCTTTACAAAGTGTTTTGAGTCTTCTGGAGGGAGATCTGACCGAACAAGAGCCATGGAACGGTGATGTCCCATTAGACACCTGGCGCGCTAGTTCATGTTGGGTACCCTCGTTCCAATACGTTATAAAAGAGTATGCATTCGTCCACCTTGAATATTATTCATGTTCTGGTTAAAAAAGGCCCTAATGATTTATGCTATACAACGTTTGACATGTTTGAACGAACGGAAATATATTTTTTCCCCTCGTTCATGACGAGAAGTCCGGCTGGCTTACATCATGTGCTAACGAGACGGAGATTTTTGGACATAAATGATGAGCTTTTTTGAACAAAACTACATTCGTTATGGACCTGTGATACCTGGAAGTGACATCTGATGAAGAGAATCAAAGGTAATGGATTATTTACATAGTATTTTCGATTTTAGATCTCCCCAACATGACGTCTAGTCTGTATCGCAACGCATATTTTTCTGGGCGCAGTGCTCAGATTATTGCAAAGTGTGATTTCCCAGTAAGGTTATTTTTAAATCTGGCAAGTTGATTGCGTTCAAGAGATGTAAATCTATAATTCTTTAAATGACAATATAATATTTTACCAATGTTTTCTAATTTTAATTATTTAATTTCTGACGCTGACTTGACTGCCGGTTATTGGAGGGAAACGATTTCCTCAACATCAATGCCATAGTAAAACGCTGTTTTTGTATATAAATATGAACTTGATAGAACTAAAAATGCATGCATTGTCTAACATAATGTCCTAGGAGTGTCATCTGATGGAGATTGTAAAAGGTTAGTGCATCATTTTAGCTGGTTTTATGGTTTTGGTGACCCTGTCTTTGACTTGACAAAACATTACACACAACTCTTGTAAATGTACTGTCCTAACATACTCTAAATTTATGCTTTCGCCGTAAAACCTTTTTGAAATCGTAAAACGTGGTTAGATTAAGGAGATGTTTATCTTTCAAATGGTGTAACATAGTTGTATTTTTGAAAAATTTGAATTTTGACATTTATTTGGATTCAAATTTGCCGCTCTTGAAATGCACCTGCTGTTGATGGAGTGCACCACGGGTGGCACGCTAGCGTCCCACCTAGCCCCAAGAGGTTAAGGAAGTCTCGAGATTCTCGAGAGTTAGAATACCTCATGATAAATTGTAAACCATACTATTTAACAAGAGCTTTTTGTAGCTGTCTATTTACTACCCCAAACTGATGCTGCCACTAAGACCACACTCAGCGAGCTATATAGTGCCATAAGCCAACAAAAAAATGCTCATGCAGAGGCTGCGCCCCTAATGGCAGGAAACAGGAATCTGTTTTATCTCATTTCTACTAGCATGTCACCTGTGCAACTAGAGGGGAAAGAACTCTAGCTCACCTTTACTCCACACACAGAAACACATACAATGCTCTCCGTCACTCCCTCTAGATGGCAAAACTGACCATAATTCTATCCTCCAGATTCCTGCTTACAAGCAAAAACTCAAACAGGAAGTACCAGTGACCCACTTCATCGGATCACTTCCGAATGGAGCGTATGCTGAGCTAAAGGACTGGTTGCTAGCACAGACTGGAATATGTTTCGGGATTCATCCAATGGCACTGAGGAGTTTATCACATAAGTCACCGGCTTCATTAATCACAATGTCGTCCCCACAGTGACCGTACGTACATATCCCAACCAGAAGCCATGGATTACAGGCAACATCAGCACCGAGCTAAAGGGTAGAGCTGCCGCTTTCAAAGAGTGGGACAACAACCTGGAAACTTATAAGAAATACAGCTACACCCTCTGATGAACCATCAAACACTCAAAGTGTCAATACAGGACTAAGTTAAAATCCTACTACAAGCTTGTCGGAAGTGGCAGGGCTTACAAACTATCACAGATTACAAAGGAAACCCAGCCACGAGCTGCCCAGTGACACAAGCCTACCAGATGCGCTAAATGCCTTCTATGAACGCTTCGAGGCAAGCAACACTGAATCAAGCATGAGAGCACCAGCTGTTCTGGACAACTTTGTGATCATGCTCTCTGTAGCTGATGTGAGTAACACCTTGAGTAACAGGTTAACAGATGAGTAACAGGTTAACATTCACAAGGCCACAGACGGATTACCAGGATGCATACTCAGAGCATGCGTTGACCAGCTGGCAAGTATCTTTATGGATATTTTTAAGCAGACCACCATAGTCCCTGTGCCCAAGAACGCCAAGGTAACCTGTCTAAATGACTATCGCCCCGTAGCACTCACATATGTAGCCATGAAATGCTTTAAAAGGCTGGTCATGGCTCACATTAACACCATCATCCCAGACACACTGGACCCACTCCAATTCGCATACTGCTCCATCAGATCCACAGATGACGCAATCTTTATTGCACTCCACACTGCCCTTTCCTACTTGGACAAAAGGAACACCTACGTGAGAATGCTGTTCATTGACTACAGCTTAGCGTTCAACATCATAGTGCCCTTGAAGCTCATCACTCTGCTAAGGTTCCTGGGACTTAACCCCTCCCTCTGGATCTGGATCCTGGAGTTCCTGACAGTCTGCCCCCAGGTGGTGAGGGTAGGCAACAACACATCCGCCACGCTGACCCTCAACACAAGGGCCCCTCATGGGTGCGTGCTTAGTCCCCTCCTCATGGGTGCGTGCTTAGTCCCCTCCAGATCCTACATCTGTATGTGTGCCATTCAAAGGGTCAATGTGCAAGACAAAAGATTTAAGATTCCTTTGAACAGGGTATGGTAGCAGGTGCCAGGTGCACCGGTTTGAGTGTGTCAAGAACTGCAACACTGCTGGGTTTATCACACTCAACATTTTCCTGCATGTACCCAGAATGGTCCACCACCCAAAGGACATCCAGCTAACTTGACACAATTATGCATTGATGAATTGAGGCTGTTCTGAGGGAAAAAGTGGCAGTTCCTAATGTTTTGTACACTCAGTGTAGCGCCATGTCATTTTTACTCGTTATTTTTATTCACTATTCACGTGTACTTATTCCTCGTGTCACTATTTAAAATGTTTTATTTTATTTTTTATCTTATCTTTAAATCTGCATTGTTGGAAAAGGACCTGTAAGTAAGCATTTCACTCTTCGTCTACACCGGTTGTCTATGACGCATGTGACAAATACAATTGTATTTTATTTGAATGGAGAAAGCTGATCTGAGTAGCACTGCTTTTCTTTAATGACGCACTTAGCGAATGTTCTCTCTATGTGCTTGTTTGGGAAACACTCTTAAAAAGTTGGCTCGCAAATAATGATGCCTCTGTTACGATCATCGTAATGTTTAAATTAAATTGCAACTGGCAAACAAGGCCCAGACCCATTAACATTATAATTATTCCACAATAATGACAAGGTAAGATTTGAATTGAGAAAGCTGATCCACGAGCAGCGCTGCTTTTCTTTCGATCTTATCAGTATTGACACATGGTCTGACAACGATCATCGTAAAGCTTAAGTTACATTGCAACTGAGAAACGAGGCCCTGATTGTTAGCTAGCTAGTTAGCTAATGAAGTTATATAACTGAACAAGGTGCAAACAAATGCCTACGAGTGGTTTTGGGACAGCTCGCATAATGATACAGCCAATTCACAATCGGAAGAAAAAACATTGCAGTTGTTAAGGCTTTTATGTCTAGGGTATCTGAAAACCACAGTACATCGATGCCTAATCAATACAACAACTATCTGGATGATCATTTTTCTAGGTCATTTTCATATCATTTTCCACGACAAACCATTAGCCTTGTATAAAACCAACCAGGCAACCAGTAACAGTTTGTTTCCACATCTTCTTAACTTCCCTCAGTCTCAGCACTAAGAGGAAGTTAAAAAATAAATCACTAGCGCAACGCTTTCTCTCACAACACCATCTGTTGAACTTTGTCCAGTCGGCCTGTGAAAACGGGTTAATGGGTAATTCTAAGTCTCTTTCATGAGAAGATGCAGCTTCCTGGATACTTAAAGCAGCTAGGAGCTGAGCCGCTAGTGATGCAGAGGCAGTCAATCACCCCCGGTGGAGTCTGTGTCTACGGGAGATATTTAGGGGCGCAGGTCTCTGTCTGCGAATGGAGCATTTAGTGGAGGTGATTGAGACTGCGGTGCATCTGCACCCCTGGGGTAGGTTCTCACCTTCAGGAACATGACGAGCGCTGAGTCACAGGAGTGGGAAAATAGCACCTGAATATTAACTGCAAATTAGTCACCCAGACAGATGATTATTAATGATGTAAACTAGAGAAACAACCAACTGGTTTAAAGGCTTTTTGTTTTATAAGGATGGATTGAAACAAGCAATAGACTGACAAGTTACTACCTATTGAAAGGCAACACAGAAAATGTGAATGAGGGACTGATTTGCAACTGATTTGCGACTGATTACATAAAAGCACAATAAATGCACACTGTCCAGAACACTTCAGCATTCTCCCTGTATTGTGTGTGTGTGTGTGTGTGTGTGTGTGTGTGTGAGTGCATGTGTAATGACTCACTCAGTCATTAAGACTACGAGTCAACTTCAATAGTCTGAGAGGGTCTGCAGGTCACAGAAGTTAATGGGTTAATCCTGTAGGGATGAGACCACTCTACTGAACACACATTTACAGGGGTCAACTCTCTGACTCACAAGGAAACAGACACAAGACAGAGGGTGGAACGCATCACACTGTAACACCATGCAGGGTAAATACAGCACTTGAGGTTGGTCTTGACAAGATCTTTTCTATGAATGGTTTGTGAACCATTATGCAGTGCCCCTTATGAAGACTTCATGAATGTTGTAAGAAGCCTTTATAAGTTGTTGTTTGTTTAAAGTGGCCCCGAAAGCAAGACCAGAATTATAAAATAAAAATAGTATAAAATCAACCTATTTAAAAAATATATTACATTTTCTAAAATAGCCTTGGTATTGTTTTTATGATTTGTATGTGTATAGGAGCCAGCAGGAGACAGAGTAAAGAGAGAAAAAGTGAGAGAGGAGAGAAAAGGAGAGAGGACAAAGAGAGAGAACAATAATGAAAGAGACAGAAAGTGTCAAAGGGAGAGAAAAGAGGTAGAGAGAGCGAGAGGTAGAGAAAGCGGGTCAGTGAGAAGGCAGTAGTCTATGGGGAAACTGTACTTTACAGTACATTACAGTAGCTGGCCCCGTTTACCAGTGACAATGAGGCCTGCTCTGGTGCTGCTATGAGCCTTCATCTACAAACACTGTGCAGCAACAATGCTCCTTTACTCCTCTCCCTCCTACTGCCCTTAATCGTCTTTCCTTCCTTTGTTCTATCATTCCATCTCTACATCTCTCTGCTTAACATTGCCTACTTCAAATGTTTGAACAGACTTATTTTGAAATATGAAGTTTATAACTAACTAATATAGTTCCACTGTAAGTATGAGTATTAAAGAACTTGAAAATAAGATGCAAAAAGGTTTTTTTTAATACGAAAAATACTACACAATTAATGTGTGAAATGCGCACGCCTCCAATTCCCAAATAATGTCTTGTTTTCCCCTGTTCTTTGCTGAATCAAGCTTGTCTCACCTCAATGGAATTCCATTGTACAACAGCTATGAATACGTCAATGTGTATGTATGACAAGGGCAGCTTTCCCAGTCCAGTCACTTCTTGTTAGGAAGATAAAGCAACACACACCATTTGTGACATAATTAGAAGACAGATACTTCAGTATGAATTTGGGGGAAATAAATGTAGGACAAGTTTCATTGGGAAAAGCTAGGTAAGAAAGAAAAGAGAAAAAAAAATTAAGCCCATGTCTATGCTCGCTCTCAGCTCCAGAGAACGAGAACGAGTACAGGCCACGAGAGTCTGCCTTACAGCCCCTAAATGCTTATCTAAGATCAGTTTCGCATGCCTCATACTCAGCCCTAATAATTAGAATGTAGGTTGGGTTTACTCATCCTAGATCTACATTGGAGGCACCTTCAATTAACACAAGTTTCATCTGCCATCTTGACTCAAGGCCGGGCTGGTCAGACTACGAGTTTCTGAAACCCGCAGCTGTGGGAGAAGGGGCTCCTTGTCACCGCCTGGGAAGAGGGAGCTGGCTGAGGAGCAAAGGAACAACAATCCACATTTGTGCAGAAAGATTGTCCAACTGCAAATAGGTGGTCGGACTTAGCTTAGAAGTGACTACGCTTATGACTAAGTAGTGTGATAATACAATGACTATAGCTGTGTTCGAATACTAATACTAACTGTACTATTTGAGACTTAAATTGAGTATGTAGTATGCTTATTGGTCATATTATGGATATAGTAAGTATGACAAAAGTGCCCGGATGTCGTACTACATTCGCCAAAATACGAAGTATACAAGCAGTGGACACTATTTCCATGCTTTTGGGACCCATAATGCAATTCTTCAGAAAATTGGCGTGGCTTTACAACATTTTCAGAATTGAAGAAAATGGTGGAAATTATGCAGCCAAAGTCCGACGAGAGCTGATACATTAATTTAACTATTTATGACAAAGGTTAAGAAAATGTTGAGCAATGTAATAAAGTAATTACTTTTCAAATAAATTACATAACACATTATGTTGGCTGACAATTTGTTAGCTACGCTGTCCTTACGAACCGCATAGCATATCATTACAGCAGTATGTACCGGCATGTTAGCTAGCTACCTAACGTTAGTTGGCTACTAATACATTGAACTTCCCAGTATATTAACTATATGCTATCTAACTAACTACCCAATGTTTATTGACTTGATTATTTACGTCAATCTTACCTTAGCTAAGTGGTTTAGTTTTTGTGCATTCTCAATGGACATTCGGGTGCATTTGTAAATTCTTTCTGGCTATCTACACCGATTTCAGTGCACTCTCATCTGAGTGTGCCAGAGCGCAGAATAACTGAGGAATTTACGAACGATGAACACCCGTTGAATATGGCCAGTGTGAGTAAACGTTGGCAAAAAAAGCATAATTAAATTGTTGTCAGCAGCACAGTTGCAGCCACCAACGCTCTGGATAACATGAAAACATAACATGAAAACAGCCTAACCAGCTCTGCTAGTGGGAGTAAAATGGTCAGAACGAGGTGTTCTCTCATTTGTGTCTGGAATTAGCCAGTTAGCTTGGGTGCCAGGGTGTCAGTTAGCTTGGGTGCCAGGGTGCCAGTTAGCTTGGGTGCCGGTAAACTTGGGTGCCGGTTAGCTTGGGTGCCAGTTAGCTTGGGTGCTTTTCTTTCTTTACCTTATCTTTCAGAGATGGCCTTGTACTTATATGGGCATGTAAATTAGGCCTATAGGACCGGTTTCTTAGACACAAATTAAGCACAGTCCTGGACGAACAAATATTCTCAATGGATATTCTAAATAGAAAGTGCCTTTTAGTCCAGAACTAGAAAATCTTTGTCTGGGAAACCGGCCCTACCGAGTTTCTATGCTGAGGTGCTGTAAGGTGAGTGACAAGTGAGGATGAGTGACAGAGATTAAAGGAGTTCAGGTCAAATGGCTCTCTCCCTGGCCCAAAAAGCTCTGGATTAACTATGACACAAATGCTGCTCAGAGACATTTCAGGTCAGATTAACAATAATACATATATGACCCATCTCTCTCCCTCTCTCTTTCTCTGGTACAGAAATGGACAGCATGGAACAGTGTTTCGTTTTCCACTGGATGGGTCTGTGTCATAAAAAACAAGGTTTGGAAACGTACTGAGGTGTTCCACATAGGTGAAGCATTATGAGATGAGAGTGAGAGGTATGGAACATAGCCACATAATCAGACGCCCTTTGTCTCCCTTGTCCTTTGTCTCCCTCGCCTGTCTCTGTAGCTAAACCCTGTACCCTGCCCCCTGTACTTCCAGCTGGACTCAGTAGCTAACCCCTGTCGCTCTAGCTGGACTCAGTACCTAAACCCTGTCCCCTGCCCATCTAGCTGGACTCAGTAGCTAACCCATGTCCCCAGTCTCTCTAATTTAACCTAAGAAGCTAAACCCTGTCCCCTATCTCTCTAACTGGACTCAGCACCTACACCTTGTCCCCTGTCCCTCTAGCCACACTCAGTAGCTAACCCATGTCCCCAGTCTCTCTAATTTAACCTAAGAAGCTAAACCCTGTCCCCTGTCTCTCTAACTGGACTTAGTACCTACACCTTGTCCTTCTAGCTGGTCACAGTAACTAAACTCTTTCCCCTGTCCCTCTAGACCCTTTTCCCCTGTCCCTGGAACCCTGTCCCGTTTGTGGCTATAATTTTTGTGGAACAGGATTCTGGGTGTCAACAGCACACTGACTATCTGTTTCCCACCACCACGAAAATAAACACACACACACACACTAGTTCAGCAGCACACAGTGCAGCACAGGGCAGCATAGGGCATGCATCAATAGAGCATTATCAACCCATCAGGTGACACTGCTATTCTTAGACTTTCCATAGGAGAGGAGAGGGAGAGAGCAGTGTGTGTGATATTTGTCTTTTTATTTATTATTATTATTTTCTATTCTTATTATTTGTTATTGTGTTGCATAACCGAGAGGGAATCTCCACAGAAGCATTTCATTGGACAGTGTATACCATGTATATCCTGTACATATGACAAATAACACTTGAGAGTGAGAGTGTTAGTGAGAGAGAGAGAGAGAGTATGTGTGTGAGTACAGTACCAGTCAAAAGTTTGGACACACTTACTCATTCAAGAGTTTTTCTTTATTTTTACTGTTTTATACATTGAAGAATAATAGTGAAGACATCACAACTTTGAAAAAACACATATGGAATCATGTAGAAACCAAAAAGTGTTATACAAAGCAAAATATATTTTATATTTGAGATTCTTCAAAGTAGCCGCCCTTTGCCTTCATGACAGCTTTGCATTTCAATTAACAGGTGTGCCTTGTTAAAAGTTCATTTGTGGAATTTCTTTCCTTCTTAATGAGTTTGAGCCAATCAGTTGTGTTGTGACAAGGTAGGGGTGGTATACAGAGAAGGCCTATTTGGTAAAGGACCAAGTCTATATTATGGCAAGAACAGCTCAAATAAGCAAAGAGAAAAGACAGTCCATCATTACTTTAAGACATGAAGGTCCGTCAATGTGGAAAATGTCAACAACTTTGAAAGTTTCTTCAAAATGGAGCTCTTTGGCATCAACTCAACTCGCTGTGTTTGGAGGAGGAGGAATGCTGCCTATGACCCCAAGAACACCATCCCCACCGTCAAACATGGAGGTGGAAATATTATGCTTTGGGGGTGTTTTTCTGCTAAGGGGACAGGACAACTTCACCGCATCAAAGGGATGATGGACGGGGCCATGTACCGTCAAATCTTGGGTGAGAACCTCCTTCCCTCAGCCAGGGCATTGAAAATGGGTCGGGATGGGTATTCCAGCATGACAATGACCCAAAACACACGGCCAAGGCAACAAAGGAGTGGCTCAAAAAGAAGCACATTAGGTCCTAGAGTGGCCTAGCCAGTCTCCAGACCTTAATCCCATAGAAAATCTGTGGAGGGAGCTGAAGGTTCGAGTTGCCAAACGTCAGCCTCGAAACCTTAATGACTTGGAGAAGATCTGCAAAGAGGAGTGGGACAAAATCCCTCCTGAGATGTGTGCAAACCTGGTAGCCAACTACAAGAAATGTCTGACCTCTGTGATTGCCAACAAGGGTTTTGCCACCAAGTACTAAGTCATGTTTTGCAGAGGGGTCAAATACTTATTTCCCTCATTAAAATGCAAATCAATTTATAACAATTTTGACATCCGTTTTTCTGGATTTTTTGTTGCTATGCTGTCTCTCACTGTTCAAATAAACCTACCATTAAAATTATAGACTGATCATTTCTTTGTCAGTGGGCAAACATACAAAATCAGCAGGGGATCAAATACTTTTTTCCCTCACTGTACATACATTTTTCACATCAGCATTTTTTCATCTAAAAGGAAAGCTTATGGGTCCCTTTCTATGTGTATCAATTACGGTTGTTCTCATACTTTTGAAAACATTTACTTTAGATGTGCGTTAAAAATATGTTTTTGCACTTATTTCATACAAAAAAACGTTATAGTGGTATGGTAAAAGCGCTGATTACAGAAATTGTTGCAGTTGAAATGCAGCCATTGTCAATGGCCTACTTGAGTTGTGAGGTAATTTGCTAAATGAAGGACTGCAAGCACCACTTGAGCCGCGACTTGCGCTACTGAAACAGATGCGCTTTCTCATCAATATCAAACAAGCCCTCACAGTCTCACTGCCGACCGCACTTTTTGCTAAATGTCAAATTTCGAAGTTGCTCCAAACATAAAATTTCGAACTTAAGGGTTTAGGTTAAGGGTTAAGGTTTAAAACATTATGTTTAGGCATTAATTATGAATGGTTAAGTTAATGGTTAGGGTTTGGGATAGGGTAACATGCAACCTTCTGATCCGGAGTCATGGGGGATTACGTCTATCCACCACCCCCATCCACAACACCCTAGCAAAACCCAAGCTTACTTGATGGTAATAGCGCTCACAGTTGCACCTAGCGGATGGTTTTGAAAACATTTCCCAACGTCCTCAGTACATGGACAGATGTCCAATTTCGAAGTCAATCTTGAGCAATCTGTCTGCGATATCACTGTTCACCGTTTACTCCCGTTTCATAAGGGTGTTATTTCCTTTGTAATGGGAGTTGAGACTTACAGTTATCAGCATTAGAAAGCTAAAATTAGTCGATAAAAAGTAGATACCCACATTTGGCATGTGTTTTCTTTTGCCCTGCGTTTGATTTGAGAGCTTAAACTTGTCCAACATGTATTCGGACCAACTCACTGCCACAGTCATACTCTGGACCTAGTTTTGTCCAGTGGAATAAATGTTGTGGATCTTAATGTTTTTACTCATAATCCTGGACAATCGGACCACCATTTTATTACGTTTGCAATCGATCACCACATTCTTTTGGAGCGATTGGAAATCCAAATTGGTCTACACGGACAAGTTCTGGCCTGGTTTAGATCTTATCTGTCGGAAAGATATCAGCTTGTCTCTGTAGATGGTTTGTCCTCTGACAAATCAACTGTGCATTTTGGTGTTCCTGAAGGTTCAGTTTTAGGACCACTATTGTTTTCAGTGTATATTTTACCTCTTGGTGATGTCATTCGAAAACATAATGTTGACTTTCACTGTTATGCGGACGACACACAGCTGTACATTTCGATGAAACATGGTGAAGCCCCAAAATTGCCCTCCCTGGAAGCCTGTGTTGCAGACTTAACCTGTTGGGTCTAGGGGGCAGCATTTGCACGTCTGGATAAAAAAAATGTACCCGATTTAATCTGGTTACTAATCCTACCCAGTAACTAGAATATGCATATACTTATTATATATGGATAGAAAACACTCTAAAGTTTCCAAAACTGTTTGAATGGTGTCTGTGAGTATAACAGAACTCATTTGGCAGGCAAAACCCTGAGACATTTTCTGACAGGAAGTGGATACCTGATGTGTTGTATTGACTTTAAACCTATCCCATTGAAAAACACAGGGGTTTAGGAATATTTTGGCACTTCCTATTGCTTCCACTAGATGTCACCAGCCTTTACAAAGTGTTTTGAGTCTTCTGGAGGGAGATCTGACCGAACAAGAGCCATGGAACGGTGATGTCCCATTAGACACCTGGCGCGCTACTTCATGTTGGGTACCCTCGTTCCAATACGTTATAAAAGGCTATGCATTCGTCCACCTTGAATATTATTCATGTTCTGGTTAAAAAAGGCCCTAATGATTTATGCTATACAACGTTTGACATGTTTGAACGAACGGAAATATATTTTTTCCCCTCGTTCATGACGAGAAGTCCGGCTGGCTTACATCATGTGCTAACGAGACGGAGATTTTTGGACATAAATGATGAGCTTTTTTGAACAAAACTACATTCGTTATGGACCTGTGATACCTGGAAGTGACATCTGATGAAGAGAATCAAAGGTAATGGATTATTTACATAGTATTTTCGATTTTAGATCTCCCCAACATGACGTCTAGTCTGTATCGCAACGCGTATTTTTCTGGGCACAGTGCTCAGATTATTGCAAAGTGTGATTTCCCAGTAAGGTTATTTTTAAATCTGGCAAGTTGATTGCGTTCAAAAGATGTAAATCTATAATTCTTTAAATGACAATATAATATTTTACCAATGTTTTCTAATTTTAATTATTTAATTTGTGACGCTGACTTGACTGCCGGTTATTGGAGGGAAACGATTTCCTCAACATCAATGCCATAGTAAAACGCTGTTTTTGTATATAAATATGAACTTGATAGAACTAAAAATGCATGCATTGTCTAACATAATGTCCTAGGAGTGTCATCTGATGGAGATTGTAAAAGGTTAGTGTATCATTTTAGCTGGTTTTATGGTTTTGGTGACCCTGTCTTTGACTTGACAAAACATTACACACAACTCTTGTAAATGTACTGTCCTAACATACTCTAAATTTATGCTTTCGCCGTAAAACCTTTTTGAAATCGTAAAACGTGGTTAGATTAAGGAGATGTTTATCTTTCAAATGGTGTAACATAGTTGTATTTTTGAAAAATTTGAATTTTGACATTTATTTGGATTCAAATTTGCCGCTCTTGAAATGCACCTGCTGTTGATGGAGTGCACCACAGGTGGCACGCTAGCGTCCCACCTAGCCCCAAGAGGATAAGGAAGTGGATGGCGGAAAATGTTCTACTTTTAAACTCGGACAAAACAGAGATGCTAGTTCTATGTCCCAAGAAACAAAGAGATCTTCTGTTTAATCTGACAATTAATCTTGATGGTTCAACAGTCGTCTCAAATAAAACTGTGAAGGACCTCGCCGTTACTCTGGACCCCGATCTCTCTTTTGACGAACATATCAAGACTGTTTCAAGGACAGTTTTTTTCCATCTACGTAACATTAGCAAAAATCAGAAACTTTCTGTCCAAAAATGATGCAGGAAAATGAATCCAAGCTTTTGTCACTTGTAGGTTAGACAACTGCAATGCTCTACTTTCCGACTACCCAGATAAAGCACTGAATAAACTTCAGTTAGTGCTAAACACGGCTGCTAGAATCTTGACTAGAACCCAAAAATGTGATCATATTACTCCAGTGCTAGCCTCTCTACACTGGCTTCCTGTTAAGGCAAGGGGTGATTTCAAGGTTTTACTGCTAACCTACAAAGCATTACATGGGCTTGCTCCTACCTATCTTTCCGATTTGGTCCTGCCGTACATACCTACACGTACGCTACAGTCACAAGACGCAGGCCTCCTTACAGTCCCTAGAATTTTGAAGAAAATAGCTGGAGGCAGGGCTTTCTCCTATCGAGCTCCATTTTTATGGAATGGTCTGCCTATCCATGTAAGAGACACAACTCTGTCTCGACCTTTAAGTCTTTATTGAAGACTCATCTCTTCAGTAGGTCCTATGATTGAGTGTAGTCTGGCCCAGGAGTGTGAAGGTGAACGGAAAGGCACTGGAGCAACGAACCGCCCTTGCTGTCTCTGCCTGGCCGGTTCCCCTCTCTCCACTGGGATTCTCTGCCTCAAACCCTATTACAGGGGCTGAGTCACTGGCTTACTGGTGCTCTTCCATGCCGTCCCTATGAGGGGTGCGTCACTTGAGTGGGTTGAGTCACTAACATGATCTTCCTGTCCGTGTTGGCGCCCCCCTTCGGTTTGTGCTGTGGGGGAGATCTTTGTGGGCTATACTCGGCCATGTCTCAGGATGGTAAGTTGGTGGATGAAGTTATCCCTCTAGTGGTGTGGGGGCTACGCTTTGGCAAAGTGGGTGGGGTTATATCCTGCCTGTTTGGCCCTGTCCGGGGGTATTGTTGGACGGGGCCACAGTGTTTCCCGACCCCTGCTGTCTCAGCCTCCAGTATTTATGCTGCAATAGTATATGTGTCAGGGGGCTAGGGTCAGTCTGTTATATCGTGAGTATTTCTCCCTTCTTATCCGGTGTCCTGTGTGAATATAAGTATGCTCTCTCTAATTCTTTCTTTCTCTCTCTCGGAGGACCTGAGCCCTAGGACCATGCCTCAGGTCTACCTGGCCTGATGACTCCTTGCTGTCTCCAGTCCACCTGGTCGTGCTGCTGCTCCAGTTTCAACTGCTCTGCCTGCGGCTATGGAACCCTGACCTGTTCACTGGACGTGCTACCTGTCCCAGACCTGCTGTTTTCAACTCTCTAGAGACAGCTGGAGCGGTGGAGATACTCTGAATGATCGGCTATGAAAAGCCAACTGACATTTACTCCTGAGGTGCTGACCTGTTGCACCCTCTACAACCACTATGATTATTATTATTTCACCTTGCTGGTCATCTATGAACATTTGAACATCTAGGCCATGGTCTGTTATAATCTCCACCCGGCACAGCCAGAAGAGGACTGGCCAACCCTCAAAGCCTGGTTCCTCTCTAGGTTTCTTCCTAGGTTTTGGCTTTTCTTGGGCTTTTCCTAGCCACCATGCTTCTACACCTGCATTGCTTGCTGTTTGGGGTTTTAGGCTGGGTTTCTGTACAGCACTTTGTGACATCAGCTTTTTCAAAATTTCTCAATACTGCCCCCGAGCCCCAACAGGTTAAGAACAAATTCTTATTTACAATGACGGCCTACCCCGGCCAAACCCGGACGATGCTGGGCCAATTGTGTGCCTCCGTATGAGACTCCCAATCATGACCGGTTGTGATACAGCTTGGAATCAAACCAGGGTCTGTGGTGAAACCTCTAGCACTGAGATGCAGTGCCTTAGACCGCTGCGCCACTCAGGAGCCCCTAAAATAGACCCAGAGACTAATGAATATGCTATTTATTTTTCTCCATATTTTAGTCTGGAACCTGCCTAGGTTAAAGGGGGGTTGTAACCTATTCTAAATGGCCCACTATAGCAGTTTGCAAAAAAGCCTAAAACAAACGAGACGTGGTTGGAACACATATGTCCCTACTTTAATCAACCAGTCCATATTGAATTTGTGATAAAGCTATTGTCATTTGGAAAGGAATGTATCTTGTTTACAGTTTGGTTGTGTATCCCATCAGTTAGATAGGTTTTAATAGGCACTCATTTTTGTAGGATTGTGGGTGCGCAGCAGACGTGTGAAGAGCAGTGAAGGCTGCTGAGGGAAGGATGATAATGGCTGGAACGGAGTAAATGGAATGGCAGAGAATGGAATGGAAACCATGTGTTTGATGTATTTGATACCATTCCACCGATTCCGATCCAATCATTATAGATGTACTATTGTATAGTGTTTGTTCCACTGGATATCATAAGGTGAATGCACCAATTTGTAAGTCGCTCTGGATAAGAGCGTCTGCTAAATTACGTAAATGTAAATGTAAATTACCACGAGCCCATCCTCCCCAATTAAGGTGCCACCAACCTCCTGTGGTGTAGAGGAATGAAATTGAGTGAGAGACATGTAACGGAGTGAAAATGTAGGGAACAGAACTGTGATCACTTGGCTAGGTTTATTTTTTGTTGTGTGTCGCTATTCAAATAACAAATGGAAGGAACCTAGAGTCAAAGTGAGTCAACGGTTGTCTTTGGGACTAAGCCTACTGTATGAAGTTAGAACTTCCTTGCCCACTAGCAGTCATACCACGCAATATGATTTCACATAGAATCTCATTACATTTTCTTATCATTTTAAATGGAAAAACAATACAAAAATGGCATTTTAAACATGAAGAACATTTCATGAAACTCATGAGAGACAATACAGCCACATTACCATAACTCTGTTTATACAAGAGTCTCAGTTGTGAGGCTTGCATCTTATTGTTGTATAAAATGAATGAGTAAAGATGAAACGTGATTTTATGTAATGTGATTTTAAACTGTTTAATGAAGGAAACTCCAATTCCCTTTGGAGTTTAACTAAGTCATAGTCCCGCCCCATGAGCACAGACATGGATCTGGCTTCATGGGACAGCCCTTTCCTACTGTTCTGGATATAACCCCCACCATGGGAATTTCCCTTTAGACCAGTACCTCGATCACAGAGGGAGCTAAGGTTTGAGTAGAGACCAGCTTACCTCGATTACCGAGAGGGTTAAGGTTTGAGTAGAGACCATAAACCTGAGTATGAGCTAAGGTTGTAATGGTTGTTGAAACTCTGAGACTATCGATACCGACAGAATAAGAGCAAATATTTGATACTAATTTCTAGTCTGCAGCTAGGAATTCTCTACCATTGAATGCGAAGGCTGGCAACCGCCAAAACATCTATTCTATAACAACATTTCTGAATGGGACTCTGAAGTATTCATTCTAACCACGAAAGACGGGCGGATGAACTTCCAACAGAAAAGAAGGACGATTCCAACAGAGATCACGACGACCCACGTAAATATATATATTGATTGCAATTATTCCCGAATGAGTGAGCGTTCGTGTGCAAAGGATTAGCATTTCAATGGTTATAATTATCAACTGTGTAGTGTCTGTTGTCTTTTGTGCCCTTCTCAGTCCCTTTGTCCACCAAGCTGCCATACCGGTTAAGCCCACTAGGGCACATCCCCTATCATTTCCTTGTAACCATATCTACTTTGTTTGTTTATGCATTCCTGTGATTATTTAGTTAGTTAATAAATAAATGATTGAGACAATTGATGAATGGATGATTCATAGTGAAGACTGGGTTCGTGCAGATTTACGACGTTTGGAATGAGACTAATTCATTAATTAGAAGACTAATTGATCAGATATTAAAATATCTGAAAAGTTGTATTAGGAAAATTATAACTTTGTAATCTGAATATTTTCCTTGGTGCCCGAACTTCCTAGTTAATTACATTTACATGATTAGAATAATCACGTAATAATAATTACAGAGAATTGATTTGATAAAATAACAGTCTTCAGTTTAATGATGCCAAAGACACGACACTGCATTATGATACTTAAAAAAAAATGTAACCTTGATTTTGACAGGGAGTCATGCTGAGACCAAGATCTCTTTCAAAGATGAGCCCTGTATACTCATCAATACACATCAATATACACTACACACATCAATATGCACATCAATAATCACATCAATGCACAAAAAGCAAAATAAAATCATAGAAAACAAACACATTATTTGGTAAAAAGGTCCTCAATCAGCCTTTTGAATTGCCACAGAGGCAACAATTCATCCAATTTTAGAGAGCCTTGGAGATTATTCCACAAGTTAGGTGTAAAAAAACTAAAAGCAGATTTACCTAACTCAGTGGAGATCGAAGGGATTTCCAGAGTTAGCCATCCCTGAGACTGGTTCTGGTATCTCATATGTCTGTAAGTTAACAATTAAATAAGGTACGGCAGAAGTTTATGCAGGAGGGCTTTATAAACAAAAAGAGTACAATGCATCGATCTACAAGACTTCAAAGAGGGCCAGCCTACTTTATGATATAGAATGCAATGATGTATACTGAACCTATCTCCCATAATAAAGAGTAGTGCGCTGTGATAACCTGCATCCAATGGCTTCAATACAGTGGCAGCTACATTAATATAGAAAACATGACCATAGTCTATAATCGGTTTGAATGTCAACTGAATTATTTGTTTTCTGCTATTTAATCGATAAGGCAATAAAGAGGGCAGCACAGTGCTTCCTCCTATCCATAACCTTTACTACATAATTTAACACCAAGGTTGCAGCAGAGATGGTGCTATGACCCGGCCTGAAACCAGATTTGTGAACACTTAGAAAACATCTCATAACTAAGAAGCATCTAAGCTGACAGTTGATTAATGATTCTAAAAATGTTGCTAGGAAAGACAATTTCGAGACTTGATTATGTACAACTGGGGCCATGAACATTCCATTCTCCTGAATGTCCATTGCCCCAAGTGTACATAATCAAGTCAAACCAATTAACCAATGATATTTTGTAAAGATAAGTATAAATAAGTTGTGACAGTCAACTACTGTATGACTCTTTCAACATGCCACTGAAAAGGTTGAAAGCTGCAATTAATTTCATGATACCTGAAATTACTGCAAAGTAATTCAAGGCCATATGCAAACATTGCAAACAGCAAGTTGGATGCTTATGACTCTCAGATAGATTGGAATAGTGTGTGCTCTATCTTCAACATGTAGTTCCAGATACAGCCCTGCCATTAGTTGAAGGCAGCCAATCCAATAGTTTCAACAAAGTAGTCACTTCCTGATAGTTTTAAAAAGGTTGTTACTTTCTGAGATCTGTATTCAAATATTTTTGAAAGTAGCAACCTTTTTAAATCTGTATTCAAATAGTTAGTCACCTTCAAAGTAATTATTTGTTCACCTGGGAAAAAATTGTTACACTATATATACAAAATATTGTGGACTCCCCTTCAAATTAGTGGATTCGGCTATTTCAGCCACACTCGTTGCTGACAGGTGTATAAAATTGAGCACACAGCTATACAATCTCCATAGACAAACATTGGCAGTAGAATGGCCTTACCGGAGAGCTCAGTGACTTTAAACGTGGCACCGTCATAAAAAAGTCAGTTCGTCAAATTTCTGCAATGCAAGAGCTTCCCCGGCCATGTCACGTCCTGACCAATATAAGTTGTTATTTTCTATGGTAGAGTGGTCAGGGCGTGACAGGGGGTGTTTTTGTGTTTGTTCTATGTTCTCTATTTCTATGTTGGATTTCTAGTTTGTCTATATCTAGGTTGGGGTTTATTGGGTTGACCTTCAATTGGAGGCAGCTGTTCCTCCTTGCCTCTAATTGGAGGTCATATTTAGTAGGGTTGTTTTTTCCTGTTGTTTGTGGGTAGTTGTTTCCTATTTAGTGTATGTTCACCTGACAGGACTGTTGTCGGTCATTTTGTTGTTTTTGTATTAGTGTTTCATTAAAGTAAGATATGAGCACTTCACATGCCGCGCCTTGGTCCCCTTTGTACGACCCTCGTTACAGGTCAACTGTAAGTGTTATTGTGAAGTGTAAACTTCTAGGAGCAACAATGGCTCAGCCGTGAAGTGGTAGGCCACACAAGCTCACAGAACGAGACCACCGAGTGCTGAAGCGCGTAGCTGTCCTCGGTTGCATCACTCACTACGAGTTCCAAACTGTCTCTTGAAGCAACATCAGCACAATAACTCGTTGTCGGGAGCTTCATGAAATGGGTTTCAATGCCAAGCAGCTGCACACAAGCATAAGATCACCATACGCAATGCCAAGCGCCGGCTGGAGTGGTGTAAAGCTTGCCACCATTGGACTCTGGAGCTGTGGAAACGCGTTCTGTGGAGAGATGAATCACGCTTCACCATCTGGCAGTCCGACGGATAAATCTGAGTTTGGCGGATGCCAGAAGAACGCTACCCGCCCCAACGCATAGCGCCAACTGTAAAGTTTGGTGGATGAGTAATAATGGTCTGGGGCTGTTTTTCATGGTTCGGGCAAGCCCCTTAGCTCCAATGAAGGTAAATCTTAACGCTACAGCATGCAATGACATTCTAGATGATTCTGTGCTTCCAACTTTGTGGCAACAGTTTGGAGAAGGCCCTTTCCTGTTTCAGCATGACAATACCCCCATGCACAAAGCGAGGTCCATACAGAAATGGTTTGTCGAGATCGGTGTGGAAGAACTTGACTTGTCTGCACAAAGCCCTGACCTCAACCCCATCAAACACCTTTGGGATGAATTGAAAAGCAGACTGCGAGCCAGGCCTAATTGCCCAAAATCTGTGCCCGACCTCACTAACGCTTGTGACTGAATGGAAGAAAGTCCCGACAGCAATGTTTCAACATCTAGTGGAAAGCCTTCCCAGAAGAGTGGAGGCTGTTATAGAAGCAATGGGGGGACCAACTCAATATTAATGCCAATGATTTTGGAAGGAGATGTTCAACGAGCAGGTGTCCACATACTTTTGGTCATATAGTGTACTTTCCAAATAAAATTAAATACAATTGTATTGGTCACATACGTCAAATACAACAGGTGTAGACTTTACTTTGAATTGCTTATTTACGAGCCCATTCCCAACAATGCAGAGTTAAAGTATGTACAGTAGGTAGGGGTAAAAGTGATAGGCAATCAGGATTGATAACAAACAGAGTAGCAGAAGCATATGTAAAGAGTGTGAAAGTGTGTCTATGTGTGAGTGTGTGTGCATTGGAGTGTCAGTGTGTGGGAAGATTCTAGTGAGTTTACATAGAGCCAGTACAAGAGAGTCAGTGATTTATTTTTATAAATAACAAATAAAGGGGGTCAATGTAAATAGTCTGGGTAGCCATTTCATTAACTGTCCAGCAGTCTTATGGTTTGTGGGTAGAAGCTGTTCGGGAGCCTTTTGGTCTGAGACTTGGCGCTCCGGTACCGCTTGCCATGGTAAGCATAGTTTTCCACAAAGCAAAAGGAGAGAGCCAAGATCCAGCGCCATTCAGGTGAAAGGGAAACAACCTAGCCTCGGGTGCAAACATACGAGGCTGCACAGCGGGCTGTGTCAATCCAACAGACTTTCAATGTCCTTATTAGTCCTTAAATCCTTCCCCAAAATGTATACAGTCGTGGCCAAAAGTTTTGAGAATGACACAAATATTCATTTTCACAAAGTCTGCTGCCTCAGTTTGTATGATGGCAATTTGCATATACTCCAGAATGTTATGAAGAGTGATCAGATGAATTGCAATTAATTGCAAAGTCCCTCTTTGACATGCAAATGAACTGAATCCCCAAAAAACATTTCCACTGTATTTCAGCCCTGCCACAAAAGGACCAGCTGACATCATGTCAGTGATTCTCTCGTTAATACAGGTGTGAGTGTTGACGAGGACAAGATTGGAGATCACTCTGTCATGCTGATTGAGTTCGAATAACAGACTGGAAGCTTCTAAAGGAGGGTGGTGCTCGGAATCATTGTTCTTCCTCTGTCAATCATGGTTACTTGCAAGGAAACACGTGCCATCATCATTGCTTTGCACAAAAAGGGCTTCACAGGCAAGGATATTGCTGCCAGTAAGATTGCACCTAAATCAACCATTTATCGGATCATCAAGACCTTCAACGAGAGCGGTTCAATTGTTATGAAGAAGGCTTCAGGGTGCCCAAGAAAGTCCAGCAAGCACCAGGACCGTCTCCTGAAGTTGATACAGCTGCAGGATCGAGGCACCACCAGTACAGAGCTTGCTCAGGAATGGCAGCAGGCAGGTGTGAGTGCATCTGCATGCACAGTGAGGCAAAGACTTTTGGATGATGGCATGGTGTCAAGAAGGGCAGCAAAGAAGCCACTTCTCTCCAGGAAAAACATCAGGGACAGACTGATATTCTGCAAAAGGTACAGGGATTGGACTGCTGAGGACTGGGGTAAAGTCATTTTCTCTGATGAATCCCCTTTCCGATTGTTTGGGGCATCCGGAAAAGACAAGGTGAGCGCTACCATCAGTCCTGTGTCATGCCAACAGTAAAGCATCCTGAGACCATTCATGTGTGGGGTTGCCTCTCAGCCAAGGGAGTGGGCTCACTCACAATTTTGCCTAAGAACACAGCCATGAATAAAGAATGGTACCAACACATCCTCCGAGAGAAACTTCTCCCAACCATCCAGGAACAGTTTGGTGACGAACAATGCCTTTTCCAGCATGATGGAGCACCTTGCCATAAGGCAAAAGTGATAACTAAGTGGCTCAGGGAACAAAACATAGATATTTTGGGTCCATGGCCAGGAAACTCCCCAGACCTTAATCCCACTGAGAACTTGTGGTCAAACAAAAACCCACAAATTCTGACAAACTCCAAGCATTGATTATGCAAGAATGGGCTGCCATCAGTCAGGATGTGGCCCAGAAGTTAATTGACAGCATGCCAGGGCGGATTGCAGAGGTCTTAAAGAATAAGGGTCAACACTGCAAATATTGACTCTTTGCATCAACTTCATGTAATTGTCAATAAAAGCCTTTGCCACTTATGAAATGCCTGTATTTACACTTCAGTATTCCATAGTAACATCTGACAAAAATATCTAAAGACACTGAGGCAGCAGACTTTGTGAAAATGTATATTTGTGTCATTCTCAAAACTTTTGGCCACGAGTGTATAATCGAACAAAATTTGCCTAAATGTCCAAAAAGAAAATACAGTGGGGAGAACAAGTATTTGATACACTGCCGATTTTTCTACTTACAAAGCATGTAGGTCTGTAATTTTTATCATAGGTACACTTCAACTGTGAGCGACGGAATCTAAAACAAAAATCCAGAAAATCACGTTGTATGATTTTTAAGTAATTAATTTGCATTTTATTGCATGACATATGTATTTGATACATCAGAAAAGCAGAACTTAATATTTGGTACAGAAACCTTTGTTTGCAATTACAGAGATCATACGTTTCCTGTAGTTCTTGACCAGGTTTGCACACACTGCAGCAGGGATTTTGGCCCACTCCTCCATACAGACCTTCTCCAGATCCTTCAGGTTTCGGGGTTGTCGCTGGGCAATACGGACTTTCAGCTCGCTCCAAAGATTTTCTATTGGGTTCAGGTCTGGAGACTGGCTAAAATCATGTCCGTCTTTTCTCTAGCCCATGTCATCATAAGATGAAAAAATAATTGCTCTGTCTTTCACATAGTTTTTTAAATTAACCTCTTGGGGCTAGGTGGGACGCTAGCGTGCCACCTGTGGTGCACTCCATCAACAGCAGGTGCATTTCAAGAGCGGCAAATTTGAATCCAAATAAATGTCAAAATTCAAATTTTTCAAAAATACAACTATGTTACACCATTTGAAAGATAAACATCTCCTTAATCTAACCACGTTTTACGATTTCAAAAAGGTTTTACGGCGAAAGCATAAATTTAGAGTATGTTAGGACAGTACATTTACAAGAGTTGTGTGTAATGTTTTGTCAAGTCAAAGACAGGGTCACCAAAACCATAAAACCAGCTAAAATGATACACTAACCTTTTACAATCTCCATCAGATGACACTCCTAGGACATTATGTTAGACAATGCATGCATTTTTAGTTCTATCAAGTTCATATTTATATACAAAAACAGCGTTTTACTATGGCATTGATGTTGAGGAAATCGTTTCCCTCCAATAACCGGCAGTCAAGTCAGCGTCACAAATTAAATAATTAAAATTAGAAAACATTGGTAAAATATTATATTGTCATTTAAAGAATTATAGATTTACATCTTTTGAACGCAATCAACTTGCCAGATTTAAAAATAACCTTACTGGGAAATCACACTTTGCAATAATCTGAGCACTGTGCCCAGAAAAATACGCGTTGCGATACAGACTAGACGTCATGTTGGGGAGATCTAAAATCGAAAATACTATGTAAATAATCCATTACCTTTGATTCTCTTCATCAGATGTCACTTCCAGGTATCACAGGTCCATAACGAATGTAGTTTTGTTCAAAAAAGCTCATCATTTATGTCCAAAAATCTCCGTCTCGTTAGCACATGATGTAAGCCAGCCGGACTTCTCGTCATGAACGAGGGGAAAAAATATATTTCCGTTCGTTCAAACATGTCAAACGTTGTATAGCATAAATCATTAGGGCCTTTTTTAACCAGAACATGAATAATATTCAAGGTGGACGAATGCATAGCCTTTTATAACGTATTGGAACGAGGGTACCCAACATGAAGTAGCGCGCCAGGTGTCTAATGGGACATCACCGTTCCATGGCTCTTGTTCGGTCAGATCTCCCTCCAGAAGACTCAAAACACTTTGTAAAGGCTGGTGACATCTAGTGGAAGCAATAGGAAGTGCCAAAATATTCCTAAACCCCTGTGTTTTTCAATGGGATAGGTTTAAAATCAATACAACACATCAGGTATCCACTTCCTGTCAGAAAATGTCTCAGGGTTTTGCCTGCCAAATGAGTTCTGTTATACTCACAGACACCATTCAAACAGTTTTGGAAACTTTAGAGTGTTTTCTATCCATATATAATAAGTATATGCATATTCTAGTTACTGGGTAGGATTAGTAACCAGATTAAATCGGGTACATTTTTTTTATCCAGACGTGCAAATGCTGCCCCCTAGACCCAACAGGTTAATGTAAATTGACCAACATTTCTGAAAATGTATATACTGTGTTTTCAAATTAAATTCTTCAATTGTTTAGTGAGGCACTGCCTTGATTGCACATTGTGGGTGTTTCTTCCAAACAGCATTCACAACAGTAGGTTGGGTGGTAGTAGCCCATCGAGGACAGTGTCAAACCTTGCTCGTGGTTATCTCACAGCGACATCGCCAATGATTTTCTTTCTAAACGTTGCTGAAATCTGATCACATCACTCAAAGTCTTGTTAAAATAATGACTAACAATAAAATACTATACTGACTTTTTTAGCGTTTTCCATGCTCCTACCTCTATCAGAGACTGACAGTTGTGTGGCCAATAAAACACCAGCCTGTCTGAGACAGACAGCTCTGTAAGCAAATAAATTGTCAGCATTCTAAAGCCACTGCATCAGGTCCTAGGTTGGTCATCCATTGAGATTGTAGCGTTATTGAGCTGATTTACACAGACACACACGCAAATCCATGCATTCATGCACAGAACATACACTCACACAAACAACACAGATACACACATAGACATGCCACCCCTTTACACACACACACACACACACACACACACACACACACACACACACACACACACACACACACACACACACACACACACACACACACACACACACACACACACACACACACACACACACACACACACACACACACACACACAGCCTTTCCCGCTGTGAGCTGAAGTCATCAGACAGCAGACCAGGTTCAGGTGGATAGGAGCACGGTGCAACAGAACCTTGCCATCACTTCCTGTTTAATAACGGTCCTGTCACTTCTTAACCCCTCAGTGTTATATAACAAACACAACCCCAGGGTAGCGTCCCAAATGGCATCCTATTCCCTACTACTTTTGGGCCCTGGTCAAAAGTAGTGTACTATATTGAGAATATGGTGCCATTTGGGACAAGCCTCATCCTGTTCCCTCCACATAGCCTACCCAAGGCAGGGGAGGGAAAGTGCTTCCTGGCTGCTCCATGATCCGAAAAGGGGTTTAAAACCATTATAAATTTAACAGAGACGGAGAGTGCATACATGCAACAACTACTGTACTGTATCGCACTGTAAGAGCCCAGACACCCCGGCCCCTACCTTCCCCCCGTTCCCCTCCCTTCCCCTACCCTCCCAACAAACATTTTTTTACTTGCTGTGAGTGCTGTATTCTAATAACTACATCAACATCAATGCCTGCTCTTGAGGAGGTTAGAGTTGATGCTACTGTAGCATCAGTTATAGCAGAACTGGAGGGCATTACTACATTGAAAGAACAGCTATTAAGCGCATTGAAGGCTTTTCTCTGGGAATAACATGTTTTCGCTCTTCTCCCGACCAGGTTCGGCAAGAGCTTGATTTACCAGCTGGCTCCGCTGGTAGTCAAGAAAATGTGACGGATCGACAAACCCATTACTGATAGTCGTGTTGCCATTAGTTGCCCTCATGGAGGACCAAATCAGAGAGGCTGCGAAACTGGGGATCACTGCTATGCAGCTCGGTGTAAATAATTACACAGACATAATCCATGGACGTTGCCAGATTGTTTTCGGTGACCCAGAAAGTATTAGTCGCTGAACAACAAGTGGCGGAATATGCTGGCATTAACAGTATATCAAGAAAACCTCATAGGGATTGTTGTTGATGAGGTTCGGGTCACATACAAATGAAATAGTAAATATATATATATATATAACATTTCATACCAAACGCATTTGGGCTATGTTGAAGTTAGAAACTAACGTTCACTAGCTAGGTAGTAGTGCATAAGTAAACAACTTTCTCAAACACAATTAGCTAGCTAACTAGCTATTTGCCATGCCATTGCGCTCAATTTTAAAGTTAGCAAGTAATAGACAGGTGACTTACTGTGTTTGCAAGTAGTGGGGCAGCCAGCGTAAAATACAGAGCGTAGGGGTTGGTAATGTTCTCTAGTTACGACTTAGGGGTTGGTAATGTTCTCTAGTTGCGCCGTGATTGGCTCAGTGTTCCGTCACTCATGGGGACAGTATGTCACCGCAAAATCTACAGGGAGAGCTCAAAAATTCAAGCACTTGGGTGCTGCCGTAGATTAACATTAGAAGTGCTCAGCTGGGTTGTGTTTCGGAGGATGCATGGCTCTCGACCTTTGCCTCTCCCGAGTCCATATGAGAGTTGCAGCGCTGGGACAAGACTAACTACCAATTGGATACCACGAAAAAGGGGTAAAACATTATTACAAATAAAAGGTCATTAGCCATAGATAAAATTACGTCAAATCACGTTATATCTACCATAGCTTTGATTGGACTGATCATGTCAACATCATACTTTCTTAGCTAGCAAGCTAAACAAGCAGTTATCATCATGAATCAAGCCGACAACATACTGGCAAATCCTTTCCAATCCTTGTCATATGTAGAGAAATTATAGATAAAATGTATCGGTGCTCATTTGACATTGGACATAAACATTACACAACAAGTTAGAAATTGCAAATTCAACAATGAGTGGTTTGGAAGGAATCAGTGGCTAACTGCAAGCATGGCAACGCAATCACTAGCCTGCTATTCAGTGGAGAGGGTGTGTGGTCCAATTCTGGGATTAAGGGTCTCTTTATCAAGCTTAAAGGGATAAATATTTAAATGCAACAACATGGGCCTGTCACGTCCTGACCAGTAGAGGGTGTAGTTGGGTCAGGACGTGGCAGAAGGGAGTGTGTGTTTTTTATTGTTTCGTTGATTTTGGCCGTGTGACTTCCAATCAGGCACAGCTGAAAAGGGTTGTGGTTGATTGGGAGTCACACATAAATTGCCTACGTTTCCTTTGTGTTTCGTGGGTAATTGTTCTTGTTAGAGTGGTTGCACCTGACAGGACTGTGTTGGCTGTCAGTTTTTCCTTGTTTTGTGTAGTTGTAAAGTGTTCGTGTGATTAAATATGACGAACCCTAACTCCGCCGCATTTTGGTCCACTTCTTCCTCAGACAGCTGTTACAGAATTACCCACCAAACCAGGACCAAGCGGTGGAAGAGGAAGGAGCAGCAGGAGTACAGCGTGATGGACCAATGGACTTGGGAACAAATCCTGGACGGAGAGGAACCATAGACTCAGGCTGGGGATTATCGCCTCCCGCAGTGGGAGATTGAAGCGGCGAGAGCGGAGAGACGCTATTACGAGGAGAGAGAGCGCAACGAGCGCGAGAGGCAGCCCCAATAATTTTTTGGGGGGAGGGCACACGGGACAGTTGGTGGAGCGGAGGTCGGAACCAGAGCCAGTCGGGAGGACATGGGAGGTGAGCGAGGGGTACGAGGCAGAGACTGTGACAGAGTTAATGGGTAAATTAAAGGAGAGACAGATGAGAGAGCTGCTAGTGTGGTGCATAAAGTATGGCATTCGCCCTAATGAGCGTGTCGTGGGAATGATGTCACCTGAGGCAGCTCTCCATACTCGTCCTGAGGTGCGTGCTGGTTGTCTGGTAAAGACTGTGCCTGCGCCCAGAAACAGGCCTCCTGCATGTCTTCCTATCCTGGTCAAGCCCGTGCCTCCTCCACGGACCAGTCCTCCAGTGGGTCTCCCCATCCTGGTCAAACCCGTGCCTCCTCCACGGACCAGTCCTCCAGTGGGTCTCTCCACCCTGGTCTCTCCTGTGCCACCTCCTCAAACCAGGCCTCCAGCGGGTCTTCCCAGACTGGTGAGTCCAGGGCCTGCGCCCAGAGCCAGGCCTCCTTCTTGTCTCCCCAGCCTGGTGAATCCTGAGCCGGATCTGCCAGAGTGGCCCGTCGTGCCGGATCTGCCAGAGTGGCCCGCCGTGCCGGATCTGCCAGAGTGGCCCGCCTGTCCTCCGGCCCAGCCCGAGTGGCCCGCCTGTCCTCCGGCCCAGCCCGAGTGGCCCGCCTGTCCTCCGGCCCAGCCCGAGTGGCCCGCCTGTCCTCCGGCCCAGCCCGAGTGGTCCGTCTGCCAGGGTCAGCTCGAGTGGCCCGTCTGCCCGGCGCAGCTATCGGCGCCACCAAAGTGGACGACGCCGAAGGTGGAGCAAGGTTTACGTCCCGCACCTGAGCCACCTCCAGGATAGGTGGGTTGGGGGAGGGAGGGTGTAGCACTGTGCCGTCGTTGATGACAGCCACCCTCCCTTCCCTCCCTTTCTGTTTATAGTGTTCAGCGAAATAACAACACAATGTCAAATACAGGTAGCCTAGTGAAATAATTAACATCCAATCACATTATGTCACGTCCTGACCAGTATAGGGGTTATTTGCTATTGTAGTTTGGTAAGGACGTGGCAGGGGGTATTTGTTTTATGTGGTTCGGGGGTTATGTGTATGTAGAGGGGTGTTTTATTTATGTGTTCCGGGTTTTGGTGTATGTTCTTGTTTTGGTATTCTAGGTTTTTCTAGTTTGTATATTTCTTTGTTGGTCTGTGTGGCTCTCGATCAGGAACAGCTGTACATCGTTGTTCCTGATTGAGAGTCATATATTTAGGGAGCTTGTTTTCACCTGGTTGATTGTGGGTAGTTGTATTTGCACTGCTGTTGTTTTAGCCTGCAAATCTGTTAGCTATCGTTCTTTGTTTATTGTTTTTCCGTGTTGGCTTTAATAAATATAATTATGAGCACGCAACCCGCTGCGCCTTGGTCTAATCACTTCGACAGCCGTGACAGAACTACCCACCAAACACGGACCAAGCAGCGGAGGAAGGAGCAACGGGTGGACTGTCGTGAGTCATGGACTTGGGAGGAGATTCTGGCCGGAGAGGGCCCATGGAGGAAGTCTGGTGAGGACCGGGAACGCTCCTGGGGAACACGGGTGGCGAGGAAGCCGGAGAGGCACCCCCAATAATTGTTCTGGGGGGGGCACACGGGTAGTTTGGCTGGGCCAAGGGTGAGCCCTAAGCCAGCTCCCCGTGGTTATTATGGGGAACGTATGAAGTGGAGAGCGCTGAGGTATGCTGAAGTGCGCACGATCTCGCCCATACGCACGCACAGTCTGGTGCGAGTGATCCCAGCCGCTCGCAAGTGCCGTGCTAGAGTGGGCATCCAGCCTGGTAGGAGGATGCCAGCGCAGCACATCTGGTCACCGGTGCGCCTCCTAGGTCCAGGCTACCCTACGCCCGCTCTACGCACGGCAGCCATCAGGCCCCTGCACAGCCCAGTTCGCCCTGTACCAGCACTCCGCTCGTACAGTGCTACTAGTTCCATCCAGCCAGGACGGGTTGTGCAGGAGGTGCGATCGAGACCGCCAGTGCGTCTCCACGGCCCGGTATATCCAGTACCAGCACCACGCACCAGGCCTCCAGTACGTCGGCCCAGTCCAACTCAGCCTGTTCCCGCTCCTCGCACTAGCCTTAAAGTGCGTGTCTCCAGTCATGTAGCTCCACTACCAGCCCCACGCACTAGGCTTCCAGTGCATCAGCCCAGTCCTATTCAGCCTGTTCCAGCTCCTCGCACTAGCCTTAAAGTGTGTGTCTCCAGTCTGGTAGCTCCACTACCAGCCCCACGCATTAGGCTTCCAGTGTGTCAGCTCAGTCTCGAGCTTCCGACAACAGTGTCCAGTCCAGAGTATCCGGCAACAGTGTCCAGTCCAGAGTGTCCGGCAACAGTGTCCAGTCCAGAGTGTCCGGCAACAGTGTCCAGTCCAGAGTGTCTGGCAACAGTGTCTAGTCCAGAGTATCCGGCAACAGTGTCCAGTCCAGAGTATCCGGCAACAGTGTCCAGTCCAGAGTATCCGGCAACAGTGTCCAGTCCAGAGTATCCGGCAACTGTGTACAGTCCAGAAAAGAATGAGACGGCCTACAGTCCGGAACCGAGTGAGTCTGCCTACGGTCCGGAACCGAGTGAGTCTGCCTACGGTCCGGAACCGAGTGAGTCTGCCTACGGTCCGGAACCGAGTGAGTCGCCCTACAGTCCAGGGTCTACAGTGACACGAGTCAGGCCTAGGTATTTGGGAGGAGTAGACTGGTCAGGGGGTGGTCTTAGGCCCGAACCTAAGCCACCTCCACTGTAGGAGGTTTGGGGAGTGGGGGTGTAGCACAGGAGCCGTCATTGACGGCAGCCACCCTCCCTTCCCTCCCTTTAGTTGGTTTTTTTTTGTTGAGGTGCATACGGGGTCTGCACCTTTGGGGGGGTGAGTACTGTCACGTCCTGACCAGTATAGGGGTTATTTGTTATTGTAGTTTGGTAAGGACGTGGCAGGGGGTATTTGTTTTATGTGGTTCGGGGGTTATGTGTATGTAGAGGGGTGTTTTATTTATGTGTTCCGGGTTTTGGTGTATGTTCTTGTTTTGGTATTCTACGTTTTTCTAGTTTGTATATTTCTTTGTTGGTCTGTGTGGCTCTCAATCAGGAACAGCTGTACATCGTTGTTCCTGATTGAGAGTCATATATAGGGAGCTTGTTTTCACCTGGTTGATTGTGGGTAGTTGTATTTGCACTGCTGTTGTTTTAGCCTGCAAATCTGTTAGCTGTCGTTCTTTGTTTATTGTTTTTCCGTGTTCGCTTTAATAAATATAATTATGAGCACGCAACCCGCTGCGCCTTGGTCTAATCACTTCGACAGCCATGACACATTAACCGTTACTCACTCGTGGGAATTCCACAAACGGTCCGTATGTAGCCAAACGTAGCTGCTGCTCATGTTGGTATTTGTACTGATGCCGCAAATAGCCATGACAGGGAGACATAGTGGAGTGGTAACACGCGTGCAAGCTGTTGCTCCTGACGCCAATTGGGTCCACTGCAGCATCCACCGAGAGGCTCTTGCTGCCAAGGGAATGCCTGACAGCTTGAACAATGTTTTGGACACTACAGTAAAAATAGTCAACTTTGTTAAAGCAAGGCCCATGAACTCTCAAGTATTTTCTGCACTATGCAATGATATGGGCAGCGACCGTGTAACGCTTTTACAACATACAGAAGTGCATTTGTTATCAAGGGGCAAAGTATTGACACCTTTTTTTAAATTGAGAGACAAGCTTAAAGTTTTCTTTACTGACCATAATTTTCACTTGTCTGACTGCTTGCATGATGACGAGTTTCTGGGTGATGTTTTTTTTCTCACCTGAATGATCTGAATATAGGATTACAGGGACTCTCCACAACTATTTTCAATGTGTGGGACAAAATTGAGGCTATGATTAAGAAGTTGGAGCTCTTCTCTGTCTGCATTAACAAGGACAACAAACAAGTCTTTCCATCATTGTATGATTTTTTTGTGTGCAAATGAACTCAAGCTTACGGACAATGTCAAATGTGATATTGCGAAGAACCTGAGTGAGTTGGATGCGCAATTAAGCAGGTACTTTCCCGAAACAGATGACACAAACAACTGGATTCGTTATCCCTTTCATGCCCTGCCTCCAGTCCACTTATCGATATCTGAACAAGAGAGCCTCATCGAAATTGCAACAAGCGCTTCTCTGAAAATTTAATTTAATCAGAAGCCACTGCCAGATATCTGGATTGGGCTACGCTTAGAGTATCCTACCTTGGCAAATTTTGCTGTTAAGACACTGATGCCCTTTGCAACCACATACCTATGTGAAAGTGGAGTCTCGGCCCTCACTAGCATGAGTACTAAATACAGGCACAGACTGTGTGTGGAAAATTATTTAAGATTGAGACCTTCTCCAATACAACCCAACATTGCAGAGTTATGTGCATCCTTTCAAGCACCCCCTTCTCATTAACCTGTGGTGAGTTATTCACAACTTTTGATGAACAAATAAGGTTTTATATGTAAGATGGTTAAATAAAGAGAAAAATTATTGATTATTATTATATTATTATTTGTGCCCTGGTCCTATAAGAGCTCTTTGTCACTACCCACGAGCCGGGTTGTGACAAAAAGTCACACTCTTTCTTATGTTTAATAAAAGTATTGTATAGTGTGTGTGTGGCAGGCTTACAATGATGGCAGAAAAGAACATTTGAGAGTACGCTGACCCTGGTGCTAGAGGGGGTACGCAGCTGGAGGTTGAATGTTTGAAGTGGTACGGGACAATAACAAGTTTGGGAACCACTGCCATAGTTTGTACATGTCAATTGTCAGTAGAAACCACATTTGTTTAAGCAAGTCTGCCATATCAGCTATGTTTTTTTTTTAAGGCAGTAAATGAGGCTAAATGAACTGTTTCACTGCCAGACAAGGCTCCGCTGATAGCCAGGTGTAGCAGTGGTAAGGATTCACTCCATGGTGCTGAAAAGAAAGCTCTGCTGTTGGGACAGCTTTATGTAGACCCTAACAGTTTATGGGCACCATTTGTCACCGTTATAGTGCAATTAATTTATTGTTTAATGTTGTATTGTGTTGTGCAGTGGCTTTGCTGGCATGCAGCTAAAACCATTTTTGAATTTTTTTGCCCCACCAAGATTTACATGCCAAATTCGCCACTGATTGTGTCCAAATGCAACAGAATTCATCTTTCAAAACTTTTGGTCTAATCCTATCAGGATTCAACTGTTTATCTTAGGTAATATCTCAATCTATGATTCATATTACATATTCATATGAAATTAAAAGAATGCAGCAACAATAGATTTGTACTTTATTGCAGTAGTGTCACGTCCTGACCATATACTTAGGTTTTTTTTGTATTATATTTGGTCAGGACGTGGCAGTTATGTTTGGTTATGGTATAGTGGGGTTGTGAGTGTTGGGGTAGGTTCTAGGTTAGGTATTTCTATGTGGAGTTTAGTGAGTGTATGTTTGTTTGGTTAATTGGGGTTGGGACTCTCAGTTGAAGGCAGGTGTTGTCTATCTGCCTTTGATTGAGAGTCCCATATAGTGGGGTGTGTTTGTTTGATTTTTGTGGGTAATTGTAATTTTGCACTGTGTTTCGTTTCACCTGTGAAACTGTCACCTTTCTCCTCTGAGTGTTTATTTTGTTTTGTCGTTTCCATCTAAAATAAATATGATGTGGAACAGTCAACCTGCTGCGTATTGGTCATCGAGTGATTTCGACATATCTTCCGATGAGGGAGAATACGAGGAACGTGACAGAATTACCCACCGACAACGGACCAAGCAGCAGAGGAAGGAGCAGCACAAGGAGAGGCACCAGGAGAAAGGCTATCTGGAGTCATGGACTTGGGAGGAAATCCTGGACGGGAAAGGACCATGGACTCAAGCTGGGGATTATCGCCGCCCACAGTGGGAGATCGAGGCGGCGAGAGCTGAGAGGCGCTGGTATGAGGAGAGGGAGCGCAACGGACACGGGAGGCAGCCCCACAATTTTTTTGGGGGGGGGCACACGGGGAGATTGGCGGAGTCAGGTGGTAGACCTAAGCCAACTCCCCGTGCTTACCGGAAGCAGCGTGGTACTGGTAAGACACCGTGTTATGCTGTGGAGCGCACGGTGTCCCCAGTGCACGTTCAAAGCCCGGTGCGCTACATACCAGCCCCCCGCAAGTGCCATGCGAGTGCAGGCATCGAGCCAGGGCGGATGGTGCCAGCTCAGCGCGTCTGGTCTCCAGTGCGCCTCCTCGGTCCAGGTTATCCTGCGCCGGCGTTGCGCACTGTGTCTCCAGAGCGCTGGGAGGGTCCAGTTCGCCCAATGCCTGCTCTCCGCCCGTGCCGGGCCAAAGTGGGCATTCAGCCTGGAGTGTGGGTAAAGAGTGTCCGTACCAGAACTCCAGTGCTCCCCCACAGCCCGGTTTATCCTGTGCCTCCTCCTCGGACCAGGCCTCCAGTGGGTCTCCCCATCCTGGTTCATCCTGTGCCACCTCCCAGGACCAGGCCTTCAGTGGGTCTCCCCATCCTGGTTCATCCTGTGCCACCTCCCAGGACCAGGCCTCCAGTGGGTCTCCCCATCCTGGTCCGTCCTGTGCCACCTCCTCGGACCAGGCCTCCAGTGGGTCTCCCCATCCTGGTTCATCCTGTGCCACCTCCCAGGACCAGGCCTTCAGTGGGTCTCCCCAGCCTGGTGAGTCCTGTGCCACCTCCCAGGACCAGGCCTTCAGTGGGTCTCCCCATCCTGGTTCATCCTGTGCCACCTCCCAGGACCAGGCCTCCAGTGGGTCTCCCCATCCTGGTCCGTCCTGTGCCACCTCCTCGGACCAGGCCTCCAGTGGGTCTCCCCATCCTGGTTCATCCTGTGCCACCTCCCAGGACCAGGCCTTCAGTGGGTCTCCCCAGCCTGGTGAGTCCTGTGCCTGTGCCCAGGGCCAGGCATCCATCATGTCTCCCCAGCCTGGTGAATCCTGGGTCAGGGCCGTCGGAGGATCCGACACCGGGGTGCGGCCCAGAGGATCCGACACCGGGGTGCGGACCAGAGTATCCGACAACCTCTTGCGACCCGGGACTGAGGGGAGCTGCCTGTGACCCAGAACCGGGTGAGTCTGGTCACAATTCTAAAATAAAGTTGATTAACTATGACTGTGATGATTCTGCCTACAACCCAGAACCGAAGGAGTCTGCTTACAGCTTGGGACCGACGGAGTCGGCCCACGAACCAGAACCAAAGAAGTCTGCCTACTGTCCTAAGCCCAACAGGTCTGTCTACGGTCTGTTGGACAGTAGGCCAGAACCGGAGCCACCTCCAATAGAGGTGGGTTGGGGAGGGGGGGTGTAGCACTGTGCCGTCGTTGACGGCAGCCACCCTCCCTTCCCTCCCTTTAGTTAGGAGGTTATTTGTGTGTTGTTTTTTTTTGTTTTGTTTTTTTTTCTGTTGGTTTTGTGCATTCAGTGTATGCACCTTTAGGGGGGGGGTAATGTCACGTCCTGACCATATACTTAGGTTTTTTTTGTATTATATTTGGTCAGGACGTGGCAGTTATGTTTGGTTATGGTATAGTGGGGTTGTGAGTGTTGGGGTAGGTTCTAGGTTAGGTATTTCTATGTGGAGTTTAGTGAGTGTATGTTTGTTTGGTTAATTGGGGTTGGGACTCTCAGTTGAAGGCAGGTGTTGTCTATCTGCCTTTGATTGAGAGTCCCATATAGTGGGGTGTGTTTGTTTGATTTTTGTGGGTAATTGTAATTTTGCACTGTGTTTCGTTTCACCTGTGAAACTGTCACCTTTCTCCTCTGAGTGTTTATTTTGTTTTGTCGTTTCCATCTAAAATAAATATGATGTGGAACAGTCAACCTGCTGCGTATTGGTCATCGAGTGATTTCGACATATCTTCCGATGAGAGAGAATACGAGGAACGTGACAAGTAGACAACAAGCAAATGACGCATGTAAAGTCATACGAGGTATGGCTAAATAAAAAGATTGACATGACAGTTCGAACTTCCTGCAAAATAATTTTCAGCTGCATTTTACATCAAAAGTGTATTCTCCTTAACTCCCTGCTCCCTACCAACAAGGTGAACATAGCATAGAAATTAAGAGAAGGTTCAATAGTGTTGGACAAGGAACATATTCTGGCTGCACTGAATCCAATGCACTACTTTACAGGAGAGCTACTTTACAGGAGGGGGGGGGCAGAAATGCCTTCTGGAACATGTGAACCTTCATGTCTCTTAATAACAAACTTGTATGCCATCTGTAAATTCAAATAAAATTGTTAAATTACAAGCTTAGTTGATTTAGCCACAAAAAAAGGTAGCAACATTCCCGCTAGCCATGATTGGCTGAGATAATGAGTGGGCTGGACATGGCGAGAGAGGAGTTGGGATTGGTCTGCCATGTAGCACGCTTCTGTCTATAACATGAGCTGGTCAGTATGTTTCGGTAATCCTTTCTAATGTGGCTTTTTTGAAAGATATCATGTAGTATAACTGCATAAGCGTTGCTCTCCACTTTCTGGAGTGAGTTTGGAAATCAGTGGAATTAGAGTTTGATAGCTAAGGAGATGGAGAAAATTTGAAAAGAGAACACACAGAAGGTTGTTGTATAAAACACTTGCCTCCGGATTACGTCTTCAAACTAAGGGCAACCATGGTATCCGTGACAGAGAGGGAGAAGTGTCCAGCCATGTATATGGGTAAAATAGTCTAGCTAGCTACATTTTCAGATATTACACGTTAATAATTTTGTCAGAAAGTCAATTTCATTTCAAGTTAAAGTATACTGTTAGCTAGCTAGCTAGCGTTACATGTATGATCTGTGTAGTAATATTATTCGTATCTCAGAGCCATTTATATTGCTAGTTATAGCCTAATGTTCGCTAGCTAACATTGAAGCTGGTTGGATAGCTACCTGCAGATTCATGCAAGGTAGTAATGTCATGAGTTGGGATTATGGTTAATTGTTTACTTAGCTACTACATGTCTAAACAAAAGACTCCATCTATGCAAGTAACCATTTCAATAGAATGTTCATGATGTCACTGCAACAACTGTCAATAGACGTAGCAGGTAAATTCGCTCTGGCTATCTACTCCGATTCCAGAGCACTCTCGTCTGAGTGTGCCAGAGCGCAGAATAACTGACGAATTTACGAACGCTCAACACCCGTTGAATATGGCAAGTGTAAGTAAACGTTGGCAAAAACACAGAATTAAATTGTTGCCAGCAGCACAGTTACAGTCACCAACAATCTGGATAACATAAAAACAGCCTAACCAGCTCTGCTAGGGAGAGTAAAATGGTCAGAGTGAGCTGTTCTCTCATTTCTGTCTGGAAGTAGCAAACAAGCCAGCTAGTTAGCTTGGGTGCTTGACTGCTGTTAGGTCAGAATGCTCGGATCAACCCTACGCCTCGACCAGAGCATCCAGTGTGAGCTCTGAACGCTCTGAAAGCGAAGCGCTATCAATTTAGAAGAGCTCTCCAATAGGTGTACCAAAATATTCAAGGCCATTTTCTCAAAAGTGTGGTTACAAGTTTATCAACTTTCAAAGCAGAATTACTTTTCCATTGTTCCTCAACTGTAGTGTATGATATACCATATTCAAGCTCTGGTTCTCTACATTTATCCAATGAAAAAACACAACTTCAAATGTTGCTACATAAGACCAAATCGAGCCGGTCGGTCACAAACGTGTAATGTGACATATTTTAACATTACAATTTTTGAATACAAAAACATTTAATTAATAAAATATTTAATCAGTCATCTTCAAATGAAGGGGATGATGATGCAATCTTTGCAAGAGTCCGATTTCATTGGCCCTCAGAAATGTACCTGGCTAAAAGGTGAGCCACTTCATATGACCGGTTATCCCAAGTTGAACTCAGGATTGACCAAAGTTACCTCGCTAACTCCTCCAACCTACTTCATAGGATATCCCTCTGGTGTTTGTGGAATTGATTCTGTGTTGGATACAGAGAGGCAAGATACGACAGGACAGGATAATGGAATCTCAATAATCCCGTCTTCTTCACCACTGATCTGACTGACACCTGTCCCCTTCTTTCAGATCACAGTTGGTGAAGGATAGAGTGGAGGAGAAGAGAGGAGGCCACCACTTCAGACTATAGAGCCCATGGCTTAGGTGTGCCCTAGCTCAGGAGGCAGCTGAGCGCTCGCAGTGCTTTGTCTGTGATATCAACTCAGCAATCTCATCATTTTCAGTCAATAGCTCTCTAACTGGCCCGTCGACAAAACTGATGTGATAATGCCCAGACACTGGTTGTAGAACCCATGTTCTGTTCCTGACTCAATAACTGATGACAGCTGGGAAAAGATTACTCATTAAATTAGAGATGGGAGCAGTGCGTGCGTGTGTGTGTGTGTGTGTGTGGAGGGCCGGCCCTAGGCATAAGAGACATAAGCAACCGCTAAGGGCCCTAGTGGCTGCTAGGGGGCCACCAACCCCAAAAAATACAATATAGGCCTATACATACCTGGGGTGTACAAAACATTAAGAACACCTGCTCTTTCCATGACATAGACTGACCAGGTGAATCCAGGTGAAAGCTATGATCCTTTATTAATGCCACTTGTTAAATACACTTAAATCAGTGTAGATGAAGGGCAGGAGACAGGTTAAAGAAGGATTTGTAAGCCTTGAGACAATTGAGACATTCTGTAAATGTGCAATTCAGAGGATGAATGGGCAAGACAAAAGATTTAAGTGCCTTTGAACGGGGTATGCTAGTAGGTGCCAGGTGCACCAGTTTGGGTCAAGAACTGCAACGCTGCTGTGTTTTTCATACTCAACAGTTTCCTGTGTGTATCAAGAATGGTCTACCACCCACAGGACATCCAGCCAACTTGACACAACGGTGGGAAGCATTGGAGTCAACATGGGCCAGCATCAATGTGGAACGCTTTCGACAGCTTGTGGAGTCCATGCCACGTCGAATTGAGGTTGTTCTAAGGGGGGGTTTATGACCACAAATAACAATAACTGTGTTTATAAACGTAGTTATCGACTTCAGCAGGCTTTTGTGGCACAGTCGATGCCACGCAGCGCTACGGGCCAGAAGGTTGAGGGTACGTCAATCAGCTAACTCTCCTCTGCCTGTTTCATTACACTAAAATCAGAGCCGGCTGCAGGCAATGATCAGTTAGGGGGAAATCATATGTTCAACATTTTGATGCCATTTATAATTATATAAAATATATGCACAACATTTCCCACCAACAGGTTTCTGTGCCAATGCACCACACAACCAATTAACAAAGCATACTGACTACAGGCACTTCAATATCATGGTTTACGTTTTCAGCACCACAATAAATAGAGAAATAAAGAGAAAATACATCCATCTCTACCTTGTAGGCTTACCCAGTATCGAAGGCTTGGCTTGACAATCTTCAAATGTCATTAAACTTATTGGTGTTTTGTAATATACACTACCGTTCAAAAGTTTGGGGTCACTTAGAAATGTCCATGTTTTCCATGAAAACATACACTTGAAGTCGGAAGTTTACATACACCTTAGCCAAATACATTTCAACTCAGTTTTTCACAATTGCTGATATTTAATCCTAGTAAAAATTCCCTGTCTTAGGTCAGTTAGGATCACCACTTTATTTTAAGAATGTGAAATGTCAGAATAATAGTAGAGCGAATGATTTATTTCAGATTTTATTTCTGTGGGTCAGAAGTTTACATACACTCAATTTGTATTTGGTAGCATTGCCTTTACATTGTTTAACATGGGTCAAACGTTTCGAGTAGCCTCCACAAGATTTCCAAAATTAGTTGGGTGAATTTTGTCCCATTCCTCCTGACAGAGCTGGTGTAACTGAGTCAGGTTTGTAGGCCGCCTTGCTCGCACACGCCTTTTCAGTTCTGCCCACACATTTTCTATAGGATTGAGGTCAGGGCTTTGTGATGGCCACTCCAATACCTTAACTTTGCTGTCTTACTGCCATTTTGCCACAACTTTGGAACTATGCTTGGGGTCATTGTCCATTTGGAAAACCCATTTGCGATCAAGCTTTAACTTCCTGACTGATGTCTTGAGATGTTGCTTCAATATATCCACATAATTTTCCTACCTCATGATGCCATCTATATTGTGAAGTGCACTAGTCCCCTCCTGCAGCAAAGCACCCCCACAACATGATGCTGCCACCCCCGTGCTTCACGGATGGGATGGTGTTCTTCGGCTTGCAAAGCTTCCCCATTTTTTTCCTCCAAACATAACAATGGTCATTATGGCCAAACAGTTATATTTTTGTTGCATCAGACCAGAGGACATTTCTCCAAAAAGTACGATCTTTGTCCCCATGTGCAGTTGCGAACCGTAGGTGGTTTTGGAGCAGTGGCTTCTTCAAGCTGAGTGGCCTTTCAGCTTATGTCAATATAGGACTTGTTTTACTGTGGATATAGATACTTTTGTACCTGTTTCCTCCAGCATCTTCACAGGATCCTTTGCTGTTGTTCTGGGATTGATTTGCACTTTTCGCACCAAAGTACATTCATCTCTAGGAGACAGAGCGCGTCTCCTTCCTGAGTGGTATGATGGCTGCGTGGTCCCATGGTGTTTATACTTGCGTACTATTGTTTGTATAGATGAACGTGGTACCTTCAGGCATTTGGAAATTGCTCCCAAGGATGAACCAGACTTGTGGAAGTCTACAATTTATTTCCTGAGTTCTTGGCTGATTTCCTTTGATTTTCCCATGATGTCAAGTAAGAGGCACTGAGTTTGAAGGTAGGCCTTGAAATACATCCACAGGGACACCTCCAATTGACTCAAATTATGTCAATTAGCCTAACAGAAGCTTCTAAAGCCATGACATCATTTTCCAGAATTTTCCAACCTGTTTAAAGGCACAGTCAATTTAGTGTATGTAAACTTCTGACCCACTGGAATTGTGATACAGTGGATTAGAAGTGCAATAATCTGTCTGTAAACAATTGTTGGAAAAATTACTTGTGTCATGCACAAAGTAGATGTCCTAACCGACTTGCCAAAACTATAATTTGTTAACAAAAGATTTGTGGAGTGATTGAAAAACAAGTTTTAATCACTCCAACCTAAGTGTATGTCAACTTCTGACTTCAACTGTACATGAAATTATTTGCAAAATGAATAGGTAATATAGTCAAGACGTTGACAAGGTTATAAATAATGATTTTTAATTTAAATAATAATTGTGTCTCTCAAACTTTGCTTTTGTCAAATAATCCTCCATTTGCAGCAATTACAGCCTTGCAGACCTTTGGCATACTAGTTGTCAATTTGTTGAGGTAATCTAAAGAGATTTCACCCCATGCTTCCTGAAGAACCTCCCACAAGTTGGATTGGCTTGATGGGCACTTCTTACGTACCATACGGTCAAGCTGCTCCCACAACTGCTCAATCGGGTTGAGATCCGGTGACTGTGCTGGCCACTCCATTATAGACAGAATACCAGCTGACTGCTTCTTCACAAAATAGTTATTGCATAATTTGGAGCTGTGCTTTGGGTCATTGTCCTGTTGTAGGAGGAAATTGGCTCCAATTAAGCACCGTCCACAGGGTATGGCATGGCGTTGCAAAATGGAGTGATAGCCTTCCTTCTTCAAGATCACTTTTACCCTGTACAAATCTCCCATTGTACCACCACCAAAGCACCCCCAGACCATCACATTGCCTCCACCATGCTTGACAGATGATGTGAAGCACTCCTCCAGCTTCTTTTCATTTATTTCTGCATCTTACGAATGTTCTTCTTTGTGATCCAAACACCTCAAACTTAGAGTCGTCTGTCCATAACACTTTTTTCAAATCTTCCTCTGTCCAGTGTCTGTGTTCTTTTGCCCATCTTAATCTTTTATTTTTATTGGCCAATCTGAGATATGGCTTTTCTTGCAACTCTGCCTATAAGGCCAGCATCCCGGAGTCGCATCTTCACTGTTGACGTTGAGACTGGTGTTTTGCGGGTACTATTTAATGAAGCTGCCAGTTGAGGACTTGTTTCTCAAACTAGACACTCTAATGTACTTGTCCTCTTGCTCAGTTGTGCACCGGGGTCTCCCACTCCTCTTTCTATTCTGGTTAGTGCCAGTTTGTGCTGTTCTGTGAAGGGAGAATTACACAGCGCTGTACGAGATCTTCAGTGTCTTGGCAATTTCTCGCATGGAATAGCCTTCATTTCTCATAACAAGAATAGACTGACAAGTTTCAGAAGAAAGTTATTTGTTTCTGGCCATATTGAGCCTGTAATCGAACCCACAAATGCTGACGCTCCAGATACTCAACTAGTCCAAAGAAGGCCAGTTTTATTGCTTCTTTAATCAGTACAACAGTTTTTAGCTGTGCTAACATAATTGCAAAAGGGTTTTCTAATGATCAATTAGACTTTTAAAACAATAAACTTGGATTAGCTAACACAACGTGCCATTGGAACACAGGAGTGATGGTTGCTGATAATGGGTATTTGTATGCCTATGTACATATTCCATAAAAAATCTGCCATTTCCAGCTACATCAGTCATTTACATCTTTAACAATGTCTACACTGTATTTATGATCAATTGGATGTTATTTTAATAGACAAAAAAATTGCTTTTCTTTCAAAAACAAGATAATGTCTAAGTGACTCCAAACTTTTGAATGGTAGTGTATGTCTCTTTCCATTCATTAATTGACCGCTGCACAGTTTGGATTGATACATTTTACAGTGCCTTGCAAAAGTATTCATCTCCCTTGGTGTTTTTCCTATTTTTCTTGCATTACAAACTGTAGTAGATTTTTATTTGGATTTCATGTAATGTAAAAAATAGTCCAAACTGATGAAGTGATAAAAAAAATTACTTGTTTCAATTTTTCAATTTTTTATAATACAACAGAAAAGTGGTGAGTGCATATGTATTCACCCCCTTTGCTGTGAAGACCTAAATAAGATCTGTTGCAACCAATTACTTTCAGAAGTTACATAATTAGTTAAATAAAGTCCACCTGTGTGCAATCTAAGTGTCACATGATCTGTCACACAATCTCAGTATATATACACACCTGTTCTGAAAGTCCCCAGAGTCTGCAACACCACTAAGCAAGGGGCACAACCAAGCAAGTGGCACAATGAAGACCAAGGAGCTCTCCAAACAGGTCAGGGACAAAGTTGTGGAGAAGGACAGATCAGGGTTGGGTTCTAAAAGTTTGAACATCCCACGGTTCACCATTAAATCCATTATATAAAAAAATTCTAGAATATGGCACCACCACAAACCTGCCAAGAGGGGGCCGCCCACCAAAACTCACGGACCAGGCAAGAAGGGCATTTATCAGAGAGGCAACAAAGAGACCAAAGATAACCCTGAAGGAGCTGCAAAGCTCCACAGCGGAGATAGGAGTGTCTGTCCATAGGACCACTTTATGCCGTACACTCCACAGAGCTGGGCTTTACTGAAGAGTGGCCAGAAAAAAAATCCATTGCTTAAAGAAAAAAATAAGCAAACACATTTGGTGTTCGCCAAAAGGCATGTGGGAGACTCCCCAAACATATGGAAGAAATTACTGTGGTCAGATGAGACAAAAATTTAGCTTTTTGGCCATCAAGGAAAATGTTATGTCTGGCGCAAATCCAACACCTCTCATAACCCAGAGAACACCATCCCATGCTGTGGGGATGTTTTTTATCGGCAGGGACTGGGAAACTGGTCAGAATTGAAGGAATGATGGATGGAGGGAAATACAGGAAACTTCTTGAGGGAAACCTGTTTCAGTCTTCCAGAGATTTGAGACTGAGGTTCACCTTCCAGCAGGACAATGACCCTAAGCCTACTGCTAAAGCAACACTTGAGTAGTTCAAGGGGAAACATTTAAATGTCTTGGAATGGCCTAGTCAAAGCCCAGTCCTCAATCCAATTGAGAATCTGTGGTATGACTTAAAGATTGCTGTACACCAGCGGAACCCATCCAACTTGAAGGAGCTGGAGCTGGAGCAGCTTTGCCTTGAAGAATGAGCAAAATCCCAGTGGCTAGATGTGCCAAGCTTATAGAGACATACCACAAGAGACTTGCAGCTGTAATTGCTGCAAAAGGTGGCTCTACAAAGTATTGACTTTGGGGGGTGAATAGTTACGCACACTCAAGTTTTCTGTTTTTTTGTCTTATTTCTTGTTTGTTTCACAAGAAAAAAATATTTTGCATCTTCAAAGTGGTAGGCATGTTGTGTAAATCAAATGATACAAACCCCTAAAAAAATCAATTTTAATTCCTGGTTGTAAGGCAACAAAATAGGAAAAATGCCAAGGGGGTTAATACTTTCGTAAGCCACTGTATTTGTCAGTTTAAAAAATACATATATACACACAAATATTTTTTTAGGATTGCACAATAAAGTCAGGGACTTATTTCCATTGTGGCCCCTATTTTGTACATAAATACATATAAAATGACATAGATACAGACAAAAAATGCTCAACCTCCAGATGACTATGAGGGGGGGAGTTTAAGTACAATTATTTTTAAGTACAGTTTGTTTGGCGGGTAGCTTATTCTTTAAATGTTTGGGACTGCTGGTGAACAATGATGTGAAAGCGTAATCAAAGTGACACTGGACTAACGCACTTGCCAGAGTCTTTAGGGTGTGTAGATTTCCATCCAATTGGTGACAGATTTCCATGTGAATATTCTAAAATCCTCATAAAAACGATACGCCATTTCATAGATTCCTTTAGGAAAGCTTGGCAGTGGACGACATGACAGGGAAGATTTTAATTTATCGGACATTAATTGACATCCATATGCATTTAGATCCAACCTGGCGCAGCCAGTGCCATCAACAAACAAGGGATGTTGGCCAAATGAGCCACATTTAAGTGTGCTTAAAAACATCCGAGAACAAATTACAAAAACACTTTTTCTTTGACATATAGCATATGTAAAACTTTATAGACAATTTTTGTTAGGCTACTTTCCTAAAACAATAATTGTCCACCTCACGGTTCAGCTGTCAGAAATTTGAGCATCAAAGGCTTAGGTGTCCACTGTATGATATTCATATTTTAATATATACAGCAGCAGTCAAAACTTTGGACTCATGCAAGGCTTTTTCTTTATTTTTACTATTTTCTCCATTGTAGAATAATAGCGAAGACATCAAAACTATGAAATAACACATATGGAATCATGTAGTAACCAAAAAAGTGTTAAACAAATCAAAATATATTTTATATTTTATATTCTTCAAAAGTAGCCACCCTTTGCCTTGATGACAGCTTTGAAAACTCTTGGCATTCTCTCAACCAGCTTCACCTGGAATGCTTTTCCAACAGTCTTGAAGAAGTTCCCACATATGCTGAGCACTTGTTGGCTGATTCACAGAGACACAGAGGTTGGAACAAAAATCTCACATTTGGACTCATCAGACCAAGGATAGATTTCCACCGGTCGAATGTCCATTGCTCGTGTTTCTTGGCCGAAGCAAGTCTCTTCTTCTTATTGGTGTCCTTTAGTAGTGGTTTCTCTGCACAAATTTGTCCATGATTTGTCCATGAAGGCCGGATTCTCCTCTGAACAGTTGATGTTGAAATGTGTCTGTTATTTGAACTCCGTGAAGCATTTATTTGGGCTGCAATTTCTGAGGCTGGTAACTCTAATGAACTTATCCTCTGCAGCAGAGGTAACTCTGTGTCTTCCTTTCCTGTGGCGGTCCTCATCAGAGCCAGTTTCATCATAATGCTTGATTGTGTTTGCGACTGCATTTGAAGAAACTTTAAAAGTTCTTAAAAATGTCCGGATTGACTGACCTTCATGTCTTAAAGTAATGATGGACTGTCAATTCTTGACATAATATGGAATTAATCTTTTACCAAATAGGGCTATCTTTGGTGTACCTTGTCACAACACAACTGATTGGCTCAAACGCATTAAGAAGGAAAAAAATGCCACAAATTAAGGCACACCTGTTAATTGAAATGCATTCCAGGTGACTACCTCATGAAGCTGGTTGAGCGAATGCTAAGAGTTTGCAAAGCTGTCATCAAGGCAAAGGGTTGCTACCTTGAAGAATCTAAAATATAAAAAATATTTTGATTTGTTTAACACTTTTTTTGGTTATGACATGATTCCATATGTGTTATGGCAAAGTTTTATGTCGTCACTATTATTCTACAATTTAGAAAATAGTAAAAATAAAGAAAAACCCAGGGATGAGTAGGTGTGTCCAAACTTTTGACTGGTACTGTATATCAAATCAAATCAAATCAAATGTTATTGGTCACATACACGTGTTTAGCAAATGTTATTGCGGGCAATGTCAGAGCGGCATAGACTAAGATACAGCAGAATAGAATACAGTATATACATATGAGATGAGTAATGCAAGTTATGTAAACATTATTAAAGTGACTAGTGCTCCATTTATTAACCTGTTAGGGCTAGGGGGCAGTATTGACACGGCTGGATAAAAAACATACCCGATTTAATCTGGTTACCACTCCTACCCAGTAACTAGAATATGCATATACTTATTACATATGGATAGAAAACACCCTAAATTTTCTAAAACTGTTTGAATGGTGTCTGTGAGTATAACAGAACTCAAATGGCAGGTCAAAACCTGAGAGATTCCTTTACAGGAAGTGGCCTGTCTGACCATTTCTTGAACTTCTTTTCCATCTCTATCATTTACTAAGGATCTCTGCTCTAACGTGACACTTCCCACGTCGTCCATAGGCGCTCAGAGCCCGGGAAAAAACAGAATGTCGTCATTCCAGCCCCAGGCTGAAACACATTATCGCCTTTCTCAAGTGGCCGATCAAGGGACACTGGGTTTATGCTCGTGACCCGACCGCCCCCGCCTTTGGGATTTTTTCCTCTGTTTGCCGAAAAGGAGATTCCCTGTCGGAATATTATCGCTTTTCTATGAGAAAAATGGCGTAAAAATTGATTTTAAACAGCGGTTGACATGCTTCGAAGTACGGTAATGGAATATTTAGAATTTTATTGTCACGAATTGCGCCATGCGCGCGACACTTCTTTACTATTTCGGACAGTGTCTGGAACGCACGAACAAAACGCCGCTATTCGGATATAACGATGGATTATTTTGGACCAAACCAACATTTGTTATTGAAGTAGCAGTCCTGGGTGTGCATTCTGACGAAGACAACAAAAGGTAATCAAACTTTTATAATAGTAAATATGATTATGGTGAGTGCTAAACTTGCCGGGTGTCTAAATAGCGAGCCCGTGATGCCTGGGCTATGTACTTAGAATATTGCAAAATGTGCTTTCACCAAAAAGCTATTTTAAAATCGGACATATCGAGTGCATAGAGGAGGTCTGTATCTATAATTCTTAAAATAATTGTTATGCTTTTTGTGAACGTTTATCGTGAGTAATTTAGTAAAATGTTAGCGAATTCCCCGGAAGTTTGCGGGGGGTATGCTAGTTCTGAACGTCACATGCTAATGTAAAAAGCTGGTTTTTGATATAAATATGAACTTGATTGAACAAAACATGCATGTATTGTATAACATAATGTCCTAGGGTTGTCATCTGATGAAGATCATCAAAGGTGAGTGCTGCATTTAGCTGTCTTCTGGGTTTTGGTGACATTATATGCTGGCTTGAAAAATGGGTGTCTGATTATTTCTGGCTTGGTACTCTGCTGACATAATCTAATGTTTTGCTTTCGTTGTAAAGCCTTTTTGAAATCGGACAGTGTGGTTAGATTAACGAGAGTCTTGTCTTTAAATAGCTGTAAAATAGTCATATGTTTGAGAAATTGAAGTAATAGGATTTTTACGGTTTTGAAAATCGCGCCACAGGCTGCCAGTGGCTGTTACGTAGGCGTCCCACCTAGCCCATAGAGGTTAAAGTGCCTAGTGATTCTAAGCCTATGTATATAGGCAGCAGCCACTAATGTGCTAGTGATGGCTAGGCAGCAGCCTCTAATGTGCTAGTGATGGCTATTTAACAGTCTGATGGCCTTGAGATAGAGACTGAAAAACAGCTTCTCGGCCCCAGCTTCAATGCACCTGTACTGACCTCGCCTTCTGGATAATAGCGGGGTGAACAAGGCATACAGAGGGTAGTGCGAACGGCCCAGTACATCACTGGGGCCAAGCTTCCTGCCATCCAGGACCTCTATACCAGGCGGTGTCAGAGGAAGGCTCTAAAAATTGTCAGACTCCAGCCACCCTAGTCATAGACTGTTCTCTCTGCAACCACACAGCAAGCGGTACCGGAGCGCCAAGTCTAGGTCCAAGAGGCTTCAAAACAACTTCTACCCCCAAGCCATAAGATTCCTGAACATCTAGTCAAATGGTTAACCAGACTTGATTTGAACAGACAGCTGCTTGGGTGGTTGTTGTCCTTGATGATCTTTTTGGCCTTCCTGTGACATTGGGTGCTGTAGGTGTCCTGGAGGGCAGGTAGTTTTCCCTCGGTGATGTGTTAGGCAGACCGCACCACCCTCTGGAGAGCCCTGCATATGCGGGTGGTGCAGTTGCCAGGATGCTCTCAATTGTGCATCTGTAAAAGTTTGTGAGGGTTTTAGGTGCCAAGCTAAATTTCTTCAGCCTCCTGAGGTTGAAGAGGCACTTTTGCGCCATCTTCAACACACTGTCTGTTTGCGTGGACCATTTCAGTCTGTCAGTGGTGTGTTCCTCTTGTCAGTGGTGTGTACGCCGAGGACTTGAAGCTTTCCACCTTCTCCACTGCGGTCCCGTCGATGTGGATAGGGACTTGCTCCCTCTGCTGTTTCCTGAAGTCCACGATCATCTCCTTTGTTTTGTTGACATTGAGTGAGAGGTTATTTTCCTGGCACCACACTCCCAGAGCCCTCACCTCCTCCCTGTAGGCTGTGTCATCATTGTTGGTAATCAAGTCTACTAGGGAAAGGGAAAGCGGGATACCTAGTCAGTTGTACAACTGAATGTCTTCAACTGAAATGTGTCTTCCACATTTAACCCAGCCCCTCTGAATCAGAGAGGTTCGGGGGGCTGCTTTAAATCGACATCCACGTCTTCGGTGCTGTTCTGTCATTTGCAAACTTGATTATTGAGTTGGAGGCCTGCTTGGCCACGTAGTCATGGGTAAACAGGGAGTACAGGAGGGTCCTGAGCACACACCCTTGTGGGGCCTCAGTGTTGAGGATCAGCAGAGTGGAGATGTTGTTTACTACCTTCACCACCTGGGGCGGTCGGCCAGGAAGTCCAGGACCCAGTTGCACAGGGCGGGGTTCAGACCCAGGGCCTCGAGCTTAATGATGAGCTTGGAGGGTACTGTGGTGTTGAATGCTGAGCTATAGTCAATGAACAGCATTCTTACATGGGTATTCCTCTTGTCCAGATGGGATAGGGCAGTGTAATGGCGATTGCATCGTCTGTAGATCTATTGGGGCGGTAAGCAAACTGAAGTGGTAAGGTAAGGTAGAGCTAATATGATCCTTGACTAGTCTCTCAAAGCACTTCATGATGACAGAAGTGAGTGCTACGGGGCGATAGTAATTTAGTTCAGTTACCTTTGCTTTCTTGGGTACAGAAAAGCAAACAATGGTGGCCATCTTGAAGCATTTGGGGACAGCAGATTGGAATAGGGAGAGATTGAATATGTCCGTAAAGACACCAGCCAGCTGGTTTGCGCATGCTCTGAGGATGCGACTAGGGATGCCGTCTGGGCCAGCAGTCATGCGAGGACATTTATCAGAGAGGCAACAAAGAGACCAAAGATAACCATGAAGGAGGTGCAAAACTACACAGCGGAGATTGGCTCCACACGCTTAAATATCTTACTCATGTCAGCCAAGGAGAAGGAGAGCCAACAGTCATTGGTACCGGGCCGCGTCGGTGGCACTGTGTTATCCTCAAAACGGGCGAAGAAGGTGTTTAGCTTGTCTGGAAGCAAGACGTCGGTGTCCGCGACATGGCTGGTTTTCCTTTTGTAATCCATAGTTGTTTTGAGACCCTGCCACATACGTCTCGTGTCTGAGCCGTCGAATTGCGACTACTGACGTTTTCCCTGTTAGATTGCCTTGCGGAGGGAATAATTACACTGTTTGTATTCTGCCATATTCCCAGTCATCTTGCCATGGTTAAATGCGGTAGTTCGCAGTTTCAGTTTTGTACAAATGCTGCCATCTATCAACAATTTTAATAGTCACAGTGGGTACAACATCTCCGATACACTTCCTGATAAACTCAGTCACCGTATCAGTATACACGTTGATGTTATTCTCTGAAGCAACTCGGAACATATCCCAGTCCGCATGATCAAAACAATCTTGAAGCGTGGAATCCGATTGGTCAGATCAGCACTTAATAGTCCATAGCACGGGTGCTTCCTGTTGGAGTTTCTGCCTATAGGACGGGAGGAGAAAAATGGAGTCGTGGTCAGATTTGCCGAAAGGAGGGTGAGGGAGGGCCATGTAAGCATCTTGGAAGTTGGAGTAGCAGTGGTCGAGTGATTTAACAGTGCAAGTACTATGTGGAGATAGAGCTTCGGCAGCCTTTTTCTGAAATCTTCTTTGTTAAAATCCCCAGCTACAATAAATGCGGCCTCAGGATATGTGGTTTCCAGTTTGCATAAAGTCCAGTGAAGTTCCTTGAAGGCCGTCGTGGTATCGGCTTGAGGGGCCTTGACCATAACCAAAGAAAATTATTTTGGATAAAAAAAATGGTTGGCATTTGATTGTGAGGTATTCTAGGTCGGGTGAACAAAAGGACTTGAGTTCCTGTATGTTATCACAATTACACCATGAGTCGTTAACATTTTAGTGACAGGGGGCAGTACTTGGAAATTCGGATGAATGATGTGCCCAAAGTAAACTGCCTGTCACTCAGGTCCAGAAGCTAGGATATGCATGTATTTGGTAGAATTGGGTAGAAAACACTCTGCTGTTTCTAAAACTGTTAAAATAATGTCTGTGAGTATAACAGAACTGACATGGCAGGCAAAAATCTGAGAAAAATCCATCCATGGAAGTGGGATTTTCTTTATGTGAGTGGTTTTCCATTGAATGCCTATTGACTATGTAATTGGTTAGAGACCAGATTGCAGTTCCTATGGCTTCAACTAGATGTCAACAGTCTTTAGACATGGTTTCAGGCTTGTTTTCTGAAAAATGACGAAGAAAAAAACCTTTTGGTTAGGGGACTGGGGAAGCATGCACTGTGTGCGCGCCCTACGTCCTTTTTCCTTTCTATTGAATACGCTAAATGACGTAAATGACGTAAATGCTATTGTCCGGTTGAAATATTATCGATTATTTAGATAATCGACACCCTGAGGATTAGTTATAAACATCGTTTGACATGTTTCGACAAACTTTACCGGTACTATTAGGATGTATTCGTCTGCATGTTTTGACCGCCTTTGAGCCAGTGGATTACTGAACAAAACGCGCCAACAAAAGTTTTTGGGATATAAAGAGAGACTTTATTGAACAAAATTACCATTTATTGTGTAACTGGGACCCTTCTGATTGCAACCAGATGAAGATCTTCAAAGGTAAGTGATTCATTTTATTGCTATTTCTGACTTTCGTGACTCATCTGCTTGGTCGGAAAATGTTTGTATGCTTTTGTGTGCGGGGCACTGTCCTCAGATAATCGCATATTATGTTTTCGCCATAAAGCCTTTTGAAATCTGACAAAGCGGCTGGAATAATAAGAAGTTAATCTTTTAACCAATGTATAACACTTGTTTTTTCATGAATGTTTATTATTACTATTTCTGTCATTTGAATTTGGCGCTCTGCAATTTCACCGGATGTTGTCGAGGTGGGTCGCTAGCGGCACGCCTGCCCCAGAGAGGTTTTAATCATGAAACACATGGTGGTGTGTTTGCCCTACTTCTTCCCAGAGAAATATTTGTTCCTGTCTGCGCGATGAACTGAGACCCCAGCTGGCTGGACCGACTCAAACACTATATCCTTAGAGAGCCATGTTTCCGTGAAACAGTATGTTACAAAAGAAACCCTCGCCCTGAACTCATCAACTTTATTATCCAGAGAATGAACATTAGCGAGTAATATACTCGGAAGCGGTGGGTGGTGTGCGCACCCCCTAAGTCGGACTAGAAGACCACTCCAAGTAACTCTCCTTCGCCAGCGTTGTTTTGGGTCGGCCTCTGGAATCAGTTCAATTGCCCTAGTGGGTGCAAACAAAGGATCCGCTTCGGGAAAGTCGTATTCCTGGTCGTAATGCTGGTAGTGCAGGTGAGTGACCGCCACTTCGATATCCACTATGTAATAACACAAAACATTTTCTGGGCTATTAATGTAAGAAATAATACATAAAAAAATGTAATACTACAAAGTTTCCTAAGAGCTAGAAGCAAGGCAGCCCTCTCTGTCAGTGCCATTTTTAGTTGTGTATATCTGTATACAAAGGAAGAGAAGCTTAGGCCTAACCACAGAGAGATGGCTATGACACTGTATTTCTTTATGTCAGATGGCTACTGTGTCTACTATACAGATATGTACGTACAGAAGGAGAGCAATTCAAACATTTTCTACCCAATATTTTGTATAAATATAAGCCTTATATTGTCAGATTGATTTGCATCAAAATGCAAATCAATTTATAACATTTTTGACATGTGTTTTTCTGGATATTTTTGTTGTTATTCTGTCTCTCATTGTTCAAATAAACCTACCATTAAAATTATAGACTGATAATTTCTTTGTCAGTGGGCAAACGTACAAAATCAGCAGGGGATCAAATACTTTATATATATATATATATATATATATATATATATATATATATATATATATATATAAAAAAAATTATAAATTGATTTGCATTTTGATGCAAATCAATCTGACAATATATATATATATTATTAGTAGTATGTTTTTAGGAACTCAGTTGAAGTCGAAACTTACTGTTGAGAGTTAGAATAGTAGAATACACAAGGTGCAACTTCAAAATCTGGTTGTGCATTAGCAGTTTTTCTCTTGTTATGTTGGTCACTGATATTCACTCAATTAATAGATTTTTTTAGATAGTCTAGCCAGCTAACTTACCTATCTAAACTTGTCGTAATCATGGTCGAATTACCGACCGGGCATGGAGGGCACGTGCCCAGAGGCCCTGACCTCCAGGGGGCGCCAATTGATCTTGTTAGTCACTCTCACTAAGATATCATATTGACACGGCATAGGTCATGGCGAAATGTGTAGAATTGCAAGAAATTAGCATCAAAACTGCAAAAAAAATTGTATCCACCCTATGGCAAAATGTGTAGAAATTACCTGCAAGAAAAAAAAGTTGTCAAGAGGAGGACACTCAAATGTTTTTACCGTGAGTGTGTGTGTGTGCGTGTCTGACAGAAAGACAGAGAGCCAGAGAGAGATAATATAATTGTGTTAGGTCACACAGGGTAATGTTATACTCTCAACACTGAGAAAAAAAAGGTGATGAATGACACCCAGATGAACACAAACCATACAGTTGGAAAACACAAACATAACACACTCCAAAAGGCTGGGCCACGCACACTCACAGCAGGGTGAACAGGTTTCAGAAAAACACAAGTCACAGTCGGAAACTTCCTAATAGTCAGCATTTCTGCACCGAACACACTCACACACACGTGCGAGCACACACACACACACACACAATAGACCTGTAGCTAGTCTTTGCTTACAGCAGCAGTAGTGAATTCATAGAGATGTCTGCAAGTGGGAGAGTGAGCGGGATGGGAAGAAGATGGGGTGGAGAGTGAAAGAGTAAGTGGGAGGGAAGGAAAGGAGAAACATTTAAGAGAGAATTGAAGGGTGAATAACTAATGTCTGTGTGTATGTGTGTATGTGAGAGAGAGAGAGAGAGAGAGAGAGAGAGAGAAACGTATTCAAGATGTGCAATGAGTGAACGAGCGCTGTACTGTTGTGTGTGTTAATGTGTCCTCTTAGAGTTAATGTAAGTATCCACGATAACAACAGTTCGCTCTGTCTTTAGTCAGTGACCAGTGTCACACACACAGAGAGAGAGGATATGAGATTGCTAGTCATTACCTGTGAAGAAGTGGCCTGTGTGTTAAATAGCTGTTATTTCTTCACCAAAACCAACACCCGAACAACAAAGCAATGGGATGAGTCTGGTATTGCTCGAGTCTGTTCTAGTGGTAGTGCTGCCAACTCCTGACCACCCAGGAGGTTCAAGCACTGTCTCAGTCACCCTCCTGTATTTGCCCTGACTTGCCCCTCATGTCTCCCTCTCTACTTTCCCCGCCATCCTATCAATAAACAAATAATATGACGGGTAATCAGAATTCTTCATTTTATTTAAAGAACAAAAAATACCAAGAAAAGTTTCACTGGGCACAACTAGTTGAATCAACTATGTTTCAGTGCAATTTGTCAACGTATTGTGATGTGGAATCTTTGTGAAAAATACATTGGATTTCAAAAAAGTAATCAAATTGTTGTTTTGAAGGTGAAATTTCAACCACAGAATCATGTAATCATTGTAACCAATTTTCAATATAGACAGACTATGTATAAAATATGTTGAATATGTACCTTTGAAACAACGTCAGATCTTCAAAGTTATATCCACAATCAGAAAAAACTATAGGCTGGGAAGCACCTCCTACTGGTGAGTTGATCCATCTGCAGCTATTAATTTGGTCTCTAGTACAGAGTTTTAACCAAGTCTTGCCCTGCTACACTCACTACAACCAATGTGCTATCATGATAATGATTATTGAAAGATCTCTTAATAACCAAACATATTCACTTTTGCTATCGAAGTCATTCCAAAGGGTAGGTTTAACAGAGAAAATTAAATATAGCCATACTTTATAAGTCACATATCATCAATGATACTATTTAGGCCTACAGTGCCTTCAGAAAGTATTCACACCCTTGACTTTTTACACATTTTGTTGTTTTACGGCCTGAATTGAAAATTGATTATATTAAGATGTTCTGTCACTGGCCTGCACAGAAAAGAACATAATTACAACATAATTACAAATGTTTTTTTGTTATTGTTTTTTTACAAATTAATACAATTCTAAGCTGAAATGTCTTCAGTCAATAAGTGTAAAGGTCCTGTGTGTAGCTGGTGTAGAGAGTCAGGCGCAGGACAGCAGATATGAGTAATCAACATATTTTACTAAAAAATACACAAAATACAAAGCAATAATGCGAGCTCACAATAACGGACCGATTTACAACGAACAATTACTCACAAACAAACATGGGGGAACAGAGGGTTAAATAATGAACAAGTAATTGGGGGATTGAAACCAGGTGTGTAAAACAAAGACAAAGCAAATGGAAAATGAAAAGTGGATCGGCGATGGCTAGAAGGCCGGTGACTTCGACCGCCGAACGCCGCCCGAAACAAGGAGGGACCGACTTCGGCGGAAGTCGTGACAATAAGTATTCAACCCCTTTGTTATGGCAAGCCTAAATAAGTTCAGGAGTAAACATTTGCTTCAAAAGTTACATCCTACGTCGCATGAATTCACTCTGTGTGCATTAATAGTGTTTAACTTTATTTTTGAATTACTACCTCATCTCTGAACCCCACACATATAATTATCTGTAAGGCCCCTCAGTCGAACAATGAATTTCAAACACAGATTCAACCACAAAGACCAGGTAGCTTTTCCAATGCCTCGCAAAGAAGGGCACTTATTTGTAAATTGGTTAAAAAAAGAAGACATTGAATATCCCTTTGAGCATGGTGAAGTTATTAATTCTACTTTGGGTTTGTGTATCAATACACCCATTCAATACAAAGATACAGGTGCCATGACTGTCCAAGAGAATCCAAATAGGTCAGATCAGGTTTGCAATGAATAACTTCAATCAGACCCCCTCTCACCCATAGAGGGGGAAGGAAAGAACTAGTGGGGATTAACAACTCATGACCTGTTGTAAATTAAGGGAGAAGATCCAGGCTCTCCCTCTCCAAATTCACCAAAGTAAAGTGCCTTGTTTCAATAGACCTTTTTCTCGCTGCAACTCTAACACGTTCAAAAGGAACAATATTTCTAACACAGAACATGGGGAATGGTCAGAGGTGATCTATAGAACACCAATGTAATCAACTCTGTAGTTCTGTTCAAGACTACATGACAAGTAACCGAATACCGGACAACTACAAAGAAGGACAACAGTAGAAGACTTGCTGGAACAATTTGGGACAATCAGAGCCTTCCAAGCGTTCTGCGAAAAGGCCCAACCCCCTTTCCAAGGCTGCCCTGTTCCCCAAGAGATCCCCGGTGAACCTAGGCATTTCACGTAAATACATTCTTGATTTCTTACTGAAAGTGGGCGGTGGTTCGTGTGCAAAGTATATGGCTACTTGAAGCAGTAGTTTCAAATCAAATCAACTTGTTAGTAGTCACATGCGCCAAATACAACAGGTGAACTGCATACTTACTTATGAGCCCCTAACCAACAACGCAGTTTAAAAAAAATACAGATAATAAGACATAAAAACATAAAAGTAATTAAACTGCAGCAGTGAAATAACAATACCGAGAATATATACAGGGGGGCGGGGTACCAATACAGAGTTAATGTGCGAGGGCACCGGTTATTTGAGGTAGTATGTACATGTAGGTAGAGTTATTAAAGTTACTATACATAGATGACAACTGAGAGTAGCAGTTGTGTAAAGAGGGGGTGAGAAGGGGGGAAACACTGCAAATAGTCTGAGTAGCCATTTGACTAGATATTCAGGAGTCTTATGGCTTGGGGGTAGAAGTTGTTTAGAAGCCTCTTGGACCTAGACTTGGCACTCCGGTACCACTTGTCATGCAGTAGCAGAGAGAACAGTCTATGACCAGGGTGGCTGGAGTCTGACAATTTTTAGGGCCTTCCTCTGACACCGCCTGGTATAGAGGTCCTGGATGGCAGGAAGCTTGGCCCCAGTGAAGTACTGGGTGCCTTGCGGTCGGAGGCCGATCAGTTGCCATACCAGGCAGTGATGCAACCAGTCAGGATGTTCTCGATGGTGCAGCTGTAGAACCTTTTGAGGATCTGAGGACCCATGCCAAATCTTTTCTGTCTGCTGAGGGGGAATAGGTTTGTTGTGCCCTCTTCATGACTGTCTTGGTGTGCTTGGACCCTGTTAGTTTGTTGGTGATGTGGACACCAAGGAACTTGAAGCTCTCAACCTGCTCCACTGCAGCCCCGTCGATAAGAATGGGGGCGTGCTCGGCCCTCTTTTCCTGTAGTCCACAATAATCTGCTTTGTCTTGATCACGTTGAGGAAGAGGTTGTTGTCCTGGCACCACACAGTGTACCAATGTTAAGTGTCTCTGTCCCTATCGCTCGCTCCCTCTCCTATCTCTTCTGTAACAAGCAACCATGTTATTGTCATTCCGCTAGGGACCTGTTTTCAGCGTATTAAGTCACCTGTCAATAACCGGTGCAGAGTGTGTATGTTTATCCTGTGTTCCCATTTAATTAGCTTGTAAATAAATAATTAAACAAATTTGTGTAGTACTCAATCATAGGTAAGGCTCTACTTTTTGCAGATGAGAGGAGGTTATGACTGTTCAGAATGATGATATGATACGAGGTTATGATTAATAAGTTGACTGTTTATAGATGTGATAGGTAAAGACCTTTTAGGGTTTAATTCGGGAGATGGTAACTCTTTAAAGAACCACTCTCGTGGTGCTCCAGATCCTAATGAGTTAATTATTACATGATTAATTTAATCGGGTAACAATTAAACATAGTTAGTTAATTAGATCAATAACAGTCTTCAGATTATGGTTAAAGTCAAGTCACGACACAGGCGTCTTTCCTAACTCAGTTGCCTGAGAGGAGGGAAACCGCTCATGGATTTCACCATAAGGCCAATGGTGCCTTTAAAAACTTACAGAGTTTAATGGCTGTGATAGGAGAAAACTGAGGATGGATCAACAACATTGTAGTTACTCCACAATAATAACCTAATTGCCAGAGTGAAAAGAAGGGAAGCCTGTACAGAAGAAAACTATTCCAAAACATGCATACTGTTTGCAACAAGGCATTTAAGTAATACTGCAAAAAATGTGGCAAAGCAATTAATTTTTTCCCTGAATACAAAATGTTATGCTTGGGGCAAATCCAATACAACACATTACTGAGCACCACTCTCCATATTTTCAAAATGGATATTGAATTGTGTTTGGTTTTAACTAGATGTCAGCATTTGAAGGAGATGTATCTTCTGCTTAGATAGTTCCATCTGTGCCACTGACATAGTCTGGATTTAATTCCAGTTTGTTTTCACATTAATAATTGATATGTTGGATTCAGTTCTCCATCTCAACCGAAAATGTAAGAAAAATAATAGGACTAAATCAAATCAAACTTGAAATGCACTTTAAATAAAGTTTGATTTGATTCAGTCCTATTCTATAAATGTTGATCTTTGGTTGCGTTTTCAACCAAACACAATTCATTATTACTTTTGTAATACATTAAATAGGCTAAACTTAAGGCTATCTTGCAAACTATTGTAACAGTATTTATTCAACCTTAAAATTTGTAACACATCTATGGCCATATTTTGAGGTTCCTGTAACTATAAATGTCTTCTTATGTAATCATAGAAAGCGTGCATGTTCAAGATAGCATGACAAGGTTGCAGGTCTGTGGAGATCTTTGCAATTGCTATAATAATATGTGCAGAATCTCGAACGGCATTGATCACTTGCACAATGTACTTTTAATGTAATGCATTCCAGGTCATTTTGGCTGTGCTATTAGATGAAGTACATTGATAACACATTACATTGTTGTATCAATAAAAAATATCTGACACTGTATTCCCATTTGAACATTGGCCTAGATTCTATCAGATCCGTGCTAGCCGACTTCCGAATAGCGTTTTTTTTGGCAGTCTGAGGTGGAACTGTGTTCGAGCTGCCAAATCCACATGCAGCTCGCAACAATATTCCTGAAGTGGACATTGTCATTGGCTGCACGTAGTCGCATTAAGAGCAATCCCATGCAGCCTTGTTGACAAGTTAGAACACCGGAATGTGAGATGTAATCTAAACCTCAATTAGGCTGAATGAAATCCTCATTCTTTTTTTTTTTTTAATGATTTTCAATTTGAGTGTCATTATTTCTATGTTGCCTACACTTTCTCGTTCTCAACTTCTAACACGAGTGGGACTGGTGTGGCTTCGTGACAATGACCACACGAGCAGCCACTCTGATTTGACAGCTGTTACATGATCAACAACAAATTTTACAGAGCTTGTTGAATTTTTTAAAGAATAATGGGCAAATGTTGCACAATCCAGGTGTGGAAAGCTCTTACAGACTTACCCAGTAAGACTCACAGCTGTAATCACTGCCAAAGATGCTTCAACAAAGTATTGACTCAGGGGTGTGAATACTTATGTAAATGAGATATTTCTCTATTTAATTTTCAATAAATACATTTCAATAAACATTTCTACAAACATGATTTTACTTTGTCATTATGGTGTAATGTGGAGTAAGTCAGTGGGTATGAATACTTTCTGAAGGCACTGTATATAGCATTCGCAAAGTCCAACACCGCGTAAGCACCAGCTACTGTATGTGGGTGTCCGCTTACGCCGATTAATGCTTGATCTGATCTAGGCCTCTGTTGTGCTTTTAAAAGGTTGAAAGCACAGTGATAACACATGTTGTTGACAACTTACCAAATATGCAGCATTGTTATTGCATTGGAATTTGGTTGTGCTTTTAGATGGTTGTCTTGCTGTCTTTTTGAGTGGGTGAATAATGGTTGAAATCTCATTGATCAATGTTTCAACCAAATATGACCCATATTTCCACAATGAAATGACATGATGTGCCCAGTGGGGTGCTAGTGCCTCGACCGTGACCAAAGCGTGTGAGTGAATGTGGGGCAGGAGGGAGAAGAATGACAAAACAAGGCCAAGAGAAGCTTAAAAGCTCCTGAAGAAGTTAGCTACAGCCTAAACCAGAGGAGACAGACGCACATGGCTGTTTCATAACGCAATGTCAAGCCACATAGAAATAAGTAACCACTCCCCAATTTCCATAACATGCATTGCATCAATAAGTAACGCCATCCCCAGCTACGACAATTCCATTATTAATATTTTACTGTATTATTTTTTTAACATTACAAACTCTTGGATATTTAATGCAGCTCTAACTCCAAACGTGTGTGCGGGGGGGGGGGGGGGGGGGTTAGCACTCATATGCAGGGGCCATTTCACTTTTATATATTATTCAAATAATTTTATAATTTTGTGGCTCATAAAAAGAGTAAGAGAAATACACAAATATATCATTCAAGACAACAAGGCAAAAAACAATAGTCATATGGGAATAAAGAGCAAAACTTACAGATACAAACATACTAACGGATGTATAAAGACGTCAAACAAACAGACAGAAAAGACAACAATAAAAAATTATAATAGTATACAGATCAGATTTAACATCTATGGCACTGTAGCGAAAAGTGGAGAAGTGGCAAGTCTTTATTTGCACATTGACATGGTTTTAAATGGAGCAAATACTGTGTGGTGCAGCGGTAGTGAGGTAATCTTTATGGAAGCGTGCGGGGAGTCTTGTTTGCTCCAGGGACTCCTGGCCTTGTTTCGCAAGAGAAGAGAACAACAGAGAAGTTTAAAAAAAACTTCTTACAGTAACTACGACTGGGAACATATTACTGCCCTCCCTGTCAACCCAGTTTTAGGGTACCATCAGGTGAAGTCTGGTGGAAAGATCATTCTCACTGCAATAAAATAGTATACTGAAAAAAAATATAAATGCCACATTTAAAGTGGTGGTCCCATGAGCTGAAATAAAAGATAAAAGCTGAATTTCTTTCGAAGAATTTCTGAAACCGTCTCAGTGAAGCTCATCTGTGTGCTCGTTGTCCTCATCAGGGTCTTGACCTGACTGCAGTTTAGCGTCGTAAACAACTACAGTGGGCAAATGCTCACCTTCGATGGCCACTGGCATGCTGAAGAAGTATGCGCTTCACGGATGAATCCCGGTTACAACTGAACCGGGGAGATGGCAGACAGCGTGTATGGCGTCATGTGGGCGAGCGGTTTGCTGATGTCAACGTTGTGAACAGAGTTTCCCTTCGTGGCGGTGGGGTTATGGTATAGGCAGGGATAAGCTACGGACAATGAACACAACTGCATTTTATTGATAGCAATTTGAATGCACAGAGATACCATTCATCCACCGCCATCACCTCATATTTCAGCATGACAATGCACAGCCCCATGTCGCAAGGATCTGTACACAATTCCTGGAAGATGAAAATGTCCCAGTTCTTCCATGGCCTGCATACTCACCAGACATGTCACACATTGAGCATGTTTGGGATGCTCTGGATCAACATTTATGACAGCTTGTTCCAGTTCCCGCGAATATCCAAACTTTGCACATCCATTGAAGAGGAGTGGGACATCATTCCACAGACCACAGTCAACAGCCTGATCAACTCTATGTGAAGGAGATGTGTCAACCTACATGACGCAAATGGTGGTCACAATAGATACAGACTGGTGTCCTGATCCACAGCCCCTACTTTTTTTAAAGGTATCTGTGACCAACAGATGCATATCTGTATTCCCAGTCATGTGAAATCCATGGATTTGGGCCTAAATCATTTATTTCAATTTAATCATTTCCTATGAACTGTAATTCAGTAAAATCGTTGAAATTGCTGCACGTTGCATTTACATTTTTGTTCAGTGTAGTTGTAGTGTGTGTGTGTGCATGCGTGCACGTATCTTCTTATCAGATGCAACATCACATAACATGGAATACACAATAATCTGTGTTTTATCAATGACATTAACCTAGACTCCAACCATCATCAAATCGATAATCTTCACTCCCTAGGGTGTGGAAGCTTTTGTTTTGTCACATCATCACAATAGCTTCGTCACTGTCTGATGTGTTGTATAAAGCTCTAAGGTAATGGCCTCTTGTTCAGACGCTATCCGTACTGTGACTCTGATTGCTCAAAAGACCAATTAGTGAAAAAAATATCAGAATTGGGCTGACTGTATAAATGCAGCCATGGAGACACAGATGGATGCACACATGGATATGCACACATAGACACACATAGTTCTCTTTCAATTATTCATTTCGATATCACATGTGGGGGTTCGCTAAAGATTGTCTACTCTCGGAAGTGCCAATCAAAAACGTATGTTAGAGACAAACAGGTAAAATGGCGAATGAAGGGAGACCCTCATTTCAAATAAAAGGAGCCACTCTCCCACTCTCTGGTTATTCTCGCTTCTTTTTCTCACCAGAAGTGTAACTACTATAGCTCTCCTCAACAGATGTGGCACTACAGGTTCAAAAGTGGTCATGTGAATTGAAAACACTGCTGGCCTAAAGTGGATCAAACCCTTTCAAACTACCTCAAATCTTGTTATTATTCATTCTGAATCTGATATCAAAAGAGCCAACAACTTTAATGGACAACATACTCTGTAGTTTAGTGAACTACTATAGCAAGGCTGAGCGTTATGCAAATAATGGTTACAATGTCTGTAAAAATGGATTTCACTCTATACACACAGGGGCGGAAATACCGGGGGGGACGGGGAGGACACGACCCCCCCATCCTGGGAAAAATATGATTTCCCCCCCCAATATATCACTGAAACATAACTATGTAATTTAAATAATATTAATAATACGCAATGAAAGCAATTGTGCTGATTATAGACACTTAATAGCATGTTTTTAGCATGATCCACTGCCAGTTCCTTATTTGGCAAGGTAACAGAGGGGTGGTATCCACTGTCTGAAAGGCACTCAATGAATGTAACTGACGTGAGGTTAATCCAGTCAATCACGCACAAACACTAGCTGAATATGCAGAGCTAGCGGGCAAATATTAACTATTAAGCTAGCTAGTACCTATTCCATTTATGTGGCCTCGTCAAAGATGGAATCTTTGCTATCGTCACTTTATTCCAAGATCAGCATGCAGATGATGTAAGTTAGTGCTTCAAAGTCCCTGTGATAAGGTTAGCGATAAACTGAAGTCCAAACTGAACAGAACTACACTCTCTTCTACCATTGTCTTAAATATATTTAATGGTCTCGTTGCAAAAGCTAAATTGTTGCAAGGGAACTTTTATTTATTTATTTTATTTCACCTTTATTTAACCCGGGTAGCAAAGATTATAGCAAACACCACTGAAACGGAATTGGTGCTCGCTAGCTTTGCAAATTCAGCTATTGTTGGAAGCCAGCCAATATGAAACAAACTATTAAAATTACAAAAGGTCGCAGCATATGTTGTGTAAATGGTGAACTCATACAGCTGTCAACTCTTGTCATTTTAATCCGTTTCACATTTGCTAGCTACCTTTAAGATCGAAGCCCAAATAGAATGATAAAAGATAAGATGATAGAAGCCCATCTCCTACTGTAAATAACCTACACACTGTGTGTGTGTGTAGCCAGCCAGCCAGGTAGAAAAATGGCAGAAAAATAAAAGACGGACATCAGAGTATTTTTCAGTACACCAAAACGCATAGTAAGAACCCTAGTAGCCTAATATCTCAAAGACTAGTTGATAAAATGTTCATAAGAAAGAAATGAAATTCTAATGGAAATGTTTCACAATGATGTCATTAGGCAGAGCAGGCAACAAATGGCACACAGACAGCAGAGTTGGGGACAGATATGCAGGGTTCTTTTGACTTGTAAAATAGGAACATAATTGGAAAATGCCATGGATACCCCCACTCTCAACTTAAACTGGTGACTGAACTAAGATTTGTTAAAGGCTGTTGTGATTAGTTGTGTAGTTTTGGGTACCGGTAGTTAGCCTCTATGGGACCGGCGGGACGAATTCGTCCCACCTACGTAACATCCACTGCCAGCCTGTGGCGCGATTTTCAAAATCTTCAAAATCCTATTACTTCAATTTCTCAAACATATGACTATTTTACAGCCATTTAAAGATAAGACTCTCGTTAATCTAACCACACTGTCCGATTTCAAAAAGGCTTTACAACGAAAGCAAAACATTAGATTATGTCAGCAGAGTACCAAGCCAGAAATAATCAGACACCCATTTTTCAAGCCAGCATATAATGTCACCAAAACCCAGAAGACAGCTAAATGCAGCACTCACCTTTGATGATCTTCATCAGATGACAACCCTAGGACATTATGTTATACAATACATGCATGTTTTGTTCAATCAAGTTCATATTTATATCAAAAACCAGCTTTTTACATTAGCATGTGACGTTCAGAACTAGCATACCCCCCGCAAACTTACGGGGAATTCGCTAACATTTTACTAAATTACTCACGATAAACGTTCACAAAAAGCATAACAATTATTTTAAGAATTATAGATACAGACCTCCTCTATGCACTCGATATGTCCGATTTTAAAATAGCTTTTTGGTGAAAGCACATTTTGCAATATTCTAAGTATATAGCCCAGGCATCACGGGCTCGCTATTTAGACATCCGGCAAGTTTAGCACTCACCATAATCATATTTACTATTATAAAAATGTCATTACCTTTTGTTGTCTTCGTCAGAATGCACACCCAGGACGTCTACTTCAATAACAAATGTTGGTTTGGTCCAAAATAATCCATCGTTATATCCGAATAGCGGCGTTTTGTTCGTGCGTTCCAGACACTATCCGAAATAGTAAAGAAGTGTCGCGCGCTTGGCGCAATTCCTGACAATAAAATTCAAAGTATTCAATTGCCGTACGTCGAAGCATGTCAACCGCTGTTTAAAATCAATTTTTACGTCATTTTTCTCGTAGAAAAGCGGTAAAATTCCGACAGGGAATCTCCTTTTCGGCAAACAGAGGAAAAAATCCCAAAGGCGGGGGCGGTCGGGGTCACGCGCATAAGCTAGTGTCTCTTGATGGGCCACTTGAGAAAGGCGATAATGTGTTTCAGCCTGGGGCTGGAATGACGACATTCTCTTTTTTCCCGGGCTATGAGAGCCTATGGACGACGTGGGAAGTGTCACGTTAGAGCAGAGATCCTTAGTAAATGATAGAGATGGCAAAGAAGTTCCAGAAATGGTCAGACAGGCCACTTCCTGTAAAGGAATCTCTCAGGTTTTGACCTGCCATTTGAGTTCTGTTATACTCACAGACACCATTCAAACAGTTTTAGAAAATTTAGGGTGTTTTCTATCCATATGTAATAAGTATATGCATATTCTAGTTACTGAGTAGGAGTGGTAACCAGATTAAATCGGGTATGTTTTTTATCCAGCCGTGTCAATGCTGCCCCCTAGCCCTAACAGGTTAGTAGTACGGCAAACACATTATTTCTTTGGTTCCTCAATATACATTTACCATATTACAATGTAGGCTATGTGTTACAGCACTACTTTTGGTGTCCCCCTCAGGAATTGCTCTTGAGAAAATTTCATGTAATTGTCCCCTCCAAAGTTGATATCAGATTTTCGCCCCTGTATACACACACAATGTTAAGCAGTGGACTGCTAAAAAAGACAGACTTGTTCCGATGTAGAAAAGTATTTACATTTTATGTAAAAAAACAATTACAGTGCTTTTCTGCAATTATTCATTCTGTAAGCTTTATGTAAGGCAGGGTTACACTTAACACTATGCACAGTATACTTTGTAAAAAGGCAGAGTTATATTTAACACTATACACAGTAGACTTTGTAACAACGTTTTTTATGTGTAAGTCATAAAACCACTAACCTTGTGTTGTTGTCCTGGTTTCCATTTGGCCCACCAGAGATTGGTTCCCTGGTGCTCACTGTAGGAACTGATTGCATGTTAAATCCATATGTTCAATCATTAAGTCAACTACTTTCAAAATGTTAATTTAAAATAATATCCCCCTTTTCATGAAGTTGATTTGATTGCATATCATTCATTCTCTTACTCTATTCTAACCAAACCTGCATTACCTGTTCACATCAGTAGGTGTCACTATGCACTAGCTAGTCAAAAAAGACTGACACCAGGATGACTCCCTGTCTCTGTATTTGTGAAAGTTAAGTTGGTGCCTGAATCCATCAATTATCTCTTTCTGCAATAGCCATCCATCTTATATGGTTGGAGAAATGTGTTCATATTGTCGATGTAGACTGCTCTGTGGTGTAAAATTTGCGCCACAAACATTTGTGAAAAATCACCAGCCGTGGAAATAAAATAATATGCCAACGAACATTCCTGGACTAACAAACTGGCTGACTAACTTTTTCAGAAATGCCAGTACCCCTGGGTAGCAGCAGAAGATAATTTAATCTTCTTTATCCTGTGCCAAACACATTCATTCAGTGAGTCTAAATTATTAACATAAGCTGCTGGCTGCATGATTGCGTCAACCTAGCTAGCTAATGTTAGCTATCTATCTATCTATATCTATCTATCTAGCTAGTCTACTCTAAACCTAATGTTAGCTAGCAATAGATTGGATCATTCTAAATAGTTTTGGAGGATGACTAAACTGCTTTAATTAACTGCTTTTATTAACACATACCTTGTTTTCCATTAAAATGTGTGTTCGCTCTCTCATGAGGCAGGCAGGCAGGAGAGGGGGGTTTTCACTAGATAACACAGCCACGGAGAGTAGCGTGAGCGAAGAAAGATACCAAGTGCAGAGTTCAGAATCAAACAACCAGTGCTGGTGCAACCAAACATAGTTGTTGAGAGGCGTGGTTGAGAGGCTCTGTAGGAGACCACTTGTTGCTTTGAACATGGTGTGGTGGCGCCATAATATATTGAAAAGTACTTGGCCAAATGCTGTCTCGCCACACATTTTCCAGCGGCTCTGCTCCTCATATCAACTGGATACCCGTTGCCTGCTTACCTGCTCACAAGCGAACCATGAAAGATATCGCTGCTGAGTGTATGTCTTCAGACCTCTGTTGAGAGGTTGAGTACTAACTGGAAGGTTTTTGTATTCGAGTGGAAATCATAATCTACTTTTTAGTCTCTGTTTGTAGCTAGCGTCACTATTGAGACTCAGTTTGCTCACGCTGCAAGGCTAATTTGGCTAGATTGCTGAGAAGCAAGCTAACCTCACTAGCATACCCTACCTGCAACATGACACCTTTGCTAGTTTCCTTCTCTAGTTAACCTGCATTCACCCGTTGTGTTAGCTAGACCAGGTCTGAAGAGGAGGCTGAAACATGCTTCTATCTTGTTAGCCCCTCTAGCGTCCGAGCCAACAACGACAGCTGAGGCTCAGCACCCCACAACCGAGCCCAGGTGGGGTGAGCCTCGTCTCCCTTCTCTCACTGTCAGATGACGTGGTGTCAGGGGAAAGTGAGTTTGGGGATGACGTGGATGGCGATGGGATCAAACATTCGGAAATCCTCAAGATAGTACAGGAGTTGGGGACAAACAACCCCGTTTTCCCAACCTCTCAGGCCCGCAGACCTGACGGTCCCGAGAACTGTGGAGCTGCCCTTCCTCCAGTGGAGTTTGGGCTCCTTCATGTCTGCAAATGGGCCGCGGCCAGACTCGACATCGAGTGGCCGTCTTCTCTAAACGCTATGGCCCGTCAATGGACCAGTACGACGGGGATAGACTATAGTCCCACAAAGGAACTGTTCAACATGACTGTTCAAAACTCTTTATTGTTGGCGTATCAGGCTGAGTTACTGGAGGAGATGGGGAAGCAATTGGACACGGAGACCCAAGATCCAGATACTTAGGAGGAGATATCTATGATTACAGACCAGAGCTTCCGTTCCTCCCAGAGTGCCATCCAAGGCAGTGGATGTACCATGAGCCTAGCGGTGATGGGAGAAAGCACACTTTGGCTGAGCTTATCCAGCTTAACAGACAAAGACAGAGTGGACCTCCTGGATGCCAGAAAGAGACAGGCCTGCGCCTCTTGGAAAAGAGTACCAGCCCCTTCTGCACTCTCTGTTTTTACAGTTGATGCATTTTCTTTCATGGAGAATTGGTATGACTGTACAGATTGGTTCTCCTTTCAGTTCATTCTGTTTTCCACGGTCCTGTGCCCTTGAAGGACTTTTGAGTGGCGAAAAGGTTAATCTTGTCAGGGCCCTTCTGCCACTTTCTCGGCCTGCCAAGGCCCCTGACAGTGATACAGTTTATCTATAACTGAGCACAGTCTATAAGCTTTTAGCTCGTCTGGGGACAAGACTATTGTGCTTAAAATCCTTTCACAGCAGCTCTTGGCCAATGAAAAGACTGGAGATGTCATATTCCTCCTTTCACTTTACTACTGCCCTTTCCACCCCTAGCGTATGGGTGGACTGAGCTCTACCAGCCACTGTTTACGCCAACAGTCTGCCCATGGGTTTTTTCAGGTTATTATACCTAAACCCATCTTTGGCCTGGGTCTATTTTTTATCATTGTCGCAACTTGGACCTTGTGACTTTTTGCCTGTCGCTTTCCCTACACGGGCGTCCTCGTCGTTGTCCAGTGTGCAAGGTTCGCATCCACCTGGATTGTGGGAGAGCTCGGGCAAGGGTGTCATGCTATTCGCTATTTTTGACTGTATCCTGCTGGTTCATGGCGACAATTATATTGATTTGTACTGAACAAAAATATAAATGCAACATGCAACAATTTCTAAGATTTAAGAGTTTCTAAGATTCTAAGAGTTACAGTTCATATAAGGAAATCAGTCAATTGAAATACATTAATTAGGCGCTAATGTATGGATTTCACATGACTGGGAATATATATATGCATCTGTTCGTCACAGAAAACCAGTCAGTATCTGGTGTGACCATCATTTGCCTCATGTACCACGACAGATCTCCTTCGCATAGAGTTGATGAGGCTGTTGCTTGTCGCCTGTGGAATGTTGTCCCACTCCCCTTCAATGGCTGTGTGAAGTTGCTGGAGATTGGTGAAAACTTGAACACGCTGTCTTACACGTCGATCCAGAGCATCCCACACATGTTGAGTGGGTGACATGTCTGGTGAGTATGCAGGCCATGGAAGAACTGACATTTTCAGCTTCCAGAAATTGTGTACAGATCCTTGTGACATGGATTTCATTATCATGCTGAAACATGAAGTGATGGCAGTGGATGAATGGCATGACAATGGGCCTCAGGATCTTGTCACGGTATCGCTGTGCATTCAAATTGCCATTGATAAAATGCAATTGTGTTCGCTGTCCGTAGTTTATGCCTGCCCATACCTTAACCCCACCGCCACCATGGGGCACTCTGTTCACAATGTTGACATCAGCAAACCGCTCACCTATACAATGCCATACACGTGGTCTGCGGTTGTGAGGCCGATTGGACGTACTGCCAATGTTGGAGGTGGTTTACGGTAGAGAAATGAACATTACATTCTCTGGCAGCAGCTCTGGTGGACATTGCACACTCCCTCAAAACTTGAAACATCTGCGGCATTGTGTTGTGTGACAAAACTGCACAAAAAAGTGGCCTTTTATTGTCCTCAGCACAAGGTGCACCTGTGTAATGATCATTTTCTTTAATCAGCTTCTTGATATGCCACACCTATCAGGTGGATGGATTATCTTGGCAAAGGAGAAATGCTGACTAACATGGATGTAAACAAATTTGTGCACAAAATTTGAGAGAAATAAGCTTTTTGTGCGTATTGAAATGTTCTGGGTTCTTTTATTTCAGCTCATGACCAACACTTTATATTTTTGTTCAGTGTATAATGGCAAGGGTGAAAGCCTTCAGAGAGGAGTTTACCTCTTGTGAACTGTTTTTAGCACATGTATCATTAACTGAGATTAGCCTTGTACTGGGCGGCCCGAGGGGTTGTCTCTGCACCTTCTTGGTGCGTACTCCCTTCGTTTCGGGACAGCTGAGGGTTGCTATGTTGGGACTTTCCTGGCTTCGGAGAGCATGTTTTGCGATACGGGAGTTGGACATATCCCCACACGTGAGATATTGAAACGAATAGTTGAAAGAGAACTTAAGGTTACTTGCGTAACCCTGGTTCTCTGATATTATGAGTGCGATATCGCACTGCATTTCCCTGCTCGCAAGAGCATGAGGAAGAGAAGCATGCTTGAGAATAACCAGAGGCTGGGAGAGTGGCTCCTTTGATGGAAGTGAGGGTCTCATCTCATTCGCCAACAGATGTTTTTGATTGATACTTCCCGAGAGTAGGAGGTCCTTAGCAAACCCCCACATGTGAGATATCTCACTCATAATATCAGAGAACCGGGGTTACGCAAGTAACCTTATGATTCCTATCCACTGTAACATACTGTATACACACTGAAAGGGTCTGGTACAAGATCAAGATATGATACACACACACACGGCAATAAAAGTCGCGCACACACACACACACACACACACACACACACACACGGCAATAAACACATATACTGTAGAGTACACACAAAAAACATAAAACAAAACAGAAACCCACTCCCATGGGTCTTTTTAATCTAATTAAACAAAGATTCTGTTTTCTGTTGGTCCGGGGCTCAGTCAATACGCCTCAACCAAAAGTGCTTGTGACATATATGTGAGGAAAACATGAATTATCAAGTCTTTCTGAAATTCACATTTAAAGGGCAAAGTTATAAATTCACCAGGTTGTCCATTTTGTATGGATCCCATGTCATACCACACACAACTTTCATAGACGAGCAGTCAATTGAATGATGTTAGTATGATTTCAGATGGATCCAGCCATGTATAGGAAGAGGGCCCACTATGATCAAGATATTTTCTCCAGTTGTCTCATACCTATACGGATATATTATGTGGTTACTTTTGATTCTCAATGCTTCCGTGGTTCATATCATATCACCAACAGCTAAAGCCAATGAAGCAGTTTTTATTACGCTAACTTGGTGGTAAGTCATAACACATTACAATACCTTCTATCCTATAGGGTAGTGTTCTTACATATACATATTTCCTATATTTACATTTCCTATATTTACATTCATATTTAATTATATTTAGATCTGTCAAACGATTAAAACATTGAATCAAGTTAATCGTAGGATTTGCTGTGATTAATTGCAATTAATGGCAAATTCTGAATTTGCTGAAATTGACCTGTAATTTAAGATTTTTTTTTATTCAAAAAGCATTACAAGAATATTGAAGTCTCGATTTTGTCCAATGTTATGGTAAGCAAAATCGGCTAAATTGATCAAGCACACTTTTTTCAACCTCAATGTCAACTGTTGTTTTTAGCATCATAGATTATGTATTTTGGATGCTTTCAGTGTATTTTGAACGCTTTCAGACAATGTGATGAATCGTGATACATTTTCTTTGCATTTAAATTACGAAGAGTTAATTGATTAACTCTGACAGTGCTAATTATATTATATTGTGATGACACAATTCAAAACGTAAAATAAGACCAAGAGCCAAAGAAAGGGATTTTTGTGAGGAGCTCAGCAGTGAAACCCGGCGTTGCAGTGGAGGACTTTGGCAGTCCAGTGAGTGTCCTTGTCAGTTACTCTTACCTTTTACCACCATCAACTCCACTGCCAACTCTCACATCAATGGTGTAATCAAATAAGGCCCGGCGTGAATCAGTAAATCTGGATTTTGACTGGGTTCACCCGTGTTGGTCTGGTATATCTAAACTAATCATTTAATCAATCAAATGTATTTTATAAAGCCCTTTTTATATCATAAACCATCACACCATGCAGAAAGAAAACATGATGCATTCCGTCTTGGTACCCCAAAACAGCATAATATCTTATCGCATCTGCCCAGAAACTCTCGAATGGGGACATAATAGATGCAGAACTGCTATCGTTATGAAAAATACCTAATCGAGATCACTTCCAAATACTAAGACATATTCAGTTGTATTTGCACTTGTTTCCATGAAACAGGAATAGATCTTACAGACTGCTGCATCTTCCACATTCATTCTTCATTAATTCCTTCCTCATCCTTATTATATACATCTCCAGTGGTCAACCTAGTTCAATCTGTGAAATTAGTGTGAAAACAATTATCCCCAGTTCCAGGGAATAGGAAAAACAAAGCAACGCATGAAATGTTTTTCTTGTGTACATCTCTCTCCAACCTCTCATCAATGTGTCGTCTGTCTCGCTTGTAAAGTGATGATTTTCCATTTTTCATGATCCGGCAGAGTTTCATCAGTAGACTATGCCAACCAGAGAGAGGCCCTCCCACCCTGTCGATGCTCATTCTATTAGAACGCCTCAGATCAGAAAATATTCCGGTGTGAGGCTACATTTATTCAAACAACTCATACCGCTGCCTTTAACAAAGACAAGACTCTGTGTCAGTCTATCATGTACATACATTCCAACTCTATTCACACCGCTCAAAAAAAGAGAGCTGATTTGGTTAGCTGGAAAATTCACGAACCTTCACACCCCCAACTCTCTCTCTCTCTCTCTCTCTCTCTCTCTCTCCTCTCTCTCTCTCTCTCTCTCTCTCTCTCTCCTCTCTCTCTCTCTCTCTCTCTCTCTCTCTCTCTCTCTCTCTCTCTCTCTCTCTCTCTCTCTCTCTCTCTCTCTCTCTCTCTCTCTCTCTCTCTCTCTCTCTCTCTCTCTCTCTCTCTCTCTCTCTCTCTCTCTCTCTCTCTCTCTCTCTCTCTCTCTCTCTCTCTCGCACTCTTTTCCTCACTGTCATCAGAATATATAGTTACTGTTGGAGAATAGAAGAGAGTTGTTCCTGCTATTGCAGTGAGGTTAGGGGGCACAGAGAGGTTGTTTGGACCCGATCAACAGGGCTTTGGCACAGAAAAGGTCCATCCTGTCAGTCTAACAGATCAGGTTCTACTGACAGCCTTGTTTTAGGCAGGTTTGAGGGTGTGAATGTTGCATTGGCTGTGAAAGGTGATACACCAGAGGGGGATGAAAAGGAAGTAAAGTACAGATAAGGGGAGAAGGTGCCACCCTACCCTGGGGCTTGTGGAGGTTGTGGCTTGTTGGCAAATTGGGAGGTTGACAGTGACTGCCACTTAGGACAGCACAGCAGGATCTCACAATCCTAATTTGAATCTGTGATAAGATATCTTGAAATTAGAGTAATTTCCATATGTCTCTGGTTAGGCCAGGTTCCTGTATGTCAGATGTATTGCATACAGGAGGCTGATTAGGAGGGAAATTGTCTGATGAAGGTACAGTGACAGAAGGACATAGGCCTGATAACTGTGTCCCTGGTCTCTGATTACATCTAGACCAACAGGTAGACAGACAGCTAGAGTAGAGTGACAAGGAGTACAGTGAAAGGTAGAGTGACAGGTAGAGTGGCAGAAAAGGAAACTGTTGGATATAGCAGTGTCAGGTACTTTAGTAGAGTGACAGATATAGTAGAGTGTCAGGTAGTAGAGTGACAGATATAGTAGAGTGTAAAGTAGTAGAGTGACAGATATAGTAGAGCGACAGGTAGTAGAGAGACAGATATAGTAGAGTGACAGGTAGTAGAGTGACAAATATAGTAGAGTGATAGGTAGTAGAAAGACAGATATAGTAGAGTAGTGTCAGGTAGAAGAGTGACAGATATAGTAGAGCGACAGGTAGTAGAGTGACAGATATAGTAGAGTGTAAAGTAGTAGAGTGACAGATATAGTAGAGCGACAGGTAGTAGAGAGACAGATATAGTAGAGTGACAGGTAGTAGAGTGACAAATATAGTAGAGTGATAGGTAGTAGAGAGACAGATATAGTAGAGTAGTGTCAGGTAGAAGAGTGACAGATATAGTAGAGCGACAGGTAGTAGAGTGACAGATAGTAGAATGACAGATATAGTAGTGTCAGGTAGTAGAGTGATGGAAAAAGTAGAGTGTCAGGTAGCAGAGTGATGGATATAGTAGAGAGTCAGATAGTAGAGTGACAGATATAGTAGAGTGCCAGGTAGTAGAGTGATGGATATAGTAGAGTGTCAGGTAGCAGAGTGATGAACATAGTAGAGAGATGGATATAGTAGAGTGTCAGGTAGTAGAGCGAAGAATATAGTACAGTGTCAGATAGCAGAGTGATGGATATAGTACAGTGTCAGGTAGCAGAGTGACAGATATAGTAGAGTGTCAAGTAGTATAGTGACAGATATAGTACAGTGTCAGGTAGCAGAGTGATGGATATAGTACAGTGTCAGGTAGCAGAGTGATGGATATAGTACAGTGTCAGGTAGCAGAGTGATGGATATAGTACAGTGTCAGGTCGCAGAGTGATGGATATAGTACAGTGTCAGGTAGCAGAGTGATGGATATAGTAGAGTGTCAGGTAGTAGAGTGACAGATATAGTATAACATCAAGGTGGTAGAGTGACAGATATTGTAGAGTATCAGATAGCAGAGTGACAGATATAGCAGAGTGTCAGGTAGCAGAGTGATGGATATAGCAGAGTGCCAGGTAGCAGAGTGTCAGGTAGCAGAGTGACGGATATAGTAGAGTGTCAGGTAGTAGAGTGATGAATATAGTAGAGTGATGGATATAGTACAGTGTCAGGCAGTAGAGTGAAGGATAAAGTACAGTGTCAGGTAGCAGAGTGATGGATATAGAACAGTGTCAGGTAGTAGAGTGACAGATATAGTACAGTGTCAGGTAGCAGAGTGATGGATATAGTACAGTGTCAGGTAGTAGAGTGACAGATATAGTACAGTGTCAGGTAGCAGAGTGACAGATATAGTACAGTGTCAGATAGTAGAGTGACAGATATAGTACAGTGTCAGGTAGCAGAGTGATGGATATAATAGAGTGTCAGGTAGCAGAGTGATGGATATAGCAGAGTGCCAGGTAGCAGCGTGATGGATATAGCAGAGTGTCAGGTAGTAGAGTGACAGATATAGTACAGTGTCAGATAGTAGAGTGACAGATATAGTACAGTGTCAGGTAGCAGAGTGATGGATATAGCAGTGTCAGGAAGTAGAGTGACAGATATAGTACAGTGACAGATATAGTACAGTGTAAGGTAGTAGAGTGACGGATAATGCAGAGTGTCAGGTAGTAGAGTGACAGATATAGTAGAGTGTCAGGTGGCAGAGTGATGGATATAGTAGAGTGTTAGGTAGCAGAGGGACGGATATAGTAGTCAGGTAGTAGTGTGACAGATATAATACAGTGTTAGGCAGAAGAGTGACAGATATAGTATAATATCAGGTAGTAGAGTGACAGATATAGTATCAGGTAGTAGAGTGACAGATATAGGTAGTGAAAGGTAGTAGAGTGACGGATAATGCCGAGTGTCAGGTAGCAGAGTGGCAGATATAGTAGAGTGTCAGGTAGCAGAGTGATGGATATAGTAGAGTGTTAGGTAGCAGAGTGATGGATATAGTAGAGTGTCAGTTAGTAGAGTGATGGATAAGGTAGAGTGTTTGGTAGCAGAGTGATGGATATAGTAGAGTGTCAGGTAGTACTGTGACAGATATAGTACAGTGTTAGGCAGAAGAGTGACAGATATAGTATAATATCAGGTAGTAGAGTGACAGACATAGTAGAGCATCAGGTAGCAGAGTGACAGATATAGTACAGTGTTAGGCAGTAGAGTGACATATATAGTATAATATCAGGTAGTAGAGTGACAGATATTTTAGAGTGTCAGGTAGCAGAGTGGCAGATATAGTAGAGTGTCAGGTAGCAGAGTGATGGATATAGTAGAGTGTCAGGTAGCAGAGTGATGGATATAGTAGAGTGTTAGGTAGCAGAGTGATGGATATAGTAGTGTCAGTTAGTAGAGTGATGGATATAGTAGAGTGCCAGGTAGTAGAGTGACAGATATAGTAGAGTGTCAGGTAGTAGAGTGATGGATATAGCAGAGTGTCAGGTAGCAGAGTGATGGATAAGGTAGAGTGTTAGGTAGCAGAGTGAAAGATATAGTAGAGTGTCAGGTAGTAGAGTGACAGATATAGTAGAGTATCATGTAGCAGAGTGACAGATATAGTACAATGTTAGGCAGAAGAGTGACACATATAGTATAATATCAGGTAGTAGAGTGACAGACATAGTAGAGTATCAGGTAGCAGAGTGACAGATACAGTTTCAGGTAGCAGAGTGATGGATATGGTAGAGTATCAGGTAGTAGAGTGTCAGGTAGTAGAGTGTCAGGTAGTAGAGTGATGGATATAGTAGACTGTCAGGTAGTAAAGTGATGGATATAGTAGACTGTCAGGTAGCAGAGTGAGGGATATAGTAGAGTGTCAATTAGCAGAGTGATGGATATAGTAGATTGTCAGGTAGTAGAGTGATGGATATAGTAGACTGTCAGGTAGCAGAGTGATGGATATAGTAGAGTGTCAATTAGCAGAGTGATGGATTTGGTAGAGTGTCAGGTAGTAGAGTGATGGATATAGTAGACTGTCAGGTAGCAGAGTGATGGATATATTAGACTGTCAGGTAGCAGAGTGATGGATATAGTAGACTGTCAGGTGGCAGGGTCATGGATATAGTAGAGTGTCAGGTAGTAGAGTGATGGTATAGTAGAGCGTCAGGTAGTAGAGTGATGGATATAGTAGACTGTCAGGTAGTAGAGTGATGGATATAGTAGACTGTCAGTTAGCAGAGTGATGGATAGAGTGTCAATTAGCAGAGTGATGGATATGGTAGAGTGTCAGGTAGCAGAGTGATGGATATGGTAGAGTGTCAGGTAGTAGTGTGTCAGGTAGCAGAGTGATGGATATAGTAGACTGTCAGGTAGCAGAGTGATGGATATAGTAGATTGTCAGGTAGTAGAGTGATGGATATAGTAGACTGTCAGGTAGCAGAGTGAGGGATATAGTAGAGTGTCAATTAGCAGAGTGATGGATATAGAAGACTGTCAGGTAGCAGAGTGATGGATATAGTAGACTGTCAGGTGGTAGGGTGATGGATATGGTAGAGTGTCAATTAGCAGAGTGATGGATATGGTAGAGTGTCAGATAATAGAGTGATTTATATAGCACAGTGTCAGGAAGTAGAGTGATGGATATATTAGAGTGTCAGGTAGTAGAGTGATGGATATGGTAGAGTGTCAGGTAGTAGAGTGATGGATATAGTAGACTGTCAGGTAGTAGAGTGATGGATATAGCAGAGTGTCAGGTAGTAGAGTGATGGATATAGTAGACTGTCAGGTAGCAGAGTGATTGATATAGTAGAGTGTCAGGTAGTAGAGTGATGATATAGTAGACTGTCAGTTAGCAGAGTGATGGATATAACAGAGTGTCAATTAGCAGAGTGATGGATATAGTAGATTGTCAGGTAGTAGAGGGATGGATATAGTAGACTGTCAGGTAGCAGAGTGATGGATATAGTAGAGTGTCAATTAGCAGAGTGATGGATATAGTAGACTGTCAGGTAGCAGAGTGATGGATATATTAGAGTGTCAGGTAGTAGAGTGATGGATATAGTAGACTGTCAGGTAGCAGAGTGATGGATATAGTAGATTGTCAGGTAGTAGAGTGATGGATATAGTAGACTGTCAGGTAGCAGAGTGATGGATATAACAGAGTGTCAATTAGCAGAGTGATGGATATAGTAGATTGTCAGGTAGTAGAGTGATGGATATGGTAGAGTGTCAGGTAGTAGAGTGATGGATATGGTAGAGTGTCAGGTAGTAGAGTGATGGTATAGTAGAGCGTCAGGTAGTAGAGTGATGGATATAGTAGACTGTCAGGTAGTAGAGTGATGGATATAGTAGACTGTCAGGTAGTAGAGTGATGGATATAGCAGAGTGTCAGGCAGTAGAGTGATGGATATAGTAGACTGTCAGTTAGCAGAGTGATGGATATAGCACAGTGTCAATTAGCAGAGTGATGGATATAGTAGATTGTCAGGTAGTAGAGTGATGGATATGGTAGAGTGTCAGGTAGCAGAGTGATGGATATAGTAGACTGTCAGGTAGCAGAGTGATGGATATAGCAGAGTGTCAATTAGCAGAGTGATGGATATGGTAGAGTGTCAGGTAGTAGAGTGTCAGGTAGCAGAGTGACAGATATACTACAGTTTCATGTAGCAGAGTGACAGATATAGTAGAGTGTCATATTGCAAAGTTATGGATATAGTAGAGTGTCAGGTAGTAGAGTGACAGATATAGTACAGTGTCAGGTAGTAGAGTGACTGATATAACAGAGTGTCAGGTAACAGAGAGACGGATATAGTGTGACAGATATAGTAGAGTGTCAATTAGCAGAGTGATGGATATGGTAGAGTGTCAGGTAGTAGAGTGTCAGGTAGCAGAGTGACAGATATACTACAGTTTCATGTAGCAGAGTGACAGATATAGTAGAGTGTCATATTGCAAAGTTATGGATATAGTAGAGTGTCAGGTAGTAGAGTGACAGATATAGTACAGTGTCAGGTAGTAGAGTGACTGATATAACAGAGTGTCAGGTAACAGAGAGACGGATATAGTGTGACAGATATAGTAGAGTATCAGGTAGCAGAGTGGCAGATATAGTACAGTGTCAGGCAGTAGAGTGACAGATATAGTCGAGTCTCAGATAGTAGAGTGACAGATACAGTAGAGTGCCAAGTAGCAGAGTGACAGATCTAGTAGAGTGTCAGGTAGCAGAGTGATGGATATAGTAGTGTCAGGTAGTAGAGTGACAGACATAGTAGAGTGTCAGGTAATAAAGTGACAGATAAAGTAGTGTCAGGTAGCAGAGTGATGAATATAGTAGAGTGTCAGGTGGTAGAGTGACAGATATAGTACAGTGTCATGTAGCAGAGTGACAGATATATTATAGTGTCAGGTAATTAAGTGACAGATAAAGTAGTGTCAGGTAGCAGAGTGATGAATATAGTAGAGTGTCAGGTAGCAGAGTGACAGATATAGTACAGTGTCATGTAGCAGAGTGACAGATATATTAGAGTGTCAGGTAGCAGAGTGACGGAAATAGTGTGACAGATATAGTAGATTGTCAGGTAGCAGAGTGACGGATATAGAGTGACAGATATAGTACAGTGTCAGGTGTGCAGAGTGACGGATATAGAGTGACAGATATAGTAGAGTATCAGGTAGTGGAGTGACAGATATAGTACAGTGTCTGGAAGTACAGTGACAGATATAGTAGAGTGACAGGTAGCAGAGTGACAGATATAGTACAGTGTCAGGTAGTAGAGTGACTGATATAGTACAGCGTCAGGTAGCAGAGTGATGGATATAATAGAGTGTCAGGTAGCAGAGTGATGGCTATAGCAGAGTGTCAGGAAGTAGAGTGACAGATATAGTACAGTGAAAGATATAGTACAGTGTAAGGTAGTAGAGTGACAGATATAGTAGAGTGTCAGGTAGCAGAGTGAGGAATATAGTACAGTGTCAGGTAGTAGAGTGACACATATAGTACAGTGTCAGGTAGCAGAGTGACAGATATAGTACAGTGTCAGATAGTAGAGTGACAGATATAGTACAGTGTTAGGAAGTAGAGTTATGGATATAGAAGAATGTCAGGTAGCAGAGTGACAAATATAGTAGTGCCAGGTAGCAGAGTGACGGATATAGAGTGAAAGATATAGTAGAGTATCAGGTTGCAGACTGACGGATATAGTTGTGTCAGGTAGCAGAGTGACAGATAAAGTAGAGTGTCAGGTAGTAAAGAGACAGATATAGTAGAGTTACAGGTAGTAGAGTGACAGATATAGTACAGTGTCAGGTAGTAGAGTGACATATATAGTGTGACAGATATAGTAGAGTATCAGGTAGCAGAATGGCAGATATAGTAGAGTGTCAGGTAGCAGAGTGATGGATATAGTAGACTGTCAGGTAGCAGAGTGAGGGATATAGTACAGTGACAGGAAGTACAGTGACAGTTATAGTAGAGTGTCAGGTAGCAGAGTGACAGATATAGTAGAGTGTCAGGCAGCAGAGTGATGGATATAGTAGAATGTCAGGTAGCAGAGTGACGGATATAGAGTGACAGATATAGTAGAGTGTCAGGTAGCAGAGTGACAGATATAGTACAGTGTCAGGTATTAGAGTGACAGATATAACAGAGCGCCAGGTAGCAGAATGGCAGATATAGTAGAGTGTCAGGTAGTAGAGTGACAGATATAGTAGAGGATCAGGTAGTAGAGTGACAGATATAGTAGAGTGTCAGGTAGTAGAGTGACAGATATAGTAGAGTGTCAGGTAGCAGAGTGACAGATATAGTACAGTGTCATGTAGCAGAGTGACAGATATAGTACAGTGTCATGTAGCAGAGTGACAGGTATATTAGAGTGTCAGGTAGCAGAGTGACGGAAATAGTGTGACAGATATAGTAGATTGTCAGGTAGCAGAGTGATGGATATAGAGTGACAGATGTAGTACAGTGTCAGGTGTGCAGAGTGACGGATATAGAGTGACAGATATAGTAGAGTATCAGGTAGTAGAGTGACAGATATAGTACAGTGTCAGGTAGTATTGTGACAGATATAGTAGAGTGACAGGTAGCAGAGTGACAGATATAGTAGAGTGTCAGGTAGCAGAGTGATGGATAGAGCAGTGTCAGGTAGCAGAGAGATGGATATAGTAGAGTGACAGGTAGCAGAGTGACAGATATAGTAGAGTGTGAGGTAGTAGAGTGACAGATATCGTAGAGTGACAGGTAGCAGAATGACAGATATAGTAGAGTGTCAGGTAGCAGAGTGAGGGATGTAGTAGAGTGTCAGGTAGCAGCGTGACAGATATAGTACAGCGTCAGGTAGTATTGTGACAGATATAGTAGAGTGACAGGTAGCAGAGTGACAGATATAGTAGAGTGGCAGGTAGTAGAGTGACAGATATAGTAGAGTGACAGGTAGCAGAGTGACAGATATAGTAGAGTGTCAGGTGGTAGAGTGACAGATATAGTAGAGTGTCAAGTAGCAGAGTGACAGATATAGTACAGTGTCAGGTAGCAGAGTGATGGATATAGAAGAATGTCAGGTAGCGGAGTGACAGATATAGTAGTGTCAGGTAGCAGAGTGACGGATATAGAGTGACAGATATAGTACAGTGCCAGGTAGCAGAGTGACGGATTTAGAGTGAAAGATATAGTAGAGTATCAGGTAGCAGAATGGCAGATCTAGTACAGTGTCAGGTAGTAGAGTGGCAGATATAGTAGAGTGTCAGGTAGTAGAGTGACAGTTATAATAGAGTGTCAGGTAGTAGAGTGACAGATATAGTAGAGTGTCAGGTAGCAGAGTAACAGATATAGTACAGTGTCAGATAGTAGAGTGACAGATATAGTACAGTGTTAGGAAGTAGAGTTATGGATATAGAAGAATGTCAGGTAGCAGAGTGACAGATATAGTAGTGCCAGGTAGCAGAGTGACGGATATAGAGTGAAAGATATAGTACAGTGTTAGGAAGTAGAGTTATGGATATAGAAGAATGTCAGGTAGCAGAGTGACAGATAAAGTAGAGTGTCAGGTAGTAAAGAGACAGATATAGTAGAGTTACAGGTAGTAGAGTGACAGATATAGTACAGTGTCAGGTAGTAGAGTGACAGATATAGTGTGACAGATATAGTAGAGTATCAGGTAGCAGAATGGCAGATATAGTAGAGTGTCAGGTAGCAGAGTGATGGATATAGTAGACTGTCAGGTAGCAGAGTGACAGATATAGTAGACTGTCAGGTAGCAGAGTGACAGATATAGTAGTGTCAGGTAGCAGAGTGATGGATATAGAGTGACAGATTTAGTACAGTGTCAGGTGTGCAGAGTGATGGATATAGAGTGACAGATATAGTAGAGTGTCAGGTAGCAGAGTGAGGGATATAGTACAGTGACAGGTAGTACAGTGACAGATATAGTAGAGTGTCAGGTAGCAGATTGACAGATATAGTAGAGTGTCAGGCAACAGAGTGATGAATATAGTAGAATGTCAGGTAGCAGAGTGACAGATATAGTAGTGTCAGGTAGCAGAGTGATGAATATAGTAGAATGTCAGGTAGCAGAGTGACAGATATAGTAGTGTCAGGTAGCAGAGTGACGGATATAGAGTGACAGATATAGTACAGTGTCAGGTATTAGAGTGACAGATATAACAGAGTGCCAGGTAGCAGAGTGGCAGATATAGTAGTGTGTCAGGTAGTAGAGTGACAGATATAGTAGAGTGTCAGGTAGCAGAGTGACGGATATAGTAGAGTGTCAGGTAGCAGAATGACAGATATAGCAGAGTGTCAGGTAGGAGGGTGACAGATATATTAGAGTGTCAGGTAGTAGAGTGACAGATATAGTAGAGTGTCAGGTAGCAGAGTGATAGATATAGTAGACTGGCAGGTAGCAGAGGGACAGATATAATAGAGTGTCAGGTAGCAGAGTGACGGATATAGTGTGACAGATATAGTAGAGTGTCAGGTAGTAGAGTGACAGATATAGCAGAGTGTCAGGTTGCAGAGTGACGGATATAGTGTGACAGATATAGTAGAGTGTCAGGTAGTAGAGTGACAGATATAGTACAGTGTCAGGCAGTAGAGTGACAGATATAGTAGTGTCAGGTAGTAGAGTGACAGATATTGTAGAGTGTCAGTTAGTAGAGTGATGGATATAGTACAGTGTCAGGTAGTAGAGTGACAGATATAATAGAGTGTCAGGTAGTAGAGTGACAGATATAGTAGAGTGTCAGGTAGTAGAGTGACAGATATAATAGAGTGTCAGGTAGCAGAGTGACAGATATAGCAGAGTGTCAGGTAGGAGAGTGACAGATATAGTAGAGTGTCAGGTAGCAGAGTGACAGATATAGCAGAGTGTCAGGTAGGAGAGTGACAGATATAGTATAGTGTCAGGTAGCAGAGTGAAGGAAATAGTATAGTGTCAGGTAGTAGAGTGACAGATATAGTAGTGTCAGGTAGCGGAGTGACAGATATAATAGAGTGTCAGGTAGCAGAGTGAAGGAAATAGTAGAGTGTCAGGTAGCAGAGTGATGGATATAGTAGAGTGTCAGGTAGTAGAGTGACAGATATAGTATAATATCAGGTAGTAGAGTGACAGATATAGTAGTGTCAGGTAGTAGAGTGACAGATGTAGTAGTGTCAGGTAGCAGTGTGACAGATATAGTAGTGTGTCAGGTAGTAGAGTGACAGATATAGTAGAGTGTCAGGTAGTAGAGTGACAGATATAGTAGTGTCAGGTAGTAGAGTGAAAGATATAGTAGTATCAGGTAGCAAAGTGACAGATATAGCAGAGTGTCAGGTAGCAGAGTGACGGATATAGTGTGACAGATAAAGTAGAGTGTCAGATAGTAGAGTGACAGATATAGTAGAGTGTCAGGTAGTAGAGTGACAGATATAGTAGTGTCAGGTAGTAGAGTGACAGATATTGTAGAGTGTCAAGTTGCAGAGTGACAGATATAATAGAGTGTCAGGTAGCAGAGTGACAGATATAGTAGAGTGTCCGGTAGCAGAGTGACAGATATAATAGAGTGTCAAGTAGTAGAGTGATGATATAGTAGAGTGTCAGGTAGCAGAGTGTCAGGTAGCAGAGTGAAGAAATAATACTTTTTTACATTTTAAGCTAAACTATCAGATCTGTTGCATCTGATCTGTTGCATCAGACTGCTTTATAACATATTTTTTTATGTAGCCTAGGCCAACTGGTAGTTTGAATTTGGGATTCATCGTACCACAACTGTCGCAGAATCTGTTTGGAATAGGCTATATCTTTCTTGATAAGCTGATCAATAGAATAGGTCAACTTTTCTACCATGGGTGATAGAAGATTGACATAGGCTTGCGATTTTGCTGTTCGTTACTTGTCTTGTTGGCTGAGGAAAAGTAAACGTGGACAGTTACATTAACATCTTCAAAGTGGGCAACAGAATTCGGTAAGAATGACCGCACATTGTTGCATCCTCAACTTGCATGTTCTGTTAATATGAATTACCATAATCTGAATGTGATTTCTGTCTTTCTGAGCACTCTGGGTGGACGACCTAATCAGGTTGCGCACCCCCTCTCCGGCGCTCGACGTCGCCGGTTTACTAAATCACTGGTTCTGTCTAACATCATTACGCACACCTGGCTCCATCGTTACGCACCTCACTTGCTTCTCGACTCCCAGCGTCTCCATTACAACTCTCAATTTAATCTATTTTAAATTCAGGCTGTAACAACAAAATGTGGAAAGGTCAAGGGGTGTGAATACTTTGATGGCACTGGAAAGGGCTTAAACACATCTCACTCTTTTGCATAAAAGGCTATGAGCCTTCTGAGCTGTGAATATAGTTGGGCTAAAATATGTCTCTTTGCTTCATTGATCTGCTGCCTTTAACAAAGACTCCACTCTGTGTCTGTGCATCATGTAATTCCCAGCAGCAGCAGCAGCAGATATTAACCTTCACTCTCCGAGCACACTGCTCCCCTCTCTTTAAAACGGCAGTGACTCTCAGGTCTCTACTGACAAAGCTAAACGGGTGCCTTACTCTCTCCCCTCGTCCTGGCCCTAAATTTAGCACACTTAAGATATACAGAGTGAAGACCATATTCACGGTTATGTCCTTAAAGCAATAGTTCACCCACATTACATTTGCCTATGGGCCAGCAGATACTGTGACATATCTTCTTTCGAATGATGCTTGCTAGGAACATTGTAGCATGATATGCGAGCCATGTGAATATAGTTCCCACAATCTCAGAAGTTTGTCCATTCATAACAACCAACATAATTGACACGACCCAGCTTTTCACACCGAACTAGAAGTAAAGCCACTAATAGCTAATCAAGGGTTGTTTATTCTTTCTAGCCTCAATGTGGCTGAATGGAACTGCTAGCTAGCTAGCTGCAGTTGAGGGAAAACAGCCTACTCCATTTATCAAGTTAAGCTTATCAGGTTCAACTTTTAAGAACACCCGAATGGTGAATGAATCCCATGCCTATTGATCGCACTACACATGGCGGGTGGTATATGACAGACTAATAGCAGGGGAGGTCAGACAAACAGGACAACACTGTAATGGTATCTGTTAGTATCTGTACACAGCGAGTGGCCTATACAGTCGATGTGTGTACCAGACCACTAAGTTCTCATCAATTTCAGCACTAAGATAAATACATATCTTCATTTTCTGTTTTGCCATAAACATCATGATACCAGATACACCCGTTCAAGAGTCTCAGAGTAATGGACCACAAATGTGGTTGAATATTGTGAACCTTTATCCAGAAGAATCAATGGTGGGTAGTCTCCTTCTCTGGAGTCTGTTTCCTTTCAAGGTTACTTTCTACGTCATTTTTTCTTGTCATTGTCAACTTTGCTTCCTCTTTGCGGGGTCTGACCACAGGTTACAGTTGAGTATACTTTTGTGAAAAGCTGTACATTGAAATGCTATAATATTAACATACTGTAGAGTAGCCATTTGGAAAGGTGTGGCCTAACACCTTTAAACTTATCCACTGTTTTCAAACGCCAGAAGATGTTTCTACAGAAATATTTGACTCCATTATTCCTGTTCCCACTCGTTCCCCGAGCTCCTTTATATTTCAGCCATTAATAAAACTGATCGGTCAGCAAACTGGTTATGAATCATGTAAAAGAAACTCCATCAATTAGTCATGAAACACATCAAAGGAATCCTGCTCTTGCCAGTCCCCCTCTGGGATAGAAGGAAGGAGGGATGGTAAAGCAACATGTTAAAAAGGTCTGAAAGGTTGTCAAAGAAGCCAGTTACTCAGCAGGAAAGGGATTTAACTTTGGCACAACTAAAGTCCTGGACCTTGGTTGGGTCTTGCTTGAGCAAGCTAAAACACCTCAGACCATTTTTTTTCTTCCCTCTCTTTTTTTATCTCCATCTCCTTAATTTTTATATTTTTCTTACCTGTAGTATCCACAGATCTACATCCAGCAAAACATAAAACTGACCTTAGATCATCTTCTATAGGCAACTTCATACTACACTTTCTCTCTCTGTTTCATACACACACTTTCTCTGCTATTTTCACATTTTCGCACGCAAGGTTTAGGCCTAACTTTAATCTTAACTGTCATGTTGTGGGTTGTCTACAGTGCTGGCGGGATACCATATTTTACTATATACCGGTATTGATGCACGGACCGGTTTGGGTTTTTACTTTACCTTCTATAACGATATTTCAATGTTTTGTTTGTTAAAATGTGATACACCGTGTGTAACGCCCATTTTTATAGTTTACTCCGCTACTTGAGTCATCACTCTCCGCATGCCGCTTTTCACAGACCTAGTCCCACCTCGTCACTCAAGGAGCACATTTGTTGTCGCTCGACTACGAGACACTTGCGTTCAGTCTGCATGGTTAAAGCAGCAATGTTGATGACAACGATGCTGTTTCTACTTTGCTTCTTATTAATATAAATCCACAAGCGTTCTATAACAACACTGTTAGTTTGTGTTTCTTACATCTGCAAACTGTTAGTTTATCTTTTGTTAGCCGCTAATGCTATCACTAACTTCAGTTAGCTGGCTAGCTAGCTAATAAATGTCCTGAGTCAGAGCAAACGTAGCTAGCTATACAGCCTGATACCATTAATAGTGTAGGCCTAAATCAGCCTTTTGTTTGTGCAACAGTAACAGAATTCGGCGAAGCATGAATATCTTAACTACATAAAGTAGCTAAGAGAAAACATTGAACGTAGCCAAAGATTATAGGGTCCCCTAGGAAACACTGACCAAAACTTTGGTTCATCCCTGGCATTTCCATTTGTTGTGATGTCAAACAACACTGTATTCAAAGTGCCCACTATCATATTAAAACTATAGAATTAGAATAATCATTCCATTTCCATGATTCCAAAAGTTCACCAAAGTGTTTTTTAATCTAAATTGCAAGTCAAATCACAATTGCAACATTTGGTAAAAAATAAGGCCAAGATATTTTCCCCATATCACAGTGTGGAAATGATCTCAAATGAGTGCAGGAAATGCAGAAATTTATGAAAATGCTGAAACGTTTAATTGAACAGTATAAAACAATCAGAATGGAGAAAGACCCATCGAAATCACTTAGAATGTATGTGTTGTCACCCTAGAGTCATGTACCACTCATAAAGCAAATGTAGAACTTTTATTAGTTACAAACATAAAATACCGTCAAGTAACGTCATAGAGGTCAAACATTTTTTAAATACCATGACATTTTGACTATATCGCCCAGCCCTAGTTGTCTATAATAATTCATCATTTCCTAATGTTTTTAAATATCAGAAAAAATACATATCCCAGAATGCATTAGCTCAAACACTGCAGCATGGAAGGGAACTATCTCACATCTCATGACAAAGATAAATACTGTTTGACATGTTTGAGTTATAGTCAAACTAATATTTAAAATGGTATGTGTATTATTTGGATTAATGGGTGACATATCCTTTTGATAAAAAATTTGTCAAATTAATGAGACTTCAAATTCTGCTTCCTGTGGGGTGTGGCCAATTCAAATGAATTGTTTGAACTGAATTCAATTCGGAAATTCCAAATTGACCCCAACCCTGTTAGACACAGGCTGACAAGGGGACAGCCTGTCAAAGTAGACTCGACGCATGTTTGACAACAACACATGCTCACACAACAATGTAACGATCACGGTAAGGTTGTTATAATGAGGCTATGGAACTATCATTAAAGGTGCTACGCCTAGAATTTCACTGAATTTCTCCCCTATATGGAAGCTAGGTGAATTGCAACAGCACTAGGCTGCATCCCCCAAAAATATCCCCTTCTCCCGCATCCCATTTCTCCGGGACATGGAGCAGACTCTCGGTTTTGATTCACCATCTTAAAGAAAATACGCTTTTTTACATTTAAAATATATTTCACAGCGATTTAAATGGTACAATGATTCCCTACACTATTCAGTGCTTGTTTTCTTCCATAAACTGAAATTGAACGAACAGTGTAGAATTTTAGCAACCAGGAAAGGACAGACCGATTTCTACATTGGCCACTTGACTCGATTTCAATTAGATAACACAGCCACAAAGTCAAAACCACTTTCCCATTTTGACAACAGATGCCGCTCTGGTGGGATAAACCAATAGGTGAATATCATAGCCAATCGTAACACTGGCGGGTAAGTAATACTGTGAAACACTATCACTCCACTATTACTGCAAATATTTTATGGATATTTTTCTGAAATTACAATGCAAAAATTAAAAGAATCCTATGTGTAGCACCTTTAAGCCTCTATATAAAAAGCTTGTGTTTGAATAATGGTGTAGAAGAGGAGCTGCAGCCATTTCACTGAGGAGTTTCACACAAAGCATTGTGTTTATCCCTATAGTACTGCCACAGTGGCCAAGTCTGCACCAGCTTAGCCATTTTACACTATCTGCCCCACTTTCACAAACCCTCTTCTATTCTCTCAGCTAGCTAGCTAGCAACATCATGACTGAGGCCAGATATACTGTGTGTGGGTTGAGATGAATCCAGCATCTGCTAATATGTTTTTGTGGATGGTCATTTCTAAGTTGAGTTATTGCATCCACAGCGAGAGAAATACAGTGAGTATTTGATGCAGGTGACAAATTCAAATCCACTGGGGCTTATTTTGTTGTAAACTAAATCTACTTATTTTGTTGTGAACTAAATCTATTTTGTTGTGAACTAAAGCTGCATTTGTGTACTGCTTTCAAAAGACTCCTACTCTCATTGGTGTGTGTACATTTAAAGCATGTTCTAGCACTGGTCCTGATCTTTTCTAGACCTTTGAAAAGAAATGTTTTAAATAAACAAGACAAGACAAAGTTGGTGTGAGTCAAGATTGAAAGGTTTTCAAAAGCCAGTCGTGAAGTTCAGCCTTGATATTCGCTGTGCATGTCTCTGTTGTTATGCAGAGAGGTGAATATATTTAGTGGTCTCATTATTGGAAAACCTTTCTCTCATCACAACAAAGATTAGTTAAGGAGGTGTGGGGGAGGACTACCTCGTCCTGTCAGAGGTATGTGTATGCGCGTGCATTTGTGTTTGTCTGCTTGGGCGAGGCATTATACTCTAGGTTTGCAGAATGTGCAGTCGTCTGAAACAAAATAAAGACCAAGTGTCTCAAGACTTAAACGTTAATTAAAGATTCAGTCTCTCCCTTTGTCTCTCTAGCTATTTGCCTTCACTCTCTAAGAAATGCACAAACTCTCATACTGTAATAGAAACATTTCTCTCACACACGCACACACATGCAAACACAAACCTACAGTTCGGAAAGTAAACAGACCCCTTGATGTTTTCCACATTTTGTTAAATTACAGCTTTAGTTTTTTTTACTCCTCAATCTACACACAATGCCACCAAGTGACGAAGCAAAAACAGGTTTTTATACATTTTTTATGCACCTGAGCTCAATTTCGAGTCTCATAGCAAAGGGTCTCAATACTTATGTAAATAAGGGTACATATGCAAAAATTTCTAAAAACCTGTTTTCGCTTTGTCATTATGGGGTATTGTGTGTAGATTGATGAGGAAATATATTTTTTTCAATTTTAGAATAAGGCTGTAACACAACAAAATGTGGAAAAAGTCAAGGGGTGTGAATACTTTCTGAATGGACTTTATATTAGGGCTTAGGTGTTGCTCGTACTGTGCAGAGGTTTTAGGTTGTTCTCTAACCAGAACCAGTCTCCAGAGTGACATGCAGGTTCTGGGTGTATCACAGACTAGTGAGACAGTACACTGCATCTAGAGAATGTGCTGATCTGTGCAGTCCAGCACCAGTCAGTGGTGTGTGTGAGAGAAAGAGAGTGCCAAACAGTCTGTCTGTGTGACCTATGTCTTATCGATGGCCTGTGTATCCCTCTGACAGCAGAGGGGCATCTGGAATCAGGAACAACTTCAGGAACAACTTCCCTGGGCCTGGGATATAATGTACTAGTATGCCCTGATTCAGCAGTGTTTGTGTGTGTGTGTGTGTGTGTGTGTTACTGCACTGTTGGAGCTAGAAACATAAGCATTTCGCAGCACCTGCAATAACATCTGCAAAATGTGTACACAACCAATAACATTTGATTAGAATTTGTATGTGTGTGTGTGAATGTGTGTGATTCAATCAGTGGACCAATACTGTAGATCACCCACCTTCCCTTGTCTTACCGCATCTGCTTCCATCCACCATCTCAACAGAAAATACTAGCAAAGGAGCCTATTCAATACTTTTAGGACGCAGGCTCTTACTAGAGGCAGTTGGGATCTATGTAGCTTCAGGTAGAAGTTTTGCAAAATGAACTAGTTCACTGTCCTTAACGAGGACATTAAAAGCCTAAACTGACTTTAGATCTATAGACAACTTAATCTCCATCTAGCTACAACCACAGAGGATGGGAGCTATGAAGGCCTGCAGCACCTTTACTAGACCCCATCCACCACTACGCTTCATTATAACCCTGCCACAGGTTTATATTTTATGCAGGACATATAATAAAAACTCTGGAAGCCCGGCATCATAATGAAATCCCCCCCCCCCCCCGTCTATGGACAGGACAGAGGGTAATATATACCAGGACAGAGGGTAATATATACTTTGGGTTGGTTTGGGTTGGTTTTTGAAACCAAAAACCTATGTACCAGATATTAGCATGTTTCAATTGAATTCCCAAATAATGTCAGAATAACTTCAAACCAAGTAATTGAGCTACACAAAATCTTTGGGAGACTTTGGGATAATTTGGGCATGAAATGCTAAACAAATAGCAGCAGTGGCTACGTAAACAAATATAAAGTGTGGATGGTGCGGAATATCCCTTTAATCTAATGCAGGGATGGGCAACTGCAGTCCTCGGGGCCCTGATTGGTGACACTCTTTTGCTCCAGCTAACACACCTGACTCCAATGAACAACTAATCAAAGTCTTCAGTTTAGAATATATTTGGTTTAATCAGGTGTGTTAGCATTTCAGTGCTAGAGGCGTCACTACAGACCCTGGTTCAATTCCAGGCTTTATCACAACTGGCCAGGATTGGGAGTCCCATAGGGCGAACACAATTGGCCCAGCGTCGTTAGGGTTTGGCCAGGGTAAGCCATCATTGTAAATATGAATTTGTTCTAGGGCTAGGGGGCAGTATTGACACGGCCGGATAAAAAACGTACCCGATTTAATCTGGTTACTACTCCTGCCCAGTAACTAGAATATGCATATAATGATTGGCTTTGGATAGAAAACACCCTAAAGTTTCTAAAACTGTTTGAATGGTGTCTGTGAGTATAACAGAACTCAAATGGCAGGCCAAAACCTGAGAAGATTCCATGCAGGAAGTGGCCTGTCTAACAAGTTGTGTTTCATCTTGGCTCTTTTTATTGAAGACTGAGGATCTTTGCTCTAACGTGACACTTCCTACGGCTCCCATAGGCTCTCAGAGCCCGGGAAAAAGCTGAACGATATCGAGGCAGCCTCTAGCTGAAACACATTATCGCTTTTGGCAAGTGGCCGATCAGAGTACTATGGGCTTAGGCGTGTGCCCGAGTCGACCCCATGCTTTATTTTCTTTCGTCTGTTTACCTAAACGCAGATTCCCGGTCGGAATATTATCACTTTTTTTTATGAGAAAAATGGCATAAAAATTGATTTTAAACAGCGGTTGACATGCTTCGAAGTACGGTAATGGAATATTTAGATTTTTTTTGTCACGAATTGCGCCATGCTCGTCACCCTTATTTACCCTTTCGGATAGTGTCTTGAACGCACTAACAAAACGCCGCTGTTTGGATATAACTATGGATTATTTTGAATCAAACCAACATTTGTTATTGAAGTAGAAGTCCTGGGAGTGCATTCTGACGAAGACAGCAAAGGTAATAACATTTTTCTTATAGTAAATCTGACTTTGGTGAGTGCTAAACTTGCTGGGTGTCTAAATAGCTAGCCCTGTGATGCCGGGCTATCTACTGAGAATATTGCAAAATGTGCTTTCACCGAAAAGCTATTTTAAAATCGGACATATCGAGTGCATAGAGGAGTTCTGTATCTATAATTCTTAAAATAATTGTTATGCTTTTTGTGAACGTTTATCGTGAGTAATTTAGTAAATTCACCGGCAGTGTTCGGTGGGAATGCTAGTCACATGCTAGTCACATGCTAATGTAAAAAGCTGGTTTTTGATATAAATATGAACTTGATTGAACAAAACATGCATGTATTGTATAACATAATGTCCTAGGGTTGTCATCTGATGAAGATCATCAAAGGTTAGTGCTGCATTTAGCTGTGGTTTGGGTTTATGTGACATTACATGCTAGCTTGAAAAATAGGTGTCTGATTATTTCTGGCTGGGTATTCTGCTGACATTATCTAATGTTTTGCTTTCGTTGTAAAGCCTTTTTGAAATCGGACAGTGTTGTTAGATTAACGAGAGTCTTGTCTTTAAAATACTGTAAAATAGTGATATGTTTGAAAAATTGAAGTTTTTGCATTTTTGAATAACGCGCCACGGGATTACACTGGCTGTTACGTAGGTGGGACGATTTCGTCCCACATATCCTAGAGAGGTTAACTGAGTTGCCTAGTTAAATAAAAAAAATGAAAAGAGCTGGCACCAGCTTTGCATAACAGAGGCCTCAGCTGAAACATTGGCTTCGCTAGTTACTCGATGTGTCATTATATGCATTGTTGAATCACAAAACATTTTTGAATGTTAACTGTACTACTTCAAATACTTCAGAGGTTTTAAGAAGCATGCTGTGACTTAGACTAACACTATGACAGTGGAGCTGAGCTGAATCTGCGTTTGTCTTCAGCAACAGGCTCTCCTACAAGACAACTGGTGAAACAGACAGTAATGTAGCTTTAATCAGTAACACTTGAACCTCCATCAAAAGGACTATAACACTGTGATAATAAAGACATTACAGATATCATAAACAGTTACAACCAGTGCTTGACTTCAGCAGGAGCTCACCGAAGTGAAGTACTGGCACCGAGCTCCTGCACCTCATAGAATATTAGCTCAAGTGTATTGTGGAGCTTCTGCACCTAAATACACCGAACAGAAATATGAACGCAACATGTAAAGTGTGTCTCACGTTTCATGAGCTAAAATAAAAGATCCCCAAATGTTTTCATCACACAAAAACATTGTTTCTCACCATTTTGTTATGCACAGAACTTGAATGCACAGAAATACCGTGACGAAATCCTGAGGCCCATTGTGAGGCCCATTTCTTAAGGTATCTGTGACTAACAGATGCATATCTGTATTCCCAGTCATGTGAAATCCATAGATCAGAACCTAATGAATGTACTTCAATTTATTGATTTCCTCATATGAACTGTAACTCAGTAAAATCTTTGAAATTGTTGCATGTTGCGTTTCTATTTTTGTTCAGTATATAAACAGTACCAGCACCCAAAATGAGCAACTATTTCAGTCCAAGTCAAGCACTGGTTACATCTGTTGTCACCTTATTACAACTGACCTTACATCGTCATGACCACAAAGCATCACCCAATTGGCTAGACTGCTCGCTTAGCTAAATAGTGTTCTGTGTCATCATGACAGTGTAAAGTCAATTGCCATAATATGGTTGACACCATCCCAGTGGTTGACAGTTTATGACATCTGGTGTTATAACAGAGTTATGTAGTCCTCGTAACAGTGGTTTCAAGTAAAGTATGTTCCTGATCCAAAGGAGAAAGAGGTGAAGGTAACTATTGTAGATACAACTAGCCATTCCGGCTGTTGTTGTGTGTGCACAACTTCCTGAATTACCATTTGTTCCTCGTTCGGTTGTCAAAAAGAGCAAAAACACTAGCAATACAAAAATTCTTAGAATATGATCTTGTTGCCATCTAATGCATATTCAAATGTCATAAATAAACACTGCAGAGCTCTCCCTGTCCTCTACCGTGCCTTGATTGTATTACTGTTGATGATATCTGGAAATGTGCATGTACACCTATTGTTCCTAGCCCCAATTCTGACTTGTGCTCTGATATCTGTAAGAAGAATGCCCCTCTCCCCACAGGTGTGATTACTACCTCTGAGGTTTTAGAGCTTGAGGTAGTCTCCTCATACAAGTACTTGGGAGTATGGCTAGACGGTACACAGTCCTTTTCTCAGCACATATCAAAGCTGCAGGCTAAAGTTAAATCTATACTTGGTTTCCTCTATCGTAATCACTCCTCTTTCACCCCAGCTGCCAAACTATCCCTGTTTCAGATGACCATCCTATCTATGCTAGATTACGGAGACGTAATTTATAGATCGGCAGGTAAGGGTGCTCTCGAGTGGCTAGATGTACTTCACCATTCGGCCATCAGATTTGCCACCCATGCTCCTTATAGGACACATCACTGCACTCTGTACTCTTCTGTAAACTGGTCATCTCTGTATACCTGTCGCAAGACTCACTGGTTGATGCTTATTTCGAAAACCCTCTTCGGCCTCACTCTCCCCCCTATCTGAGATATCTACTGCAGCCTTCATCCTCCACATACAACACCCGTTCTGCAGGTCACATTCTGTTAACTTCTTTGGGATAGGTGGCAGTATTTTCACGGCCGGATAAAAAACGTATCCGATTTAATCTGGTTACTACTCCTGCCCAGAAACTAGAATATGCATATAATTAGTAGATTTGTATAGAAAACACTCTAAAGTTTCTAAAAATGTTTGAATGGTGTTTGTGAGTATAACAGAACTCATATGGCAGGCCAAAACCTGAGAAGATTCCATACAGGAAGTGCCCTGTCTGACAATTTGTTGTCCTTCAGTTGCATCTCTATCAAAAATACAGCATCTGTGCTGTAACGTGACATTTTCTAAGGCTTCCATTGGCTCTCTAAAGCCGCCAGAAAGTGGAATGGGGTGTCTGCTGTCTCTGGGCAAAGAACAGCAGCAGAATTTGTAAGTGGTCAGCCTGGGGACAGTGAGACTGGAGATGCACAGATTTGTATTAAATGCACAGATTTGTATTAAGAAGAACAATGCAACATGGCAAATTACGAGACTACTCAATTTTTTTCTTTCAGCCTTTGAATGAGTAAAACGTTGCCCGGTTGGAATATTATCGCTATTTTACGAGAAAAATAGCATAGAAATTATTTTTAACAGGGTTTGACATGCTTCTAAGTACGGTAATGGAATATTTAAAAAAGAATTGCAACAAAATGCGCTCGCGTGTCACCCTTCGGATAGTGACCTGGTTTTTGATATAAATATGAACTTGATTGAACAAAACATGCATGTATTGTATAACATAATGTCATAGGAGTGTCATCTGATGAAGATCATCAAAGGTTAGTGCTGCATTTAGCTGTGGTTTGGGTTTATGTGACATATATGCTTGCTTGGAAAATGGCTGTGTGATTATTTGTGTCTATGTACTCTCCTAACATAATCTAATGTTTTGCTTTCGCTGTAAAGCCTTTTTGAAATCGGACAATGTGGTTAGATTAACAAGAGTCTTATCTTTAAAATGGTGTAAAATAGTTGATTGTTTGAGAAAATGTAATTGTGGTAATTTAGTTGGTTTTGTATTTCGCGCCGTGCGATGCCATTGGCTGTTGGCTAGGGGTTACGCTAGCAGAACGTCTGTCCTCAACAGGTTAAAGGTCCCCAAAGCACACACATCCATGTGTCACTCGTTTCAGTTCGCTGCAGCTAGCGACTGGAATGAGCTGCAACAAACACTCAATCTCTTTATTCAAAGACTAAATCATGGACACTCTTACTGACAGTTGTGGCTGCTTTGCGTGATGTATTGTTGTCTCTACCTATCTTGCCCTTTGTGCTGTTGTCTGTGTCCAATAATGTTTGTACCCTGTTTTGTGGTGCTACCATATTGTGTTGCTACCATGTTGTTGTCATGTTGTATTGCTACCATGCTCTGTTGTCATGTGTTGCTGCCATGATATGTTGTTGCCTTAGGTCTCTCTTTATGTGGTGTTGTGTTGTCTCTTGTCATGATGTGTGTTTTGTCCTATATTTTCATTTAATTTATTTTTAATCCCAGCCCCTGTCCCCGCAGGAGGCCTTTTGCCTTTTGGTAGGCCGTCATTGTACATAACAGTTTGTTCTTAACTGACTTGCCTAGTTAAATAAATAAAAGAAAGTAAATAATTCACGTCCCTGTAACTAATCTTTCTGGGATCATGATAAAGTAAAAAAAATATATATCACCAAGAATTCAAATGTACAGCTAAAATATTACATGTAGTTCCTTTAATAACCCAACTGGGTTTCTCCTCCCAGAGTATCACCTGGTCCTAACATGCTGTAGCTATGCAGTACCCCTCATTGTCTATCTACAGCATGTACTGTTCTACTGAAACTACAGGGCCTCTAAGTCCAGCACTCAATAGTTTTAATATTTTGCCAGTTAAGTTGACTCAGAACAAATTCTCATTTACAGCAACAACCTGGGGAATAGTTTAAGCCAGTGAGAGGAGGGGTGAATGAGCCAATTGGAAGCTGGGAATGATGGTATGAGGGCCAGATTGGGAATTAAGCCAGGCCATCAGGGTTAACACCCCTACACTTACAATAAGTAGCATGGGATCTTTAGTGACCTTAGTGAGTCAGGACACCCATTTAACAACCCATCCGAAAGACAGCACCCTACACAAAGCAATGTTCCCAATCACTGCCCTGGGGAATTTAGATGTTTTTTATTTAAGCCAGAGGAAAGAGTGCCTCCTACTGGCCCTCCAACACTCCTTCCAGCAGCATCTGGTCTCCCATCCAGGACCAACCCCACTTAGCTTCAAAGGTAAGCCAGCATTGGGATGCAGGGAGGTATGCTGCTGTGTCTAGCTAATGGACTCTCTTAAGTCTCTCTCTCTCACCCTCTCTCATGCCCTCTCACACACGTGTTCATAATACTGTACCACCTTCATTATATCCTTCACTTGCTCCACTCCATGTCTCATACTCATAGACACATACCTGTGTTATGAACGACTACATACACAGCAATCTCCCAAGTCAGTGAATAATTGAACATAGACACAATTCAGAGCAGTCCCAAAAGATACAAGCAACACCTGATGTCAGGTGGAACTGATTTTGTTTCAAAAACAGAACAGGCAGGGAAGAAAAGGGGGGTGAAGGTTCACGAAATAATAAGAAAAATAAGAACTTCTAAAAAGGTCCTCATACATTTTTTTGACAAAGCTATGGAAGTGACCAGGCCCAGGAATGGAAGGCTACAAAGCACCGGGGCTTGCCAAGCGTGATGGATGGGACGGAAGCACTGGGGCTAATGCCCTTTTTTTAAACAGAAATGTCTGGAATTGTTCCACGGCTCCCAAACAGCGGCCACAAAAAAGCAAACATACAGAGAGAGAGAGTGAGAGAGGCGGCGTTACAATACTGCCTGCTGCACTGCACCAAAAATCTACACAGCATACCACCTTCGCTACCGCACAACCTCACAACACTGCACAGCACAGACCCTCAAACAGACTGGGGGGAGAGAGATAAAGACAGAGAGAGATGGAGAGGAAGCAAGAGGAGGACAGAGAGCCAGCAGAAAGAGAAGGAATGTGAAAGAGAGAGAAAGTCAGAGCAAGTCACTGCTTTTGAGACAAGAATCCACGTTCACGTTACTCACATCGTAGACACTAGCCTCAACAATTTCCACGGATCACAGGTTGGGAGCTATATAATGACACAGCTAAGTTAAAAAAAATACCTAGTGTGTTTACACTGGTTAGGGCTGGGCGGTATACTGTATTTTACTATATACCGATATAGATGCACTTTACCTTGCATTCTACAACGGTATTTCAATTTTTGGTTTGTTGAATGTGATATTCCACTCTGCCGTGTGTAATGTCTGTTTTTATAGTTTACTCCATTGCGATTTGAGTTGTTTTTCTCCTTTCACCTGCATGCCGCTTCCCACACCAAACCCTGCCCCCTGTCATTCCAGGAGAGCATGTTGCTAAACCATGGAGTCACAAGCAACAAGATGTTGGTGACAACGATGGTGCTTTCCACTTTTATTCCTAATAATATAAATCCACAGGTGTTCTATTGCACTATTAGTTTGTGTATCTTATTGTCTTCAAACAGTTTGTCTAGTTTGTCTTTTGTTAGCAAGTTGTGGCTGAAATAAACAATTTTAGCCGCTAATGCTAATCGCTAGTTAGTTGGATAGCTAGCTAGCCTAATGTACTCAGAGTCAGAGCAAATGTAGCTAGCTAATACAGCCTGATACCAGTGCTGGTGTAGGCCTAGATCAGCATGTTGTTTGTGCAATGGTATATTTTAAATCAGAGAGGAATAGGCAAAGCATGAATATGTTAGCTAGCTACATGAAGTAAGAGAGAACTCTGGAGAAAACAACATGTTTTGTAACATCTAGGGTCCACTGGAAAACACTAACTCATAATAACTCCTCCCTAGCTTTTTCATTCGTTGTCATGTCAAACAACAATATATTGAAAGAGCTGCACACTATATTCCAACTATAGAATTAGAATAATCATTCTATTTCCATGATTCCAACAGTTCACCCAAGTGTTTTGATCTAAATCACAAGTCAAATCGCAATATTTGGTAAAAAAATCTCAATCGTCATAGCTAGGTGTTTGACTGTTTCATGCAGCCCTATGTGGCACAGTATGGAAATTATAACAAATGAGTGCAGGAAATGCTTTTTTTTATGCTGATTTATTTATTTTTGTTATCAGAATGGAGAAAGATCCATTAAATTAACATAGAATGTTAGCTACAGATTATCTGTTGTACAATGTGATATAACCAAACGTTGTTGTCCATTACTGGAAGTTACAGGAAAGCCCCATACAAACCGCCACCATAGATTTTTCAACTAACCTGTACTATTCGTTCTTAATTCGGGCAAAGAAGTATCTTATAAATGTCTGTGTCCAGTTGCAGGTAGTTATACTGAACAAAAATAAAAATGCAACATGTAAAGTGTTGGTCCCATGTTTCATGAGCTGAAATTAAAGATCCTTGAAATGTTTCATACGCACAAAAAAACGTATGTCTCAAATTTTGTGCAGAAATTAGTTTACATCCCTGTTAGTGAGCATTTCTCCTTTGCCAAGATAATCCATCCACCTTACAGGTATGGCATATCAAGAAGCTGATAAAACAGCATGATCATTAGACATGTCCACCTTGTGCTGGGGACAATAAAAGGCCATTCTGAAATGTGCAGTTTTGTCACACAACACAACAGATGTCTCAGATTTTGAGGGAGCGTGCAATTGGCATGCTGACTGTAAGAATGTCCACCAGAGCTGTTGCCAGAGAATTGAATGTTAATTTCTAAATTCAGACCCTTTACACAATACTTTGTTGAGGCACCTTTGGCAGCAATTACAGCCTTGAGACTACTTGGGTATGACGTTACAAGCTTGGCAGACCTGTATTTGAGGAGTTTCTCCCATTCTTCTCTGCAGATCCTCTCAGGCTCTGTCAGGTTTGATGGGGCCGTTGCTGCATAGCTATTTTTAGATCACAGCTATTTTCAAGATATTCGATCAGGTTCAAGTCCAGGCTCTGGCTGGGCCACTCAAGGACATTCAGAGACTTGTCCTGAAGCCACTCCTGCATTGATTTGGCTTTGTGCTAAGGGCCATTGTCCTGTCGGAAGGTGAACCTTCGCCCCTCAGTCTGAGATCCTGAGCGCTCTGGAGTAGGTTTTCATCAAGGATCTCTGTACTTTGCTCCGTTCATCTTTGCCTCGATCCTGACTAGTCTCCCAGTCCCTGCCCCTGAAAAACATGCCCACAGCTTGGTTTCATCAGACCAGAGAATCTTGTTTTTCATGGTCGGAGAGTCTTTAGGTGCCTTTTGGCAAACTCCAAGCAGGCTTTAACTGAGGAGTGGTTTCCGTCTGTTCACTCTACCATCAAGGCCTGATTGGTGGAGTGCTGCAGAGATGGTGGTCCTTCTGGAAGGTTCTCAAATCTCCACAGAGGAACTCTAGAGCTCTGTCAGAGTGACCATTGGGTTCTTGGTCCCCTCCCTGACCAAGGCCCTTCTTCCCCGATTGCTCAGTTTGGCCGGGCGGCCAGCTCTAGATAAGAGTCTTAGTGGTTCCAAACTTTTTCCATTTCAGAATAATGGAGGCCACTTTGTTCTTGGGAACTTTCAATGCTGCAGAAATGTTTTGGTACCCTTCCCCAGATCTGTGCATCGACACAATCCTGTCTCGGAGCTCTACGGACAATTCCTTCGACCTCATGGCTTGGTTTTTGCTCTGACATGCACTGTCAACTGTGGGACCTTATATAGACAGCTGTGTGCCTTTCCAAATCATGTCCAATCACTTGAATTTACCACTTGTGGACTCTAATCAAGTTATAGAAACATCTCAAGGATGATCAATGGAAACAGGATGCACCTGAGCTCCATTTCAAGTCTCATAGGAAACGGTCTGAATACTTATGTAAATAAGGTATGTCTGTTTATTTTTTTCAATACATTTGCAAACATTTCTAAAAACCTGTTTCCGTTTTGTCATTATGGATTTTTAAAAAAAATAAATTTTAGAATAAGGCTGTAACGTAACAAAATGTGGAAAAAGTCAAGGGGTCTGAATACTTTCCGAAGGCACCGTATGTATAAAGACAGACACTTTTGTGATTTAGCTTCAGTTTCTGATTTAAAATCAAGCTGATCCTGTATGAAAGAATGCTTTATGAACATGACAGATGCAAATGTTGCACTAGCGCAAACACTAAGTGAGTAAGTATTATCATGCCAAAGTCCATATCATAATACAATTATACCATTTAGCAGAAGCTTTTATCCAAAGCGACTTACAGTAGTGTGAGGATACCTTTTCATATTGGTGGCCCGAGCAGAAATCAAACCCACAATCCTGATGTTAGACCACTATCAAACAGCTAGGCTTCATAAGAAAGAAACGGGTATATACACAACATTGCCCATGCAGTATATTTGAACCCTTGTAGTGAGAGGAACACAATCCAAGCCTGCCCTGCACTCGGCACTGGGGTCGACATGACTTTTTAATGAAATTGCATCACTTCCCGCTCCTGGATGGCTGGGAAATAGTCACACCACATGGACTCTCTCGGCAGACTGCGAAACAACACTGTGTGTCAACACACAGATATGTCATGTCAGTGTTTTGAAAGATCAACGGCATGGGTCACTTAAACAGAATCAGAGCAAAATTTCCAAGTACACTTATGGCTAGTTTCCCAGACCAAGATTAAGTCTATTATTGGACAACAAAAGCTCCATGGGTCACTTTTTGTTCGTTTCATCTGTGTCTGGGAAACTGACCCTTAATGTTTAGTGTGGTAATGTATAGGAAATGTAAGGTTTAGGGTTACATTAAATGCAACCTTTGTATGTGGTGATGGCAATGTATGTGTTAATGTATGTGTTTGTTTACTTATCCCTGAAGGTACCTTAATTCCTACCATCAGACAAATAGGTGTAGCCTATGCTTTGAATGCGGGAGAGGAGCATACAGTAGAGACAGAGAGATATGTCAACATGAAAGTGTTAGAGAGAGAGAGTGAGAGAAAGAGAGGTGTGTGGCTCAGCAGCACCAGTGCCTTGGGGCGTGAGCGGAGAACAGAGTTGAGGCAAGAGAAAACCCAGGAGGTCGAGAGAGAGAAAAGGAGAGGATATGTGGTAAATGGTTTTGGCAGATGAAAGGAGACTTCAGCAGCTTTTTGATGCTAACAGGGGCGAGGCTAGTGTTACAGTGAGATTAACAAAGGTCAACACAAACCTGTGACCCCAGGACGCATCGGCAGAGACACTACAGGATTTTCGCCTCTTTTCAACGTGTTTTGACATACTTATATTTTGGGAGTGGGACGGGAGGATTGGTGAGGGACTCAGTTGAAAACAAGCAGCTGCAAAGTGTCTCTGTACTGTAACGTTAAAGTGGTTGACAGTGATATTAACATTTTAAGACGTTTCCGCTTAGCTTAGTTTACTTTTGGGCCAATGGTATAAAAGATGAAGTGCTACTTTGGTAAAGACTGAGGTGAATTGTTTGTATTTTTTCAAGTAATATTACAATAATTTGTGAGGAATTAAATGAGGTGATAGTGACATCAAAGGTCTATCACAATGCCTCTTCACTGAACGGCAAAGGGGGCTTTACTTGTAGAGAGGGCCCATCCCCGGCAATCAGCCAAAGTGCCAATTCACAACAGTGGGAGTACGCCCCAGTTGCCTTAACTAACCCTGACCAAACCATAGCCTCCTTCTAAAGTCCCTTAGACAGAATTAAACCTTGAAAGCATTCAGGGGCTCTGGTCAAAAGTAGTGCACTACATAGAGAAAGGATGCCATTTGGGACGCATTCAGGGTCCTTCCACAGAGACTCTGGACTGTACTGACCTGACAATCTGGCTGTTCAGTTCTTTATTAAGCGCTCTAAATGGAGAATAGCTTCACTTTTAAAAATGTTAAGAATTCACTTGTTGGGATAACTACGACTGTATCGAAAAAGAGAGATATGGTACTTATCAACTTTTTGACATGACGTAACGTTGTGAAGCCTTTGAATATCCCTTCAATATACATAAATAGTCTGATCTATCGATCAACCTCCCTTTTTCATGAAGACAGCAAGACTTGTCATATTTTGTTATCTGGTCAGATAACCAGATCACAACCAGTTACCATGAAAATAAAAATTCAGGTTGCGAAAAATATGTTGAAAAACAAGTTATTTTAAGATATACAACCTGACCATGTCACAAAAGACATCAAACACTCTTTGCACCCTTTGACAAACCCCCCCTAGAGTCCCTATAATCTACCCATCTTGTTAGATATTACTGCATGGTCGGAACTAGAAGCACAAGCATTTCGCTACACTTCCATTAACACCTGCTAACCATGTGTATGTGACAAATAAATGTGATTTGATATACTATCTGTAATAGCCTAGGACAGTGTTCTTTACTATCTATCAATCTCCCTGTCCCTCCTTCATTGTGGTAAACCAAAGCATGGTCCATCAGTACTGTACAGTAAGGTACAGCGGAGTCCCTGTAGAAAATCAATGTGGCTCTGCTGCCTGTCATGTGATTGGAAATCCTACAGCGAAACAGGAAGTAGCACTGAGATGTGCCATTTGTGAGAGAGAATCTACTTAGAGCTATGTTACACATTCCTTCACCACACCCTACCAGTCTATATGGACTCTTATGCAGGGGGGGAATGTTTCAGGTAAATCCCACGATTGAGGACAGAGAATGGGCCAAATTACACAATTATTTATGGGAGCTGTATAGGACACAAGGCAGCAAACCATGTGGGGAAAATGCATGGTCCATATTGTTATTCTATACTGTAGGGTTTGTATTCTGATTTCTCTCTCAATACACATGTTCACTCTGAAAAAGATAGAGATTTAGGGCAACTACAGTAGTGTCCGATATCAAAGGATGGGTGCAGGTAATAACGGATTTTAGGGCCAAGATCCCTTTTCAATCAAAACCGCATTGCAGTCTTTGTACTAGAATTTGTTCTTGTGGTCGGAATCATGAAATAGATTTGGGTAATGTAGATATTTACCTGAAAGGGGTCTATCACCAGTTGTCAGTATAATACATATGTGTGGCAATGTAAACAAAGATACATTTTTAAGCAGTATATGGTAGGTTTTGCTCTGCAATGATTCAAATTGATGAAACAAACATTCATAAAAATGACCACTGTGTTTGTATTTATATGGCCATCTCAATGGGATGAAATAAATTGCTCATAAAAGTGTCAGGATTATATTGATGAAAAAAAAACATTTAGGAATATTCCAATCAGTGCAAGTGTGAATGTGGTAGTGATGGTAAAGGGTACTGGTGAAGTGGGTTCGGATCCCATGTCAGACACAGTGAAGGCTCCTCAGAGGAGGAAGGGGAGGACCATCCTACTCAGTGAATATCATAAAAATAGTAAAACATTAAAAAAGTTATCCTTTTTAGATAAAACTATACGAAATATATTCACATAGCCTCAACAGCACTCTGTAGAGTAGCACCATAGTGTAGCCGGAGGACAGCTATTTTCCGTCCTCCTCTGGATTCACTGACTTTAATACAAAACCTAAGAGGCTCATGGTTCTCACCCCCTTCCGGAGGATGTCCTCCAACCTATCAGAGCTCTTGCAGCATGAACTGACATGTTGTCCATCCAATCAAAGGATCAGAGAATTAATCTAGTACTGAAAGCGTGAAGCTACAGCTAACTAGCACTGCAGTGCCTAACATGTGGTGAGTAGTTGACTCAAAGAGAGAGAAAGACAATAGTTGAACAGTTTTGAACAAATTAATTTCTAAAGAAATTAAGGAGAAGCAGCAGAGAGAGAAAGAGAGATTTGTTGTATTATTATTTATTTTTCTTACGCTAGCTAATGCATCTAACTTAACCTACTCAACAACCTGACTCAAACAGAGAGGAATTATATTTATGTTAGCTAGCTGGCTAAGGTTATCCAATACTTCCAAATCAAGGTAAGCTTTTGGTTTTATAAATGTATTGCCACCGGGGATCGCCGGTGTAACTGCTAAACTTCTTGTTGTACACTACTGCATGATTGTACACATGGATTGGATTGTGGTTTACCAACGTGTTCGTTCTAGTAGCTATGTTGATTAGGATGTTAGTTAAAACCTGTTGGGGATAGGGGGCAGTATTTGCACGGCCGGATAAAAAAACGTACCCGATTTAATCTGGTTACTACTCCTGCCCAGTAACTAGAATATGCATATAATTGTTTGATTTGGATAGAAAACACCCTAAAGTTTCTAAAACTGTTTGAATGCTGTCTGTTAGTATAACAGAACTCATATGACAGTCAAAACCCTGAGACAAATCCTGACAGGAAACTGAAATCTGATGTGTGGATATCACTTCAAACATTTGCCATTGAAACACACAGGGGCTTGTGAATCATTTAGCACTTCCTATGGCTTCCACTAGATGTCCCCAGTCTTTACAAAGTGGTTTGAGTCTTCTACTGTCAAAATTGACTGAAAGAGAGGCTGTTTATCTTGGTCACAGGGGATGGGCCATTACCATTGTGACGTCGGCGCCCATGGGTACTCTCCCTTTTCGAAAAGTTTTGAAAGACAATGCAACCGTCCCAATGGAATATTATTGAAGCCCTGGTTGAAAAAGCCCCTAAAGATTTATGTTATACAACGTTTGACATGTTTGAACGATTCAGGAGAGGTGTATCTATAAAACGGTGTAAAATAGTCATATGTTTGAGAAATTGAAGTTATAGCATTTATGAGGTTTTGCATTTAGCGCGACGCGATTCCACTGGCTGTTGATTAGGAGACAGGTTAATATGGTGACAACCATGTAGGCTGTGTGTAAAGGTTATGGTATGAAGGTTTGGCTTGGAGAGTTTTTTTTCGCAGACATCGTGTTGTGCACAGAAGTCCACAAGCAAAGCGAAAATGTGAGAGGAGAGAGCGTAGATGTGATGATGCTGTTTGTATGGCTGCTATGAAAGTGATTGAGTATCATGTCGTAGCCTAAACCTATTGATGTTACATTGAGCTGGGTGAATGGAAAATGAATGACTGACAGTCATCCAATATGTTGTAATAGAAATTAGTCTATGCTCATAAAAAAAGTCCTCCCTAATCTTAAACGGCACTGGTACCACCACTGGTCAGATACCATGGCAGAGAGATGTGTGACAAATTAACATGTTCACTGAGAAGATAATATATCAATGCATTTGGGTTTTTGACCAATAAGTTGACCATTAACATGACAGTTCTACTTAATTCAAACAGTTACTGGCCAAAACCTAGGACAAAATGTAGAGGACAGTTTCTCAAAACATTATTTGGGAGTGCACTGATGCTTGCAGGTAGCTATTTTCTGCCGTCCACAAGCTAGCCATACTTCTATAGCAGAAGTTAGTTCCGTCCGTGTCTTCCCAGCCTAGGACACAAACCTGTGACCCTCTGCAAAGTGCCACAATGAACAATGAACTAGAAGCATCAGTGATACCACTGACCCTGAAAATCCAAGGCATCTCTGGGTCCAGGCGGCAGTGGTCCAGGTCTCAGGAAGGTATAGTGATGTTAACTTAACCATATACTACACTTCCATACTAAAGCCACATAGGATGTGTGATTTTACTGAAAGTGCCATTATATTTTACAAAACAACACAACTTTATACAACATCTCAGGACCATCAGCAGACATAGTGACGTAAAGTCCCTGTGACATTATCATATTGGATGAACAACTGTGTGAAAGTGTGAAAACTTTGCGATTCTCATTCCATAAAACTCAACTGCTGTATCACAAACAAGCAGATAGTCTACTACATGAATTCCCACTAGATCATGTGGCTTGTCATGAACTTTACCATCAGGGTTGCATTATGAATTAAGATCAACCAGAATCAGGTTACAGAACACTAATCTCCCTTACTGTCATTTCACCTGTGCTCACTTCCTGGAAAAAGATACTTGGCACGTAACCAAAATTACCATAACACAATCAGAAAAATTATGGCATCACCGCTCATAGGAGGGATCCACTTATCTCCATGTATGGCTCTGGACATGTGACTGTATCATAGAGGTCCGCTACACAGCACATTCAACAGTTAACATAGACAGCACAAACTCAATGCTTATGCAGGAGATAATACACACTGTATAAAATCCAACTTAGAAAAAGTCCATGTAGCTTAAATATCCAAATTGGCTGGACTTAAAATGGGAAATTGTTGAGCAGAATACTCCATTTACCCAGTGATTTCTGTTCAATGTGAGTTGAATTTGAAAAACAATGTTGTGTGAACTTAAATATTGATGCTTGCATTTGCAACACCAATAGCTGAGTTGATCACACAAGAGAGTTTAGTTTTCTGAGACCCACAACTTAAAATACTGTGTTGGCATAAAATACATGTGTGTGTATCGTAAACATATTTCCCAGTGTGCCTTTCGGCAAATTGTATTTTACTTTAGTTATTTCACTTGACAGGGAACAGTTTAAAAGTAATACATACAGTACCACCTACTCATTACTATTTTTTACATTGTCGAATAATAGTGAAGACATCAAAACTATGAAATAACACATATGGAGTCATGTAGTAACCAAAAAAAATGTTAAACAAATCAACATATATTTTAGATTCTTCAAAGTAGCCATCCTTTTGCCTTGATGACAGCTTTGCACAGTCTTGGCATTCTCTCAACCAGCTTCATGAAGAATGCTTTTTCAACAGTCTTGAAGGAGTTCCTACATGAGCACTTGTTGGCTGCTTTTCCTTCACTCTGCAGTCCAACTCATCCCAAACCATCTCAATTGGGTTGAGGTCGGTTGATTGTGGAGGCCAAGTCATCTGATGCAGCACTCCATCACTCTCATTCTTGGTCAAATAGCCCTTACACAGCCTTGAGGCTGTGCTTTGGGTCATTGTCCTATTGAAAACAAAATGATAGTCCCTAGGGTTGCACATTTTGGGGAATATTCAGAGGTGGAAACTTTCTGTGGGAATTAACCGAAATATATGTGAATTAATGGGATTTAACAGAAATGTATTTTAATACCATTTAAATTGCTAATTAATACCATTTAAATGTATATGTTTTTGCATTGGATATATTTACCATATGATATGGAGACAGAAACATAAACCTTTTACCTTATAAGTAGACATAATTGCAAATGATTAAATCCTTCCAATAGACATAAAAAAAATATTTAGTTACGAATTGAACTTTAATTAAATGAGTTGACTCTTCACATGGGATGATTTCACTGAACAACAAAAGGAAGGGAATATTGAATGATCCCCAATGATCCATCGCATCTCCCAAAAACGTTTTCAACATATATCTGTAAAATGATAGTCTAGAAACTAAAGTTTTGGTTGTCTTCCTCTCAGGCTTCCATGTCTTCTCCCTGGACATCCTCAATGTCCACCTCTTGAACATCGAACTCTGAGGCCTCATCTTCACTGTCACTTTTCAACCTTGTTGAGGATGGCTCGTTGTCAGGCTCAAAAAGCCTCAAATTTGCCCAGATGGCCACCAATATTTCAACCCTTGTATTGGTCAGCCTGTTAAGTGCTTTGGTGTGTGTGTGCTCCCAAACAAGGACCAGTTGCACTCTGAGGCGGCTGATGTTGGTGGGATTTGGAGAATGATGGAGGCAACAGGGGAAAGAGCCTCTGGTCCACAAAGTCCCTTCCACCAGGTAGCTGATGAGATATGTTGGCACGACTGCCATAATCCATCTCCATCCCAAAGCCCTTGATTCGAAGTGTACTTCGCCAGACTGCCAAGAACCTTGCCCTCATCCAGGCCAAGGTGGCGAGACACGGTAGTGATGACACCACAGGCCTTGTTGATCTCTGCACCACACAGGATGCTCTTGCCAGCATACCTGGGGTCCAACATGTACGCTGCAGCGTGTATGGGCTTCAGGCAGAAGTCTTCACACTTTCTGATGTATTTCAGAACTGCAGTTTCCTCTGCTTGGAGCAATAGTGAAGTGGGCAGGGAAGTACAGATTTCTTCTCTTACATCTGCAAGCAGAGTCTGAACATCAGACAGGATGCCATTGTCTCCCTCAAACCTGTGTTCTGGAGTTTCAGACTGCTTACCACTCTCTCCCAAAATACATAATCCAGGAGGATCCTCTTGATGGGGCTATCCATATCGGCAGACTGTGATATGGCCATTTCTTGGAGAGACTCCTTCCCCTCCAGGAGACTGTCAAACATGATGACAACACCACCCCAAAGGGTGTTGCTGGGAATCTTCAATGCGGTGCTCTTATTCTTCTCACTTTGCTTGGTGAGGCAGATTGCTGCAATAACTTGATGACCCTTCACATAACTAACCATTTCCTTGGCTCTCTTGTAGAGTGTATCCATTGTTTTCAGTGCCATGATGTCCTTGAGGAATAGATTCAATACATGAGCAACACAGCCAATGGGTGTGATGTGAGGGTAGGACTCCTCCACTTTAGACCAAGCAGCCTTCATGTTCGCAGCATTGTTTGTCACCAGTGCAAATACCTTCTGTGGTCCAAGGTCATTAATGACTGCCTTCAGCTCATCTGCAATGTAGAGACCGGTGTGTCTGTTATCCCTTGTGTCTGTGCTCTTGTAGAATACTGGTTGAGTGGTGGAGATGATGTAGTTAATTATTCCTTGCCCACGAACATTCGACCACCAATCAGAGATGATTGCAATACAGTCTGCTTTCTCTATGATTTGCTTGACCTTCACTTGAACTCTGTTGAACTCTGCATCCAGCAAATGAGTAGATAAAGCATGTCTGGTTGGAGGGGTGTATGCTAGGCAAAGAACATTCAGAAATCTCTTCCAATACACATTGCCTGTGAGCATCAGAGATGAACCAGTTGCATACACAGCTCGAGCAAGACATTCATCAGCATTTCTGACTACGTTCCTCCACTGAATCAAAAAAACTTCTGAATCCAGGGGGACCATGAGCTGTTGCTATCGATAAGGTGTCTGATTCATAATTTTCAACTCGAATAGAAGTAGAGGGACTTTTGCCAGAGGTTGCTTGTTGTGAGCGCTGAGGGAACTTTATGCACTTGGGCAGATGATTCTGCATCTTTGTTGCATTCTTCACATATGATTTGGCACAGTATTTGCAAATGTATACAGCTTTTCCTTCTACATTAGCTGCAGTGAAATGTCTCCACACGTCAGATAGTGCCAATGGCATTTTCCTGTAAAGATTAGAAAAAAATGAGTAAAGAAAAAACATATACAATTCCATGTACAGATAAATATTTAAACAGTTAGATTAAACAACTCCTTTGTAAGATAAATGTTTTAAAATGAAACATGTATGGAAACAGGTGAATTAACACTCCTCAGTTAGCAGACTCAAGCAAGCTAAAACCCACATGGTAGCAAAAACTAACTAGCAGAAATTGTTAACAGTTACAAATGATTTAAACACACTTTTCTGTAGGCTACTATTTATTTACTAGTTAACAAAAATATTGTATGTCATATGAAATATATTCACTCCACCCAGTTTTGTAATCAATACTTACCAGAAAGCATGTAGTCCTTGGCTCAGACAGTGTAGTAGTGTGGGCTCAATAGCATATCATTAGTGTGCAAGATCTTGAGAGTCAGCTGTACATATGATGGAAGAATGCACTGTTCATGCAGAGGGTTGTAATTCCATTGAATTGGGGATAGTTTAACCAAAATATGCCACAAGAAGGTTCACTTTTTATAAGCTAACTTTTTTGATAAATTTAAGCAAAATTCCCAAAGTTCCCGGGCTTACCTTCCCATGGAAAAATTCCAGAAATTTACCGGAAAGTTTCCAAACTTTGGAACCCTAATAGTCCCACTAAGCGCAAACCAGATGGGATAGCGTATCGCTGCAGAATGCTGTGGTGACCATGCTGGTTAAGTGTGCCTTAAATTCTAAATAAATCACAGACAGTGTTGCCAGCAAAGCACCCCCACACCATCACACCACCTCCTCCATGCTTCACGGTGGGAACCACACATGCAGAGATCATCCGTTCACCTACGTCTCACAAAGACACGGCGGTTGGAACCAAAAATCTCAAATTTGGACTCATCAGACCAAAGGACAGATTTTTAACCGGTCTAATGTCTATTGCTTGTGTTTCTTGGCCCAAGCAAGTCTCGTCTTATTATTGGTGTCCTTTGGTTTCTTTGCAGCAATTCGGCCATGAAGGCCTGAGTCTCCTCTGAACAGTTGATGTTGAGGTGTGTCTGTTACTTGAACTCTGAAGCATTTATTTGGGCTGCAATCTGATGTGCAGTTACCTCTAATGAACGTATCCTCTGCAGCAGAGGTAACTCTATGTCTTCCTTTCCTGTGGCGGTCCTCATGAGAGCCAATTTCATCACAGCACTTGATGGTTTTTGCAACTGCGCTGAAGAAACTTTCAAAGTTCTTGAAATGTTCCGTATTGACTGACCTTTAAAGTAATGATGGACTGTCGTTTCTCTTTGCTTACCAAATAGGGCTATCTTCTGTATACCTTGTCACAACACAACTGATTGGCTCAAACGCATAAAGGAAAGAAATTCCACATATGAACTTTTAACAAGGCACACCTGTTAATTGAAATGCATTCCAGGTGACTACCTCATGAAGCTGGTTGAGAGAATGCCGAGAGTGTGCAAAGCTGTCATTCAAGGAAAAGGGTGGCTACTTTGAAAAATCTCAAATATAAAATATATTTAGATTTGTTTAACACTTTTTTTGGTTACTAGACAATTCCATATCTGTTATTTCATAGTTCCGATGTCTTCACTATTATTCTACAATGTAGAAAATAGTCAAAAAAAATATAAAAATTGAATGAGCAGTTGTGTCCAAACTTTTAACTGGTACTGTACATTTCAGAGGCTGGAATATGATGCACTAAACCCGATTTAGCAAAAAAATAAGTGGATTTGTTTTAACCATTAGCGAGATTTTTGTACCTCTGGTCTGTGGTAACTCGGGGTGGATTTGTTAGAACCCAGTATCTGGTCCATTAATTGGATCATGACTGAAACTGGTAAGGAGTTCAATGTTAACATACTTGTCTCAAGCAAAATAAAACAGCCATATGTCAATAACAAAATAATTTCCATAGTTGAGTTGACATCTATATATAGTTCATCCAACTTAAAATGTATATCCTTACTTGAACTCAAGAAGGGGACTCAACTTTGGCAAATGTGGGACTAAACTTTGGCAAATGTGTTAAGACGACTCAGGAATGTATGTTAGTAGAACTGTCCTGCTCCAAAGTGGAGTAAACTAGAAATCATATTGCAGCTGGTTACCTTGATTTTTTAAGTTGACTCAACTTCAAAAATGTTACACTGCAGTTCTATTCTATTTAGGTAAATTATATTTAATTGTATACAAGTGCAGGCAATATCACAGTTTTACAAAGCCAAGCATGCCATTAATGACTATAACAACACTTTTCCTCGACAGTGCTGATCACTCAGTCGACTTTAGTAATTAAAATGTTAAATCTCAGTGTGGACTTTGGTGATATTACCAATTAATGTAGGAATGCATTTTGTAAATTCACAATCTTCTAATTGTGATACAGAGAAAGACGGCATTAGGTTGACAAGCCATGAAGACATTCTGCCTCTCCAGTCAATTACACATAACTTTTTACAGACCTCATTAGCCCAGAGAATTTCATCACAAAAAAATGTATTTGCTGAAGTAAGCATGTTATGGTGGTTGGAGATATCCCTCTAGTGGTGTGGGGGCTGTGCTTTGGCAAAGTGGGTGGGGTTATATCCTGCCTGTTTGGCCCTGTCTGGGGGGTATATCGTCGGATGGGGCCACAGTGTCCCCTCCTGTCTCAGCCTCCAGTATTTATGCTACAAAAGTTTGTGTCGGGGGGCTGGGGTCAGTCTGTTATATCTGGAGTATTTCTCCTGTCTTATCTGGTGTCCTGTGTGAATTTAAGTATGAGAATTAGACAGAGCAATCTCTTTCTCGGTTTCTTTCTTTCTCTCCATGCCTCAGGACTACCTGGCCTGATGACTCCTTGCTGTCCCTAGTCCACCTTGTAGTGCTGCTGCTCCAATTTCAACTGTTCTGCCTGCGGCTATGGAACCCTGACCTGTTCACCTGTCCCAGACCTGCTGTTTTCAACTCTCTAGAGACAGCAGGAACGGTAGAGATACTCTGAATGATCGGCTATGAAAAGCCAACTGACATTTACTCCTGAGGTGCTGACCTGTTGCACCCTCTACAACCACTGTGATTATTATTATTTCACCCTGCTGGTCATCTATGAACATTTGAACATCTTGGCCATGGTCTGTTATAATCTCCACCCGGCACAGCCAGAAGAGGACAGGCCACCCCTCGTAGCCTGGTTCCTCTCTAGGTTTCTTCCTAGGTTCTGGCCTTTCTAGGGAGTTTTTCCTAGCCACCGTGCTTCTACACCTGCATTGCTTGCTGTTTGGGGTTTTAGGCTGGGTTTCTGTACAGCACTTTGTGACATCAGCTGATGTACATGCTCAAGTGTATGCTGACATTACCGAGTAAGAGTGGCCATCACTGAATTAATGAGAGTTGTAAAGAATGTCAACTTAACAGTCTCCATAACTACCATTAATGCAGTGATGGCCTCTTCTACTCTGTAAATTCAACATAAAAGTAGTGTACATTGAGAATTTCACCAATTTCAATACAGGATTATTAATCCTTTTAAAGGTTTGGAATGACTGTTTTAATAAAAATATAAAAAGCCGCATTTCAGTTGTTTTTCTTTTTTTTAAATGAGCACGCACCCCAGATCACAAATGTGGAAGCAGCTGTTTTTGATACATACAAAGCACAGCTAACTTATAAATTGCACAGCAGGCAGAAGGTAACTTTGGACTGTCAGAAATGAAGTTGTTTTCACATCTGTCTGCTACTTCCCAAAATATGACAAGCAATGAATGCCTTTCCTAAAACTGTATGCGCCAATACATTAGGTTAGGCCTCGATTAGGCCTACCTGTACATCATAGGAGGTTGGTGGCACCTTTCTTAGGGAGGACGGGCTCGTGGTAATGGCTGGAGCTGAATGGTGGAATAGTATCAAATACATCAAACACATGGTTTCCATGCCATTCCATTTATTCCATTCCAGCCATTATTATGAGCCGCCCTCCCCTCAGCAGGGCTCCGGAGTGGCGCAGCGGTCTAAGGTACTGCATCTCAGTGCTAGAGGCATCACTACAGACCCTGGTTCGATTCTAGGCTGTATCACAACCGGACGTGATTGGGAGTCCCATAGGGCGGCACACAATTGGCCTAGCGTCGTCCGAGTTAGGGTTTGGCCGTCATTGTAAATAAGAACTCGTTCTTAACTGACTTGCCAAGTTAAATAAAGGTTAAATAAATTAAATAAAAAGCAGCCTCCTATGATGTACATTCAAATCTAACACAGGTAATATAGGTCATTTTTCATGTAAAAGGACTCATGAGCACCAACGTGAAGTTCAGAGGAGCATGTCAAATTGGGTGTAAAATGAAAGCTACGATTCTTGTGAAAAATTAAGGCATATATATATTTTTCAACCATTTTCCATCCAAAAAATTAGGAATAACCAAAGGATTTGATTTCTAGTCAAATAGTTGGAAAAGGGGTCTTAGAAAACATCTACTGGAAAAAATGTTTTAGAAATACCAGAAAAAAGTATTAGAAATACATTCAAAAACACACTAATGTTGAAGTAAAGATCCCTGCCAACCAATAGCAACACATATTTAGTTTAGGGAAAAAAATCTGCATTCTTTAAGTTCAAGAAATATTGCCTTGTGCCTTAAAATTCCATTACCAAAAACCTGCATTCTTTAAGTTCAAGAAATATTGCCTTGTGCCTTAAAATTCCATTACCAAAAACCTATGTTCTAATTTCTCTCCCTCATCAAAGTAGATCTAGCAATTGTTTTTACTGATATCAATTTTGTTTATGAATTATTAAGTGATTAAAACTTGAAATTCTGTCACCAAATCGGTATTTCTGCAATTAAATTGGCTACAATGGGAAATCATAGTAGTCACAAACCACAGTTGGGTCACCTGCTACAGTCCTCCCTTCCACTGGCATACTGTTATGTTCAGCTCATAACTGTTTTCTTTCTCTTTCTGTCATCTGGTGGTCAAAGAAAGTGTGTGAAAAGTCTGGAAAAGTCGCTATCTCACTCTCTCTCTGTCATTAATGTCACCTCTCCCGGCTCTTACTGACACCTACCCATGACTCCCCACTCTTTCCGTTTACTGTAACCAGCATCCTCACTCACTGAGCCCTAATCGACATCGGACATCCATGGACATTGAAAAGTTGTTGAAATTTGGTCAGTCCACCCTGGCCTTGATTTCAACGTCAACATACATCTGGACCGGTTTGTATCAGCTTTGATTTCAACATCCACAGACGTCTGGACCGGCCTTCATTGGGCCCAAATATAGACGTCCATGACTGATTCAGATTTGGTCCGGACCGGACCAAATCTGAACCAATCATAGATGTCTATGTTTCACCAGTTTGGACAGCACAGTACAGTACAGTACAATAGAGCACAGTAGAGTACAGCAAAGAAGAGTACAGTTCAGTACAGTACATATACTGTACTGTAGAATAGAGTGGAGTCGAGTTCAGTACAGTACACTTTACAGTAATGTACTGTTAAGCCAAAGTTTCTTTGGAATTTAAGGTAACATACTGTACCTTTTTCTACAATAACTTACCAGTAACTGGCTGCCAGTAATGTACCGTAAAAACAACAGGATTTTTTGTTGTTGTGGACTACTCCATTTTACTCTCTTCCCATCTTCCTCCTCTCCCCTATCTGTACTGATTTGTATGTTAACTTGATTGCCTTTCCAAGGGAGATGGAATGGGAACCAGTTCTCAAGAGCAAAAGAGAGAGAACCCAAATTAATTCATAGAGGAAAGTGATAATGCTGCGGACGATTTTCATGTTGGCTACAACATGATGATTAATATTAAAGAAACTTACAGAAAGAGCCTCTCGAGTATGTGTACCCGTTGCATCAAGCGCCTGTTACAAGGCCTACTTAATGGGATCATAATAATCATATAAGAGATGATTCCATGCTACCATAACATAATGTCTCTACCCTTAAACCTAGACGTTGAAATGCTGATTCAATAATAAACCAAATAGGAACACATGCCACAGTGGTTGGAGTCTTCTACTTTTATTCTTGGACTCTTCACTTCTTTAAAGGATGTTTCTGTTTCTTTTAATTCTGCCAATAATATCCATACTAATTCATATAGTCTTACTTACCCTTGGTTCATATACACTTTGTCTTTATTTCTGAAGTGAGAAACTGTACTAACAAATGTGAAGTGTGTCTACAACACTTTTTTCCATGTGGGCGAAGAAAGTACTGCAGATCTACCAATTATAAACTCACAGTAATTGCTTGTTTGTGAAACCATAGCAACAAGCCATTGGTGTGTGTGCTTAGGTTATTTTTGGACAACCCTGTTGTTAGTCTAATTGTTGGAGTTCTTGTTTAAATCTCTTCCAACCCCTTTAATTATAGACTTGTGGTCTAATGCCTGGCTTTTCTCCTTTGGCACAAATTGCAAGTCGAGCATGAATTAACTGCCTTATAACAAGCTAGAAACTGCTCCTTTTTCTTATACAGTATTAAACCCTGATTTGCAAAGTCAAGGATTTTAGATATATTACTTTGGCTGTTGCACTGACACTTGCTCTGAGGTGAGAATTGCATAGAAAAGTCTTCCATCAGCAAAATCTAGGTTATTAAAATGCACATGTAATTTCACATTACACTGTGGAGTCTCTCCTTACACTGTTCAGCACAATAGGGAAGAATGTGCACGCATGTCTACCTGCCTGTGGGTCCGTGTGTGCATGCTTGCGTGTGTGTGTGTGTGCGTGTGTAAATGTACAGGGTGGCGGGCCTCCCGAGTGGCGCAGCGGTCTAATGCAATACATCGATGTGCTTGAGGCATCACTACAGACCAGGGTTCGATACCAGGCTGTGTTACAATTGGGCATGACCGGGAGACCCATGAGGCAGCGGACAATTGGCCCAGCGTCGTCCAGGTTAAGGGATTGTTTGGCCGGCCGGGATTCCCTTGTCCCATGGTGCACTAGCGACTCCTTGCGGGCCGGGCGCCTGCAAGCTGACTTCGGTTGCCAGCTGGACGGTGTTTCCTCCAACACATTGGTGCGGCTGGCTTCCGGGTTAAGCGAGTGGTGTGTCAGGAAGCAACGCGGCTTGGCAGGGTCGTGTTCTGGAGGACACATGGCTCTCAACCTTTGCCTCTCATGAGTCCGTAGGGGAGTTGCAGCGATGGGACAGGACTGTAACTACCAATTGGAGAAGAAAAAAGGGGTAAATAAAATAAAAAGTACAGGGAGGAAGATAATATCATACTACTCACAGGTTTAGAATTACAGGAAATTTGCTATAAAACAGCACATTTTCCTCTCCACCCCAGGGCAAAATGAGTAGAATTGCAGCAAACTTGCTTTAAAACTGAAACATTTTCTCTACGCCCCATGGCAAAACATGTAGAATAGCACAAAATTAACTCTAAAACTATTTATTTTGTGGCCTCCACCACCATGAAAGTTGACCATCCCTGGTCTCTACCAACTAGAGAACCAGCTTCCTCATACCTTATTGACTTTCTCTGATTGAAGTGCAATAACAGTACAGTTCATCTAGTTAATAATATAGTTATTCATTTATTTTAATTTGTTCATTTAGCTTTGTTGCTCGCTGAGATTGTATGGTTAGGTATGAAATAAAGCTCTTTATTTACTTCTCTACTCCCGAGTCTCTCCTAGCTCTGGTCCAAGCACATGTCAACATACAGCAGAACGTCGTATTAAAATATCATTCAGTACACTGACACAAAAACACTGCTATTTCTAAAGGCTGTTCAAGGTCCTATCATTTCAGACATCTTCACTCTCTACTTTCTGGCATGTATAACTGAATCCAGGTTCTCTCTCTATACATAAAAACAATGCATTTACACAACAGTCAATGAACCCAAGCAATTCTAGTAAGCAAGTGATGTCTACATTCAATACAAAACCTGGCTGTCGGTCGATTGATACTGAATACTCATCGTCCATATAATATTGTGTGGGTGTGTGCGTGTGTGCCTGCGAGTGTGCATGTGAGTACAGAAAATGCAGAATGGATTATACAAGTCACCTCTTGGACTTGGCAATATATGTTTTCTAAATACCACCATTAGGTTAAAGTATACCAAGGGGTCTCTAAAAGGTAGATTGCCAGCTGCCAGTAGCTCGCGGGCTGTCAATGAGTAGATTGTACATAACAAGGGAACTCAGTAGGGGTCTCAATTTACTGTTGCAAGTTAGAATAGTACATTACACAAGGTTTAATTTAAAAAAATCTGTACTCTCGTTCAGTCAGTCACTGATAGTCACTCAGTCACTAGCGGCCAGCTATCAAAAGTTAGTAGTCAAGGTCGAGTTACCGGCCCGGGGGCCCCCATTGATTTTGTTTGTCTGTCTCACTAAGATATCATATTAAACTGCAAACAGTTCTCTCTACCCTATGGCCAAATGTGAAGAATTACAGGAAATTTGCTATAAAACAGCACATTTTCCTCTCCGCCCCATGGCAAAATGAGTAGAATTGCATGGAATTAGTTATAAAATTCCAAAATCTTCTCTCCACCCCTTGGCAAAATGTGTAGAATTGCAGCAAACTTGCTTTAAAACTGCAACATTTTCTCTATGCTCCATGGCAAAACGTGTAGAATACTAGAAAACAAAGGAAAGCCGCACACTCTAAGAGCTCAGATGCAAAAATGTAATAACCAACATTTCGACAGCGAAGCTGTCTTCATCAGGGTATCATCACAAACACTGCGAGATGAGTCATTTATATAGTGTCAAGAGACACACAGGTGTTTGTAATCATGACCAAGTATGGCCTAATATCATTGGTTAACTCAAATATTTAAAAAAAATGGCATACAAAGAACATACAAAAAGACAAACAAATGGATAGCATACGATCATAGCATTTGTAGTCTAAAATGTATCTAACAAACAATTCAGACGAAGGGTACTGCTATGGGATCCCCCATGGCTCCTAACTATGCTAATCTGTATGTGGGTTACATGGAGAAACAATCCATTTTCAACCCTCTCAAAAATGTTTTCTTGCCTAACATCATTATTTGGAAACGGTATATTGACGATATTTTTGTTCTATGGAGGGGTGATGCAGAACTGCTTCAGGCGTTTTATGCTTTTCTTAACTCCTGTTCTGAACATTTGAGATTTACTATGCAATCTGATACACGTCAAATCAGTTTTCTTGATCTTCTGATCTTGTGTGAAGATAATGTTTTATACACTGATCTTTACAGGAAACCTACTGATCGTAACAGTTTGTTGAGGGCTGATAGTTGTCACCCACTGCCCTTGAAAAATAGTTTGCCCTACAGCCAATTCTGTCGAATCAAAAGAATTTGTATTAAACAATCAGATTTCGACAGAAATATGGCTGAGACTCAGGATAAGTTCAAGGAGAGGGGGTACAACAATGATCAGATTAATATTGCCATTGAGAAAATTCAAAACAAAACGAGACATGACCTTTTTCAAGGTCAGTCTCGCAAAAAGACTACCCGCTATTCTCACTACCCGCTATTCAAAGTGCTCTGAACAAATTAAAGGAATCGTTCACAAACATTGGCACATTCTGAAATATGATGATAGTCTCGGTAATGTGTTTCCTGATCTTCCCCTGGTCATATTCTCGCGGGGCAGAAATCTCAGAGACCAATTGGTACACTCTGATTTACCACCCCAAGATATTCCTGAACAACGCCTATTTGCGCCCATACTGGATGGAAATTACAAGTGTAATGGCTGTGCTCAATGCAATGGCACTTATAAATGTAGATCCTTCAAACACCCCCAAACAGGGAAATCTATCCCAATTAAAGGTGTTATTATGTGTTCCACTAAGGCAGTAATTTATCTTATAACTTGTCCCTGTGGTAAAAATTATGTGGGTAAAACAAAGTGTGAATTAAAAGTACGTATCTCAGAGCACCGTAGTACCATTAGGTGCAAAAACTTGACTTACCCAGTTGCGGCCCACTTTTTGGAAGCAAACCATTCGATTTCGTCTCTGCGTTATATTGGCATTGAACATGTCACCCTCCCGAGGAGAGGGGGTTGACCTTGATAATTTATTGTTAAAACGAGAGGCTGCCTGGATCTTTAATTTAAAGACCCTTGCTCCCTTCGGTCTCAACATAGACTTTGATCTGAAGCCATTCTTGTGATTATTGTGATTTTGCCATTGTAATTGTTTGTTAGATACATTTTAGACTACAAATGCTATGATCGTATGCTATCCATTTGTTTGTCTTTTTGTATGTCCTTTGTATGCCATTTTTTTTTTAATATTTGAGTTAACCAATGATATTAGGCCATACTTGGCCATGATTACAAACACCTGTGTGTCTCTTGACACTATATAAATGACTCATCTCGCAGTGTTTGTGATGATACCCTGATGAAGACAGCTTCGCTGTCGAAACGTTGGTTATTAAATTTTTGCATCTGAGCTCTTAGAGTGTGCGGCTTTCCTTTGTTTTCTAGTGTTCTGCTCCGCTGGCCAGCACCTCGCCTTTATAGGTGTGCGTTTCCTTTTTCTAAAACGTGTAGAATAGCACTAAATTAACTCTAAAACGTAAAATGTTTCTCCCCACTGTCAAGAGGGAGGCTGCTAAAATGTTTTGCTCGCAATGTGGTGTAGGGGGTAATTCCGATTGTTTTTGTGGCCCCCACCCCCATCAAAGTTGCCTATCCCTGGTCTCTACCAAATACAGAATCAGCTTCCTCATACCTTATTGACTTTCTCTGAATGAAAAACTTTTGTTGCTCGCTGAGATTGTATGGTTAGGTATGAAATAAAGCTCTTTTTTTTGGACCAGCGACTCTACTCCTGAGTCTCTCCTAGCTCTGGTCCATGGCTGTGACCTTCGACTCGATGGTGTCCTTTCTAGCATGGCCAGATAGGGACAACCATGGTCCCCCCAAGCCTCTGTAACATACCATAGAGCTGAGCATTACCTCTCAATGCACCACAAACACTATGCACCATGCGGTGAATTTGAGTAAGCAGCCGAGCGATGGTAGCTGTACGGACAGCAGGAGGTGTGAGTGAGTGAGTGAGTGAGTGAGTGAGTGAGTGAGTGAGTGAGTGAGTGAGTGAGTGAGTGAGTGAGTGAGTGAGTGAGTGAGTGAGTGAGTGAGTGAGTGAGTGAGTGAAGAGATGGTTCCATCTACATTTACACTGTAAAACAGATGTTTCTAACTGTGCTGACAAATGTTGTTGGAAATCTCATTGATACTACAGGGACCGCTGTGCATCTTGCTTCCTTTTTAAGTCTTGCACTATGTAGGCTAGGGAATAGGGTGCCATTTGGGACGGAGAGGGTCTCTGTCTTCACTGCTGCTTTTGGGGTCGTAATTACTTTGGGAAACTTATCCCAAACCTCATGATTTGCTACCTCTAACTGTGAGATGATGGGTTCATTCAACGTATCCTGTTCGCCTGTATGGATCTTATAGCGGTTTACATCAGGGAGATAAATACACACACACACACACAGAAAGAGAGCTTTGAGTCACTGACACTAATTACAATGGCAAAAAAGTACTAAGACAAAATTCGGACTATTGCCAAGTGTCCTCAAAGTTTCACTGTGACATGACGTAAAAGTTGTCCAATGTTCACTAATTACACCACAGTACTTCATTACTTGATTGAATTAATGAATCATGATGTGCCCACCAAGAGTGACTTAACCCCCTCTCTATGACATCAGACTGAGCACGTGTATCAGAGAGCAGCAATGCCTGTTCTACCAGACCACTAATCTGAAGGGCTAACTACAGGGGTCATCAGTGTCACTGAAGTGTGACAAGAAATGGGACAAAATCATTCCGTCAATACCATCACAAGTTGAAAGGTTGAAACATGCCTTCAATGATATCTAGAATCGGTCTGTTTGGAGTTAGAGTTTCCGTCTTTGACTTTACTAACTTAATTTGCATCATTCTTGTGTTCGAAAAGAATTCTGCGCTTTAATTGCCTGTACTCTAAGAAAAACTGGCACTCCTGGAATAGCTTTACACACATCCCTATCTTTTGTATATATCTAAACACCTGTCTTTACTGAGCTTTCCATGTACCCTAAGCCAACCATAAGCCAGGAAGTGTTTTTTGTTGTTTGTTTAGCTTGGAGAGGAAGTATGGAGTGGCAGATGTGACATATCTGAGGGGGCCAGGAGTTATTGTCTACCTGCAGTTGCTAAGAGAAAGACAAATCCTCTGTGTGAGCTGAGACCATAGTTGATCAATGAGGTAAACGACAGCTGTTAGTCTTGACACAAACAAAACAAGCCTCAGACAACCATTCATGACTACCGGTACTTCATCAGTCTGTGGTAAAGTCTTACCTTCTGTCTTGTATGTTGTCAAAATACAAAGGTTGGCCATTTCGATGCAAAGGTTGGTCAACATACACAGATTGGCTCTAAATATACTGCTCAAAAAATAAAGGGAACACTAAAATAACACATCCTAGATCTGAATGAATGAAATAATCTTATTGAATACTTTTTTCTTTACATAGTTGAATGTGCTGACAACAAAATCACACAAAAATAATCAATGGAAATCCAATTTATCAACCCATGGAGGTCTGGATTTGGAGTCACACTCAAAATTAAAGTGGAAACCACACTACAGGCTGATCCAACTTTGATATAATGTCCTTAAAACAAGTCAAAATGAGGCTCAGTAGTGTGTGTGGCCTCCACGTGCCTGTATGACCTCCCTACAACGCCTGGGCATGCTCCTGATGAGGTGGCGGATGGTCTCCTGAGGGATCTCCTCCCAGACCTAGACTAAAGCATCCGCCAACTCCTGGACAGTCTGTGGTGCAACGTGGCGTTGGTGGATGGAGCGAGACATGATGTCCCAGATGTGCTCAATTGGATTCAGGTCTGGGGAACGGGCGGGCCAGTCCATAGCATCAATGCCTTCCTCTTGCAGGAACTGCTGACACACTTCAGCCACATGAGGTCTAGCATTGTCTTGCATTAGAAGGAACCCAGGGCCAACCGCACCAGCAGATGGTCTCACAAGGGGTCTGAGGATCTCATCTCGGTACCTAATGGCAGTCAGGCTACCTCTGGCGAGCACATGGAGGGCTGTGCAGCCCCCCAAAGAAATGCCACCCCACACCATGACTGACCCACCGCCAAACCGGTCATGCTGGAGGATGTTGCAGGCAGCAGAACGTTCTCCACGGCATCTCCAGACTCTGTCACGTCTGTCACGTGCTCAGTGTGAACCTGCTTTCATCTGTGAAGAGCACAGGGCGCCAGTGGCGAATTTGCCAATCTTGGTGTTCTCTGGCAAATGCCAAACGTCCTGCACGGTGTTGGGCTGTAAGCACAACCCCCACCTGTGGACGTCGGGCCCTCATACCACCCTCATGGAGTCTGTTTCTGACCGTTTGAGCAGACACATGCACATTTGTGGCCTGCTGGAGGTCATTTTGCAGGGCTCTGGCAGTGCTCCTCCTGCTCCTCCTTGCACAAAGGCGGAGGTAGCGGTCCTGCTGCTGGGTTGTTGCCCTCCTACGGCCTCCTCCACATCTCCTGATGTACTGGCCTGTCTCCTGGTAGCGCCTCCATGCTCTGGACACTACGCTGACAGACACAGCAAACCTTCTTGCCACAGCTCGCATTGATGTGCCATCCTGGATGAGCTGCATTACCTGAGCCACTTGTGTGGGTTGTAGACTCCATCTCATGCTACCACTAGAGTGAAAGCACCGCCAGCATTCAAAAGTGACCAAAACATCAGCCAGGAAGCATAGGAACTGAGAAGTGGTCTGTGGTCCCCACCTGCAGAACCACTCCTTTATTGGGGGTGTCTTGCTAATTGCCTATAATTTCCACCTGTTGTCTATTCCATTTGCACAACAGCATGTGAAATGTATTGTCAATCAGTGTTGCTTCCTAAGTGGACAGTTTGATTTCACAGAAGTGTGATTGACTTGGAGTTACATTGTGTTGTTTAAGTGTTCCCTTTATTTTTTTGAGCAGTGTATTTATTTACGACTTCATTGGAAGAAGCTGCAGGTAAGAAGATAATGTGTCACTACCCTGTGGTAACCTCAATCGTGTTGTTATAGCAACCCGCACAATAATTCAGCACCATGGACAGTGCCACGGCCATCATTAACAAGTGATGGTGGATGCTGATTCAGCACCACGGACAATGCAATCGGCAGTAGCGGCAGTTCCCGTCAGTTCAGAACCATGGACTGCACTGCGGTCAGCACTAACTAGCAACGGTTGGGTTTAGATTCAGCACCATGAACAGCACCGCGACCAGCACTAACTAGTAGCAGTTTGCGCATATTCAACACCACAGTTGTGGATAGCGCTGCGAACCACTTGAAGATTGCTCACACCTGTGTTGTATCTATGGTGGAAGGCCCTATTCAGTGACTTTGCCAAACTCCCTATTACTCCCATACCCTTATCCTGTAAACTTTATGTTGTAAAGTTAAGATAATTGAAGAAAAAAATACTGTCTGACTTTGGTATCAAAGAGTTAGCCTGGGGCATGGGCTAATGAACTATGGGTTGTGTACTGGGCCCTACTTTGGTCTTCCCTCTGGTTAAGTTCAGGATTTGAGGACATTAAGCTGATCTTAGATCTGTGTGGCCTGGGGTATGGGTTGAACAGACAGAAGGCAGACAGCACTGTCACAGCTCATCACATTTACAGTACGCAGCGGTTGCTAAAATAACAATGGAGGGCCACTGTTTATGCTGCCTTGAGGGAAATGCAATATGTTTGTGTTTCTTTCAATTCATGTCAATCATAACTGAGAAGTGAGACGAGCCAGTTATACTGTTGATGTGATGCTGACAGTTGCAGTTTCACTGCTCTCAACATCTCAAATATGGAAAGGCCTTCTACTGTTTATCAGTGTCAAATGATTTATTTTGATTGATAAGTTAGAGTACTCTGTAAAGTTACTGTGTTTCTATATTGAATCTGGCATGCATGAACTTCACAGAATAAGAATAAGGTGCACCAACTAAGTAAGTCAAATATTCAGTCTATATTCTACAGTCATGCCACAGGACAGAAGGCTTGTGTCCCTCAGAGAAACTGTACAGAGTCATTTTCGTTCCCCAGCGAAGTGGGTTTGCTCTCACAAAACCAATCAGCTTTCCTTCATCCCCAGCTAAAAACAAAATCTGTGTTAACCTCACACCTACAGTACAGAATACGCAAACATACATCAATGCCAACAGAGCTATTTTGCCCCTGCCAGGCAAATATTAGCCAACACAAGGCTATCTGCAAGTGCCATCTGGTGGAGTTGAAGGCTCCTATAGAAACTTCACTTTAAACATCTAGTCCATATAATGCATAGTGTGAGAGAGAAAGAGAAAAGAGATGGATCCATCTGCTATGCTGACAAATGTTGGAAATCTGATCATGTGTCTTGCTGCCCCCTGAGTTATGTCATGTAAAAAAGAAAAGTATGTAGGCTAGGGAATTGGGTGCCATTTTGGACGGAGAGGGTCTCTCTGTCTTCACTGCTGCTTCTGGGGCCGTAATTACTTTGGGAAACTTATCCAAAACCTCATGATTTGCTACCTGTAAGTGTGAGATGATGAATTCATTCAACTCATCCTGTTTGCCTGTATGGATCATATAGCAGCTGATATGAGCCCCTCTCATCCCAGTCTGCATCCTCAATTTAGTCTGACTGTGAAAAAAAGGACTGATCCTTCAATGTTTACGTTTCAGATAGGTTCCATGGATATGTTTTGGGGGTCAACACAGGTCTATAGCCTAAGCTTGCTTTGCTCTTTTTACACTGGAGTCCAAAACATCAGTGTCTTTCAATTATCTAAAAAGACATTCACAGACCCAAACAGCTGTCTTTAAACAGGATTTAAATAGCTTACAGATGACCTGCTCTATATTTCAGTCCTCTGGATATAGAATAGGCTCCTGCTATTTACACAGCGACACCAGTAGCCTATACTGTACGCACCTCATCCACAGTGTACAGGTAATTCCATAAATACACTAGATAAATGTACAGTACCAGTCAAAAGTTTGGACACACCTACTCATTCAAGGGTTTTATTTATTTTTCACTATTTTCTACATTATAGAATAATAGTGGAGACATCAAAACTATGAAATAACACATATGGAATCATGTAGTAACCAAAAAAAGTGTTAAACAAATCAAAATATATTTTATATTTGAGATTCTTCAAAGTAGCCACCCTTTGCCTTGATGACAGCTTTGCACACTCTTGGCATTCTCTCAACCAGCTTCATGAGGAATGCTTTTCCAACAGTCTTGAAGGAGTTCCGAAATATGCTGAGCACTTGCTAGCTGCTTTACCTTCTCTCTGCGGTCCAACTCATCCCAAACCATCTCAATTGGGTTGAGGTCAGGTGATTGTGGAGGCCAGGTCATTTGACGCAGCACTCCATCATTCTCCTTCTTGGTCAAATAGCCCTTACACAGCATGGGGGTGTGTTTGGGTCATTGTCCTGTTGAAAATCAAATGATAGTCCTACTAAGCCCAAACCAGATGGGATGGCGTATCGCTGCAGAATGCTGTGGTAGCCATGCTTGTTAAGTGTGCCTTAACAGAGAGTGTCACCAGCAAAGCACCCCCCACACCATCACGCCTCCTTCTCCATGCTTCACGGTAGAAACCACACATGCGTTGATCATCCGTTTTACCTACGCTGTCTCACAAAACCAAAAATCTCAAATTTGGACTGATCAGACCAAAGGACAGATTTCCACCGGTCTAATGTCCATTGCTCATGTTTCTTGGCCCAAGCAAGTCTCTTCTTATTATTGGTGTCCTTTAGTAGTGTTTTCTTTGCAGCAATTTGCAGCAGAGGTAACTCTGGGTCTTTCTTTCCTGTGGCGGTCCTAATGAGAGCCAGTTCATCGTAGTGCTTGATGGTTTTTGCGACTGCACTTGAAGAAGAATTCCAGTTGACTACCTCTTGAAGCTGGTTGAGAGAATGCCAAGAGTGTGCAAAGCTGTCATCAAAGCAAAGGGTGGCTACTTTGAAGAATCTGTTTAACACTTTTTTGGTTACTACATGATTCCACATGTGTTATTTCATTGTTTTGATGTCTTAACTATTATTCTACAATGTAGAAAATAGTTCAAATTAAGAAAGACCATTGAATGAGTAGGTGTGTCCAAACTTTTGACTGGTACTGTATATCCGTTTTAATAAGAGCCACATGACAGGACAGTGGCTAAACTGCAGACGACAGATGACTGTAGCTGTGATTGATCAGCTGTATGTGCCGATTTGGTTATTCTCCCCAGAGTGGCATTTCTGAAAGTTTGTGTTTTTTCTGCAATTCGTTCAATAGCCTACATTCAGAATATTCTAGCTATTCTTTTCATCTACCAAAAGTGATAGTTGTCTTTATTGACTTCGTTATCGGACATGATGTGAATTTGACTATAAAGTAGGACTATATAATGTTTATTTATTCGTTATTGTTGCGGTGTCAACAAGGCAAAATAGCTTCATTATGATTATCTACTATGCTGCAGTAGCCTACCAATGTCGAGGAAAGAAAAATAAACAGTGCTGCCACGCCAACTTAAAACACAAGGTTAACCTACAATGTAGGCTGTCTGTACAATAGTCTTCCCTTGGTAACAGCCTGTTGAAAAAAACAGTTGCCCAGTGGCAGGGGCGGAAATCCCGGGGGGGACACGACCCCCCCATCCTGGGAAAAATATGATTTGTCCCCCCCAATATATCACTGAAACATAACTATGTAATTTAAATAATATACTGCTCAAAAAAATAAAGGGAACACTTAAACAACACATCCTAGATCTGAATGAAAGAAATAATGTTATTAAATACTTCTTTCTTTACATAGTTGAATGTGCTGACAACAAAAATCACACAAAAATAATCAATGGAAATCCAATTTATCAACCCATGGAGGTCTGGATTTGGAGTCACAATCAAAATTAAAGTGGAAAACCACACTACAGGCTGATGCAACTTTGATGTAATGTCCTTAAAACAAGTCAAAATGAGGCTCAGTAGTGTGTGTGGCCTCCACGTGCCTGTATGACCTCCCTACAACGCCTGGGAATGCTCCTGATGAGGTGGTGGATGGTCTCCTGAGGGATCTCCTCCCAGACCTAGACTAAAGCATCCGCCAACTCCTGGACAGTCTGTGGTGCAACGTGGCGTTGGTGGATGGAGCGAGACATGATGTCCCAGATGTGCTCAATTGGATTCAGGTCTGGGGAACGGGTGGGCCAGTCCATAGCATCAATGCCTTCCTCTTGCAGGAACTGCTGACACACTCCAGCCACATGAGGTCTAGCATTGTCTTGCATTAGGAGGAAACCAGGGCCAACCGCACCAGCATATGGTTTCACAAGGGGTCTGAGGATCTCATCTCGGTACCTAATGGCAGTCAGGCTACCTCTGGCGAGCACATGGAGGGCTGTGCGGTCCCCCAAAGAAATGCTACCCCACACCATGACTGTCCCACCGCCAAACCGGTCATGCTGGAGGATGTTGCAGGCAGCAGTACGTTCTCCAAGGCGTCTCCAGACTCTGTCACGTCTGTCACATGTGCTCAGTGTGAACCTGCTTTCATCTGCGAAGAGCACAGGGCGCCAGTGGCGAATTTGCCAATCTTGGTGTTCTCTGGCAAATGCCAAACGTCCTGCACGGTGTTGGGCTGTAAGCACAACCCCCACCTGTGGACGTCGGGCCCTCATACCACCCTCATGGAGTCTGTTTCTGACCGTTTGAGCAGACACATGCACATTTGTGGCCTGCTGGAGGTCATTTTGCAGGGCTCTGGCAGTGCTTCTCCTGCTCCTCCTTGCACAAAGGCGGAGGTAGCGGTCCTGCTGCTGGGTTGTTGCCCTCCTACGGCCTCCTCCACGTCTCTCGATGTACTGGCCTGTCTCCTGGTAGCGCCTCCATGCTCTGGACACTACGCTGACAGACACAGTAAACCTTCTTACCACAGCTCGCATTGATGTGCCATCCTGGATGAGCTGCACTACCTGAGCCACTTGTGTGGGTTGTAGACTCCGTCTCATGCTACCACTAGAGTGAAAGCACCGCCAGCATTCAAAAGTGACCAAAACATCAGCCAGGAAGCATAGGAACTGAGAAGTGGTCTGTGGTCCCCACCTGCAGAACCACTCCTTTATTGGGGGTGTCTTGCTAATTGCCTATAATTTCCACCTGTTGTCTATCCCATTTGCACAACAGCATGTGAAATTTATTGTCAATCAGTGTTGCTTCCTAAGTGGACAGTTTGATTTCACAGAAGTGTGATTGACTTGGAGTTACATTGTGTTGTTTAAGTGTTCCCTTTATTTTTTTGAGCAGTGAATTAATAATACGCAATGAAAGCAATTGTGCTGATTATAGACACTTAATAGCGCGTTTTTAAGTTTCAAATGATTGCAACCCCCCCACCCTTTGCCTCACAATGGTTTGATCCACTGCCAGTTCCTTAGCTTGCTAGGTAACAGAGAGGTCGTATCTACTGTCTGAAAGGCACTCAATGCACGTAACTGACGGGAGGTTCATCCAGTCAATGGCGCACACACACTAGCTGAATATGCAGAGCTAGCGCGCAAATATTAACTATTAAGCTAGTTAGTACCTATTCCATTTATGTGGCGTCGTCAAAGATGGAATCAGCATACAGATGATGTAAATTAGTGCTTCAAAGTCCCTGTGATAAGGTTAGCGATAAACTGAAATCCAAACTGAACAGAACTACACTCTCTTCTACCATTGTCTTAAATATATTTAATGGTGTCGTTGCAAAAGCTAAATTGTCGCAAGTGAACTTTTATTTATTTATTTTATTTCACCTTTATTTAACCCGGGTAGCTAAGATTATAGCAAACACCACTGAAACTGAATTGGTGCTCGCTAGCGTTGCAAATTCAGCTATTGTTGGAAGCCAGCCAATATGAAACAAACTATTAAAATTACAAAAGGTTGCAGCATATGTTGTGTAAATGGTGAACTCATACAGCTGTCAACTCTTGTCATTTTAATCCGTTTCACATTTGCTAGCTACCTTTTAGATCTAAGCCCAAATAGAATGATTGAATATGATAGAAGCCCATCTCCTACTGTAAATAACCTACACACTGTGTGTGTAGCTAGCCAACTAGCCAGGTAGAAAAATGGCAGAAAAATAAAAGACGGACATCAGAGTATTTTTCAGTATACCAAAACGCAAAGTAAGAACACTAGTAGCCTAATATCTCAAAGACTAGTTGATAAAATGTTCATAAGAAAGAAATGAAATTCTAATGGAAATGTTTCACAATGATGTCATTAGGCAGAGCAGGCAACAGATGGCACACAGACAGCAGAGTTGGCGACAGATATGCAGGGACAGACTGGCAGAGACAGGGAGTCTCAGGTAAGTTTGTTGAGTCTTTGTTTGGCAACATTATGAAAGGTTCTCAATTTTTTGGACTTGTAAAATAGGAACATAATTGGAAAATGCCATGGATACCCCCACTCTCAACTTAAACTGGTGACTGAACTAAGATTTGTTAAAGGCAATGGTATTGCTGTTGTGATTAGTTGTGTAGTTTTGGGTACCGGTAGTTAGGAGTACGGCAAACACCTTATTTCTTTGGTTCCTCAATATACATTTACCATATTACAATGTAGGCTATGTGTTACAGCACTACTTTTGGTGTCCCCCTCAGGAATTGCTCTTGAGAAAATTTCATGTAATTGTCCCCTCCAAAGTTGATATCAGATTTTCGCCCCTGCCCAGTGGCAAAAAATCGCAGGTGCATTGAGAAATTTCACACTGGGAACAGACGTCTTTTTATTTCATTTATTTTTTTACATTTGGTTGTGTTGTCAACTCACCTGAATTCATGGTGAAATCATCAAAACAAAATCACCATGACATTGGATTTAGGTTAAAAGTAAAAAATAAAAAGTTCCTTTACATGTATGACTTTTTACTAATCCAATCAGTTTTCTACGTTGATTCAACGTTATCACATTGAATTTTGTGGTTGAAATTAACTACAAACTACGTTGATTCAATCAGTTTTTGCCGAGTGGGTTCACTTTTATGCACTGCCTTCAATAGCCAGGCAGTTGTGTATTGGGGGTATAAGTATCACTATTATGATGGGATACTTCACACCAATGTGATGAGGACTGAAATCAAATGGAGATTGCTGTGAAGTGGGTATTTTTGCTTTCAGAAAATATCGCATTAGCCCATGCACGCGCCGCTGTTCGTCTTTTATCCAACAATGCATTCCATTCGACCAAATAAGGCATGTGATAATGCATCGCTAATAAATATTACAACATGTATCGTTATGTATGTGTGGATACTGAGATAAACATAGGCTGTCTGGCTCATCCATCAAGCTCGCTGAAACATAGCGAATAGCCTATTAAATCGAGAAGCAAGTGTTGCGGGGGAAATGCTGCTGCAGCAACCCGACAAATAAAACCTGGTTAAAAGAGAGACGGATAGACAGACGGCTCAGTGAGCAACCTTATTAGCATGTGATCCCAATGTCCATCCAAAGTGCTAAAATATCATGTGTCTGGACGCTATTTAAAAAGTTAGGAGATCATGCTTCGGGGTTGCTGGGGGCTTTTTCCTGTGTGTGTCGGTCTGTGCACTACGCGTCCCCATGCCAGGGCTCGCCGACAGGCTATAGCGACTCTACAGGATAAGTTATCCCCCTCCCCTCTCCACTGCATCCACTCGCTGCACAAATAATCATTGCAGATCTATCACCCCGTAGAACCAACAAACGTGGGCTATAACACAGACAGTGCAGTTCACCACCGGAAAAAAAGCAATGAACATCCAATGGCAAAGTGCTTACCTTCTGGGTTCTTGTTTTTCTTAAGACTCTTGCCACAAAGACACTGCAGCATATGCGTTCCTTTGCTGAAAATGTTCCAAAGAAACCACATTGATTTGGGCGAAGAGCAATCCAGCGGCTTAAACACCCAGATATAGATGAGATCCTTGCGGTTGCATAATAACACAATTGTTTCAGTTCTCCGGGATAGGGCTACCAATTGTATCATAGAAAAATAGTAAATATCCAAGTCGCATAAATGCGTTTTCATTCACCTGGTGAAAATATTTCTCTATCTGTCAGACTTCGCAATAAAGGTGTTTTTTTCTTCTTCTGGCGAATAAAGGATGCCACCTCCGAGAGTCGGTAATAGAAAATATACTCTATAAATTGCATGTGTCGCACCGGGAGGAGACGTGCTGCCCTTAAACAAACAGAACTAACGTGAAAACAGTGAAACACGAGCTTTCCGAGGAGAAAACCATGCCTATTAGTTAATCACTCTGATGAGAGGAAGAAGGATCTGAACAGCATCAACAGCCAGGGAAGGATGCATCCTATGCACACGCACAGACAGCAACGATAGCCCCAATAAAACAAGACATTGCCAAATCAAGTCACTTCACTTGGTGGTGTTTTTTCTTCAAAAACCAACTGTTTGCCGAAGTCAAATTCCCACAACCCCAGTTTTCATATCTTTGTTTTGCTCTCACTGCAACGGTAAAGCCAGGTTTGTTTCCTTTTGAAGGCTCTGGTCTGTCCTGATGCTTTTGGGTGGTTTGTGTTTCTTATCTAAAGGGTGGATCTCTCAGTTGTTTCACAAATGCACCACTGACATCTACTCCAAAAGTACGGTGCGCCTGGGAAAATATTTGCATGTATTTCGCTTCGCCTTGGATCTCTGGTTGGAAATAAACAGGAAGGAGGGGTTGCAATTGAAACATTGGCTTTCCATTACGTAGACACGTGGTTTCGGCGCCGTGATATCACGGACGCTTTCAGGAATTATGCGAAGAGATAGAATTGTCTCTATGATTGATGGTATGTCAGTGACTTTTCAGCAGTTTGTTGTTATACTAAACAGATTTTCTGCATTGAGTTTGGACTAATTTATCGGCTAATGGCTGCATCGTAACAGTGCTACTAGACTATAGCTACTCATAGCATATCAAATATATAATATCATGTGTGCCTAATCCATATTCAACTCTGAAGCGTCGGGTTTATTAAATGGTCCCGGATTGTAGCCTGTGTGACAGAGGTGTTCCTGGAAGAAGTCACAGGTGCTGGTACTGGTACTCCCCCGTGATAGGCTGTCGGGGATGCTTTCGTGTAGCGCGGTGACAGGTAGTGTTCTAAGCAGAAGTGAACTACAGTATCGGCTATAACAGCTGATGTCAACATAACGACAGGTGGCATGCAAAACAATGGACTCAGTGTAATAGCTTGGTTGAGGTGAGTTTCCCCCATAATGTAAAGTGTCTGGAAAACTGCTATGAATAGGCTAAACAACAAAAGGATACTATCATTGTCTTTTAATGAAGAAAAAAAGCAGAAGAGGTGTGTTGCAGATCAGGCTATGTCTGTAAATAGATGACAAGATACTGCCAGTAGTTTTCTGTCAAATGAGAGTGCCTGATAACATTGTGTGAAAATAATATGGGCGTTGATAACTTTGTGATAACTATGAATAAACTAAGAGATACAAATGCCATAATAAAAAAAAATCTATGACCATTTAGACTTTAGCCTATACTCTTCATAAAGTTATGATATTATTCAACAACAAACAGAGGGTGTTGCCACTTAATTGGGAGAAGCCCAGGTAAAGCAGATGACATCACACAAACCTGTTGAAAATCACAAATGTGTCCATCATAGATGCATTGAAATCATTTCAGCATCATGGAGAGGGAATGCAGCCAGGGCTATTACATGCTGACCACACTGCTCACACGCGTGTGTCCGCGTGCACCATCGAGCGCATGTTGATTTTGTCCACCCACACCAGACACGATTAGGACACCCAGGTTGAAAAATCTAAATGAACTCTGAACCAACTATATTAATTTGAGGACAGGTCAAAAGCATTCAACATTTATGTCAATTTAGCTAGCTTGCTTGCTGTTGAAAGCAAATTTGTCCTGGGATATAAACATTGGGTTGTTATTTTACCTGAAATGCACAAGGTCCTCTACTCTGACAATTAATCCACAGATAAAAGGGTAAACCGAGTTTGTTTCTAGTAATCTCTCCTCCTTCAGGCTTCTTCTTCTTCTTTGGACGTTATACGGCGGGTGGCAACCAACTTTAAGGTGCATTACCACCACCAACTGGACTGGAGTGTGGACCTCAGTTCATCCTTCAATCACCCACATCGGTATATTCTCCTAAAAAACAACGAGGAGATGGGTAGTAGTTCTATTTTAGCGCCTGGCTATGCAGCCACTCGTTGAAGCGTGCGAGCAGTGTGGGTGCAATGAAAACATGTATGTGGTCAGCATGTTAGCTCAGGAAAGTCGGACGCTGCTTCAGCACCTTGGACAGCTCCGCATAATGAAGATTGCGCAAAGATTGCGAACCTGTGTTTGGCTGCTGTGGCCTGCTGATAGACTCTCACTGCCATGTTTGCTATTGTCCCCATTCCCCTTTCCAATTCACTTTAGGAACTAAACTGACAATCTTTGGAAATCCTGCTCTGATGTCTCTTTGGTAGGCTATCATGTTACATAGACCCACACAGTAGGCTATATTCATTTGCAGTTAAGCTACTTTATAACTCTTTTGGTACCCAGACTGAATGCACTGTAACCACAGATCACATTCATAAGATAATGATTGAATTGTGCAACATCATGAAGGATATTTAAAGCATGACCCACCTGTTATTCACAGACGTAAAATAAATCTGTAAATCGACAGCAATAATAGTCTTTACAACAACTACAGAGGGCATCTCGCAAGGTTTACACAGGGATAGTTACATGTAACAGCTCCCCTGTTATTTTCATTTCAGTCTTAGAAACTGTTTGTCAGGTCAGCCTCTGGGGATACTGGGCCTGTTGGTGTTGCCTATGACGACTGTTTTTGGCAGACCGATATTTGTCTCTGAGGGTTGGATGGTTTTCCATCACAGTCTAAATTGGAAAGGAAAACAACTCCTTGTTTACAGCTTCAGGGTGAAGTTTCCCTGATGTACAGATCTAGGATCAGCTTCCCCACCCCCAAAATGCAAAACTGACCCAAGATCAGCGTCTAGGGGCAACTTCACCCTACTCCACTCCGTTCATCTCTAGGGAGAATGGAAGGAAATTGTCTAACAGAATAACATCCTTAACCAGTTTAGCTACTTTTTCCACAAACAACCATACTGACCAGGAAGTAATGCTGTACAGCTGTACCCCATAATGGTTTGACTCTGATTCTACTGTAGCCTAATCCCTGGGAAATTTGGTTTTCCTTTGTGAAATGGTGTGAGTGGTGTGCTAACTGTGCTCTCGCAGTAGCACATAGTAGCAGTGTAACAGATACAGTAGTTCACTGACTGTTGTATTCATCTTCATTTTACTAGGTTCTTGATTACAGCATCTTTGATACATACTATTGCAAATGTAAACATCTTAGGCTACTCTCATATCCATCATCTAGGATTGTCATTGAGGGTTCGTTGTCCTTACTGGACTACTTCATCTTCTGTTTTTCCTCTAGACGGTAGTGCGTTGTCTTAGGGTGTGTGTCTGTGTTGAAGGAATGACATCCGTCAGAAGTTCAGTGGAACGGAACCTTTTCATAGCTATTAAGTAAATCAGGTTGCATCCCAAATGGCACCCTATCCCCTACAGTATGTACACTCTTAGTTCTTTGGCTGTCTCCATAGGAGAACCCTTTTTGGATCCAGGGAGAACTCTTTTTGGTTGCATGTTGAACTCTCTGTGGAAAGGATCCAACATGAAACCCCAAATAAAAACCCAAATATGATTTTTTTTCTTCTATAAGGGTAGTGCACTAAGTAGGGACTTAGGGTGCCATTTGGGACACAGATCCAGTCACCTTGAACAGGCTCCAGAGGAAGATGTATATTCATTGATGTGGCCCCAGTGAAGAACTAGGGTCCCATTATCTTTTTGTACATTTTCTATAACTCTGGAAGAGCATTATTTCATTATGAGTAAGGCTAGTCAATTTGTAATCATAAATTGTAATAGGCAGACTGACATACATACACATAATACGTAGACAGCGTATCGTGCCATGCCCCACACTTGCTAAAATAATATTTTATTGGTGTATACTAGCTGTGACCAGATAAATATCAAAACAAGTTTGACCTCTGCCTTAGTCAGAACATTTACATGTACGTCATTTAGCAGACGCTCTTATCCAGAGCGACTTACAAATTGGTGCATTCACCTTATGATATCCAGTGGAACAACCACTTTACAATAGTACATCTATATCTTTTTGGGGTGGGGGGGAGGGTTAGAAGGATTACTTAATCCTATCCCAGGTATTTCTTAACCTGTTGGGGATGGGGGCAGTATTTGCACGGCCGGATAAAAAACGTACCCGATTTAATCTGGTTACTACTCCTGCCCAGTATGTCACAGAAGTTGTCATGGAGAGAAGAGGACCAAGGCGCAGCGGGATTGTGGACACTCATGTTTATTAAATAAAACACGTAAAGCATCCACTTGAAAAAAACAATAAACAGTACTTACAACGGCAACAGTCTTGCAGGCACATACAATGCAGTGCAAGGACAACCACCCACAACCCCAAAGAAAAACACACACACCTATATAGGACTTCCAATCAAAGGCAACTCAACACACCTGCCTTCAATTGGAAGTCCCAATCACCAACCCAACATTTAACAAACACAAACCACCTGCCAAATCCTGACCAAGACTAACACAATTACGTCCTCTGCTGGTCAAGACGTGACAGTACCCCCCCTCAAGGTGCAGACCCCGGGATGCACCTAAAAAAAAGAAAACATAAGAAAATCCCCAATACCCCAACAAAACCAGCAAACAATAACCCCTAACCAATAAGGGAGGGAAGGGAGGGTGGCTGCCGTCACCGACGGCACTGTGCTACACCCTCCCTCCCCAACCCACCTATCCTGGAGGTGGCTCAGGTGGCAGACGGACCACTCTGGCTGGGTCGGAAGACATGTGAGCCACTCGGGCTGGGCCGGAGGACAGGCGGGCCACTCGGGCTGGGCCGGAGGACAGGCGGGCCACTCGGGCTGGGCCGGAGGACAGGAGGGCCACTCGGGCTGATCCTGACTGACGGGCCACTCGGGCTGATCCTGACTGACGGGCCACTCTGGCAGCTCCGAACAGGCAGGGCACTCTGGCAGCCCCGAACAGGCAGGGCACTCTGGCAGATCCGGGCAGTCGAGCCACTCTGGCAGCCCCGGGCAGTCGGGCCACTCTGGCAGCCCCGGGCAGTCGGGCCACTCTGGCAGCCCCGGGCAGTCGGGCCACTCTGGCAGCCCCGGGCAGTCGGGCCACTCTGGCAGCCCCGGGCAGTCGGGCCACTCTGGCAGCCCCGGGCAGTCGGGCCACTCTGGCAGCCCCGGGCAGTCGGGCCACTCTGGCAGCCCCGGGCAGTCGGGCCACTCGGGCAGATCCGGGCAGACGGGCCACTCGGGCTGACCCTGGCAGACGGACCACTCTGGCTGGGTCGGAAGACATGTGAGCCACTCGGGCTGGGCCGGAGGACAGGCGGGCCACTCGGGCTGGGCCGGAGGACAGGCGGGCCACTCGGGCTGGGCCGGAGGACAGGCGGGCCACTCGGGCTGGGCCGGAGGACAGGAGGGCCACTCGGGCTGGGCCGGAGGACAGGAGGGCCACTCGGGCTGATCCTGACTGACGGGCCACTCGGGCTGATCCTGACTGACGGGCCACTCTGGCAGCTCCGAACAGGCAGGGCACTCTGGCAGCCCCGAACAGGCAGGGCGCTCTGGCAGCCCCGAACAGGCAGGGCACTCTGGCAGATCCGGGCAGTCGGGCCACTCTGGCAGCCCCGGGCAGTCGGGCCACTCTGGCAGCCCCGGGCAGTCGGGCCACTCGGGCAGATCCGGGCAGTCGGGCCACCCTGGCGGCTCCTGACTAGCGGGCGGCTCTGGCGGCTCCTGACTAGTGGGCGGCTCCTGACTAGCGGGCGGCTCTGGCAGCTCCTGACTGGCGGGCGGCTCTGGTGACTCCTGACTGGCGGGCGGCTCTGGTGACTCCTGACTGGCGGGCGGCTCTGGTGACTTACAACTGGCGGGCAGCTCTGGCGACTTACGACTGGCGGGCAGCTCTGGCAACTTACAACTGGCGGGCAGCTCTGGCGACTTACAACTGGCGGGCAGCTCTGGCGACTTACGACTGGCGGGCAGCTCTGGCGACTTACGACTGGCGGGCAGCTCTGGTGACTTGACTGGCGGGCAGCTCTGGTGACTCCTGACTGGCGGGCAGCTCTGGCGACTTACGACTGGCGGGCAGCTCTGGTGACTCTTGACTGGCGGGCAGTTCTGGTGACTGTTGACTGGCGAGGCTGGGCTGACGCACTAGACCCCTGATGCGTGGGGCTGGTACTGGACGTGCCAGCCTGGAGACACGCACCTCCATGCTAGTGCGTCTAGCGGGAAACACCGGACCGAAAGGGCGCACTGGCGGTCTTGAGTGCAGGGTTGGCGTCACCCCTTCCGGCTCGATGCTCACCTTGCCCTGGCACCTGCGGGGCGCTGGTACCGGGCGGACTGGGCTGTGCGTCCGTATAGGCGAGATGGTGCGTACCTCAGCTTAACATGGTGCCCTCCACCTCATACGCACCTCCCTGTAGTCACGGGTAGCTGGCTTACGGCTCTTCCTTGGCCTGGCCAAACTACCCATGTGCCCCCCCCAAAAAAATTATTGGGGGTGCCTCTCCGGCTTCCTCGCCAGCCGTGTTCCAGCATAACGTTCGCGTTGGTTCCTCTGTCTAGCTGCCTCCACTCTCCTGAGCGCCTCCACCTGTTCCCATGGGAGGCGATCCCTTCCGGCCAGGATCTCTTCCCAGGTGTAGGCTCCCTTGCCGTCCAGGACGTCCTCCCATGTCCATTCCTCCATTTTGTTCTCCTGTGGCTTCCTCCTCTTCCGCTGCTTGGTCCTTTGGTGGTGGGTGGTTCTGTCACAGAAGTTGTCATGGAGAGAAGAGGACCAAGGCGCAGCGGGATTGTGGACACTCATGTTTATTAAATAAAACACGTAAAGCATCCAATTGAAAAAAACAATAAACAGTACTTACAACGGCAACAGTCTTGCAGGCACATACAATGCAGTGCAAGGACAACCACCCACAACCCCAAAGAAAAACACATACACCTATATAGGACTTCCAATCAAAGGCAACTGAACACACCTGCCTTCAATTGGAAGTCCCAATCACCAACCCAACATTTAACAAACACAAACCACCTGCCACATCCTGACCAAGACTAACACAATTACGCCCTCTGCTGGTCAGGACGTGACACAGTAACTAGAATATGCATATAATTGTTTGATTTGGATAGAAAACACCCTAAAGTTTCTAAAACTGTTTGAATGGTGTCTGTGAGTATAACAGAACTCATTTGGCAGGCCAAAACCTGAGAAGATTCCAAACAGGAAGCGCTCTCTCTGACTATTTCTTGGCCTTCTTGATCATCTCTATCCAAAACAGGGGATCTCTGGCATAACGTGACATTTTCTAACGCTCCCATAGGCTCTCAGAAGGCGCCAGAACGATGAATGGTGACTTTGCAGGCCATGGCTGAAAAACAGTAGCGCATTTGGATAGTGGTCGATCTGAGAACAATGAGACTGGAGGCACGAGCCGACACCATGTTTTTATTTTTTCGTCTTTGAACGAAAACAAGGTTTCCCGGTCGGAATATTATCGCTTTTTGACGAGAAAAATCGCATAAAAATTGATTTTAAACAGAGTTTGACATGCTTCGAAGTACGGTAATGGAATATTTTGATTTTTTTTGTCACGAAACGCACCGGGCGCGTCACCCTTCTTTACCTTTCGGATAGTGTCTTGAACGCACAAACAAAATGCCGCTATTTGGATATAACTATGGATTATTTGGAACAAAACCAACATTGGTTATTGAAGTAGAAGTCCTGGGAGTGCATTCTGACAAAGAACAGCAAAGGTAATCCAATTTTTTAATAGTAAATCTGAGTTTGGTGAGTACCACACTTGGTGGGTGTCAAAATATCTAGCCTGTGATGGCCTGGCTATCTACTCAGAATATTGCAAAATGTGCTTTCACCGAAAAGCTATTTTAAAACCGGACACCGCGATTGCATAAAGGAGTTCTGTATCTATAATTCTTAAAATAATTGTTATGTTTTTTGTGAACGTTTATCGTGAGTAATTTAGTAAATTTACCGGAAGTGTTTGGTGGGAATGCTAGTCACATGCTAGTCACATGCTAATGTAAAAAGCTGGTTTTTGATATAAATATGAACTTGATTGAACAAAACATGCATGTATTGTATAACATAATGTCCTAGGAGTGTCATCTGATGAAGATCATCAAAGGTTAGTGCTGCATTTAGCTGTGGTTTGGGTTTATGTGACATTATATGCTAGCTTGAAATATGGGTGTCTGATTATTTCTGGCTGGGTACTCTGCTGACATAATCTAATGTTTTGCTTTCGTTGTAAAGCCATTTTGAAATCGGACAGTGTGGTTAGATTAACGAGAGTCTTGTCTTTAAAATGGTGTAAAATAGTCATATGTTTGAGAAATTGAAGTAATAGCATTTCTAAGGTATTTGAATATCTTATAATATACGCAAGCGTCCCACCTAGCCCATAGAGGTTAAAGAGGTGAGGTTTCAGGTGTCTCCGGAAGGTGGTGATGGACTCCGCTGTCCTGGCGTCGTGAGGGAGCTTGTTCCACCATTGGGGTGCCAGAGCAGCGAACAGTTTTGACTGGGCTGTGCGGGAACTGTGCTTCCGCAGAGGTAGGGAGGCGAGCAGGCCAGAGAACGACAGGGTGTTGTCCAGGGTCACGCGAAGGCTCTTAGCATTTTGGGAGGAGGACACAATGGAGTTGTCAACCGTGATGCCGAGATCATGAAACGGGCAGTCCTTCCCTGGGAGGAAGAGCAGCTCCGTCTTGCCGAGGTTCAGTTTGAGGTGGTGATCCGTCATCCACACTGATATGTCTGCCAGACATGCAGAGATGCGATTCGCCACCTGGTTATCAGAAGGGGGAAAGGAGAAGATTAATTGTGTGTCGTCTGCGTAGCAATGATAGGAGAGACCATGTGAGGATATGACAGAGCCAAGTGACTTGGTGTATAGCGAGAATAGGAGAGGGCCTAGAACTGAGCCCTGGGGGACACCAGTGGTGAGAGCACGTGGTGCGGAGACGGATTCTCGCCACGCCACCTGGTAGGAGCGACCTGTCAGGTAGGACGCAATCCAAGAGTGAGCTGCGCCGGAGATGCCCAACTCGGAGAGGGTGGAGAGGAGGATCTGATGGTTCACAGTATCAAAGGCAGCAGATAGGTCTAGAAGGATGAGAGCTGAAGAGAGAGAGTTAGCTTTAGCAGTGCGGAGAGCCTCCGTGACACAGAGAAGAGCAGTCTCAGTTGAATGACCGGTCTTGAAACCTGACTGATTTGGATCAAGAAGGTCATTCTGAGAGAGATAGCAAAAGAGCTGGTCAAGGACGGCACGCTCAAGAGTTTTGGAGAGGAAAGAAAGAAAGGATACTGGTCTGTATTTGTTGACATCGGAGGGATCGAGTGTAGGTTTTTTGAGAAGGGGTGCAACTCTCGCTCTCTTGAAGACGGAAAAGACGTAGCCAGTGGTCAAGGATGAGTTGATGAGCGAGGTGAGGTAAGGGAGAAGGTCTCCGGAAATGGTCTGGAGAAGAGAGGAGGGGATAGGGTCAAGCGGGCAGGTTGTTGGGCGGCCGGCCGTCACAAGTTGCAAGATTTCATCTGGAGAAAGGAGGGGAGAAAGAGGTCAAAGCATAGGGTAGGGCAATGTGAGCAGGAGCAGCGGTGTCGTTTGACTTAACAAACGAGGATCGAATGTCGTCAACCTTCTTTTCAAAATGGTTGACAAAGTCATCCGTAGAGAGGGGGGGGGGGGATTCAGGAGGGAGGAGAAGGTGGCAAAAAACTTCCTAGGGTTAGAGGCAGATGCTTGGAATTTAGAGTGGTAGAAAGTGGCTTTACCAGCAGAAACAGAGGAAGAAAATGTGGAGAGGAGGGAGAGAAAAGATGCCAGGTCCACAGGGAGGCTAGTTTTCCTCCATTTCTGCTCGGCTGCCCGGAGCCCTGTTCTGTGAGCTCGCAATGAGTCGTTAAGCCACGGAGCAGGAGGGGAGGACCGAGCCGGCCGGGAGGATAGGGGACATAGTCAAAGGATGCAGAAAGGGAGGAGAGGCAGAATCAGGAGATTGGTTGGAGAAGGATTGAGCAGAGGGAAGAGATGATAGGATGGAAGAGGAGAGAGTAGCAGGAGAGAGAGAGAGCGAAGGTTGCGACGGCGCAATACCATCTGAGTAGGGGCAGAGTGAGTAGTGTTGGAGGAGAGCGAGAGGGAAAAGGATACAAGGTAGTGGTCGGAGATTTGGAGGGGAGTTGCAGTGAGATTAGTAGAAGAACAGCATCTAGTAAAGATGAGGTCAAGCGTATTGCCTGCCTTGTGAGTAGGGGGAGAGGGTGAGGTCAAAAGAGGAGAGGAGTGGAAAGAAGGAGGCAGAGAGAAATGAGTCAAAGGTAGACGTAGGGAGGTTAAAGTCACCCAGAATTGTGAGGGGTGAGCCATCCTCAGGAAAGGAACTTATCAAGGCGTCAAGCTCATTGATGAACTTTCCAAGGGAACCTGGAGGGCGATAAATGATAAGGATGTTAAGCTTGAATGGGCTAGTGACTGTGACAGCATGGAATTCAAAGGAGGAGATAGACAGATGGGTAAGGTGAGAAAGATAGAATGTCCACTTGGGAGAGATGAGGATTCCAGTGCCACCACCCCGCTGAACAGATGCTCTCGGGGTATGCGAGAACACGTGGTCAGACGAGGAGAGAGCAGTAGGATTAGCAGTGTTTTCTGTGGTAATCCATGTTTCCATCAGCGCCAAGAAGTCGAGGGACTGGAGGGTAGCATAGGCTGAGATGAACTCTGCCTTGTTGGCCGCAGACCGGCAGTTCCAGAGGCTGCCGGAGACCTAGAATTCCACGTGGGTCGTGCGTGCTGGGACCACCAGGTTAGAGTGGCAGCGGCCATGCGGTGTGAAGCGTTTGTGTGGCCTGTGCAGAGAGGAGAGAACAGGGATAGACAAACACATAGTTGACAGGCTACAGGAGAGGCTACGCTAATGCAAAGGAGATTGGAATGAAAATTAACTAAACAACTGGGGAAGCGAGAGAGCAGGGCCTCCCTCACTAACCATTCACTGAAACACTCAAATATAACTTTTCCAACTTCTACTTTAGAAATTATAATTTATGTAAACTACAGTGGTTTAATGTTTCCAGGAATAGGCTCAAACTTAGTTTATTCAGCTAGATAACTTGGTACAGTATTCTTCCGTGAAACCCACCCAGTGCACCGTGTCATATGACGCCGTAGCTAACTAGCATGCTAGCATCCAATAACACACGGTTAGCACCAATACTTGATTACAACAAACTACCAATGGATCATTCGTGTCCGTGTCTAGTTCCTTTCATAACACAGAAGTAATTAAACGTTGGCTAGCTAACACAAAGTCAGTCCTGCTAGCTACACAAGTGGACTACACAACTCGAAAGTTCAGGAAGTTAAGCTTACGTTGCAAAAATCTTATTGACTAAAAATGATACAGTACTGCTAGCTGCTAGAGTTGGCTAGCTAGCAGTGGCTGCGTTTAGCTTTATCTTTTATCTTTGATACATAGACAACTATGTAGCTAGCTAACATTACACTAATCAAATCGTTCCCTTGTAATGTATTTAGTTTCTACAGTACTGCTAGTTGGTAAAGTTGGCTAGCTAGCAGTGGCTGTGGTGTTGTGGTGTTGACGCCGTTTGGAAAACTGTGCGAACGAACGAATACAGCTGGCTAGCTAACCTTGTTAGTTTCTCAAAGTTAGTTTCTCAAAGCTTCACCTACACCTTTAGCTACACCTTTATCCTTGATGCAAAGACAACTATGTAGCTAGCTAGCTAACATTACACTAATCAAATTGTTCCGTTGTAATGTAATGTAATGCAATGTAATATTACCCGCGGAGCGAAGTGAAGCACGACCACTCACTCCAGCATCCGGCAGTTGAAGTTGAACATAAAACAGAAACAGAGGCTGTGTCCGAAATCTGTCTTGCCTACTAATTACTTAAGCTGCATACTGTGTACTAATCGTATTACATACTATTTTAGAATGTACTGTTTAGTAAAAAGATATGCAGTACGTAACAAATATCAACATACCATTCATCCATACTGAGAAGGTGTCATTTAATGCCCAATCACGCTTGTTCCCCACCATTCATACATTTTTGTAGAGGGCGTCCCCAATTCTGATGATCAGCTGTAGTCGGACACACGTAGCTTCCTCAATAGTGTGCAGCGAATTTAACTAGATGAAAAGCCAAAATGAGTATGACATCCTGGCATTTGAAGCATACTAAATTTTCAACATTTCACATACTATAAAACGTTATATTTTCCTATAACCAAAATGCCTTTAGAGCGCATGTATAGGTATCCGGACACGGCCCAAGTGCATCCTTATGAAGTAACAGCAATCATCATGAAATATTTTACAGAGATCTTTATTAAGCCATATCATTGCACTCTGAAAATCTTCCAAAACACTAAGAGCAGTACTACACATACAGCAGACACTGCAACAGCAACCCAGTTGATCAATGCAGTATAATTGTGTGTGTGTGTGCATGCGTGTGTGTGTGTGTGTGTACGTTAATATATTTATACATACAGTGCCTTCAGAAAGTATTCACACTCCTATTTTTTTGTCATTGGCCTACACACAATTACCCATAATGTCACGGTGGAATTATGTTTTTGAGTCAATGAGTATTCAATGAGTATTCAACCCCTTTGATACCCCCTTTGATATGGCAAGCCTAAATAAGTTCAGGAGTAAAAATGTGCTCAACAAATCACATAATAAGTCGCATATACTCACTCCGTGTGCAATAATATTGTTTAACATGATTTTTGAATAACTACCTCATCTCTGTACCCCACATAATTAGTTGTAAGGGCCCTTAGTCGAACAGTGAATTTCAAACACAGATTCAAAAATGAAAATGAAGATGGCGCCGAAGAACATGGCTGACGTTTTACATTCTCCCTACCAATTGTGCAATTTTGTTATTTTTGTGTGTGTTTTGTGTAACTTATTTTGTAACTTATTGTGTACATAATGTTGCTGCTACCGTCTCTTATGACCGAAAATAACTTCTGGACATCAGAAAGAGATTACTCACCGCGGACTGGAAGAAACCTTTTCCTTTAACGAGTCCAACAAGAAGGATATCCTGCTTTCACTAGAACAGGCCCAGATCCACACCTTCTGAGAATCCGGAGGCGAGCGAGTAAACTCCCATTGCCTTCCATTCTTCTTGCTAACAGGAAATCGTTGGAAAATAAATTGATAACCTACTATTAAGACTATCCTACCAACGGGACATTAAAAACTGTAACATCTTATGTTTCACCGAGACGTGGCTGAATGAAGATACAGACAATATAGAGCTAGCGGGATTTTCCATGCACCAGCAGTACAGAGATGCTACCTCTTGTAAGAAGAGGGGTGGAGGTGTGTGTCTTTTTGTCAATAACAGCTGGTTTGCGATGTCTAATATTAAAGATGTCTCGAGGTATTGGATTAAAACAGGATTACAGGATTAAGATTGATTCCTACTACACCGGCTCTGATGCTCATTGGATGTGGCAGGGCTTGAAAACTATTACTGACTACAAAGGGAAACCCAGATGCGAGATGCCCAGTGACGCGAGTCTACCAGATGAGCTCAATGCCTTTTATGCTCGCTTCGAGGCAAGCAACACTGAAGCATGCACGGGAGCACCAGCTGTTCTGGATGACTGTGTGATAATGCTCTCGGTAGCCGATGTGAACAAAACCTTTAACCTTTCTAGCGCAGGCGTTCCGCTAGCAACCCACCTCGACAACATCCGGTGAAATTGCAGACCGCGAAATTCAAACTACAGAAATATAAATATTTAACATTCATGAAAATACATGTGTAATACATCATAATAAAGCTTAACTTCTTGTTAATCCAGCCGCTGTGTCAGATTTCAAAAAGGCTTTACGGCGAAAGCACACCATGCGATTATCTGAGGACAGCGCCCCGCATACAAAACCATGAAAAAAAAATTTCAACCAGGCAGGTGCGTCACAAAGGTCAGAAAAAGCAAAATAATAAATGCCTTACCTTTGAAGATCTTCTTCTGTTGGCACTCCAAAAGGTCCCAGTTACATCACAAATGGTCCTTTTGTTCGATAAAATCCTTCTTTATATCCATAAAAACTCAGTTTAGGTGGCGCGCTTCAGTCAATATTCCACCGGTTTCCCTCCTTCAAAATGCATACAAAATGAATCCCAAACGTTACCAATAAACTTATCCAAACAAGTCAAACAATGTTTATAATCAAACCTTAGGTACCCTAATACGTAAATAAACTATAACATTTAAGACGGAGAATAGTATGTTCATTACCATAGATAAATAACAAAGAACGCGCTTTCCTCCACACGCATGGAAACACTACAGCCAAAATGGGAGCCACTTATAAAAACTACAACTTCTAGCTAATTTTTCCAAAAACCAGCCTGAAACTCTTTCTAAAGACTGTTGACATCTAGTGGAAGCCCTAGGAACTGCAATCTGGGAGGTTTTCAACTTACAATAAAAGTGACAGCCATTGAAAACAGTGGTAGGCTGACATTTTTTGGGGGGGATGGTTTGTCCTCCGGGTTTCGCCTGCCATAACAGTTCTGTTATACTCACAGACATTATTTTAACAGTTTTAGAAACTTTAGAGTGTTTATATGCATATCCGAGCTTCTGGGCTTGAGGAACAGGCAGTTTACTTTGGGCACGCTTTTCATCCGGACGTCAAAATACTGCCCCCTAGCCCAAAGAGGTTAACCAGGTCAACATTCACAAAGCCGCTGGGCCAGACGGATTACCAGGACGTGTACTCAAATCATGCATGGACCAACTGTCAAGTGTCTTCATTGACATTTTCAACCTCTCCCTGACCGAGTCTGTAATACCTACATGTTTCAAGCAGACCACCATAGTCCCTTTCCCAAAGAAGCGAAGGTAACCTGCCTAAATGATTACCGCCCCGTGGCACTCACGTCGGTAGCCATGAAGTGCTTTGAAAGGCTGGTCATGGCTCACATCAACAGCATCCTCCCGGACACCCTAGACCCACTCCAATTCGCGTACCGCCCCAACAGATCTACAGATGACAAAATCTCAATCACACTCCAAACTTCCCTTTCTCACCTGGACAAAAGGAACACTTATGTGAGAATGCTGTTCATTGACTACAGCTCAGCGTTCAACACCATAGTGCCCACGAAGCTCATCACTAAGCTAAGGACTCGGGGACTAAACACCTCCCTCTGCAACTGGATCCTGGACTTCCTGACAGGCCGCCCCCAGGTGGTAAGAGTAGGCAACAACACGTCTGCCACGCTGATCCTTAACACTGGGGCCCCTCAAGAGTGTGTACTTAGTCCCCTCCTGTATTCCCTGTTCAGCCACGACTGTGTGGCCAAACACGACTCCCACATCATCATTAAGTTTGCTGATGACACAACAGTGGTAGGCCTGGTCACCGACAATGATGCGACGGCCTACAGGGAGGAGGTCAGAGAACTGGCAGTGTGGTGCCAGGACAACAACCTCTCCCTCAATGTGAGCAAGACTAAGGAGCCGATCGTGGACTACAGGAAAAGGCGGGCCGAACAGGCCCCCATTAACATTGATGGGGCTGTAGTGGAGCGGGTCGAGAGTGTCCACATCACAAACAAACTATCATGGTCCAAACATATCAAAACAGTCGTGAAGAGGGCTCAACAAAACATTTTCCCCCTCAGGAGGTTGAAAAGTTTTTGCATGGGTCCCCAGATCCTCAAAAGGTTCTACAGCTGCACCGTCGAGAGCATCCTGACCAGTTGCATCACCGCCTGGTATGGCAACTGCTCGGCATCTGACCGTAAGGCGCTACAGAGGGTAGTGCAAATGGCCCAGTACATCACTGGAAAGAGGAAAGCCCATAAAATTGTCAGAGACTCCAGTCACCCAAGTTATAGACTGTTTTCTCTGCTACCACACGGCAAGCGATACCGGAGTGCCAAGTCTAGGACCAAAAAGCTCCTCAACAGCTTCTACCCCCAAGCCATAAGACTGCTGAACAATTAATCAAATCACCACCGGACAATTTACATTGATCCCCCCCCCCCCCTTTTGTACACTGCTGCTACTCGCTGTTTGTTTGTTACCTATACATAGTCACTTCTCCCCCACCTGCATGTACAGATTACCTCAACTAGCCTGTACCCCCACACACTGACTCGATACCGGTGCCCCCTGTATATAGTCTTGTTATTGTTATTCTTATTGTGTTACTTTTTATTATTACTTTTTATTTTAGTCTACTTGGTAAATATTTTCTTCTTCTTGAACTGCACTGTCGGTTAAGGAGTTGTAAGTAAGCATTTCACGGTAAAGTCTACACTTGTATTTGGCGCATGTAACAAATAAAGTTTAATTTGATTTGAACCACAAAGACCAGGGGAGTTTTTCAATGCCTCGTAAAGAAGGGCACCTATTGGACAGTTCCTTGGACTTAGTGGTATAGCTTCTGCACTGTCAACTATGGGACCTTATATAGACAGGTGAGATTCTTTCTAAATCATGTTCATACAATTTAATTGGTTACAGGTGGACTCCAATCAAGTTGTAGCAATATCTCAAGGATAATCAAAGGACATTGGATGTACCTGAGTTCAATTTGCAGTGTCATAGCAAAGGGGTGTGAATATCTACTGTACCAGTAAAAAGTTTGGACACACCTAATCATTCCAGGGTTTTTCTATATGTTTACTATTTTCTACATTGTAGAATAGTAGCGAAGACATAAAAACTATGAAAAACACATATGGAATCATTGACTGACCTTCATGTCTTAAAGTAATAATGGATTGTCAACACTTTTTTGGTTACTACATGATTCCGTATGTGTTATTGCTACAATGTAGAAAATAGTAAAAATAATGAAATACCTTGGTATGAGTAGGTGTGTCCACATTTTTGGTTGATACTGTATGTAAATTAGATATTTCTGTATTTCATTTTCAATAGATTTGCAAAAACTTCTGAAAACATGTTTTCACTTTGTCATTATGAGGTATTGTGTGTAGTTGGATGAGTAAAACATGTATTTAATCAATTTTAGATTCAGGCTATATTGCAACAAAATGTGAAATAAGTCAAAGGGTATGAATACTTTCTGAAGGCACTGTATACAGTACACTGCATGCCAGAAAAGCCACTACACAACGCAACACTAAACAATACATTATTTCCACTATAACGGTGACAAACGGTGCCCACAAACTGTTAGGGCCTACATAAAGCTGCCCCAACATTTTACCACTGCTACACATGGCTATCAGCGGAGTGGGCCGTTCTTACCGTGTTCTCCCTATACACCAAGTCAGAGCCGTAGGATAACTAAAGGGGGCATATAAGCAGACAACGAAAGCTCTTACAATATTCAATGATTACATTTCTCTCAAACAGGTTATCTGACTTGGTGTACCACCAACTCAGAACAGAAGGCGAAATTAAGAGGGGTAAATAGACCATATTATAAGGGTGAGGCACATGGGCTACTAAGGCAGGATTTACAATTCCGAGTTGGATGGATGACCATTCACAACTTATTTTCCCAGTCGGAGCTCATTTATTCCCGACTTCCCAGTTGTCTTGAACTCACTGAAGTCAAGTTTTCGCAGCTCTGACTTAACAGTTGTTTTGAGCGTGCAACAAATCATGCTTCATTGACAGCATGGCCAATGTTGAATGTTTATCATTTTAAATTTGTAAAAGAGCCCCTTAATCCCAGATTTGGGACCACACAGCCACTCCACTGAATAGCAGGCTAGTGATTGCTTTGCAATGCTTGCAGTTAGCCACTGTCACTGGTTACTTCCAAACCACTCATTGTTGAATTTGCGATTTCCAACTTTTATTTAATTTTGTAAAACAAATGTTTATCCCTTTTTCTCCCCAATTTCGTGGTATCCAATTGGTAGTTACAGTCTTGTCTCATCGCTGCAACTCCCGTACGAACTCGGGAGAGGCGAAAGGCGAGAGCCGTGCGTCCTCCGAAACACAACCCAACCAAGCCGCACTGCTTCTTGACACAATGCCCACATAACCCGGAAGCCAGCCGCACCAATATGTCGGAGGAAACACCGTACACCTGGCGACTGTGTCAGCGTGCCCTGCGCCTGGCCCGCCACAGGAGTCGCTAGAGCGCGATGGGACAAGGACATCCCTGCTGGCCAAACCCTCCCCTAACCCAGACGACACTGGGCCAATTGTGCACCGCCCCATGGGTCTCCCGGTCGCGGCCAGCTGCGACAGAGCCTGGACTCGAACCTAGAATCTCTAGTGGCACAGCTAGCACTGCGCTACTCGGGAGGTGCGATTTCCAACTTGTTGTGTAATGTTTATGTCCAGTGGCCGATGAGCATCGATATGTTTTATCTACAATTTCTCTTCGTTATTTATCTTCATATGACAAGAATTAAAAAGGATTTGCCAGTAGATTGTCGACATGATTCATGATGATGATTTCTAGCTAAGATTTTGAAAGGATGATGTTGACATAATCAGTCCAATCAAAGGTACCGTACATATAACGTGATTTGATGTCATTTTATCTGTTGCCAATGACCTTGAGCCTTCTTGGATGGGCACTTCTAATGTAACTCTATAGCAGCACCCAAAGGTCTAGAATTTTCTAGCTCTACGCTTAGACTTGGCGGTGATGTAGTGTCCCCATGAGTGAAAGAACACTGAGCCAATCACAGCGCAATGCTCCGCATTTTCTGCTGGCTTGCCCCACCACCACAAAAGCACTGAGCTATGCTGAAACCCCTGCATTTTGGAGCTACCTTACGCAATAAAACAAAAAAGAGACGATGTTTGTATGCAGCTTTATTAAATCAATGAGATATATATTTTTTACATTGTTTGCAAACTGATATGTGACAGGTATTAATGACAAAATAACATGCAAAACATGTGGGGCTCAAAACAGGTGGGGCTCTGGTTGCAATGCCATCTGGCTGTAAACTGGTTGTTTTTAGACATTTTTCTGGTTTCTTTAAAGAATTAACCAAAGTATGATGTCTTTCCCTCGTGTCTTGATCTCATGAAAAATACATTTTTACATGTAATCTGGTTATTTGATTTCACTTCAACCACAAAACTAGATTTCAACCAGGAAATAAGTGCCTGCATGCGTGCATGTGTCTGTTAGTGCTTTTCTCTCAGAATTACAGAATGAATCCACTTTAATGACCTAGTTTCTGTGGTCTCTCATTTGTGATGACCCGGCCAGCAGGTAGGTGGGCCACTTATTAACAACAATATTTGACCTTATTGAATTTCCTTACAGGAAAGCCCAGTGACACAGTGACACAGCATATCACTAGGAGGGGTTACACACTCTACACACAAATCCTGACCCCTGATGGGTGTGTTTTAGATTTTTTTGCCTCTCTGTGTGTGTGTATATATTTTGTATGGGTGTGGCAAGTGTACGTGCATATGTGTACACGCTTGTGTGTGCATACATGCATGGGTGAATGTGTGTGTGTGTGAGAGAGATAGAGGTCATGCTTTAAATACCAGTGATATAAACACAACCCCTGGAGCTGTTCACTACAGGCTCTACAGAGCACTGCCCTGTCTATAGAGGCCACTCATGTCAACCCCCCTATCGATCCGTCTACTATAATATAAAGTATCTTCGCACCCTGGAGGGTATCCCCTGACTATTTTGTCAGCCATCATTAGAATACCGTTTTTTGATTACCCAGGCTGGAGCTGAGAGGCAGGAGGTCCCTGGTAGGATTTGACTGTCACAGCCTATTTCTCCCTGATGGGGAGAGAGAGCAAGAGAGAAAGAAAGAGAGCTTTCTGGAACTGGAGAGAGAGGGAGACGTAACCGGGCTTAAAGGCCCAGTGCAGTCAAAAAACTAGATTTCCTGTGTTTTATATATATTTTCCACAAGATGTTGGAATAATACTTTGAAATTCATTTTTTTTAATAATGCTTTTTTAGTGTAGGAGCTGTTTGAAAAGACTACTTACTGTTCTGCCTGCAGCTATGGAACCCTGACCTGTTCACCGGACGTGCTACCTGTCCCAGACCTGTTGTCCCAGACCTGCTGGAACCCTGACCTATTCACCGGACGTGCTACCTGTCCCAGACCTGCTGTTTTCAACTCTCTAGAGACAGCAGGAGCGGTAGAGATACTCTCAAAGATCGGCTATGAAAAAGCCAACTGACACTTACTCTTGTGTTACTGACTTGTTGCACCCTCGACAACTACTATGATTATTATTATTTGACAATGCTGGTCATTTATGAACATTTGAACATCTAGGCCATGTGCTGTTATAATCTCCACCCGGCACAGACAGAAGAGGACTGGCCACCCCTCATAGCCTGGTTCCTCTCTAGGTTTCTTCCTAGGTTTTGGCCTTTCTAGGGAGTTTTTCCTAGCCACCGTGCTTCTACACCTGCATTGCTTGCTGTTTGGGGTTTTAGGCTGGGTTTCTGTACAGCACTTTGAGATATCAGCTGATGTAAGAAGGGCTATATAAATCAATTTGATTTGATTTGATTCTTACTCTGTACTTTGTTGAAGCACCTTTGGCAGTGATTAAAGCCTCGAGTCTTCTTGGTTATGACGCTACAAGCTTGGCTCACCTGTATTTGGAGAGTTTCTCCCATTCTTCTCTGCAAATCCTCTCAAGTTCTGTCAAGTTGGATGCACAGCTATTTTCAGGTTTCTTCAGAGATGTTTGATCAGGTTCAAGTCCGGGCTCTGACTGGGCCACTCAAGGACATTCAGAGACTTGTCCCGAAGCCACTACTGCGTTGTCTTGGCTGTGTGCTTAGGGTCGTTGTCCTGTTGGAATGTGAACCTTCGCCCCAGTCTGAGGTCCTGAGTGCTGTAGAGCAGGTTATCATCAAGGATCTCTCTGTACTTTGCTCCGTTCATCTTTCCCTCGATCCTGACTAGTCTCCCAGTCCCTGCCACTGAAAAACATCCCTACAGCGTGATGATGCCACCACAATGCTTCACCATAAGGATTGTATTGACCAGGTGATGAGCGGTGCCTGGTTTCCACCAGACGTGACGGATGGCATTCTGGCCAAAGAGTTCAATCTTGGTTTCATCAGACCAGAGAATCTTGTTTCTCTGGTCCTTTAGGTGTCTTTAGGAAAACTTCAAGCAGGCTGTCATGTGCCTTTTACTGAGGTGTGGCTTCCGTCGAGCCAATCTACTATAAAGGCCTGATTGGTGGAGTGCTGCAGCGATAGTTGTCACGTCCTGACCCTTGACGGAATTAAAAAAATAAATAAATAATGAAATGTAAGTCGCTCTGGATAAGAGCGTCTGCTAAATGACTAAAATGTAAAAATGTAAAATGTATGAAAGAGGTAATTTTCCATAGTAGAGTGGTCAGGGCGTGACAGGGGGGTGTTTTGGGTGGTTTTGTGTTTTTCTGTTTATATGTGGGCTTTTTCTAGATTTCAATTTCTATGTTTTGTTTTCTACGTTTTGGCCTGGTATGGTTTCCAATCAGAGGCAGGTGTCTATCGTTGTCTCTGATTGGAAGCCATACTTGGGCAGCCTGTTTTTCCTTTGGGTTTTGTGGGTAGTTGTTTTCCGTTTAGTCAGTGTACCTCACGGAACTGTTGGCTGTCGTTTTTGTTATTTTGGTTTAAGTGTTTTCATGAATAAAGGAAATATGAGCACTTTACACGCTGCGCCTTGGTCCCCTTTCGACGACCCATGTGACAGAACTACCCACCACCAACGGACCAAGCAGCATGCATTCTCCAGGAGGAAGAGCAGGACCAAGCAGTATGGTTCAGAGGAGTGGACCTGGGAGGAGATCCTTTTAAGGGGGGGGCACACGGGTAGATTGGCGAAGGCGAGGTTAAGACCTGAGCCAACTCCCCGTGCTTACCGTGGGGACCGAGTGACGATAGAAGCACCGTGTGATGCGGTGGTGCGCACGGTGTCGCCCAGGCACACTCACAGCCCGGTGCGCTCGGTGCAAGCTCCTTACCGCTGCCGTGCTAGAGTTGGCATTCAGCCAGGAAGGAGTGCGCCGGCTCAGCGTTCCTGGTCTCCGGTGCGTCTCCTCGGCCCAGGTTATCCTGCACCAGCTCTACGCACGGTAACCCCAGTTCGCCAGCTCAACCCAGTGCGGCCTATTCCAGCTCCCCGCCCTTGCTGGGCTATGGTTAACATTGAGCCAGGACGGGTTGTGCCAGCCCTAAGTGCCAGACCTCCAGTGCGCCTCCAAGGCCCAGTGTACCCTGTGCCTGCTCCGCGCACTCTCCCTCCAGTGTGCCACCATGGCCCAGTATGTCCTGTGCCTGCTCCTCGCAATCTTCCTCCAGCGACGCTCCTCAGCCCGGCGCCTCCAGCGACGCTCCTCAGCTCGGAGCCTCCAGCGATGCTCCTCAGCCCGAAGCCTCCAGCGACGCTCCTCAGCCCGGAGCCTCCAGCGGCGGCCTGCAGCCCGGAGCCTTCAGCGGCAGACTGCAGCCCGGAGCCTCCAGCGGCGGCCTGCAGCCTGGATCCTCCAGCGGCGGCCTGCAGCCCGGATCCTTCAGCGGCGGCCTGTAGGTCTGAACCTCCAGCAGTGGTCTACAGCACAGAGCTTCCGGTAATGATCTACAGTCCAATTCCTCCGATAATGATCCATAGGCCTGTGTTACAGAAGCGGAGGGATCTGCTGGCCGAACGGGGGTTACGCCCTGAGCCGGAGCCACCTCCGTTGCTGGAGGATCGGAGGGAGAGGAAGGGTCTGGGTGTAGCACATGAGCCGCCATAGACGTTTGTCACCCTCCCTTCCCACCCTTTGTGTTTGGGGTTGTTTTTGTTGGTTTTTGTTTGGGTGCAGTCGGGGTCTGCACCTTTGGGGGGGTACTGTCACGTCCTGACCCTTGGAAGAGGTCATTTTCCATAGTAGAGTGGTCAGGGCGTGACAGGGTGGTTTTGTGTTTTTCTGTTTATATGTGGGCTTTTTCTAGATTTCAATTTCTATGTTTTGTTTTCTACGTTTTGGCCTGGTATGGTTTCCAATCAGAGGCAGGTGTCTATCGTTGTCTCTGATTGGAAGCCATACTTAGGCAGCCTGTTTTTCCTTTGGGTTTTGTGGGTAGTTGTTTTCCGTTTAGTCAGTGTACCTCACGGAACTGTTGGCTGTCGTTTTTGTTATTTTGGTTTAAGTGTTTTCGTGAATAAAAGAAATATGAGCACTTTACACGCTGTGCCTTGGTCCCCTTTCGACGACCCATGTGACAATGGTTGTCCTTCTGGAAGTTTCTCCCATATCCACAGAGGAGCTCTGGAGTTCTGTCAGAGTGATCACCGGGTTCTTGGTCACCTCCCTGACCATAGCCCTTCTCCCCCGATTGCTCAGTTTGGCCAGGCGGCCAGCTCTAGGAAGAGTCTTGGTGATTCCAAACTTCTTCCATTTCAGAGATGGGGGCACGTGCGGGACCTTCAACGCTGCAGAAATGTTTTGGTACCCTTCACCAGATCTGTGCCTCGACACAATCCTGTATCGGAGCTCTACTGACAGTTCCTTCGACCTCATGGCTTGGTTTTTTCTCTAACATGCTCTGTGAACTGTGGGACCTTATATTGACAGGTGTGTGCCTTTCAATTTGAATTTTACACAGATGGACTCTAATCAAGTTGTAGAAACATCTCAAGGATGATCAATGGAAACAGGATGCACCGGAGCTCAATTTCGAGTTTCATAGAAAAGGCTCTGAATACTTATGTAAATAAGGTATTTCTGTTTTTATTTGTAATACATTTGCAAAAATGTCTAAAAACCTGTTTTTGCTTTGTCATTATGGTGTATTGTGTGTAGATTCATGAGGAAAAATTATATCCATTTTAGAATAAGGCTAAAACGTAACAAAATGTGAAAAAAGTGAAGGGGTCTGAATATTTCCGAATGCACTGTATGGGGTAGTTTAGGGCTGTTTACAGAGGTACACTCGGGACGTTATTTATGACGTTTTTCTCCCTTAGATAAACTACATGAGCAACATTATAGGGACACCTGCTCGTCGAACATCTCATTCCAAAATTATGAGCATTAGTATGGAGTTGGTCTCCACTTTGCTTCAATAACAGTTTCCTCTCTTCTGGTAAGGCTTTCCACAAGATGTTGGAAAATTGCTGCTGGGACTTGCTTCCATTCAGCCTCAAAAGCATTAGTAAGGTCGGGCACTGATGTTGGGCGATTATGCCTGGCTCACAGTCGGCATTCCAATTCATCCCAAAAGTGTTCGATGAGGTTGAGGTCAGAGCTCTGTGCAGCAGTGGAGGCTGCTGAGGGGAGGACTGCTCATTATAAAGTCTGGAATGGAGTCAATGGAATGGTATCAACCACATGTTTTATACCATTCCAATGACTCCATTCCAGCCATTATTATGAGTCGTCCTCCCCTCAGCAGCCTCCACTGCTGTGCAGGCCAGTCATATTCTTCCACACCAAACTCAACAAACCATTTCTGTATGGACCTCGCTTTGTGCACGGGGGCATTGTCATGCTGAAACAGGAAAGGGCCTTCCCCAAACTGTTGTCACAAAGATGGAAGCACAGAACCATCTACAATGTAATTGTATGCTGTAGCGTTAAGATTTCCCTTCACTGGATTCGTGAAGATTCACCCATATTCGTGAAAACTGATTCATCACTCCAGAGAACGCGTTTCCACTGCACCAGAGACCAATGGCGGCAAGCTTTACACCCCTCTAGCCGACGTTTGGCATTGAGCATGGTGATCTTAGGCTTGTGTGCGGCTGCTCGGCCATGGAAATCCATTTCATGAAGCTCTTGACGAACAGTTCTTGTGCTGACGTTGCTTCCAGAGGCAGTTTGGAACTCGTAGTGAGTGTTGCAACCAAGGACAGATGATTCTTACACCATACGAGCTTCAGCACGTGGCGGTCCTGTTCTGTGAGCTTGTGTGGCCTACCACTTTGCAGCTGAGCCGTTGTTGCTCCTAGACATTTCTACTTCACAATAACAGCACTTACAGTTGACTGGGGCAGCTGTAGCAGGGCAGACATTTGACAACCTGACATGTTGGAAAGGTGAAAGTGACAGTGCCACATTGAAAGTCACTGAGCATTTCAATGCCAATGTTTTTCTATGGAGATTGCATGGCTGTGTGCTCAATTTTATACACCTGTCAGCAACGGGTGTGGCTGAAACAGCCAAATCCACTAATTTGAAGGGGTGTCCACATACTTTTGTATATATAGTGTCTGTTTTTTGCAACCAAAATAGAAAAAAGCGAGCAGAATCATTTTCATCACTGGAATTTCAGATCCTTCTCTCCGGGCAAAAGCATGTTCTATCAAAATATTCGTTCAACATACTGACGCTGAATGTCAATGGATTTTTTTGGTTGAATTCGCAAAAAGGGGTCAACGTACACTCATTCAAACCCGATTTTAACCTCAAACAAAAGGATTTCAAGGGTTAGTTTATTTGAATTTGAATTCACGTTTGTTGACAACTCAATTAAATAGCCACCAAAATGAAAAGTAGATTTGATGTTATGCCAGATAATTTTTCTGTTTGCTAAAAAGACATTAACAAAACATCCTTATACAACGGTATACAACCTGACCATTCTGTCATTAATTATGTCATAAGGACATCATTGCAATATTTATTTCCCGCTGGGTAATGACTATCATCAGTCTCTACTTCTCTCTCTTAGTCTGATTTGACTTTTAGAGTGAGTAAACCCTATATCTCCCTATGCTGCTGATTACGAGGAAGCGCAGACCAGGCCTACAGTGCACACCCGAGGAAGAGGACAAACACTGTTAAAACCATCCACTCCTCTTCACCCTATAATTCACCCAGAATGCCCATAGCCCAGCTCTCCACCAATAGGAGAGGGCCAAGTAACTAGAACCGCTTGTAGTGAGGAGCAGCTAGCAGATGAAATGCTGATACTTGCCCACATACACACAAATAGGCAAACACACACATATGGCCAACATCCACCCACCCTGTTCCGGAGGGTTCTCTGCCAACCTCACCCTCCAGGTTGTCCCCAGCCCACCTGCTAATGTCCAGGGACTAAGCTACAGGTCAGACCAACAGTCTGTGCCATCGCCACGGGCCAAAACTGCAAGGCTAGCATACCAGTTCTAGAGAAGTTTGACTGAAGCAAACCCAATAGAGTAGTTACTTTACTTTAATGGTTACAAATCCATTTGTCATCATAACATGAGAAAAAAGTGTCAATAAGATGTTTGAGTAAATCATATATTGAAATCAATGGCACACATTGAGTAATACATTTTTTAAGTTATAATTCTGCCCCAAGCTCTTATGTTGTTGATGTTTTAACTTAGAGTGCCAGGTTCACTTTAAAAGTGATAACGATTCCGATATGACTTCCATGGTTAAATAAACAAAATAAATTGAAAATATAAAGTTGGATTACATTGAAGTTGGACAGCTGTGTACATTATAGTCTTATTAGAAACCTGCATTTAAAGACAAATCTACAAAAATACTACCTTTTTACATTCATGTAGTTGTTGCTTTACTGATCATTTTAGACAAATTACTTTCTCTTACATGTTAGACATCATACTTTTATGTTTAGTGAAAAGCACAAAAGCCTCTCGAGAGCACCCACATTATGAGTAATAGGACAAGAGACCAATAGAACAAATTGACAGATCCCACACGCATAATAACCACCTCTTTAAAATCCTCACTAATTATTAATATTCATTATTCCAAATATATAGGGCAGTGACACTGGCACAAGGATGAGTTAGGAACCACTCTCCAGTCTCCACACAACAGATATATCTGCCCACGTGCAATGTGTATAGAGCATGCATGATAAGGGACAAAGCAGTGTACTTAATATCACCCATCTGTCCATTTGGAACAAAACTGGTCCCATTTGTCCATGATATCAACTGTGTAACAGGGCTATTTTGTATTGATAGTTTGATGATGATTACAATGAAAACTTTATTTCTGACTATAGTAATAACTGTGATATGAATGTGTGAATGGATGTTTATCTGTGCTTACTTACTTGCTAACTTCAGATCACAATCACACACAAAAGTTGGTAATGGAAGTCATCGAATTCTTCCATTTCTTTCTCTGGACATATAGATAGTCCTCTCTCCTCACCAAACCATCTTTGCTCCTTTGCGGCAATTTAAAATAATCATACTCTCAATAGGAGTGATGGTCCACGTCCCAGGCCATCTGTTGAGTAGATGCAGCTATAATGTCTTAATCCAAAATGAATGGAACAGATAAGAACCATACAATTTCGTATTTATTTTTTATGTACTTATCTTGCATTCTTTTGGGGTTGAGGATCTTTTTGAAGACAGCTGGATCTACCCACCGATGGTGTGGAAGGTGGAATTAATTTAGACATTAGACTACTTTTGAGGTCTGAAAATGTCTGACAAAATGTTAATTTGGAGAGATCTGTTCCTTTAATGAATTTGTGTTAGGAAAGTTGGCGGGAAGGGGAGACGGTCCATGCATCCATGCAGGCCTTTATAGACATGACATTGTTGATACCTTTTAATTATGTTCTAAACTTTGCTTTGGGCAAGGTACAGAAAGCATAAACTGTACAAGCCCCATACCAACCCCTCAGAGCAGTCAATGTAGAGAAGGCCTTATAGCGCAACAGTGTTAAAATGCAACAGTGGTCACAGCCATGCCAAGCATATCTTATACATCATCAGAGACGTGGGCAGTGCCCTCCTTTCTCTGGCCTTCTCTCACCCCCCTTGGACACCGCCTGTTATGTGCCAGCACTCACACAAGCATGCATACATATTCACGCACACACACTTAATGATGCGCAGGGCCTTAAAATACAGCCAGCTCTGATCATGGACTTTCCTGTCCAGTGAGAGTCTGTAGGATCAACCTGTTCCTTTCCTCAAGATGAAAACATATTCTATTTTTGGCCTTAGTCAAGAATTGCATCCTTCACAGTACAGTCATTCACAAAACATCTTGAATCCCCCTTAAAGATACACTAGGGAAGTTTAGTTGCTAATTAGGTAGCCAAATTTGATGTTATGTCAGGTTTTTGGCTGGTGGGAGGACTGAAAAACTGTAGGAATATTGCACTTACTGTAAATGGAGTTTGCATTAATCCAATATACACTTAACAGGATTTTGGATAAATATTGTGCTTGATTTACATGTTGTGTACTTTACCTTTTCCCCATTGAACTCTATAAGCTTTTGATCATGTTATGTACAGTGGTTGTATTCATGCAACACATACTCATGCTCTGGTGAGGTTGACAGTTGCCCAAGCTTCTATGTGGGGTCATGAGATTGATTAGTTCTTGCTGTGCCAACAGATAATCAATACTCCACCGGTGTCTCCCTCTCTGGGCCACTGGTATAGAAAGCACTGAAACATTCCCATCTTTCCTAATCTTTCCCAGACTATAGAGAGCAATAGTAATGGTGTCTTTTCATCATCAAGGACGCCACACACACCAGCCTTGAGCTGTTCCCTCCCTTACCGTCGGGCAGATGGTATCGGAGCATGAGGTCTGATACCAACAGGCTCAGGGACAGATTATATCTATAAGCAATCAGACTTCTGAACACTTGAACTGGACTGACCACCTGTATTGACTCTCCAATCCTTAGCACACATGCACTCACTCATGCACACACCTACACAGACATCCACTCATCCACACAGACATTCACTCATCCACACACACACACACACACACCACACACACACACACTGCATTCGGAAAGTATTCAGACCCCTTCCCTTTTTTCACATTTTGATACGTTACAGCCTTATTCTAAAATTGATAAAATAATTGTTTATCCTCGTGAATGTACACACAATACCCCATAATGACAAAGCAAAAACTGTAATGTATTACAAAAAAAATACAATTAAAAGATATTTACATAAGTATTCAGAACCTTTGCTATGATACTTGATATTGAGCTTAGGTGCATGCTTTTTCCATTGATCATCCTTGAGATGTTTCTACAACTTCATTGGAGTCCTCCTGTGGTAATTTAATTGATTGGACATGATTTGGAAAGGCTCACACCAGTCTATATAAGGTCCCACAGTTGACAGTGCATGTCAGAGCAAAAACCAAGCCATGAGGTTGAATAAATTGTCCGTAGAGCTCCAAGAAAGGATTGTGTCGAGGCACAGATCTGGGGAAGGGTACCAAAAAATGTCTGAAGCATTGAAGGTCCCAAAGAACACAGTGGCCTCCGTCATTCTGAAATGGAAAAAGTTTGGAAACACTAAGACTCTTCCTAGAAATGTCCGCCCAGCCAAATTGAGCAATCAGGGGAGAAGGGCCTTGGTCAGGGAGGTGAGCAAGAACCCAATGGTCACTCTGACAGAGCTCCAGAGTTCCTCTGTGGAGGTGAGAGAACCTTCCAGAAGGACAACCATCTCTGCAGCACTTCACCAATCAGGCCTTAATGGTAGAGTGGCTGGACAGAAGCCGCTCCTCAGTAAAAGGCACATGACAGCCCGCTTGGAGTTTGCCAAAACACACCTAAAGAACTCTCAGACCATGTGAAACAAGACTCTCTGGTCTGATGAAACCAAGATTGAACTCTTTGGCCTCATCTCTACGGTGATGCATGGTGGTGGCAACATCATGCTGTAGGGATGTTTTTCAGCAGCAGGGACTGGGAGACTAGTCAGGATTGAGGGAAAGATGAACGGAGCAAAGTACAGAGAGATTCTTTATGAACATCTGCTCCAAAGCTCTCAAGACCTCAGGCTGGGGTGAAGGTTCACCTTCCAACAGGACAACGACCCTAAGCACACAGCCAAGACAACGCAGGAGTGGCTTCGGGATACGTCTCTGAATGTCCTTGAGTGGCCCAGCCAGAGCCCGGACTTGAATTTTGATCGAACATCTCTGGAAAGACCTGAAAATAGCTGTGCAGCGACGCTCCCTATCCAACCTGACAGAGCTTGAGAGGATCTGCAGAGAAGAATGGGAGAAACTCCCCAAATACAGGTGTGCCAAGCTTGTAGCGTCATACCCAAAAAGACTTGAGGCTGTAATCGCTGCCAAAGGTGCTTCAACAAAGTACTGAGTAAAGGGTCTGAATACTTATGTAAATGTGATATTTACGTTTTTTTTTTTTTTTATATATAAAATAAAGCACTTTAATCAAGTTTAGAATAAGGCTGTAACGTAACAAAATGTGGAAAAAGTCAAGGAGACTGAATTCTTTCTGAATGCACAACACACACACACACACACACACACACACACACACACACACACACACACACACACACACACACACACACACACACACACACACACACACACACATCACATCTACTGCTACTAGACTCTTTTATTATTGCTAAATAGTGCACAATTTAAACACTTGCCCCCCAATCCCCCCTTCCCCAAAACACGCGTAAATATTGTTGTAAGGGTTGCGGAACTGGTGGCAGTGAAGTCAGACGCAGGAGAGCAGAAATAGGTAATAGCAATGCCTAGGTTTACCTCCACTGTATTCACATCCTACCATACCTTTGTCTGTACATTATACCTTGAAGCTATTTTATCGCCCCCAGAAACCTGCTCCTTTTGCTCTCTATTCTGGGCGTCATAGACGACCAATTCTCATAGCTTTTAGCCGTACCCTTACCCTACTCCTCCTCTGTTCCTCTGGTGATGTAGAGGTGAATTCAGGCCCTGCAGTGCCTAGCTCCAGTCCTATTCCCCAGGCGCTCTTTTGATGACTTCTGTAACCGTAATAGCCTTGGTTCATGCATGTTAACATTAGAAGCCTTCTCCCTAAGTTTGTTTTATTCACTGCTTTAGCACACTCTGCCAACCCGGATGTCCTAGCCGTGACTGAATCCTGGCTTAGGAAGTCTACCAAAAACTCTGAAATCTTCATCCCTAACTACAACATTTTCATACAAGATAGAACGGCCAAAGGGGGCGGTGTTGCAATCTACTGCAGAGATAGCCTGCAGAGTTCTGTCCTACTATCCAGGTCTGTACCCAAACAATTTGAACTTCTACTTTTAAAAATCCATCTCTCTAAAAACAAGTCTCTCACCGTTGCCACCTGCTATAGACCACCCTCTGCCCCCAGCTGTGCTCTGGACACCATATGTGAACTGATTGCCCCCCATCTATCTTCAGAGCTCGTGCTGCTAGGTGACCTAAACTGGGACATGCTTAACACTCCAGCCATCCTACAATCTAAACTTGATGCCCTCAATCTCACACAAATTATCAATGAACCTACCAGGTACCACCCCAAAGCCTTAAACACAGGCACCCTCATAGATATCATCCTAACCAACTTGCCCTCTAAATACACCTCTGCTGTTTTCAACCAAGATCTCAGCGATCACTGCCTCATTGCCTGCTTCCGTAATGGGTCTGCGGTCAAACGACCTCCACTCATCACTGTCAAACGCTCCCTGAAACATTTCAGCGAGCAAGGCTTTCTAATCGACCTCGCCCGGGTATCCTGGAAGGATATTGACCTTATCCCGTCAGTAGAGGAGGCCTAGTTGTTTTTTTAAAATGCCTTCCTCACCATCTTAAATAAGCATGCCCCATTCAAGAAATTTAGAACCAGGAACAGATATAGCCCTTGGATCTCTCCAGACCTGACTGCCCTTAACCAACACAAAAACATCCTGTGGCGTTCTGCATTAGCATCGAACAGCCCCCGTGATATGCAACTTTTTAGGGACGTTAGAAACCAATATACACAGGCAGTTAGAAAAGCCAAGGCTAGCTTTTTCAAGCAGAAATTTGCTTCCTGCAACACAAACTCAAAAAGGTTCTGGGACACTGTAAAGTCCATGGAGAATAAGAACACCTCCTCCCAGCTACCCACTGCACTGAGGCTAGGAAACACTGACACCACCGATAAATCCACTATAATTGAGAACTTCAATAAGCATTTTTCTACAGCTGGCCATGCTTTCCACCTGGCTACCCCTACCGCGGTCAACAGCACTGCACCCCCCACAGCTACTCGCCCAAGCCTTCCCCATTTCTCCTTCTCCCAAATCAAGTCAGCTGATGTTCTGAAAGAGCTGCAAAATCTGGACCCCTACAAATCAGCCGGGCTAGACAATCTGGACCCTTTCTTTCTAAAATGATCTGCCAAAATTGTTGCAACCCCTATTACTAGCCTGTTCAACCTCTCTTTCGTGTCGTCTGAGATTCCAAAAGATTGGAAAGCAGCTGCTGTCATCCCCCTCTTCAAAGGAGGGGACACTCTTGACCCAAAACTGCTACAGACCTATATCTATCCTACTCTGCCTTTCTAAGGTCTTTGAAAGCCAAGTCAACAAACAGATTAGCGACCATTTCGAATCCCACCGCACCTTCTTCGCTATGCAATCTGGTTTCAGAGCTGGTCATGGGTGCACCTCAGCCACGCTCAAGATCCTAAACGATATCGTAACCGCCATCGATAAGAAACAATACATTTTTACATGACATTTTAGTCATTTAGCAGACGCTCTTATCCAGAGCGACTTACAGTAGTGAATGCATACATTTCATACCTTTTTTTTGTACTGGTCCACCATGGGAATCAAACCCACAACCCTGGAGTTGCAAACACCATGCTCTACCAACTGAGCCACACGGGACATGGGGCTGTGCTGCCGTATTCATTGACCTGGCCAAGGTTTTCGACTCTGTCAATCACCACATCCTCATCAGCAGACTCAATAGCCTTGGTTTCTCAAATGATTTCCTCGCCTGGTTCACCAACTACTTCTCTAATAGAGTTCAATGTGTCAAATCGGATGGCCTGTTGTCCGGGCCTCTGGTAGTCTCTATGGGGGAGCCACAGGGTTCAATTCTTGGGCCTACTCTCTTCTCTGTATACATCAATGATGTCGCTCTTGCTGCTGGTGAGTCTCTGATCCACCTCTACGCAGACGACACCATTCTGTATACTTCTGGCCCTTCTTTGGACACTGTGTTAACAACCCTCCAGACGAGCTTCAATTCCATACAATTCTCCTTCCGTGGCCTCCAACTGCTTTTAAATACTAGTAAAACTAAATGCATGCTCTTCAACCGATCGCTGACCATACCTGCCCGCCCGTCCAGCATCACTACTCTGGACGGTACTTACTTAGAATATGTGGACAACTACAAATACCTAGGTGTCTGGTTAGACTGTAAGCTCTCCTTTCAGACTCACATCAAACATCTCCAATCCAAAGTTAAATCTAGAATTGGCTTCCTATTTCGCAACAAAGCATCCTTCACTCATGCTGCCAAACATACCCTCGTAAAACTGACCATCCTACCGATCCTCGACTTCGGGGATGTCATTTACAAAATAGCCTCCAATACCCTACTCAATAAACTGGATGCAGTCTATCACAGTGCCATCCGTTTTGTCACCAAAGCCCCATATACTACCCACCACTGCGACCTGTTCGCTCTCGTTGGCTGGCCTTCGCTTCATACTCGTCGCCAATCCCACTGGCACCAGGTCATCTACAAGACCCTGCTAGGTAAAGTCCCCCCTTATCTCAGCTCACTGGTCACCATAGCAGCACCCACCTGTAGCACGCGCTCCAGCAGGTATATATCTCTCTGGTCACCCCCAAAGCCAATTCCTCCTTTGGCTGTCTCTCCTTCCAGTTCTCTGCTGCCAATGACTGGAGATCACTGCACCTGTACATAGCCCATCTATAATTTAGCCCAAACAACTACCTCTTCCCCTACTGTATTTATTTATTTATTTTGCTCCTTTGCACCCCATTATTTCTATTTCTACTTTGCATTTTCTTCCACTACAAATCTACCATCCCAGTGTTTTAATTGCTATATTGTATTTACTTTGCCACCATGGCCTTTTTAGCCTTTACCTCACTTATCTCACCTCATTTGCTCACATCGTATATAGACTTATATTTCTACTGTATTATTGACTGTATGTTTGTTTTACAACAACACAGAGCTACACATGGAGTATGTGTCGTACTGCTTTGCTTTATCTTGGCCAGGTCGCAATTGTGAATGAGAACTTGTTCTCAACTTGCCTACCTGGTTAAATAAAGGTAAAATAAATAAAACATCAGCTGATATCTCAAAGTGCTGTACAGAAACCCAGCCTAAAACCCCAAATAGCAAGCAATGCAGGTGTAGAAGCACGGTGGCTAGGAAAAACTCCCTAGAAAGGCCAACACTTAGGAAGAAACCTAGAGAGGAACCAGGCTATGAGGGGTGGCCAGTCTTCTTCTGGCTGTGCCGGGTGGAGATTATAACAGAACATGGCCAAGATTTTCAAATGTTCATAAATGACCAGCATGGTCAAATAATAATAATCACAGTAGTTGTCGAGGGTGCAACAAGTCAGCACCTCAGGAGTAAGTGTCAGTTGGCTTTTCATAGCCGATCATTGAGAGTATCTCTACCGCTCCTGCTGTCTCTGGAGAGTTGAAAACAGCAGGTCTGGGACAGGTAAAATGGAGCTATATAGGAGAAAGCCCTGCCTCCAGCTGTTTGTTTAGAAATTCTAGGGATAATTAGGAGGCCTGCATCTTGTGACCGTAGCGTTCGTGTAGGTATGTACGGCAGGACCAAATCGGAAAGATAGGTAGGAGCAAGCCCATGTAATGCTTTGTAGGTTAGCAGTAAAACCTTGAAATCAGCCCTTGCCTTAACAGGAAGCCAGTGTAGGGAGGCTAGCACTGGAGTAATATGATCACATTTTTTGGGTTCTAGTCAGGATTCTAGCAGCCGTATTTAGCACTAACTGAAGTTTATTTAGTGCTTTATCCGGGTAGCCGGAAAGTATAGCATTGCAGTAGTCCAACTTAGAAGTAAGAAAAGCATGGATACATTTTCTGCATCATTTTTGGACAGAGAGTTTCAGATTTTTGCAATGTTACGTAGATGGAAAAAAGCTGTCCTTGAAACAGTCTTGATATGTTCGTCAAAAGAGAGATCAGGGTCCAGAGTAACGCCGAGGTCCTTCACAGTTTTATATGAGACAACTGTACAACCACCAAGATTAATTGTCAGATTCAACAGAAGATCTCTTTGTTTCTTGGGACATAGAACAAGCATCTCTGTTTTGTCTGAATTTAAAAGTAGAAAGTTTGCAGCCATCCACTTCCTTATGTCTGAAACACAGGCTTCTAGCGAGGGCAATTTTGGGGCTTCACCATGTTTCATTGAAATGTACAGCTGTGTGTTATCCACATAGCAGTGAAAGTTAACATTATATTTCGAATGACATCCCCAAGAGGTAAAATATATAGTGAAAACAATAGTGGTCCTAAAACGGAACCTTGAGGAACACCGAAATTTACAGTTGATTTGTCAGAGGACAAACCATTCACAGAGACAAACTGATATCTTTCTGACAGATAAGATCTAAACCAGGCCAGAACTTGTCCGTGTAGGCCAATTTGGGTTTCCAATCTCTCCAAAAGATTGTGGTGATCGATGGTATCAAAAGCAGCACTAAGGTCTAGGAGCACGAGGACAGATGCAGAGGCTCAGTCTGACGCCATTAAAAAATAATTTACCACCTTCACAAGTGCAGTCTCAGTGCTATGATGGGGTCTAAAACCAGACTGAAGCATTTCGTATACATTGTTTGTCTTCAGGAAGGCAGTGAGTTGCTGCGCAACAGCTTTTTCTAAAATATTTGAGAGGAATGGAAGATTCGATATAGGCCGATAGTTTTTTGTATTTTCTGTGTCAAAGTTTGGCTTTTTCAAGAGAGGCTTTATTACTGCCACTTTTAGTGAGTTTGGTACACATCCGGTGGATAGAGAGACGTTTATTATGTTCAACATAGGAGGGCCAAGCACAGGAAGCAGCTCTTTCAGTAGTTTAGTTGGAATAGGGTCCAGTATGCAGCTTGAAGCTTTAGAGGCCATGATTATTTTCATCATTGTGTCAAGAGATATCCTGTTATGGCTAGGGGGCAGTATTTTCACTGCCGGATAAAAAAACGTACCCGATTTAATCTGATTATTACTCCTGCCCAGAAACTAGAATATGCATATAATTATTAGCTTTGGATTATCGCTTTATCGCTATTAACGCTTTTTTACGAGAAAAATGGCATAAAAATTGATTTTAAACAGTGGTTGACATGCTTCGAAGTACGGTAATGGAATATTTAGAATTTTTTTGTCACGAAATGCGTCATGCACGTGACCCTTATTTACACTTCGGATAGTGTCTTGAACGCACGAACAAAACGCCGCTATTTGGATATAACTATGGATTATTTTGAACCAAACCAACATTTGTTATTGAAGTAGCAGTCCTGGGAGTGCATTCGGACGAAGAACACCAAAGGTAATCAAACTTTTCTAATAGTAAATCGGAGTTTGGTGAAGGCTAAACTTGCTGGGTGTCTAAATAGCTAGCCCTGTGATGCCGGGCTGTGTACTCAGAATATTGCAAAATGTGCTTTCACCGAAAAGCTATTTTAAAATTGGACACCTCGATTGCACAAAGGAGTTCTGTATCTATAATTCTTAAAATAGTTGTTATGTTTTTGGTGAACGTTTATCGTGAGTAATTTAGTAAATTCACCGGCAGTGTTCGATGGGAATGCTAGTCACATGCTAATGTAAAAAGCTGGTTTTTGATATAAATATGAACTTGATTGAACAAAACATGCATGTATTGTATAACATAATGTCCTAGGGTTGTCATCTGATGAAGATCATCAAAGGTTAGTGCTGCATTTAGCTGTGGTTTTGTTTTTTGTGACATTATATGCTAGCTTGAAAAATGGGTGTCTGATTATTTCTGGCTTGGTACTCTGCTGACATAATCTAATGTTTTGCTTTCGCTGTAAAGCCTTTTTGAAATCGGACAGTGTGGTTAGATAAAGGATAGTCTTGTCTTTAAAATGCTGTAAAATAGTCATATGTTTGAAAAATGGAAGTTTTTGTATTTTTGAGGAATTTGTAATTCGCGCCACGCCTATCATTGGATATTGGAGCAGGTGTTCCGCTAGCGGAACGTCTAGATGTAAGAGGATATAGTACTAAAACAATGTATTGTAAATTTAAAAAAAATGCATAACTGCCTTAATTTTGCTGGACCCCAGGAAGGCAGCAGCTATAGGTGATACATAATAAATACAAATATATACTAATGTATCTTTATTCAAGTATGACAATTGAGTACTTTTTCCAACACTGAGGAATGAATGCTACATGAAAGCAGACTATTAAACAAGAGCCTACCTTAAATAACAATATAATAGTTATATAACAATATAACACCATCATTTTGTAGCATAATTCTGATGCAATTCTCTGTTGTCAAGTTGGAAAGCCGTTGTCGATGACCTATGCTCCAGTATAACTAAAAGGACAAAATAGGTCAACAAGTCTCTACACACCCATTGTGATTTGTTTCTTAATGACGATGCGCTTTCCTCTTGTACACTCCAGTGATAGGCCAGTAGTCCTGCTGCGCGCTCCTAATTGTCAACTTGGTGTACACAACCTTGTGTTCATTAGGCAGCAAACGGAAGGCATCTGAGATAATCTAATGAATTAAATTAATTCAACCCTAAATCAAGACTTAAAACCTCAGTGTTTTTGCCGTTTCTGATGATATTACAACTTTTGTCCTTTCTATCACAGCCATCTTTGAATTACCCAAATGTCTCCAATGGCAACCCTGTGTCTTGCCAGGTTGACACAAATATACCCAGGGTTTCCTCTTAGCTCATGTTTGCAGCTGTGGCAGTGGCGGTCTCTACAGAGAGATGAGGAAGAGCGGCCGGGCACGTTCCCCCAAGGTTAGGATCACTTCTGTTATCACTGTGATGGAAAGCGACCAAGGTAACAGGTCTCTGGGGAGTTTCCTACTTGGAGATGGTTGCAGTGCACTGCCTCATCTCTCTCTCACACACACACACACACACACACACACACACACACACAGCACTTCATCCTTGCCAGGATTCAAAGTGTTTAGAGGAGAGAGCAGATGGCTGTAACAAATACAGTTATTTTTGTCTGTAAATTGATTACTTTTTTGTCTTGATGCTTTAGCTTTTGTTTTGCTTTAATGAATGCTTGATTGTCTATAGCAAGGTCATATCGCCCTATGCGTCAAGTCATCTATTTATTTAGAAAAAATATTTTACAGCCATATCACCAACACTAAACAGTCTCCTTTGAATCCCCATTGTCTATGGGTTTTCTATAGCTCTGTCACCATCCAAAATCCACCCTGTGTTTTTATGTTGCTGCCATTCCAACTTTTTGTTGTTGCTGCGTTTTGTGCGCTGTTCTGCATTGCTCCTAGGCCCCAAGTCCTATTCCTCCAGTTAGTCAGTTCTCTGTTCAGTGAGGCCCCGTGATCATCAGCCTGGTGTTGACAAAGCGTAAAAGACAGCCTGGGCTTGGAGACGCTTTCAAAATAGAAGTGAACATGTTAGAGACATCTCAAGTTGCTCCTCGCCTACTCGTCTTATCTGAAGCTGACTGTTTGTGGAATAATCCACTTGATAAAAAGTCAACAATCCTTAGACGTGTTTTGGAGGATTGCTATTAACAAAACGCTGTTCTGATCTGACATGATGGATAAGAGCATCTGCTAAAATTACACAAAAAATAAGATCAACATTCACATTAAAGTTGCTGGTCTCCTTTCGCCTTTTGTACCAGCAGGTCAAATATAAGCTGCTCTTGTACCATGGGTCCTTTTGCTCCTTAACTCCCCAAAACGAATACAGTACATGTTTGATGTAATACAGTAACGTTACACATTTGATGTACATTCTTTATTAGCATTTATACCACAATAAGCTTAAAGTGGGTTTATAGTAGGCCCGATGCGGAGCATCTATGGTACTCTTCTGACACACTCCATTTAGCTTTCAGAGCCAATGAGATCAGAATGCTTTGGGTTGGAAACAGCTTTTATTAAAAGAAAGGTGGCTGCTAGGATGACAGCAACGCACACACAATCTTTACACTTCCTGCTTTTTACAGGAAGTCGCCCCCATTTTAATGCTCAGTCCATGAATGCTTATCTTCCGGAAAAGATCTGGGCTCTGCAAAGGCATAAATAATGGAACATGTAGACCTTGCAAGAAGAAAATGGCCACAGTCCAGTGGCATAACATGACGAAGCTCTTCATCTACTGCTCTTCTGTAACAAGGGAATGAGTGATGAGGAAAATAAAGTAGTCCTATGTAGTACCAGGTACAGTAAAATCTAATGCACAAAGGATACAAGCACACACTGATTCATACTCTCATAAAGGGGTTTCATTTGAACCAATAATGTGTGTGTGTGTGTGTGTGTGGGTGTGTGCGTGTGTGCGCGTGTGCAGCCCCAAAACAATTTATTTTGCAACCATCCCATGAAGCTTGAAATTTTGTACAATGTATTGAAACCCAGGTTTGATGTCAGCATGAAATACTGTGCGTGTGAAGAATTATAGTTTGACTCAGAAAATAGCACTTTGAATTTGGCAGGTCACATGGTGAAAATAGCAGTCCTGGCCTCAAGTGTTTTGTAGAGTGAAGAGTATGAGTACGGAGTGCCAAGCTGGTCTCAGACCTCACAATTTAACAACCTAGTCTTTAGGCCCAATTTTGGATTGAATGTTATGGTACAGTGTACATACAGTGCCTCCAGAAAGTATGCATACCCCTTCACTTATTCCACATTGTGTTGTGTTAGAGCCTGAATTCTAAATGGATTTAATAGATTTCTGTCTCTCACCCATCTACACACAATACCCCATAATGACAAAGTGAAAACATGTTTAGAGAAATGTTTGCTAATTTATAGAAAATGAAATACAGAAATATCTCAATAGTCAAACCCCTGAGTCAAAACATGTTAGAATCACCTTTGTCAGCGATTACATCTGTGAGTATTTCTGGGTAAGTCTCACACCTGGAAAGTACAATAGTTGCACATTATTATTTTTTTAATTCTTCAAGCTCTGTCAAGTTGGTTGTTGATCATTGCTAAACAGCAATTTTCAAGTATTGCCATAGATTTTCAAGCCAATTTAAATCAAAACTGTAGCTAGGCCACTCAGGAACATTCAATATCGTCTTGGTAAGCAACTCCAGTGTATATTTGGCCTTGTGTTTCAGGTTATATTCCTGCTGAAATGTGAATTAATCTCCCAGAGTCTGGTGGAAAGCAAACTGAACCTGTTTTCCTCTAGGATTTTGCCTGTACTTAGCTCCATTCTGTTTCTTTTTTTATCCTGAAATATGATGCAGCCACCACTATTCTTGAAAATATGAGTGGTACTCAGTAATGTGTTGTATTGGACTTGCCCCAAACATAAAACTTTGTATTCAGGACAAAAAGTACATTTCTTTACCACATTTTTTGCAGTATTGATTCAGTGCCTTGTTGCAGACAGGATGTATTTGATCCCCTGCTGATTTTGTACGTTTGCCCACTGACAAAGAAATTATCAGTCTATAATTTTTATGGTAGGTTTATTTGAACAGTGAGAGACAGAACAACAACAAAAAAATCCAGAAAAACGCATGTCAAAAATGTTATAAAATGATTTGCATTTTAATGAGTGCACTCTGGGCATTTGTAAACCCAGAGCATTGTCAAATTGTCCGTTCCTAAATTCAGAGCGTTTCACTCTCGGAGCATTCAGAGTGCACAATGGACGCTCGCCGTGGAGTAGGGTTGATCCAAGCGTTCAACGGCAGTCAAGCACCCAAGTTAACTGGGTAACGTTGGCTAGCTACTTCCAGACACAAATGAGAGAACACATCCCTCTGACCATTTTACTCACCCTAGCAGAGCTGGTTAGGCTGTTTTCATGTTATCCAGAGCGTTGGTGACTAACTGTGCTGCTGGCAACAATATAATTACGCTTTTTTTGCCAACGGTTACTGACACTGACCATATTCAACAGGTGTTGAGCTTTCGTAAATTCATCAGTTATTCTGCGAGAGAGTGCTTTGAAGTCGGAGTAGATAGCCAGAATGAACAATGTCCATTGAAACACACAACAACTATACCACTTAGCTAAGAATGATGTGAATAATCAAGTCAATAAACATTGGGTAGTTAGTTAGATAGCAGATAGTTAACCTGTTAGGGCTAGGGGGCAGTATTGACACGGCCGGATAAAAAACGTACCCGATTTAATCTGGTTACTACTCCTACCCAGTAACTAGAATATGCATATAATTATGGTCTTTGGATAGAAAACACCCTAAAGTTTCGAAAACTGTTTGAATGGTGTCTGTGAGTATAACAGAACTCAAATGGCAGGCCAAAACCTGAGAAGATTCCATGCAGGAAGTGGCCTGTCTGACAAGTAGTGTTTAATCTTGGCTCTTTTTATTGAAGACTGAGGATCTTTGCTCTAACGTGACACTTCCTACGGCTCCCATAGGCTCTCAGAGCCCGGGAAAAAGCTGAACGATATCGAGGCAGCCTCTGGCTGAAACACATTATCGCTTTTGGCAAGTGGCCGATCAGAGTACTATGGGCTTAGGTGCGTGCCCGAGTCGACCGAATGCTTTATTTTCTTTCGTCTGTTTACCTAAACGCAGATTCCCGGTCTGAATATTATCGCTTTTTTATGAGAAAAATGGCATAAAAATTGATTTTAAACAGCGGTTGACATGCTTCGAAGTACGGTAATGGAATATTTCGAATTTTTTTGTCACGAATTGCGCCATGCTCGTCACCCTTATTTACCCTTTCGGATAGTGTCTTGAACGCACGAACAAAACGCCGCTGTTTGGATATAACTATGGATTATTTTGAACCAAACCAACATTTGTTATTGAAGTAGCAGTCCTGGGAGTGCATTCTGACGAAGACAGCAAAGGTAATAACATTTTTCTTATAGTAAATCTGACTTTGGTGAGTGCTAAACTTGCTGGGTGTCTAAATAGCTAGCCATGTGATGCCGGGCTATCTACTGAGAATATTGCAAAATGTGCTTTCACCGAAAAGCTATTTTAAAATCGGACATATCGAGTGCATAGAGGAGTTCTGTATCTATAATTCTTAAAATAATTGTTATGCTTTTTGTGAACGTTTATCGTGAGTAATTTAGTAAATTCACCGGCAGTGTTCGGTGGGAATGCTAGTCACATGCTAGTCACATGCTAATGTAAAAAGATGTTTTTTGATAAAAATATGAACTTGATTGAACAAAACATGCATGTATTGTATAACATAATGTCCTAGGGTTGTCATCTGATGAAGATCATCAAAGGTTAGTGCTGCATTTAGCTGTGGTTTGGGTTTATGTGACATTATATGCTAGCTTGAAAAATGGGTGTCTGATTATTTCTGGCTGGGTACTCTGCTGACATAATCTAATGTTTTGCTTTCGTTGTAAAGCTTTTTTGAAATCGGACAGTGTGGTTAGATTAACGAGAGTCTTGTCTTTAAAATGGTGTAAAATATTCATATGTTTGAAAAATTGAAGTTTTTGCATTTGAGGTTTTTGAATAACGCGCCACGGGATTACACTGGCTGTTACGTAGGTGGGACGATTTGGTGCCACCTACCCTAGAGAGGTTAACACTTGTCATAATTAGTTAAAGCAATGAATTCGGCTGCATATTTTCCCCCATTTTCTTCAAATCTGAAAACGTTATGAAGCCATGCCCATTTTCTGAAGAATTGCATTATGGGCCCTAAAAGCACGGAAATAGTGTCCGCTGCATGTATACTTCGTATTTTGGTGGATTTAGTATGACATCCGATAACTTTTGGCATACTAGCTATATCCATACTATGACCAATCAGCATACAATTTACTCAATTCATGTCACAAATAGTACGGTTAGTATGAGTATTCCAACACAGCTCAGGACCCAGCTGCACAGGGCGGGGTTCAGACGCAGGGCCCCAAGCTTAAAGGGTACTATGGTGTTGAAGGCTGAGCTATAGTCAATGAACAGCGTTCTTACATAGGTATTCTTCTTGTCCAGATGGGGTAGGGCAGTGTGCAGTGCGATAGAGATTGCATCATCCGTGGATCTATTGGGGTGGTATGCAAATTGCAGTGGGTCTAGGGTATCAGGTAAGGTGGAGGTGATATGATCCTTAACTAGCCTCTCAAAGCACATCATTTCATGATGACAGAAGTGAGTGCTACGGGGCGATAGACATTTAGTTCAGTTACCTTTGCTTTCTTGGGTACAGGAACAATGGTGGACATCTTAAAGCAAGTGGGGACAACAGATTGCGATAGGGAGAGATTGAATATGTCCGTGAACACTCCAGCCATCTGGTCTGAGTATGCTCTGAGGATGCGGCTAGGGATGCCGTCTGGAGAACGATAGCTCACAGTCCATGGGAGCTGTGCTGGCCTGCGTCGGTGGCACTGTGTTTTCCTCAAAGCGGGCAAAGAGCTTGTCCGGGAGCAAGGCGTCGGTGTCCCCAATATGGCTAATTTTACTTTTAGAATTCATGATTGTCAGGAGTCCCTGCCACATGCGTCTCGTGTCTGAGCCCTTAAATTGCAACTCCACTTTGTCTCTGTACTGACATTTGCCTGTTTGATTGCCTTACGAAGGGCATAACTGAACATTTTTACTCAACCATTTTCCCAGTCGTGGTGAAATGCGGTGGTTTGCGCTTTCAGTTTTGCGCAAATGCTGCCATCTATCCAAGGTTTGGTTTGGACAAGTTTTAATCATCACAGGGGGAACAACATCCCTTATACACTTCCCGATGAACTCAGTCACCGTGGCAGTGTATACATCAATGTTATTCTCAGAGGCAACCCGGGAACATATCCCAGTCCGCATGATCAAAATAATCTTAAAGCATGGATTACGATTGGTCAGACCAGCGTTGAACAGTCCTTACCATGGGTACTTCCTGTTTGAGTTTCTGCCTATAGGAAGGGAGGAGCAGGATGGAGACGTGATCTGATTTTCCGAAGGAAGGGCGGAGGAGGGCCCTGTAGCCGTCCCGGAAGGGATAGTAGCAATGGTAGAGAGTTTTAATGTGGGTGTGGCGCAGACAACTTGTTGATAAAACTTTGATAGCGTTTTCTTAAGATTTTCTTTACTAAAGTCCCCTGCTACAATAAATGTGGCCTCAGGATATGCGTTTTCCAGTTTGCACAAAGTCCAGTGTAGTTCCTTCAGTGCCGTTGTGGTATCGGCTTCAGGGGCAATATACATGGCTGTGACGATGACTTAAGAGAATTTTCCGGAAGGTAATGCGGTGGCATTTGATTGTGAGGTATTCTTGGTCAGGTGAAAAAAATTACTTGAGTTCCTGTACGTTACCACAATTGCACCATGAGTAGTTAATCAGGAAACCCACATCTCCTCCCTTCTTCTTTCCAGAGAGTTATTTATTTCTATCTGCACGATGTACTAGGAACCCAGCTGGCTGTATGGACGGGGACAGTATATCTGGAGAGGCCATGATTCTGTGAAACAGAGTATGTTACTGTCTGTGAAGGAGATCCTCACCCTGAGCTAATCTACTTTATTGTCGTGGGACTGAACATTAGCGAGTAATATGCTCGGAAGCGGTGGATGGTATGCACGTCTCCTGAGTTGGACCAAAAGTCCACTCTGAATACCTTTTCTCTGCCGGCGGTGTCTTGGAGCAGTTTCTGGGATAAGTGGAATTGCCTTGGGGGGTATGAACAAAGGGTCCATTTCAGGAAAGTCGTATTTATGGTCGAAATGCTGGTGATTTAACATCGCTCTAATATCCAAAAGTTATTTCTGGCTGTATATAATAGTGCAAAAGAAGTTCTGAGCTAATAATGTAAGAAATAACACACAAAAAGCAAAATACTGCAAAGTTGCTTAGGAGCCATGAACAGGGCGACCACATCTATCGGCGCCACAACAATTTGATGTCAAATATGTAGCCTACTCACTGTGGTGTGTTGTTTAAAAGGCCACTGTTAAACAGAATGACAATCTATATTAGCCTAGTCCTGTAACTAGAGGCTACGATATGTTCAAATGTAAAATCCTTTAATTTTCTCTTATCTTAAAAAGGCAAGGTTCTCACGGTAGGCTAGAATGATTTTTGTTGAAAATGTGTGGTTTTAAGACCCAAAACGCAATTACATTATGTTTGCAGTGCTGTTCTTTGTTTATATTAACCAAATTAGGCCCCAACAATAACAAAACATGCAGGCTGTATATGAGTAGCTCGTAAAAACATTTTTTAGTATGAAGTAGCTCTTATAAAAGAAAAGGTTGAAGACCCCTGGTCTAGCCCAAACCATTTAAATATGCTAAATTGTATTATTTTTGTTGCAGCTTCAGGCCGTCATTTATCGATATACATAGATGCCCCCCAAAAATGTAATTTGATAATGACAATGATAAATTAATAATACATTTGCAATATTATTTTTATGTGAACATAATCTATGACTAAATTTAAATGCCAAACTCAGTTTGCATTTTCAAGTTGACAGTTCTTGTTCAATGCCCTACCAGATAATATATTGAGAAAGAAAATTGTTAAAGAGAAATTCAGTCACTATGGGTGGGATTGTCAGGGGAGGAGCGGGATATTTGTGAGAGTCACAGAGTTGGTATGGTTTCAGACCTGTCAATCGATCACTATGGGTGGGGTTTTCAGGGAAGGGATGTTTGAGTCACAGGATTGGTAGGGTTTCAGACCTGTCAATTAATTATTGTGGGTGCTATTTTCAGGGATAGGAGTAAATTAGTAATCTAGTCATTAAAACACATTTTCAATATAATTTATTGTGGCAATACCTAAGAAAAACGGTTGTGTTCTGTTCATAAATATGAATTCTGCAGGAAATCAAGTTCTGTGGGAGATCACCTACTGTAGAACCCCCTACACAGATCTGGTTCACAGGGCAAAAGGAAAGGGGACATCAGGGATCGACATTCAAACGGAAACAGCTCTGCTATACATTCTTATTGTATGATATAATTAACCTAATTAACCCACTTCCGTTTTTCAGGGGTAACAGAAGTTAGGTTGAAAATACTGTATCCTTGAAAACCAGAAACATCCACGTTCTGCCAACGCCACTAAGGATTGTGATATATTGAATAACAATAGAAAAATGACATACATTGCAATTTAAAAATAGAGTTTTAGATCATAAGAATAGAATAAGGCCCCTAATGTTGAAATATGAAGATTAAATATGAATGAATGAATAGGAATTAGTGATATAAAATGACTTCCAATGTAATGAAAACCATTTCACAACATAATAGAACATCAAATAGTGCAAATAGACATTGTTTCACAACACCAACCAATATAATTTAAGTTACACACAATATGATTAAAAAGAGTTGTATAAACCATGTTCTCAATTATTACCATCAATAGAATATCAACAACCTATGTTAAAAAGGATGTTCAATGAAAAAACCTTGTAACCTACAGTAGCCTCATTGAATGAGCCAACTGATTCATGAATAGGCAAAGTATTTACAAACATATTCTATTCTTATTTACAATAAAAGTTACTCCAAAATGACAAGGCAGGGATGGCCACCAGCTCCATTTGACCTGGACAAATACATCTGTCTCCTATTAGAGACCAAAAGTATGATGTTGTTGTATGAGGCTGGGAAATCTTTCCTCATTTCCACATTCAACAACTTAACACAGCATCTTCATTTGAGTACCATGTTTGGTTATACTTAATCATTTGTTGCCAACATAGTATTGTGTGTTCTTACTTCCTCTAGGTGTGTGTCCAAGATTATACTTTTTTTGTTTAAAGACTGAGGAATTTGCAATTATCAGCAGCCGCAACATAATGTTTAGTGAGGGCAGTAAAAGGCTTTCCATGTGCACATGTAAAGACAACGCTAAAATGTGCCTCTTTTGGTGGTCTGCCCAAGTCGACGCATCTTTTGATGGTTTTATGCTCTCTTTTTTATGTAGATTTGTTTATGAATATATACTGTATGTCGATATGACACATTAGTTATTCTTCTATTTTGTAATCAACATACACTGTAGATTTTGCAAGACTTGACTGTGAGCAAATCAGAGCATTTAATGAAGTCCAGCTCAATATGCTGCATGTGCCCTCTGGTGGAAGGGATATGGGTAACAAGTTCACTTGTTTATTTCCTTTTTAAAATGTTAATTATTTTGACACTTTTGCAAAGCACAACCCCAGTAACCAAATGTGTCCCTACTACGTGCTACCAGATGTATATTTTATTTTACAGATCACAGCTATACCAGACATGGCACAACAGAGGTAATGGTTAAATTAATCTGAAATAGGGCTGAAATGATGTAACCAGTGTTATGCCCTTTGTCACACTTTTTTTTCTAGAAAATTAAACAAATTCCATTCTCAACCATCCACTTTATGCTGGAAACTGACAATCATGGAATTGTCAAAGTAAGTGGAGGGATGATGAAATGTCAAACATGCGGTATGCAACCCAAACATTGTAGCCATGTATTTATTTATTTATTTTTATTTATTTCACCTTTATTTAACCAGGTAGGCAAGTTGATAACAAGTTCTCATTTACAATTGCGACCTGGCCAAGATGAAGCAAAGCAGTTCGACAACATACAAAAACACAGAGTTACACATGGAGTAAAACAACATACAATCAATGATGCAGTAGAAAAAAATAAGACTATATACAATGTGAGCAAATGATGTGAGATAAGGGAGGTAAAGGCAAAAAGGCCATGGTGGCAAAGTAAATAAAGTATAGCAAGTAAAACACTGGAATGGTAGATTTGTAGTTTGAAGAAAGTTCAAAGTTAAAATATAAATAATATGGTGCAAAGGAGCAAAATAAATAAAATAAATAAATACAGTAGAGGAAGAGGTAGTAGTTTGGGCTAAATTATAGATGGGCTATGTACAGGTGCAGTGATCTGGGAGCTGCTCTGATAGCTGGTGCTTAAAGCTAGTGAGGGAGATAAGTGTTTCCAGTTTCTGAGATTTTTGTAGTTCGTTCCAGTCATTGGCAGCAGAGAACTGGAAGGAGAGACGACCAAAGGAGGAGTTGGCTTTAGGGGTGACCAGAGAGATTTACCTGCTGGAGCGCGTGCTACAGGTGGGTGCTGCTATGGTGACCAGTGAGCGGAGATAAGGGGGGACTTTACCTAGCAGGGTCTTGTAGATGACCTGGAGCCAATGTGTTTGGCGACGATTATGAAGCGAAGGCCAGCCAACGAGAGCGTACAGGTCGCAGTGGTGGGTAGTATATGGGGCTTTGGTGACAAAACGGATGGCACTGTGATAGACTGCATCCAGCTTGTTGAGTAGGGTATTGGAGGCTATTTAGTAAATGACATCGCCAAAGTCGAGGATTGGTAGGATGGTCAGTTTTACGAGGGTATGTTTGGCAGCATGAGTGAAGGATGCTTTGTTGCGAAATAGGAAGCCAATTCTAGATTTAACTTTGGATTGGAGATGATAGATGTGAGTCTGGAAGGAGAGTTTACAGTCTAACCAGAAACCTAGGTATTTGTAGTTGTCCACAAAGTTAGAACCGTCCAGAGAATTGATGCTGGACAGGCGGGCAGGTGCAGGCAGCGATCGGTTGAAGAGCATGCATTTAGTTTTACTTGTGTTTAGGAGCAGTTGGAGACCACGGAAGGAGAGTTGAATGGCATTGAAGCTCGTCTGGAGGGTTGTTAACACAGTGTCCAAAGAAGGGCCAGAAGTATACAGAATGGTGTCGTCTGCGTAGAGGTGGATCAGAGATTCACCAGCAGCAAGAGCGACATCATTGATGTATACAGAGAAAAGAGTTGGCCCAAGAATTGAACCCTGTGGTACCCCCATAGAGACTGCCAGAGGTCCGGACAGCAGGCCCTCCGATTTGACACACTGAACTGTCAGAGAAGTAGTTGGTGAACCAGGCGACGCAATCGTTTGAGAAACCAAGGCTACTGAGTCTGCCGATGAGAATGTGGTGATTAACAGAGTCAAAAGCTTTGGCCAGGTCAATGAATACGGCAGCACAGTATTGTTTCTTATCGATGGCGGTTACGATGTCATTTAGGACCTTGAGCGTGGCTGAGGTGCACCCATGACCAGCTCTGAAACCAGATTGCATAGCGGAGAGTGTGCGGTGGGATTCGAAATGGTCGGTAATCTGTTTGTTGACTTGGCTTTCGAAGACCTTAGAAAGGCAGGGTAGGATGGATATAGGTCTGTAGCAATTTGGGTCAAGAGTGTCACCTCCTTTGAAGAGGGGGATGACAGCAGCTGCTTTCCAATCTATGGGAATCTCAGACAACACGAAAGAGAGATTGAACAGGCTAGTAATAGGGGTAGCAATAATTTCGGCAGATAATTTTAGAAAGAAAGGGTCCAGATTGTCAAGCTCAGCTGATTTGTAGGGGTCCAGATTTTGCAGCTCTTTCAGAACATCAGCTGAATGGATTTGGGAGAAGGAGAAATGGGGGAGGCTTGGGCGAGTAGCTGTGGGGGGTGCAGTGCTGTTGAATGCAGTAGGGGTAGTTAGGTGGAAAGCATGGCCAGCCGTAGAAAAATGCTTATTGAAATTCTCAATTATAGTGGGCTTATCGGTGGTGACAGAGTATGTATGTGGCCTGGAAGACCTTTTGAATGGTGTAGAGCGTCCCACGTCCATCCAATGCACTTCTGGTGGAATCCTCATACCCTGACATTTGTAAAATGGCCATTTCTAGTGGACATTAGCCATGTGAGATTGCAGTGGCCAAAAATGTATGACTTTTGTCATTGTTATCTGCAAGACATGACAAAACAATACACTAGCCACATAATGTTTAACCAAAGCCATATCACATATATATATGATCCAGTACACATCACACTATGTGTAATCTGATTGTATTTCACTTTTTGTTACAGGAACGATATGGCACAGAGCGACCACAATTGTTTGAGGAGTTAAATGCCATACTCCTTTTTTACCCCTACTGTGGCAGTGCCTAGGGCAGTGCAGCAGATGTCCAACCGGAGGTAGATGACGTGCGACTGTACACAAGCAGTCATGTGTACACTGGGACTCTGTGACCTAAGAAACCCCTTCGAACTTGATTTTAAATTTGACATCTTCTATCTCTCAAAGCCCACCAACTCAGACTCACAGCATGCTTGAACATGACACGATATGATGGGGGAAGAGGCATAGTGCAAATTTGGAGACAATGATATATTTCTAGGTTTTCTGTCAGTTGATTTTGTAGCTGGATACAAATGACCAATCTGCCAGGACAACATCAAGTAAATGTATTTTATGCATGCCCTTAATACAGTGCAATTGGAAAATATTCAGACCCCTAGACGTTTCAATATTTGGTTACATTACAGTCTTATTCTAAAATGGATTAAATATTTTTTTTAATCTCAGCAGTGTACACGTACAGTGGCTTGCGAAAGTATTCACCCCCTTGGCATTTTTCCTATTTTGTTGCCTAAAATACATTTTTTAGGGGGGTAGTATCATTTGATTTACACATGCCTACCACTTTGAAGATGCAAAATATTTTATTGTGAAACTTGAGTGCATAACTATTCACCCCCCCCCCCCAAAGTAGAGCCAGCTTTTGCAGCAATTACAGCTGAAAGTATCTTGGGGTATGTCTCTATAAGCTTGGCACATCTAGCCACTGGAATTTTTGCCCATTCTTCAAGACAAAACTGCTCCAGCTCCTTCAAGTTGGATGGCTTCCGCTGGTGTACAGCAATCTTTATGTCATACCACAGATTCTCAACTGGATTGAGGTCTGGGCATTGACTAGGCCATTCCAAGACATGTAAATGTTTCCCCTTAAACCACTCAAGTGTTGCTTTAGCAGTATGCCCAGGGTCATTGTCCTGCTGGAAGGTGAACCTGTCACAGTCTCAAATCTCTGGAAGACTGAAACAGGTTTCCCTCAAGAATTTCCCTGTATTTATCACTATCCATCATTCCTTCAATTCTGACCAGTTTCCCAGTCCCTGCCTATGAAAAACATCCCCACAGCACGATGCTGCCACCACCATGTTCCACTGTGGGGATGGTGTTCTCTGGGTGATGCGAGGTGCTGGGTTTGCGCCAGACATAGCTTTTTTCTTGATGGCCAAAAAGCTCAATTTTAGTCTCATCTGACCTGAGTACATTCTTCCATATGTTTGGGGAGTCTCCCACATGCCTTTTGGCAAACACCAAACGTGTTTGCTTATTTTTTTCTGGGGATCTTATCCCGGTATAGGGATTCATTGTCAAGAGACCATGGCGGGAAATTCAAAACTGCAAGAATCTAATCATTTCAATTTCTCAAACAATCAACTATTTCTCACAATTTGAAAGATAAACATCTCCTAAATCCAACCACATTGTCCGATTTCAAAGAGGCTTTACGGCGAAAGCATAAAGTTAGGTTATGTTAGGAGAGTACATTGAAAATAGCTGTGTGTAATGTTTTGTCAATTCAAAGACAAGCGTCACCAAAAGCGGATATCCAGCTAGAATTATGCACTAACCTTTGACAATCTTCCTCAGATGACACTCCCAAGACATTATGTTATACAATACATGCATTTTTTGTTCCATCAAGTTCATATTTATATCCAAAAACAGCATTTTACAGTAGCGGTGAAATTCAGATTTATTTTTTCTCTCAAATGCTTCCGGTGAACAACGTTACGAATTACAAAATTACTATTCGAAAACATTGGTAAATTATAATATTGTCATTCAAATATTCATAGTTTAACATTTCGTAAATGCTACTGCATTGCCAGATTTCAAAATAACTTTACTGGGAAATCACAATTTGCAATAAACTGGGTGCTGTGCTAAGAACAATAGGCTAGGCTATACAGGTTAGCACGATCTTGTAACCATGTAATATCAAAATTACTATTGTCAATAATCCCTTACCTTTGATTATCTTCATCCATTGGCACTTCCAGGAATCCCATGTCCACAACAAATGTGGTTTCTTTCAACAAAGTTCATAATTGATGTCCAAATAACTCCAAGTTGTTAGCGCTTCGGTAGGCTACTAAAAAGTAGCGCGGGGGGGGGGGAAGTCACGGCGAAAAGTAAAAAAAAAAATCTATTTACGTTCGTTCAAACATGTCAAACGTTGTTTAGCATCAATCTTTAGAGCCATTTTTAACGTGAAACATCAGTAATGTTTCAACCCGACCTCTTCTGTGTCTTGAAAAACGTATTTGAAAAATGTATCGCATCACATGATTGTGCAGGTGCAGCCAATAATGAAGTGACGACATCCCAGGGAGGTCAACTTCTCTTCCTTGTCATCCGGTCTCTGTTCATCATAGACGCTTCAAACAACTTTATAAAGATCGTTGACATCTAGTGGAAGCCGTAGGAAGTGCGAAATGAATCCTTTCTCACTGTGGTATCTATTAACAATGACTCAAAAAAAATAGTACAGCCCCAAAATTATTATTTTTTTCTCAGGTTTTTGCCTGCTATATGAGTTTTGTTATACTTACAGACACCATTCAAACAGTTTTAGAAAATTCAGAGTGTTTTCTATCCAAATCTGGTAATAATATGCATATCCTAGCTTCTGAGTTGGTGTAGGAGGCAGTTAAAAATGGGCACATATTTTTTTCAAAATTCTCAATACTGCCCCCTAGCCCCAACAGGTTAAGCAATGTTTTTTCTGGCCACTCTTCCGTAAAGCTCAGCTCTGTGGAATGTATGGCTTAAAGTGGTCCTATGGACAGATACTCCAATCTACGCTCTGGAGCTTTGCAGCACCTTCATTGGTATCTCTGATAAATGCCCTCCTTGCCTGGTCCGTGAGCTTTGGTGGGCGGCCCTCTCTTGGCAGGTTTGTTGTGGTGCCATATTCTTTCCATTTTTTAATAATGGATTTAATGGTGCTCCGTTGGATTTTCAAAGTTTCTGATATTTTTTTGTAACACAACCCTGATCTGTACTTCTCCACAACTTTGTCCCTGACCTGTTTGGAGAGCTCCTTGGTGGTGCCCCTTGCTTAGTGGTGTGACACTTAGATTGGTGAGCTGCTTGGTCGTCGTGGTGCCCCTTGCTTAGTGGTGTTGCAGACTCTGGCGCCTTTCAGAACAGGTGTATATATACTGAGATCATGTGACAGGTCATGTGACACTTAGACAGCACACATGTGGACTTTATTTAACTAATTATGTGACTTCTGAAGGTAATTGGTTGCACCAGATCTTATTTAGAGGCTTCATAGCAAAGGGGGTGACTACATATGTACGCACCACTTTTCCACTTCACCATTGAAAAAAATTAATTTAAACAAGTAATTATTTTAATTTCACTTCACCAATTTGGACTATTTTGTGTATGTCCATTATATGAAATGCAAACAATTTAAATTACAGGTTGTAATGCAACAAAATAGGAAAAACACCAAATGGGATGAATACATTTGCAACCGCACTGTAATACCCCATAATTAAAGCGAAAACAGGTTTTTAGACATTTTAGGAAATGTTTTAAAATAAAAAAACAGAAATACCTTATTTACATAAGTATTCAGATACTTTGCTATGAGACTCGAAATTGAGCTCAGGTGCATCCTGTTTCCATTGATCATCCTTGAGATGTTTCTACAACTTGATTGGGGTCCACCTGTGGTAAATTCAATTGATTGGACATGAATTGGAGATGTACACACCAGTCTATATAAGGTCCCAACAGTTGACAGTGCATGTCTGAGTAAAAACCAAGCCATGAGGTCAAAGGAATTGTCCCTAGAGCGCCGAGACAGGATTGTGTCGAGGCACAGATCTGGAGAAGGGAACCAAACATTGTCTGCGGCATTGAAGGTCCCCAAGAACACAGTGGACTCATTCTTAAATGGAAGAAGTTTGGAACCACTGAGACTATTCCTAGAGCTGGCTGCCTGGCCAAACTGAGCAATCGAGGGGAGAAGGACCTTGTTCAGGGAGGTGACCAAGAACCCGATGGTCACTCTGACAGAGCTCTAGGGTTCCTCTGTGGAGATGAGAGAACCTTCCAGAAGGACAACGATCCCTGCAGCACTCCACCAATCAGGCCTTTATAGTAGAGTGGCCAGACGGAAACCACTCCTCAGTAAAAGGCACATGACCGCCCACTTGTAGTTTGCCAAAAGGCACCTAAAGACTCTCAGACCAAGAGAAACAAGATTCTATGGCCTGATGAAACCAAAAATTGAACTCTTTGGCCTGAATGCCAAGCGTCACGTCTGGAAGAACACTGGCACCATCCCTACGGTGAAGCATTGTGGTGGCAGCATCATGCTGTAGGGATATTTTTCAGACTGGGGCGACAGTTCACCTTCCAACAGGACAACGACCCCAAGCACACAGCCAAGACAACACAGGAGTGGCTTCGGGACAAGTCTCTGAATGTCCTTGAGTGGCCCAACCAGAGCCTGTAATTGAACCCAATCGATCATCTCTGGAAAGACCTGAAAATTGCTGTGCAGCAACACTCCCCATCCAACCTGACAGAGCTTGAGAGGATCTGCAGCTTGTACCCAAGAAGACTCGAGGCTGTAATCACTTCCAAAGGTGCTTCAACAAAGTACTGAGTAAAGGGTCTGAATACTTATGTAAATGTAATATTTCAGTTTTTTATTTTTTAATAAATTAGCATACATTTCTAAAAACCTATATTTACTTTGCCATTGTGGGGTATTGTGTGTAGATTGATAAGAAAAACAATTGAATCCATTTTAGAATAAGGCTGTAACGTAACAAAAGTAATACTTTCTGAAGGCACTGTATATTACATTACAAGGTATGCAATTTACTTCAATGAGTACCGTATATTATTGTATACATGTCCATTATTTTCAGTGAGGTGGTCCCTACAATAGAGACCTGCAAGCGACCTTCAAGCTCCATCACCAATACTGGACACTAAGTATTTATGACAGTTTGTTCTTGTTTGAATGTCTGAACATTTTCTTAACCATTAATGTGTGCTTACTATTTTCTACTCAAAGGAAAACAAAGTTGGCAGTGAGTATTGTTAACCTGCCTTTACTTGTCCCTCTGTAAATATCATATCAACATTTAGTTTTTCACTCAATTATTCAGTTGTTATTTCTTGACTTTACCAGTCACAACTGCAAGAAACTAATTCCTAAGACACCTGTGAGGAAGCTTTTACAGAAGTATGTTTCTGAAGGCCTGCTTCATGTGGAGCACAAGGATCTGCTCTCGTGCTGAGAAGAGTAGTTTTTCAGGTTTGTAGTTTTTCAATTGATTGCCTATCCAATATACAGTGTAAATGGGGTCATATTGCACTTCCTAAGGCTTCCACTAGATGTCAACAGTCTTTAGAATGTTGTTTCAGGCTTCTACACATCATTTGACATGTTTCTACAAACTGTAATATAACTTCTTTGACTTTTCGTCTGGACTTTAGTGTGCGCAGATTCTGCATTTGGAATAGTGAACCTAACGCGCGAACAAAATGGAGGTATTTGGACATAAAGATGAACTTTATCGGACAAAACAAACATTTATTGTGGAACTGGGATTCCTGGGAGTGCATTCCGATGAAGATCATCAAAGGTAAGTGAATATTTATAATGCTATAATTCTGACTTCTGTTGACTCCACAATATGGCGGGTATGTGTATGGCTTGTTTTGGTTTCTGAGCGCTGTACTCAGATTATTTCAAAGTGTGCTTTCGCCGTAAAGCTTTTTTGGAATTTGCCACAGCGGTTGCATTAAGGAGAAGTTTATCTATAATTCTGTGCAGAAGACTTGTGTCTTTTATCAAAGTTTATTATGAGTATTTCTGTAAATTGATATGCTCATTCACCGGAAGTTTGAGGCAAAACATTTCTGAACATTACACGCCAATGTAAAATGGGGTTTTTGGATATAAATATGAACTTTATTGAGCAAAACATACATGTATTGTGTAACATGAAGTCCTATGAGTGCCATCTGATGAAGATCATCAAAGGTTAGTGATTAATTTTAGCTGTATTTCTGGTTATTGGTTTTTCTTGTCTAGGTGCTGTCCTAACATAATCTAATGCTATGCTTTCGCCGTAAAGCCTTTTTGAAATCGGACACTGTGGTTGGATTAACGAGAAGATTATCTTTAAAATGGTGTATAATATTTGTATGTGTGAGAAATTTGAATTAGGAGATTTTTGTTGTTTTGAATTTGGCGCTCTGCTATTTCACTGGCTGTTGGCGAGTGACGCTACTGTCCCACATACCCCAGAGAGGTTTGTCCCCAAGGGGGAAATTGTCTTAGACACACAGTACTTACTTCTGTATACCAAATAGACACTACATTACACACTCAGTAAGTGTAGCTACATTTGATTGTGCCAACGTGAATGCCCCACCCACATCAGGATTTCCCTGCTACTTATATTAAATGTTTTATTTTTCTAACTCAGGAATATTTTTTTAATGTGTGCTTTGGGTCATTGCCTTGCTGGAAGATCCACTTTTGACCAAATTTACATCTTTCTTTCAACGCCAAACCCGCCGGTGATGTGTATGGCCAATGACCTCTATTTTTGTCTCATATGGCATAGCACCTGGTTGCAATCCAAGTGTCAATGCCATTTATCAAACTCTTGGACATTACATTTATTGGTTATTCGCAAAAAGCTTTTTTTCTGGCAACCCTTCCAAAAAACTTGGCATTGGCATGGGGGTGGCGTCTAATTGTAGATTAAGAGACTTGGTGACCCCAAGATGAGACCAAGTCGTATAATTCTCCTTGGACTTTTCTTTGCCTCCAGAACCATCTTCCTCACTGTGCGTGGGGACAAGATCCACATGCGTCAAGGGTGCCAACAGTATTGTATTAATAATACAATATGTTCAAAATACAATACTGTATTATGAACGGTGTCCAACGGGTCGATTTTAGGTCCTGTACTTTTTACTGTGTGTATATATAAACCATATTGGTGTCATTGCAAAACACTAAGATACCGCTGTATGCAGGTGACACTGTGTAAACTATCAATCTGTCTTTATTGCCTCGCAGAAAGCCTTTGTTGAACAAAAATTACTTAATGCAGGTAAAACCATGTTTGATGCTGTGAAACTTGGGAATAGCTATTAGATTAGCAAGTCATGCCATGAAAACTTGGTCGGTATGACAGGATTTGCTAATTTGAGAGCTATTCCCTAAGTTTCACAACATCAAACATTGACAACACCAAACATATATATCTGATGTTTACTTATTTCACTGACCTCGACATCATTGCTCTTCCAAGTGCAAGGACGTGTCCGAATCCATATCACCAACCAGCATAGATACAGCCTCTTTCACAGTGAAAAGTGTGTCCGCTTTGGTGCTGTCATTTTGACTATTGAAGTGAAAAGAAATGACAGCATACCCTGTCTAGTTGATGACAACAGGTAGTTTGCAAGTAGACTTTGCAATATTGACACAGATATTATTGATAGACAAACAAGGCAGTTCACCGACACTACAGTAATTTAAAGAAAGGCAGTCGACTGCCACTTTGGGTTCAGAGTTAATTATGATATAATAGACACTGAACGAAAATATAAACGCAACATTAAACAATTTCTACAATGTTACTGAGTCACAGTTCATATAAGGAAATCAGTCAATTGAAATAAATTCATTAGGCCCTAATCTATGGATTTCACATGGCTGGGAATACAGATATGCATCTGTTGGTCTTAAAGAAAAGGTAGGGGCGTGGATCAGAACCAGTCTGGTGTGACCACCATTTACCTCATGTAAAGCGACCTCTCTTTTGCAGAGTTTATCAGGCTGTTGGTTATTGCCTGTGGAATGTTGTCCCACTCCTCTTCAATGGCTGTGTGACGTTGCTGGATATTGGCAGGATGTGGAACATGCGTTGTACACGTCTATCCAGAGCATCCCAAACATGCTCAATGGGTGACATGTCTGAGTATGCATGCCATGGAAGAACTGGGGCATTTTCAGCTTCCAGGAATTGTGTACAGATCCTTGCAACATTATCATGCTGAAATATTAGGTGATGGCGGAAGAATGGCATGACAATGGGCCTCAGGATCTCGTCACGGTATCTTTGTGCATTCAAATTGCCATTGATAAAGGGCAATTGTGTTCATTGTCCGTAGCTTATGCCTGACTGTACCATAACCCCACCACCATAGGGCAGTCTGTTCACAACGTTGACATCAGCAAACCGCTCGCCCCCACACAACGCCACATCACATTGTATATAGACTTATTTTTCTACTGTATTATTCACTGTTTGTTTGTTTTACTCCATGTGTAACTCTGTGTTGTATGTGTCGAACTGCTTTGCTTTATCTTGGCCAGGTTGCAATTGTAAATGAGAACTTGTTCTCAACTTGCCTACCTGGTTAAATAAAGGTGAAATAAATAAAAATAAAAAAATACACGTGGTCTGCGGTTGTAAGCCCGGTTGGACGCACTGCCAAATTCTCTAAAATGACGTTTGAGGCGACATATGGTAGAGAAATTAACATTCAAATCTCTGGCAACAGCTCTGGTGGACATTACTACAGGCAGCATGCCAATTGCACGCTCCCTCAACTTTAGACATCTGTGGCATTGTGTTGTGTGACACAACTGCACATTTTAGAGGCCTTTTACTGTCCCCAACACAAGGTGCACCTGTGTATTGAGCATGCTGTTTAATCAGCTTCTTGATATGCCAAACCTGTCAGGTGGATGAATTATTTTGGCAAAGGAGAAATGCTCACTAACAGGGATGTAAACAAATTTGTACCAAAAATGTTGAGAAATAAGCTTTTTGTGTGTATGGAAAATTTGTGATACATTCTATTTCAGCTCATGAAACATGGGACCAACACTACATGTTGTGTTTATATATTTTTTCAGTGTATAAAATGTACATATTCTTTTTAATCCAGACTAGCCCAAAACATTACTAATCATTGAAAATTACGAACTACCCAATGGATCATGGGGGATGCAGAAACATACGTTTTCACCCCTATTTTGAAAGTGGGGGGGCAGCTGCTTCATTGCTCAGGCACCTCTGAATGGGTTGCATTATTGGCAGCTATATTCAGATAATCTTCTACAACATTCACAACATATTGACACTCTCTATTGAATAAAAATCTAAGTTCATCAATTACATGTGGAAAAATGTATTTGAGTAAACATTAGCAAGCAGCAGCAGATGAAACAAAGTGAATTCTCTCTCCCTGTTTTTATGGGATAATAATGACAGAACTACTTGCGTTTGTATTTTCAATTTCGTGATCGCACATTGAGATTTGTGTTTGCAAGTACGATTCGTAAATGTGTTATTTAATTTCGCAAGCTTGTATCATGTGTGAAAATCTTTACTTCGGTCACAGATGTGTCACTTGGCATTTAATTACATTAAATAAGAATTGCAAGGATGATTTATCTTCTGAATTATTAAAAGTCCATTTTACGACGATTAATATTCTCCTGTGAATACACTTGCAGATTTTGAATCTGTGCATGCTCGGAGTTCTGTTATTGTTGTCACGTTACCAAGAGATTCGTACGCTTATAGAAAGATTTGCATGGTCCTGGGGGCAGGTCCTTTTACTCCTGACCAATCAGTTCCCTCTGCCAATCAATCAAGTCTCAGTAGCTACCCCCCGTGGCAGGTGCGGTGACGACCGCCGAGTTCGAGCCTTGTCCGGATCATGACAAAGATGATTCTGGTACAGTGGGAGTTAGATTTTTGAAGAGAATGGCTGATCCATATGTGATGTCAGGTTTGGTGGAGAGGAGGTTGGGGACTGAGTCAGTGAAAGTAACTTGAAGTGTACTTGTGACGATGTTTTTTGCGTTTCTTCCATCCAGAGGGAGTGGGTACTCCACACCACGCACCTGAGGACAAGAACTGTGACTTGCTTTTATCTCCGGTGCAGGGCGCCGTTGAATGGAGTGATAACTGGGATGGCATTAAGTGTTAAGGAGGATCAACAGAAATGGAAGATTCCCAGAGGCTGACACCCGCCATTTTGTGCAACGCACATCCGTTAGAGAGCGTAGTGAAACAGAAGACCCTGTCTGTCCTGAGTTTTAATGCATAGTCTTTACCTGACAAAAGTCAAGTTAGGATGTGTCAGTTATCCCGTGAGAGCTTTTGTCCCGACCCCATTATGGTGTTTTAGGTGCCAAGCTTATGGTCATGTTGCAGCAGTGTGTAGGAGGGAGATTACGAGATGTGAGAAGTGTGCAGAAGGGCATGAGACAAAGGACTGTATAGTATCGGTGGAAAAAGTTGTTAACTACAGCGGTACCCATGGTGCTGGAGATCAGAAGTGTCCGGGGAGAGAAAGACAGGTTTAGGTTGCCAGGATCAGAGTAGTACAGAAGGTGTCGTATGCTGAAGCAGTGAAGATGGGACCTCACACTCCAGTACAGTAGGTGGCAGTTTATGCACCTTTCAGCTGGTTGTGATCTGCCAATACAAATGTGAAGAAGTAGAGAAGAACGTAATCAACTGACGCACGTTTCCTTGCAATCAGCTGGAAGTGTTTGCTGTTGGTTAGGCTCGTCCATATTGTGCAAGTGTTTGTCACATGCGAATTTAATCAGTATTGAAAATTCTAAACCGGAAATACAAACCGATATACAGACAACTGTATTGAAGGTCGGGATATTTTGTATCAGATTACCTCCGACATAGGGATATAAATTGGCAGACAACAGGTACAGTAAATTGAAATTAAGTTTGTTCAACATTCTGACTTATGGGACTGTTAGGGAATGCTGTGCCTACATGTTAGAGACGCGTGTGCAAGTATTTCACTCTTTGATTCTAAAAGAGGCTACATTGACAGCATCTAAAATGTGCTACCTAACTGTCCTCTGACATTCATCCTAGCTTTACCACAGTTATACAAATATTTGGCTTCACTATCAACTGGCTAGATTTCAGGCAGTTTTAGATGAGAGGAGAAAATGAGTGTATTCGGAAAGTATTCAGACCCCTTGACCTTTTCCACATTTTGTTACGTTAGTCTTGTACTAAAATGGAGTTTAAAAAAAATCCAATCTACACACAATACCCCATAATGACAAAGCAAAAACAGTTTTTTAGAAATTTGTGCTAATTTGTAAAAACATACAAAATGAAAAATCACATTTACATAAGCATTCAGACTCTTTGTTGAAGAACCTTTGGCAGCGATTTATAGCCTCGAGTCTTCTTGCGTATGACGCTACAAGCTTGGCACACCTGTATTTGGGGAGTTTCTCCCATTCTTGTCTGCAGAACCTCACAAGCTCTGTCAGGTTGGATGGGGAGTGTCGCTGCACAGCTATTTTCAGGTCTCTCCAGAGATGTTTGACCGGATTCAAGTCCAGCCTCTGGCTGGACCACTCAAGGATATTCAGCCACACCTGTGTTGTCTTGGCTGTGTGCTTAGGGTCGTTGTCCTGTTGGAAGGTGAACCGTCTCCCCAGTCTGAGGTCCTGAGAGCTCTTAAGCAGGTTTTCATTAAGGATCTCTCTGTACTTTTCTCTGTTCATCTTTCCCTCTATCCTGACAAGTCTCCCAGTCTATGCAGCTGAAAAACATCCCACAGCATTATGCTGCCACCACCATGCTTCACCGTAGGGATGGTGCCAGGTTTCCTCCAGACGTGACGACTGGCATTCAGGCCAAAGACTTCAATCTTAGATTCATCAGACCAAAGCATCTTGTTTCTCATGGTCAGTCTTTAGGTGCCTTTTGGCAAACTACAAGAGGGCTGTCGTGTGCCTTTTACTGAGGAGTGGCTTCCGTCTGGCAACTCTACCATAAAGGCCTGATTGGTGGAGTGCTACAGAGATGGTTGTCCTTCTGGAAGATTCTCTCATCTCCATAGAGGAACTCTGGAGCTATGTCAGAGTGACCATCGGGTTCTTGATCACCTCCCTGACCAAGGCCCTTCTCCCCTGATTGCTCAGTTTGGCCGGGCGGCCAGCTCCAGGAAGAGTCTTGGTGCTTCCAAACTTCCTCCATTTAAGAATGATGGAGGCCACTGTGTTCTTGTTTTGTTTTATGCTCTGACATGCACTGTCAACTGTTGGGATCTTTTATATAGAGGTGTGTGCCTTTCCAAATCATTTCCAATCAATTGAATTTACCACAGGTGGACTCCAATCTGTTTTATATTTTTAATACATTTAATACATTTAATACATATTTTTAATACATTTAATACATTTATTGTTGTGGTTCGCGCTCGTCCTGGAGCCCCCGATGCTTGGTAAGTGATCGCCAACATCAAACAATGGGGTGACAATATCAGTCCCTCTACCTATGTCTGGTCCGCCTTCAGCTGGCAGCCAGACAGTTCCCTCTGTCCCCAACATTAGGCACCGCCGGATTTCTGCAACTTCGGACCACCGAGCCAACGGTGACCCTCGTTGCCCCCCGCGACGCCCCCTCTCTGAGGCACCCCACCTCCTTCTAGGCAGAGGCACTCATCGCTGCACCGTGCACCCCCATCAATGATTGTGGGGGGAAGCTCCATGTGCCCTAGAGCTCTCGGAGCTCAGCCATCCCAGGCAGCTGGCTTCTTGCGACCTAGAAATCCACAACCTCCCCCTCCCTAGATAGCCATCATTGGGAGTTCCAGTGTACAGGATGTGGTGGTTAATAATGGCCCAGACTATTGTTTTTAATCTGTTTGTCAGTGTCAGCAGAGTATAGGCTAACCAGTAATTTTTGTCATATTGAAAAATATTGTCCGGTCATATAAAGTGTAATAGAATTGCATGAAATTTGATAATAAAAGTCAACTGTTTTCCATGCAAAGAAAGGAATCACAGTGATTGAGTTATATTATTAGCCTAAGTTGTGACTATCCAATCTACTCATCACATTATGAATAGTAGGCTATCTTACATAAGTCTGCAAATGTGATGATGCATGGAATGCTTTATTATAAATGTGAATATTTATGGTGAAAATTTGCTTCCCCAAACTTCAGACTCATGTGCCACCGATGCCCCGGTACCAAACAAAATAAAATGTCTAGGTAGTCCCTCCCCGTTTCAGTACTTGTCCAATAAGAAATGCAAATTTCCGTTTTCTTTTGCCAAAATATTCCCAAAAAATTCCCTTGTGTGCCCTAATGAACACAGCCCTACATTACCAGGATCAGAATGACCCTGAAGCTGGAGACACCAGCGAATAGGAAAATCAAATGGTTAGATGCAGAGGAGAATCTCGAGATATCACCTCTGCATCTAAACATGTACCCTCTCAGTGAATATAACAAAAAGATGAGGGCTATAGTGACCAGGTGAAACTGTTGACATGACAAGGCTATGTTTCTAATAACATGCAGTGTATATAATACATCCACTATTGAAAACATTTATCTGAAATACATTCAATTGTACACTCTTGTGTTTGAGTTCTAGATTTCTAAAGCTCAACCATAAATTACTTTTCTGACATAAAAAGTAATTGTCATGCCAGTGAGCTGAAGTTGTTTCAAACAGAGCCAATGAAAATAAGTCTGACTTTGTTTTTAATCCTCAATGATATTTAATGTGTGTATTGTTGTATTTGGCTGAGGCAACTCTATGTATTTTACATTTGTCAAATAAATTCCGATTCGGCTCTGGTTTTACATTTTAATCTACTGTACAGTACTAACGGCAGTTCTACTTTTCACAAGCAGGTAGGTGTGTTATGCTGTAAAAGTTCATTCATGACAGTTCATGTCTGAGCCTAAATGACTGCGTATAGACAGGTAGCCCAATTCTGATTTTTTCCCACTAATTTGTCTTGTGATCAGATATTATCAAAAGCCGCCCGGTCAAAAGACCAATTAGTGAAACTGAGATCAGAATTGTGCTGCCTATGTAAACACAGCAAATTAGAAGATGTATCAATCTCTACAATCAGAAATCTGAGTGTCAACCCATATTAAGCATGTATCTGCACGTCTGTCTAACAAATGTCGTTTTTACTCATTGTGCTATAAATGCACCACAATACTTTCATTTTAAAATTAGGGTTAACTTCAAAGAGCCTATTGACCATTGTGTAATAATGATGTGTTTAAGCCAGACGTGCCTTAATTAGTAGCCTACAGCAGTGAAGTATTAGCCTTCAGTCTAACCTCAAGATTTTATCTGAGGTTAGACTGCATGTTTACTGGGGAGTATTGTTGCAATGTTAGTTTCCAGGTTACTGTCACTAAGGGTATTACTGGTTGCTCATCAGTAAGTAGAAAACTACATGTAAATGGTGCAGTATGTGTTGATTTATAAGATTCTATGTGAAATTGGAGCAGTAACAATAACTTCAAAGTGTACATTCTGAAAAGTCTAACTTTAGAAAGATATGACCTTAAACTGGCATTATCTTGGCCTTGCTGGCAGTTCAATTGCTCTATACTTGCAAGGCACAGAAGATCAGAGCAGAAATCGGTCAAATCCATACAGTATCTCCAATAATTGAATACTTGAGGTACACTTGGTTTAGCTTGCCTGGCATGAAGTTTTCACACTATTCCATTGGTTCCATTTTACCTGACAAGCTAAATCAAGCACACCTTAAGTTTTAAAACATGAAAAATATGTTGGATATTCAGTCTGAATCCAAGGTCAGAACACTCAAAAGGAAGGTCTCTATGTTTGGTAGAAATATAGAATACGATGCATTTAGGCCCACAGAGAGGAGGATTTTTATACTATCAGTATTACATAATAACCATTTAATTATGACTTCTAATGTAGAAAAAAAAAATTTTATACATTTTTGTGGCTAATCACTTCATATGGCTCATAATGACATGACAAACATGATAAACAGACACACAAATCACATTCTCAAATTTCCAACAGGTCCCTGCCACACGATGGATATGGGCCTCCCGAGTGGCGCAGCGGTCTAAGGCACTTCATCGCAGTGCTAGAGGCGTCACTATAGACCTGGGTTTGATCCCGGGCTGTATCACAACTGGCCGTGATTGGGAGTCCCATAGGGCGGTGCACAAATGGCCCAATGTCGTCCGGGTTAGGGATGGGTTTGGCCAGGGTAGGCCATCATTGTAAATAAGAATTTGTTCTTGAAGGTTAAATAAATGATATCCACCCCATAATTGCTCTTTGTGTAACTTGTTAAGAAAGCAGAACATTTGAAGATGGTTGGCTGACAATGTCACAAAAATTATGCGTGTGCATCAATCGGGCCGGACGCCATGCTTTGTTATGATTCTGAATGGTCAGATAGCTAGAAACAATGACAAGAATCTCCCATGTGGGGAATCGTAGGTTGCTAGTTTCAGCAACTTTTATCTTGTTCTTGACACCATGTCTTGTTTTGAGGTGTTTGACTGATTTCATGTCAGTGCAAATATATGCAAACTAGCTAACCAACAACTGTAACGATGTATTTGAGAGACAACAAGTGCTCATTGTGCAAATGTATTTATATTTTCAATAAACATTTGGAGACAAAATATAGTTTACATATTGTCAACAATCTAAGCCAATCCCATCTGTTTTGCCCCATAGTTGCGGCAAACATCGGTTCTATTGCTAAACAACCAACCCTGCAATCCCGTTGCTGCCATGGCAACCTGGGTATACTCTAAGTCAATATTCACGTCATAAGAAGGAATTCCCCTACCCCTTGAACCAATTACGCTGATGCTTAACGATGATACAGGTACACTGAATGAAAAACAGCAAAGTTTGGCTGGCTAGGTTGACTGCTGCCAAAAAACTTGTTCAGTGCTGGTGCCACCACATGACCTTCATATAAGGAAATGGCTAGCATACATTCAGGACGTGATTATGTTGGAGTTATCCGTTGCCTGTATGAATAAAGCCAGTGCTAGCACTCTGGAAACATGGAAAGTAGCCACCTTGGAAATCTCTAAACTGTTGGATGTGATGTAAACTTCTTACTTGATGGCGTTGTATTAGCAAATGGCTCTGCATGGCACAGTGGCTTGCGAAAGTATTCACCCCCTTGGCATTTTTCCTGTTTTGTTGCCTTACAACCTGGAATTAAAATACATTTTTTTTGGGGGGGGGGGTTGTATCATTAGATTTACACAACATGACTACCACTTTGAAGATGCAAAATATTTTTTTTATTGTGAAACATACAAGAAATAAGACAAAAAAACTGAACTTGAGCGTGTATAAGTATTCACCCTCCCAAAGTCAATACTTTATAGAGACACCTTTTGCAGCAATTACAACTGCAAGTCTCTTGGGTTATGTCTCTATAAGCTTGGCGCATCTAGCCACTGGGATTTTTGCCCATTCTTCAAGGCAAAACTGCTCCAGCCACTTCAAGTTGGATGGCTTCCGCTGGTGGAGAGCAATCTTTAAGTCATACCACAGATTCTCAATTGGATTGAGGTCTGGGCATTGACTAGGCCATTTCAAGACATGTAAATGTTTCCCCTTAAACCACTCAAGTGTTGCTTTAGCAGTACGCTTAGGGTCATTGTCCTGCTGGAAGGTGAACCTCCGTCACAGTCTCAAATCTCTGGAAGACTGAAACAGGTTTCCCTCATGAATGTCCCTGTATTTAGCACTATCCATCATTCCTTCAATTCTGACCAGTTTCCCAGTTCCTGCTGATGAAAAACATCCCCACAGCATGATGCTGCCACCACCATGTTCCACTGTGGGGATGGTGTTCTCTGGGTGATGAGAGGTGTTCGGTTTGCACCAGACATAACATTTTCCTTGATGGCCAAAAAGCTCAATTTTAGTCTCATCTGACCTGAGTACATTCTTCCATATGTTTGGAGAGTCTCCCACATGCCTTTTGGTGAACACCAAATGTGTTCGCTTAAAGCCCAGCTCCGTGGAGTGTACGGCTTAAAGTGGTCCTATGGACAGATACTCCAATCTCCACCGTGGAGCTTTGCAGCTGCTTCAGGGTTATCTTTGGTCTCATTGTTGCCTCTCTGATTAATGCCCTCCTTGCCTGGTCTGTGAGTTTAGGTGGGCGGCCCTCTCTTGGCAGGTTTGTTGTGGTGCCATATTCTTTCAATTTTTTTATAATGGATTTAATGGTACTCTGTGGGATGTTCAAAGTTTTGGATATTTTTTAGAACCCAACCCTTATCTGTACATCTCCAAAACTTTGTCCCTGACCTGTTTGGAGAGCTCCTTGGTCTTCATGGTGCCGCTTGCTTGGTGGTGTTGCAGACTCTGGGGCCTTTCAGAACAGGTGTGTGTATATATACTGAGATCATGTGATACTTAAATAAAGTCCACCTGTGTGCAATCTAACTAATTATGTGACTTCTGAATGTAATTAGTTGCACCAGATCTTATTTAGGGGCTTCATAGCAAAGGGGGTGAATACATATGCACGCACCACTTTTCCACTTCACCATTGTTTAGAATGTTTTGAAACTAGTTATTTTTTTGTTTCACTTCACCAATTTGGACTATTTTGTGTATGTCCATTACATGAAATGCAATGTAACAAAATAGGAAAAATGCCAAGGGGGATGAATACTTTTGCAAGGCACTAGTGTAGTGCGTGTTGTTTTAATTTTATTAACTTTTTGAGGGGAGGGGACAGGGTGGAGCCAGCAGGGGTATGTTTGGAATGGGTGGGAGGGTGTGTAAGTAAAAAAATAATATAAAAAGTGTAATTTTATTTTTATGATTGTATTGCCCTTGTGACCCCCCCAAAAAACAATTGTTCACAAAAAATGGAATTCCCCTCGACCACGCCCCCAAATTGGGGAAATCAAATCTTATTTCCCATTGACCCCCAAAACAGCCAACTTCATTGTCGATTAGTTATGAAGAAATAACAAAACATGCCGAAAAGCTGTTGTGTTGGTCAACGTAAATGTAACCAGGTAAAACATCCCAAGAGTGGTGCCAGGAAATAACCTCTCACTTAACGTCAACAAAACAAAGGAGCTGATCGTGGACTTCAGGAACAGCAGATGGAGCACGCCCCTATCCACATTGACGCGAACGCAGTGGAGAAGGTGGAAAGTTTAAAGTTCCTCGGCATACACACCACTGACAATCTGAAACAGTCCTCCCACACAGACCGTGTGGTGAAGAAGGTGCAACAGCGCCTCATCAACCTCAGGAGGGTGAAGAAATTTGTCTTGGCCCTTAAAACCCTCACAAACTTTTACAGATTCACAATCGAGAGCATCCTGTCGGGCTGTATTACCGCCTTGTATGGCAACTGCACCGCCCGCAACCACAGTGTTCTCCAGAGGGTGGTGCGGTCTGCCCAACGCATCACCGAGGGCAAACTACATGTCCTCCAGGACACCTACAGCCCCCAATGTCACAGGAAGGCCAAAAAGATCATCAAGGACATCAACCACCCGAGCCATGGCCTGTTCACCCCACTATCATCCAGAAGGCGAGGTCAGTACAAATGCATCAAAGCTGGGAACGAGAGACTAAAAGACCATCATCTTAAGGCCATCAGACTGTTAAATAGCCATCACCAGCCGGCTCTCTGTCCCAGAATGGCGGCGGAGCAGATGGCTGCCGTTTTACGGTCTCCTAACCAATTGTGCTATTGTGTGTTTTTTTACGTTATTTGTAACGTTTTTTGTACACTGTTTCTGCCACCGCCTCTTATGACCAAAAAGAGCTTCTAGATATCAGGAAGGTGATTACTCACCTCGTACTGGATGAAGATTTTTCTTTAATGAGTCGGACACGAAGAATTTACTTCAGACACCCGACAAGGCCCAAATCCCAGTGATTCAAATGAGAAAGAGGAGATATCGGGGAAGTAGGTCGGGGTGCCTTGTAAGGATCCGACGGCGAGTGATTCATCTGCCTCTACCATCAGTCCTATTAACCAACGTACAATCATTGGAAGACAAAATAGCCGCACTACGGTCACGAAGATCCTACCAACGGGACATTAAAAACTGTAATATATTATGTTTCACCGAGTCGTGGCTGAATGACGATATGGATAACATATGGCGGGGTTTACACTGCATCGGCAAGATAGAACAGCTGCCTCCAGTAAGATAAGGAGTAGCGGTCTGTGTATGTTTGTAAACAACAGCTGGAGCACGAAATGTAATATTAAGGAAGTCTTGAGGTTTTGCTCGCCTGAGGTAGAGTATTTCATAATAAGATGTAGACAACGCTATCTACCAAGAGTGTTTACAACTATATTTCTCCTTAGCTGTCTATTTACCACAACAATCCGATGCTGGCACCAAGACCTCACTCAATGAGCTGTATAAGGCCATTAAGCAAACAGGAAAACACTCATCCAGAGGCGGTGCTCCTAGTGTCTGGGGACTTTAATGCAGGGAAACTTAAATCCGTTTTACCTCATTTCTACCAGCATGTTTAATGTGCAACCAGAAGGAAAAAAAACTCTAGACCACCTTTACTCCTCACACAGAGATAGGTACAAAGCTCTCCCTCGCCTTCCATTTGGAAAATCTTACTCTAATTCTATCCTCCTGATTCCTGCTTACAAGGAAATAAACTAAAGCACCAGTGACTAGATCAATAAAGAAGTGGTCAGATGAAGCAGATGCTAAGCTACAGGACTGTTTTACTAGCACAGACTGGAATATGTTCCGGGATTCTTCCGATGGCATTGAGGAGTACATCACATCAGCCACTGGCTTTATCAATAAGTGCATCAATGACGTCATCCCCACAGTGACTGTACGTACATACCCCAACCAGTAGCCATGGATTACAGGCAACATCCGCACTGAGCTAAAGGGTAGAGCTGCCGCTTTCAAGGAGCGGGACTCTAACCAGGATACTTATAAGAAATCCCGCTATGCCCTCCAACAAACCATCAAACAGGAAAAGCATCAATACAGGACAAAGATTGAATCGTACTACACCGGCTCCAGTGCTCATCGGATATTCTGGGTCCTCCGAGTTTCCTGTGACAGACAGACACATGTGTGAGCTTTTTTGCGCAAGGGATAAGAAGTAATCAGGTAAGGCTTTTTAATGTTTTTATGACATTTTTTCCCTTGCACAATTGAAAGGGAGAGAGCTGGAAAGATTTTTCAAATAGGCTGTGTAGAGGAACTATCGACTTTTTGTTGATAAAAATGACAAATGGGCTGTTTCACATCGGAAAAAACATTGGCCAAGATATACACTTCGGCGGAGAGCTGGTGGTTGTTTACAGTCTGAGCTGAGCTGCAGTGTCGGCAGCACAGAGAAAGTGTTATACATTTGTGTGACAGTTTGGAAGAAAAAATAATGTCAGCGAAGATATTTAATTTATCATGAAGTTAGCATGCCAATCACAAAGTTGGATTGCACCACCTGTCTAGCTACCATTAGCCGGCTAACGTTACTGCTGACCAGCTAGTTGCAAGCCGACTAACTGACTACAGTAGCTAACTTAGCAGGCTGACTAGCTAGCCCTACCTGGCTACCTGCTATAGTCATGCTAGCTAGTAATAGCTAGAGGAAGTAAGTTAGTCCCTCAACCTGCTACAAGATGAAGCTGCCCGGCCAAATGTACCTGCTGCAGTGAGATTTCTAGCTACATTACTTTCTGTAACTAATTTAGCTAGCTAGATCTTCTGTCTGGCTGATGATCATTAACTTTGTAGGCTAATAATAAACTGCAGTTGCTGTAAGTGGTTACCTATCTGGCCCTATTTCTTACACATTCAATACAACAATATTCAGTTAAGCCACAACCAATGTTGTTATTGTGTGTGGGGTTCAGAATGTGCCTGCAGAAGGGCACAGTATGGCATCTGAGCAGATCATCATGAACTTCATCCAAATACATTAGCCAATGCAGTAAGTTAAAATCAGCCTTTTTATTGGTATGGGTATAATTCACAAACCTCCTTTCCTGCTTACTGAAAGGCAAATGTAGAAAAGGCGTATGTGTGAGGATACTACATTAATTGCAATAACCATTGGCCAATTTTTTTATGAATGTATACCTACTACCTTTCAAGGGGGCTGATGATCAATGATATTACTTTATTACTGATTCCCCCAGACACTCTCCCTCTCTCTCTCTCATTCACAGTCCAGTATCTCAGCCCTATTCAGAAGCTCTCAAGGTCTTACAGTACTTCCTCTTACAACACCCTGATGAGAAGCAGAAATCCTGGCCCCATGACAGTAAGTTTGCATCTCTCTCTAACCCTGCCGTGCTGAAACAATATGACTCTATAAATAGTGTAATACTGTTCTAAATGGAATGCTCTACAGTGATTATAGATCTCTCTCTTGCTCTCTCTCTCTCTGCCATCCTCACAGTTTACTCACTCAGATGGTATGTAGGCTGGTTGATGGCCTCTACAGGCCTGTTTGAGGGACAACTGGACAGAACATGGACAGAATGCTTGGACCTCAGCTGAGACCCTCCTCGCCTTCCCCATCTTTCAAGGAAAGACCCTTATTTACATTTCCTGTTTGGCATGATGCTCTCAAGGTGTGTCTCTTTATCATGTTGTTTAGTATTACCTATAGATGACTCCTAGACACTTTCACATAGTTTGCCTCTGAATTGGTGTCCACATCAGGCTATTTACTTGATACCTGTGTGTTTGAAAAGTGTGTCCCTTTCATGTAATTTGAATGATCCCTCCACTGCCACCCGCTCTCTTTCTCTCCAGGATACATTAGGGGAAGTTGCTTTGCTGTTGGCACCAATTCTACGCTGTCAGGCAACATCAATGACTTAATCCCCCTCATCCTAAACTTTGCTAACTCTTCTTCAACTGGTCTTTGATTAAATCGTTTTAAGTTAATGTTTACATCTGCTTCAAGTGTGTTTTTTCACAGAAAGTTGGCAGATGATGTTTCAAAGGGTAACTAGAAGCATACAGCACATGTTCCAGTTGGTTTTGGCTCAGAGTAAAACAAAGTAAAAAACACCAATCTCTGTCCTAATTTCAAAATTGTGTACCAATGTGGTATATCTGATTAAAAAATATATATTAAATCTCGCTCATTTGTGCCCCTGGTCCAGAAACTCAGTCATATTTTTAGACCGATTTTCAACTTCAGTACCAAAATGTTCTAGCTGCTCTTATAAGATATAGTAATTACAAAAGTGTACAGTGCTGAAAGTAGGGGTTAGGTTTAAAAGCTCTCGTATGGTGTTTGTCATTAGAATTTTGGTGGGCACTATGCTGGCCCAAAGGTTCCATGGTCACAATAAAGCTAGATTATGAATCAGAATGTCATGGACATTTGCTACAAAATATTGTTTGACGAGGAGAACCTGATGCCTCTGCAGATACAGTGGCAAGAAAAAGTATGTGAACCCTTTGGAAATACCTAGATTTTTGCATAAATTGGTCATAAAATTTGATCTGATCTTCATCTAGGTCACAACAATAGACAAACACAGTCTGCTTAAACTATTAACACACAAATAATTATATGTTTTCATGTCTTTATTGAACACACCATGTAAACATTCACAGTGCAGGGTGGGAAAAGTATGTGAACCCTTGGATTTAATAAACTGGTTGACCCTCCTTTGACAGCAATAACATCAACCAAACGTTTTCTGTAGATGCGGATCAGACCTGCTCAACGGTCAGGAGGAATTCTGGTCAATTCCTCTTTAGAAAACTGTTTCAGTTCAGTAATATTCTTGGGATGTCTGGTGTGAAATGCTCTCTTGAGGTCATGCCACCGCATCTCAACTGGTCCAAATTAATCCAAATTAGTCCAAATTAATGAAATGCCCTTAATTTGCATTGCAAATGTTGCTTTGATGGATACTAAATATGACCGGTTGTGATCAACAGTACGAATGCAAGAGTAAAGATTGCGCTGGGGGGGATGGCTTCCGTTTTATGGGCTCTTAACCAACCGTGCTATTTTGTTAGTTGTTTTCGCATTGTTTGTAACTTATTTTGTACATAATGTTGCTGCTACCGTCTCTTATGTCCGAAAAGAGCTTCTGGACATCAGAACAGCGATTACTGGACAAATACTTTTTCTTTAATGTGTCAGACGAGAGGGATTAACTCCAGACACCTGAACAGGCCCTCATTCCCGTCATTCGCAGGAGAAAGAGAAGGAGGTTTCGCGGAAGGAGTTCGGGGTGCCTTGTGAGGATCCGGCGACGAGTGGCTAATCTGCCATCGGTACTATTGGCCAACGTACAACAGCTGGATAATAAAGTGGACGAACTACAAGCACGTATATCCTACCAACGGGACATTAAAAACTGTAATACCTTACGTTTCACCGAGTTGTGGCGGAACGACGACATGAAGTAACACACAGCTGGCTGGTTATACACTGTATCGGCAGGATAGAACAGCAGCCTCTGGTAAGACAAGGGGTGGCAGTCTATGTATGTTTGTAAACAACAGCTGGTGCACGATATCTAAGGAAGTCTCAAGGTTTTACTCTCCTGAGGTAGAGTATCTCATGATAAGCTGTAGACCACACTATCTACCTAGATAGTTTTCATCTATATTCTTCATCGCTGTCTATTTACGACCACATACCGATGCTGGCACTAAAACCACACTCAATGAGCTGTATATGGCCATAAGCAAACAGGAAAACCCTCATCCAGAGGAGGCGCTCCTAGTGGCTGGGGACTTTAATGCAGGGAAACTTAAATCCATTTAACCTAATTTCTACCAGCATGTTAAATGTGCAACCAGAGGGGAAAAAAACTCTAGACCACCTTTACTCCTCACACAGAGACGCATACAAAGCTCTCCCTCATCCTCCATTTGGCAAATCAGACCATAATTCTATCCTTCTGATTCCTGCTTACAAGCAAAAATTAAAGCAAGAAGCCTCAGTAACTCGCTCAATAAGAAAGTGGTCAGATGAAGCAGATGCTGAACTACAGGACTCTTTTGCTTGCACAGATTGGAATATGTTCCGGGATTCTTCTGATGGCATTGAGGAGTACACCACATCAGTCACTGGCTTCATCAATAAGTGCATCGATGACGTCGTCACCACAGTGACCGTACGTACATAACCCAACCAGAAGCCATGGATTACAGGCAACATCCGCACTGAGCTAAAGGGTAGAGCTGCCGCCTTCAAGGAGCGGGACTCTAACCCAGAAGCCTATAACAAATCCCGTTATGCCCTCTGATGAACCATCAAACAGGCAAAGCATCAATACAGGACTAAGATCGAATCGTACTACACCGGCTCTGACGCTCGTCGGATGTGGCAGGGCTTGAAAACTATTACAGACTACAAAGGGAAGCACAGCCGAGAGCTGCCCATTAACACAAGCCTACCAGACAAGCTAAATTACTGTTCCGGACGACTGTGTGATCACACTCTCTGCAGCCTATGTGAGCAAGACCTTTTAACAGGTCAACATTCACAAGGCTGCAGGGCCAGATGGATTACCAGGACGTGTACTCCGAGCATGCACTGACCAACTGGCAAGTTTCTTCACTGACATTTTCAACCTCTCCCTGTCTGAGTCATGTTTCAAGCAGACCACCATAGTCCCTGTGCCCAAGAAAGCTAAGCACTCACGTATGTAGCCATGAAGTGATTTGAAAGGCTGGTCATGGCTTACATCAACACCATCACCCCAGAAACCCTAGACCCACACCAATTTGCATACTGCCCCAACAGATCCACAGATGATGCAATCTCTATTGCACACCACACTGCCCTTTCCCACCTGGACAAAAGGAACACCTATATGAGAATGTTATTCATTGACTACAACTCAGCGTTCAACACCATAGTGCCCTCAAAGCTCATCACTAAGCTAAGGACCCTGGGACTAAACACCTCCCTCTGCAACTGGATCCTGGACTTCTGGGCTCCACCAGGTGGTAAGGGTAGGTAACACATCTGCCAGGCCTACCCTCAACACGGGGGCCCCTCAGGTGCATGCTCATTCCCCTCCAGTACTCCCTGTTTACTCATAACTGCTCGGCCAGGCACGACTCCAACACCATCATTAAGTTTGCCGATGACACAACAGTGGTAGAACTGATCACCGACAACAACGAGACAGCCTATAGGGAAGCGGTAAGAGACCTAACCGTGTGGTGCAAGGACAACAACCTTTCCCTGAACGTGATCAAGACAAAGGAGATGAATGTGGACTACAGGAAAAGGAGGACCGAGGCCCCCCCCCCTTTCTCATCGACGAAGCTGCAGTGGAGCAGCTTCAAGTTCCTTGGCGTCCACATCACCAACAAACTAACATGGTCCAAGCACACCAAGACAGCCGTGAAGAGGGCACGACAAAACCTATTCCCCCTCAGGACACTGAAAATATTTGGCATTGGGCCTTATATTCTCAAAAGGTTCTTCAGCTGCACCATCGAGAACATCCTGACGGGTTGCATCACTGCCTGGTATGGCAAGTGCTCGTCCTCCGACCGCAAGGCACTACAGAGGGTAGTGCGTACAGTCCAGTACATCACTGGGGCCAAGCTTCCTGCCATCCAGGACCTCTATACCAGGCGGTGTCAGAGGAAGGCCCTAAAAATTATCAGACTCCAGCAAAAATTATCAGACTCCAGCAACCCTCTGTTATTATCTATGCATAGTCACTTTAACCTCTATTGGATCGGTGCCCCCCCCCCCCCCCCCCTTTCATTTATTTTTTTGTGGCATTTTTCTTAACTGCATTGTTGGTTAAGGGCTTGTAAGTAAGCATTTCACTGGAAGGTGAAATGCTTATATTCGGCGCATGTGACAAATAAAATTTGATTTGATTTAATGTCATGAATAACAGCAGCAGTATGTTTATGATCCAGCAGATGGCAGTAATCCAACTTCAATAACTGAGCTGCCCAACTAAGTAAGGCCAGGAGGTTTTGGCGTGAGATCCAAAGGTATTGAATTTGCAGAAAATGTACCTATAATCCAAATCAAGCAGATTGAGTGCCATTAACTCAGTGTTGAAGTCCTTAAACCCACACCCACCTTTCTGAAACATTTTAGCTGCTGTGCTCTACTCACTATACCCTCAACCTAAAGTGAAAAGAAATATGAAAATAGAGCAGTTTACGAGCTACATGTAAAATATAACACCAGGTCAAGGTGAAATGCTTTATTATCTAAATGTTGAAAGCGCGTGGGCGACTGAGAGAAAGAAAATGGTGCAGTTTAAGACCATGTGGAGCAGAGTGATGTGGGCGATGGCGATGGGGGTGTCAACCGGAGGGGTCTGGGCAGGTGTAATGTTGTGGAGGTTTGTATGTGTCTGTATTTTGTTGTGTGTATGTTTTGTATCATAAAAAAATATATAAATCATAAATAAAATCTAAAAAAAAGTTTAAAAAGTAAAATATAACCATGGAACTGGATGACCTTAGATATAAATCAACACAACAACAAAAACACTAGATCTGGAGAAAAAGTGACTTGTATGTGAGAGAGGTCTATCTCTAAACCTGCATTGTATTAGTCATAACAGATAATGGCAATGCACTTTTCTACACATATCCACGAGTGCTGTGACAATACAAACAAAGCTGAGAGAAAGTGAACGACTACTGGAGATGTTAGCTAGTAAATTAGTCTAGGTTATGTTTTGCTGGCATTGTTTCAAAGCTTTTATGCAGAGAGAACAGATAGCATAGGTACTAAAATCACAAAATGTAGTGGGGTGTTACTGCGGAGGAACAGGAACGGTAAAGAGGGGAAGGAGACGAGGGTCTCAGCTCAGGTTCAAGCATTCTCATATGTCCTGTCCAGTTGTCCCTCAAACAGGCCTGTAGGTTCCATCAACCAGCCTACATACCATCTGAGTGAGTAAACTATGAGAGAGACACAGAGAGAGACACAGAGAGAGAGACACAGAGAGAGAGACACAGAGAGAGAGACACAGAGAGAGAAAGAGAGAGAGAGACACAGAGAGAGAGACACAGAGAGAGAGAGAGAGAGAGAGAGAGAGACAGAGAGAGAGAGAGAGAGAGATCAATAATCACTGTTGAGCATTCCATTTAAAAATAGTGTTATACTGTTTTAGAGTCTGATTGTCTCAGCACGGTAGGATACAGCAGAGATAGTGAGATATCCATGGGGCCATGCTTTTTACTTCTAATCAGGGTGTTGTAGGAGGAAGTAATGTAGGACCTTGAGAGCTTTTGGATAAGGCTGAATGACTGACTGTGTGAATGGTCCTGTGAATAAGAGAGAGTGTGGGGGGATCAGTAGTCAAGTAATATTAAACTGGCACTGTATCCTTGAAAGGTGGTAGGTATACATTCAGAAAAGTAGGCGAATTCTCATAACAATTAATGTGGTATCCTCACACATATGCCTTTCTACATCTGCCTTTCAGCAAGCAGGAAAGAAGGTTTGTGAATTATACCCATACCAATAAAAAGGCTATTCAACAGCCAGTGAAAAATCAGAGCGCCACATTCAAAACCACAAAGTGTCATAATTCAAAGTTTTCAAACAAAGGACTATTTTACACCATTTTAAAGGTGCACGTCTCCTTAATGTAACCACATTGTCCAATTTCAGAAAGGCTTTATGGCGAAAGCATAAAGTTAGATTATGTTAGGACAGTTCCAACACAAGAAAAAGCACACAGCCATTTTCCTAGCAAGGACAGGCATCACAAAAACCAGATAAACAGAAAAAATTATGCACTAACCTTTGACGATCTTCATCAGATGACACTCCTAGGACATCATGTTACACAATACATGCATTTTTTGTTCGATCAAGTTCATATTTATATCCATAAACCCCATTTTACATTGGCGCGTGATGTTCCGAAAATATACTGCTCAAAAAAATAATAGGAACACTTAAACAAAACAATGTAACTCCAAGTCAATCACACTTCTGTGAAATCAAACTGTCCACTTAGGAAGCAACAATGATTGACAATACATTTCACATGCTGTTGTGCAAATGGAATAGATAACAGGTGGAAATTATAGGCAATAAGCAAGACACCCCTAATAAAGGAGTGGTTCTGCAGGTGGGGACCACAGACCACTTCTCAGTTCCTATGCTTCCTGGCTGATGTTTTGGTCACTTTTGAATGCTGGCGGTGATTTCACTCTAGTGGTAGCATGAGACGGAGTCTACAACCCACACAAGTGGCTCAGGTAGTGCAGCTCATCCAGGATGGCACATCAATGTGAGCTGTGGCAAGAAGGTTTGCTGTGTCTGTCAGCGTAGTGTCCAGAGCATGGAGGCGCTACCAGGAGACAGGCCAGTACATCAGGAGACGTGGAGGAGGCCGTAGGAAACAACCCAGCAGCAGGACCGCTACCTCCGCCTTTGTGCAAGGAGGAGCAGGAGGAGCACTGCCAGAGCCATGCAAAATGACCTCCAGCAGGCCACAAATGTGCATGTGTCTGCTCAAACGGTCAGAAACAGACTCCATGAGGGTGGTATGAGGGCCCGACGTCCACAGGTGGGGGTTGTGCTTACAGCCCAACACCGTGCAGGACGTTTGGCATTTGCCAGAGAACACCAAGATTGGAAAATTCACCACTGGCGCCCTGTGCTCTTCACAGATGAAAGAAGGTTCACACTGAGCACATGTGACAGAGTCTGGAGACGCCGTGGAGAACGTTCTGCTGCCTGCAACATCCTCCAGCATGACCAGTTTGGTGGTGGGTCAGTCATGGTGTGGGGTGGCATTTCTTTGGGGGGCTGCACAGCCCTCCATGTGCTCGCCAGAGGTAGCCTGACTGCCATTAGGTACCGAGATGAGATCCTCAGACCCCTTGTGAGACCATATGCTGGTGTGGTTGGCCCTGGGTTCCTCCTAATGCAAGACAATGCTAGACCTCATGTGGCTGGAGTGTGTCAGCAGTTCCTGCAAGAGGAAGGCATTGATGCTATGGACTGGCCCGCCCGTTCCCCAGACCTGAATCCAATTGAGCACATCTGGGACATTATGTCTCGCTCCATCCACCAACACCACGTTGCACCACAGGCTGTCCAGGAGTTGGCGGATGCTTTAGTTCAGGTCTGGGAGGAGATCCCTCAGGAGACCATCCGCCACCTCATCAGGAGCATGCCCAAGCGTTGCAGGGAGGTCATACAGGCACGTGGAGGCCACACACACTACTGAGCCTCATTTTGACTTGTTTTAAGGATATTACATCAAAGTTGGATCAGCCTGTAGTGTGGTTTTCCACTTTAATTTTGAGTGACTCCAAATCCAGACCTCCATGGGTTGATAAATTGGATTTCCATTGATTATTTTGTGTGATTTTGTTGTCAGCACATTCAACTATGTAAAGAAAAAAGTATTTAATAAGATTATTTCATTCATTCAGATCTAGGATGTGTTATTTTAGTGTGCCCTTTATTTTTTTGAGCAGTGTATTTTGCCTCCTATACTGCCGGTGAATCAGCACAACAATTTACAAAAATACTCACCATAAACGTTTATAAAATATTAAACTGTTATTCAAAGAATTATAGATGAACATCTCCTTTATGCAAACGCTGTGACAGAATTCAAAAAAGCTTCACAAGGAAAGCACACTGCAATAATCTGAGTACTGCGCTCAGAAAAATACACTAGACAATACAGATACCCGCCATTTTGGAGTCATCTAAAATCATAAATAGCATTAGAAATATTCACTTACCTTTGATGATCTTCATCAGAAGGCACTTCCAGGCATCCCAGGTCCACAATAAATGTTGTTCTCTCTCGAAAATGTCACGACGAAAAGTAAAAAAAGTTATATTTACGTTCGTTCAAACATGTCAACTGTTGTAAAGCATCAATCTTTATCACTTAGAACTTCAATAATATTCCAACCGGACGATTGCAATGTCTTGAAAAACGTTTTGGAACACAGCTAACTCTCACGTGAATATGCGCCAATGAACGCCAGTGCCTTCCTGAGTCAACAACTTCCAACTCCCTCTGTTCGCTCTCTGTTCATCATAGACGCCTCAAACAACTTTCTAAAGACTGATGACATCTAGTGGAAGCCTTAGGAAGTGCAAAATGAACCCTAAGTCACTGTGTGTTTGATAGGCAATGACTTGAAAGGACTACAAGCACCAGAATTCTCACTTCCTGGTTAGATTTCTGCCTGCCATATGAGTTCTGTTATACTCACAGACATCATTCAAACAGTTTTAGAAACATCAGAGTGTTTTATATCCAAATATACTAATAATATGCATAGTCTAGTTCCTGGGCCCGAGTAGTAGGCCGTTTAATTTGGGTACGTTTTTCATCCGGCCGTGAAAATACTGCCCCCTACCCTGGAGAGGTTTCAGCTTACTGCATTGGCTAATGTATTTGGATGAAGTTCATGATGATCTGCTCAGATGCCATACTGTGCCCTTCTGCAGGCACATTCTGAACCCCACACACAATAACAACATTGGTTGTGGCTTAACTGAATATTGTTGTATTGAATGTGTAAGAAATAGCTATGCAAAGGGCCAGATAGGTAACCACTTACAGCAACTGCAGTTTATTATTAGCCTACAAAGTTACTGAGCATCAGCCAGACAGAAGATCTAGCTAGCTAAATTAGTTACAGAAAGTAATGTAGCTAGAAATGTCAATGCAGCAGGTACCTTTGGCCGGGCAGCTTCATCTTGTAGCAGGTTGAGGGACTAACTTACTTCCTCTAGCTATTACTAGCTAGCATGAGGGAATAACCAGCATGACTATAGCCAGTGGTGTACTTTACTATTTATATTTTTGCCGACTTCTACTTTTACTTCACTACATTCCTAAAGAAAATAATGTATTTTTTACTCCATACATTTTCCCAGACACCCAAAAGTACTCGTTACATTTTGACACACACTTATCAAGAGAACATCCCTGGTCATCCCTACTGCCTCTCATCTGGCGGACTCACAAATGCTTCATTTGTAAATTATGTCTGAGTGTTGGAGTGTGCCACTGCTACCTGTCAACAAAATTGTGCCGTCTGGTTTGCTTAATATAAGGAATTTGAAATTATTTATACTTTTACTTTTGATTCTTAAGTATATTTAAAACCAAATACTTACAGACTTTTACTCAAGTAATATTTTACTGTGTGACTTTCACTTTTACTTGAGTCATTTTCTATTAAGGTATCTTTACTTTTACTCAAGTATGACAATTGAGTACTTTTCCACCACTGACTATAGCCAGTAGCCAGGTATGGCTATCTAGCCTGCCTTCTAGCTAGTCAGTTAGCCAGCTTGCTAGCTAGTCAGCAGTAACGTTAGCTGGCTAGTGCTAGCTAGCCAGGTGGTGCAAGCCAACTTTGCTCAGTTGTTAGCTAACATCACACCTTAGCTAACATCACTATTTTTGAATTTTTCTGGCTATAACAAATGTATAATACTTTCTCTGTACTGCCAACACTGCAGCTCAACCCAGACTGTAAACAAATATCTGCTATGCTCTGTGAATATTATTTTAGGGGGTGTGTACTTCCAGGTATGAACAAAATGAAAAACAAAACATTTGATATATTGTCATTATTAGTTTTCTGTTACTTGATGCTCAATTTGGATACCATAAATAAGAAAACGAAAATCGTATAAAATTATAAAACCATTAATTTCCTCATGTTTGGCTTTGCCGAGATGAAAGGAAATAGGATTTACACATCAGCACACGGACCGTCTATTACTCCTGTGTGTTGCCAGTTGATGTGATAACCATCATGTGGGTTGACAGAAATACTTTCCCCAAAACCTTCTCAATTAAATCTTAACAGCAAAGTAGGCTTACCTGGCAGAAGTATATTATGAGTAAGTACAGTATATCATTTGTATCTATTATTTGTTGTTTGCCAACTTTGTCAGGAAATGAGCAGCAGCAGTACAGAACCATGGCTAGACCACCTCATTATTAGATGGCACATTCCTCACTCACTAGATGCACAATTAAAGGGCTAGATGCACAAATAAAGGGGAATTAAACTCAGAGTTTTCTACCAGACCTAAAAATGTAAGCATTGACATGGACTCGCAACATCCAATTTCATTATTTCTCTATGATAAAAAAAACACTTGGCTTGATTCATGTGCCCTTCACAAAGACACATCTGCCCAATTCCAGCCTTGCTGAAGCACCCCCAAGATCATCACCGATCTTCCACCAAATTTCACAATGGGTGCAAGACCTGGAGAGGCGTACAAGCCACAGTGTCTTGCACCCACTGTGCAATTTGGTGGAAGAAAACTTGCTTCCTTCTGCTCTGACAATGTTCCCCAACTCTGAGAATTGGTTTTTCCAGCAGGACAATGCTCCATGCCACACAGCCAGGTCAATCAAGGTGTGTATGGAGGACCACCAGATCAAGACCCTGTCATGGCCAGCCCAATTTCCAGACCTGAACCCCATTGAAAACCTCTGGAATGTGATCATGAAGAAGATGGATGGTCACAAGCCATCAAACAATGCCAAGGTGCTCAAATTTTTGTGCCAGGAGTCGTATAAAGTCACCCAACATCAATGTGACTGGTGGAGAACATGCCAAGACGCATGAAAGCTGTAATTGAAAATCAGGGTTATTCCACCAAATATTGATTTCTGAACTCTTCCGAAGTTAAAACAGTATTGTGTTGTTTAAAAATGAATATTAACTTATTTTCTTTTCATTATTCGAGGTCTAACAACACTGCATCGTTTTTGATATTTTGACCAGTTGTCATTTTCTGCAAATAAATGCTCTAAATGACAATATTTTGGGGGGGAATTTGGGTGAAATGTTGTCAGTAGTTTATAGAATAAAACAAAACATTTCATTTTACCCAAAGACATAACGATAAATAGTAAAACCAGAGAAACTGATCATTTTGCCGTCGTCTCTTAATTTTTTCCAGAGCTGTATATATTTTTTACATTGTTTGCAAACTGATATGTGACTCGTATTAATGCCAAAATAACATGCAAAACAGGCAAGCACCCCAGAAAAAGAAAAAAAAACTTTTATTTAAAAAATGTGGGGCTCAAAACAGGTGGGGCTCTGTCCCGCCTGCACTGAATAACGGGTCATCACTGGGTCTCTGCATAGCTGATTACGCAAACACACAGACCATTCAATCTGATTACCAGCACAAACTACCTCACTTTGTTGCTTACATGACTTGATCCACCACCTTGTTCACACTCTCCTCCACCTCGACCAGGCTAAAACCTATCCAGGCCATAATACTCGCCGCATTTGATTGCTAGATATCTTCCTTGCTTGATGACGAGGCAGGCATCTGTAGGCTACATGTCCAGTGGTGATAATATGCTGACATGATGAAATGTAGCCACCGCTTTAGCCTAGTTTTCCGGAGGAGTTGATTTTAGAAAATTAACAAGAAGTATTTAATATGCCAGTGTTTCCCAGCCTTAGCCACGATCGGCATATGTAATATATGCTCATATCCCTCTCTCACTTTGTTTGTTCGCCACTATTGTATCATGTACTCCGGACTTAGCACCTCAGGTTTCCCGCCTTGTCTCACACGTGCAGCCCCTTTCAGGTAATACATGTAACATATAATATAATAATTAAACAAATATGAATAATACTATAGATATGCACTGGTACTACTATAGGAAGGAAGGATATGTTTCATAAAGCCTCATATGAAGCAGACAATGCGGTCTTGATGCAGTCAAGGGTGCAGAGAATAGCGGCAACATATGCAACAATCAAATTCTAGATCACCAGTATAGAATTCTGGTACCGCGTGCAAAAATAACTCTCGCTGTAAGGGCCGTTATTAACATTTAGAACTTACACATCAAAAGGTTAACACGGGTGCCCCATGGGTGTGTCCTTAGTCCCCTCCTGGACTCCCTGTTAACCAGTGGAGGCTCCTCAGAGGAGGAAGGGGAGGACCATCCTCTATGAATTTCATAAAAATAAAAATAGTGAAACATTAAAGTTATCCTTTTTAGATAAAGCTGTACTAAATATATTCACATCACCAAATAACTGATTTAAAACACTGTTTTGAAATGACTGTCAGTAGTCTCTGTAGGGTAGCACCATGGTGTAGACGGAGGACAGCTAATTTTTGTTCTCCTCTGGGTACATTGACTTCAATACAAAACCTAGGAGGCTCATGGTTCTCACCCCCTTCCATAAACTTACACAGTAATTGTGACAACTTCCAGAGGACTCAGAGAGAGAAAGACTATAGTTTCACAGTTTAGAACAAATACATTTCTGGAATTTAGCCTTCTCAACAACCTGACTCAAACGGAGAGGAATGTATTTGTTACTAGCTGGCTAAGGCTTTCCAGCTCTCCAACTTTTCCAAGTCAAGGTAAGCTTTCGGTTTCATTAATTCATTGCCACCGGGTCCCGCTGGTGTAACTGCTAAACTGCTTGCTGTACACTAGTGCGTGATTGTACACATGGATTGGATTGTGGATTTACTAACGAGTTAGTTCTAGTAGCTATGTTGACTATGACGTCAATTAATATGGTGACAACGATGTTGTCACGTCCTGACCAGTAAAAGGGGTTATTTGTTATTGTAGTTTGGTCAGGGTGTGGCAGGGGGTGTTTTTCTGTGTGTTTTGGGGCTGCCCCTTGGTCTACTCCCTTCAACAGCCATTACAGATGTAGGCTGTGTGTAGAGGTTATGGTATGAAGGTTTGGCTTGGAGAGGTTTTTTCGCCTGGTCACAGGACAGCTGTTTTGCACTGAAGTCCACAAGCAAAGGGAACATGTGAGAGGAAGAGATATGTTGATGGTATGGCTGCTATGAAAGTGAACTGTGTGCGGGTGATCAGGGGTGTATTCATTCCGCCAATTCTGTTGCAAAAAGTTTCTTAAACGGAACACTACTCTTTTTATTTGCAAAACTTAACGTTTTCCAACTGTTTGGACTAATGATTACACCCTAGATCAGCTAGATGCAAGGCGGTGTTGAATGTGTCACTGTCTGTCACCTTGATTAGTCCAATTTGTCTCTTGACCTGTGCACCAACGTTATAACCTTTAATTGTAGGATAGGTTGTAGCAACCTCATGATGGGTATAGGGCAAATTCGAGTATCATGTAATAGCCTAACGTATTGATGTTTTATTGAGCTGGGTGAATGGAATATCATTGACAGTCATCAAATATGTAGTAATAGAAATAAGACCATGCTCATGAAAAAATAAATTGTTCTCCCTAACCCTAAACGGCACTGACCGCCACTGCTGTTAACTCACAACTGCTTGGCCCCACATGAATCCAACACCACCATCAAGTTTGCTGACGACAAACCAGTACTCTAGCATTTGCTGCCCAATAATAACGCTGAACATTTGGCAGGCTCAGGCCCCCAAATGCTTTACTTAAAAATATAGATTCGGAAAGAGATAAAGTAATCTGGGGAGTGTAAGCATTTTAATAGCATTAACACATCCTATCATAGATAGAGGCAACACTCTCCAGATCTCAATGTTGCGCTTCAACTTCTCTATTATGTTGAGGTAGTTCAATTTATAAATCAATGTAGGGTCCTTGGGGATGACAACACCTAAATATTTAATTTTGTTTCCAGTGATTTTAAGAGGTATATGTTTAATGAACTCTGGGTTTAAGTCACCTTTAAGAGGCATGAATTAACTTTTATCCCATTTTATTGTGTACCCAGAGAGTTCTCCAAATGATTCGATGAGCTCCAACAGCGGTGGAAGTGACTCTTCCGGGCGTGAGACGAACATGATGTCATCCGCATAGAGCGAGATGGGGTGATCAACCTTGCCCATGTTTAGCCGAGCAATGGCAGGAACTGAAGCCGTCGGGCACCCATATAGTATTTCAACCCAAGAGACAAAACTCTTGCCCAGACCAAACTCATTTATTCCTGTCAGAGTGTAGTTCCATTCCACTTGGTCTAATTCTTTTTGAGCGTAAAGTGCAAGAATTGCAACTTTAGAATCTTTGACATTTTTGGAATATATGATATTCATCAGTCACCTAACGTTGGAAAATGATAATCTGCCTGCGATAAAACCAGTTTGGCCATGATGAATTATAGTCAAAATGCTTGTATTTAGTCTCTTCATGAGTATTTTAGTAAACACCTTGAGATCGCATATTAGCTGAGTATAAAGGCCCTGGGAGTCTGCGAGTTTCAATAGAGTGTTGAAACATCCTCAACATAAGAGGAGTAACCTTTTCTGAATAAGCTTTGTAAAACACGATACCAAAGCCGTCAGGGCCAGCCGGTTTACTGCAGAGACATCCTCTTCTAAAGTTACCTCTGCATTTAGCCAGCCCCCTTTGAGCAGCTCAGCATAATTTAGGTAGGGAAGGGGAATGGAGAAAATCAGAAATTTACGCGGTATCTGCAGTGGTCTTGAAGTGTAGAGGTCTTGATAAAACTTTGTGAAACATGCATTCATTTCTTTTGGGTCCGTAGTAACAGCTCCTGTACTAGATTTCATTATAGCTCTATTGGTCTCTATACCTCTCAGCTGGCGCGCCAGGAGTTTATCCGGTTTGTCACACAACTCAAAGTGTTTTTGTTTAATCTTTAATAGCATTGTGTTTACTTGGTTTGAGAGAATAGTATTGTATTCATATTTGAGTTTTATTATGTCATTCAACTTGGAAGTTAAGGGCACTTCCATATGGTCTCTCTCAAGCACCGGGAGCTGGCCTCAATTTCTAATAATCTTCTCTGCCTAAATTTTTTCATGGTAGCCTCATATGATACTATATGCCCACGCATAACAGCCTTAAATGCCTCCCACAAAGTGGTGTCGGATACATCAGCAGTATCATTCTGGGATATATAGTCCGTAATTAATTGGACTGTTTGTTGGTGAAATTGTTCATCATTGAGTAATGTTGGATTAAATCGCCAGCTGAATTGAGGCTTTGTTCTGCCGAAATCCATTTGTAATAAAACGGGACTGGGATCGGAAATTATTATATTATGGTACTTGAGGTGACGTTAGATGTCAATTTACAATCTGTTCAAATTAAAAAGTAGTCAATTCTTGTGTATGATTTATGCACGTGAGAAGAAAGAATAATCCTTATCCGTAGGGTGTTGTAATCTCCAAATATCGACAAGGTTCATTGTTCCAATTAAATTATTCAAGACAGTAGTGGAAGTGGTAGGGCGAGGAAGGAAGCCTATCCATATAAGGATGCTAAAATGTCTGCCTGTAATTAAATGTGTGGTTGATAAATGTTGTACGAGACTGAAGACATTCCGAAAGAAAGGTAATCGAAACTCGGTGCATAAAGATTCAAAAATGTTACATGTCGTGATAGAATATGGCCTATTACTATGATAAAGCGGCCATTTGGGTCGCTTATAGTTGAAATATGTTTGAATGGGACAGTTTTTCGAAATAATGTAGCTACACCTCTAGCCTTGGATGAAAAAGTTGATTGATAGATCTGTGATGCTCAACTACATTTTAATCTCCATTGCTCATTATACTTTGTGAGTTTCTTGTAGAAGCATAACATCTCCAGATAAAGATTTCAAATGGGATTATTTTTTTCTTCTTTTCAAATTCTCAAACCTCGTACATTCCACGAAAGATGGGTAATGTCGCCACAAGGTGGCGAAGTAGTAGAGTTACCAGTAACCATAATAAATAATAATTTGGTCCTCAAATACATTAAAATTGTAGCAGTAGGGTTGGCGCAACAAGTAAAGAGCAAAGGACAAATGAAAAACACAAAAAAACATTCTCCACCTCCATCCCCCGTCCACTTCCCCAAACGAAGTG